>NC_081367.1:76856901-77456901 GCF_030684315.1 Stegostoma tigrinum | reverse complement strand
GGCAGGATAGTTTTGAGGGACTGAATGGCCTACTTCTGTTTGTATTTCTTGTATTCATACGTTCAACAAGGAGATCAAGTGATGAACAGTTACATTTTGCCAACTTGGAATGGACCATTTATCCTGACTCTTTGTTACCCTTTATCTATCCTATTTAATATGCAGAATCATAGAATTTTACAGCACAGAAGGAAGCCATTCAACCCAACTCTGAAATGCTACCCAGCTCGCCCTATTCTGCAGCCCTATTGCCATTGCCATCTAACTTAATCACTTTCAAATATATATCCAGCTCTCTTTTCAGATGGAATCCAACGGAATCCGTCTCCCCCACTCTCCCAGGCAGCACATTCCAAATTCCAACAACTCTCCAAGCAAAACAGTTTCTTATTATCTCCAACCCAGCTGTTTTGTTGCAAATGTTGAAGTTGTGACCTCAAGTTACTGACATACCGAGAGGAAACAAAGTATCCTACTTTATCCTGTCAAAATTGTTCATGCTTTTGAACACCTCAGCAAAGTCATCTCTTAATCTTCTTGCTCCAAGGAGAATAAACCCATTTCTCTAACCTTTCCTTGTATCTAAAATCCCTCATTCTTGGTATCACTCTCGTAAATCTCCTATTAACCCCATCCAGGGCTTCAACATCTGTCCTTAAATAAGGTGTCCAGAACTGAACACAGTACTCCTCAAAGAACTCTAATAAATTGCTCAAGCATGCTTTTCATTTCATGAAACAATGCAGACTTTTCTGATTATAGCATTATGTAAATATTTTGTCATAATTTCTTTAGGAGTAGATTCCAGCATTTTGCAATATGAGATATTAGAATATAACCTCATAATTTTCCGTTTTCTGTATCCTTCCTTCCTTATGTTAAGAAATTACATTTGTAGTTTCTCAATCCCTTGGGCTGTTTCCTGGGGAGCATTACTAAGATTACAAATATTGCATCCGCTGTCTCTGCAGCGATTTCTTTCAAAACCCTAAGGTGAAAGCAACCAAGAGGACAACTCGGTAATGAATTCTAGCCAGCCACTGACACCCACATTCCCAGAGGAAATCTTTTAAAAATCACGTTGAAGGTCCTTTTTAGCCTTTTATTTCCATTAACATTCCTCATCATTACTTTCTCTTGGTTGTTATTGAGATGCTGCTGATGACAGATGTGAAATATTTGTCCAAAGTCTCTGCTATTTCCTTGTTTCCCATTATTAATTCCCGAGTCTCATCTGCTAAGGGATTTACTTTAGCTCTTCTTTTCCATTTTATATGCATGGTGAAGTAATTACTGTCAATGTATATTTTTTTACCAGCTTATTCTGATGTTCTAATCTTATTTTCTATGAGTGGACTCTTAGAGGGGCCTGAATGATTTCGAACATGACTAGAAGTTGGTGAGAAAACTAACAAGGCCTTTCTTGACATTAGGGTCAACTCCCAGCATTTCCATTCATGGGACATGGGTGTCATTGGCTGGGCCAACATTTATTGACTGTCCATAATTGCCCTTCAGAAGGTGGTGGTGAGCTGCCTTCTTGAACCGCTGCAGTCCATGAGCTGCAGCTAGAACCACAGTGCCCTTAGGGAGGGAATTCCAGGGTTTTGAGCCAGTGACAGTGATGGTACGGCAATATATTTCCAAGTCCAGATTTCCAGATTTGGATGAAAATGCCAGTGGCTGATTAGCAAGTTTAAAGATGACACAAAAATTGGTGGCGTTGTTGATAGGAAGGATATCAAAGGATACAGCAGGCTATAGATTAGCTGGAAAGTCGGGTGGAGAAATGGCAGACGAAGTTTAAACTAGTCAAATGTGGAGTGATTCATTTTGGGAGGTCAAGTGCAAGAGGAAAGTGTATTTTAAATGGCAGGACCTTTAGAACCATTGATATACAGAGGGATCTTGGGATACAAGTCTATCGGTCTCTGACAGTGGCAACACAAGAAGTTAAAATGGTAAAGAAGGCATACAGCATGCTTACATTCATTGATTGGGGCATTGATTATAAAAGTTGCCAAGTCATGTTGCAGCTGTATAAAACTGTTGGAGTATTGTGCCCAATTTAGATTGACGCACTATAAGGAGGCAGAAGCTTTGGAGATAGTGCAAAAGAGGCTTACTATGGTATAACCTGACTGGAGTGCATTAGATGTAAAAACAGGGCTGGATAAACTTGAGCTGTTTTCTCTAGAGTGTCAGAGCCTGAGGGGCAAACTGATAGAAGTATGTAAAATTATTGGAAGCATGGGTAGGTGGATAGTCAGTTTTTTTTTCCAGGTAGATAGTCAAATACTTGGCCCCATAGGTTTAAGATGAGAAAGGAAAAGTTTAAGGGAGATATGTGTGAGGCAAGTTTTTTTTAACACAGAGGGTAGTACGTGCCCGGAACGCACTGCCGGGAGAGGTGGAAGAAGCAGCTATTAACAGCAACACTTACCAGGCACTTAGACAGGCAGAAGGACAGGCAGGGAATAAGACCATAAGACCATAAGACATAGGAGTGGAAGTAAGGCCATTCGGCCCATCGAGTCCACTCCGCCATTTAAATCATGGCTGATGGGCATTTCAACTCCACTTCCCTGCACTCTCCCCGTAGCCCTTGATTCCTTCTGAGATCAAGAATTTGTCGATCTCTGCCTTGGAGGCATCCAACGTCCCAGCCTCCATTGCACTCCGTGGCAATGAATTCCACAAGCACACTACTATCTGGCTGAAGAAATGTCGCCTCATTTCAGTTTTAAATTTACCCCCTCTAATTTTAAGGCTGTGTCCACGGGTCCTAGTCTCCCCGCCTCACGGAAACAAGTTCCTAGCATCCACCCTTTCTAAGCCATACATTATCTTGTAAGTTTCTATTAGATCTCCCCTCAACCTTCTAAACTCTAATGAGTACAATCCCAGGATCCTCAGCCGTTCATTGTACGTTAAATCTACCATTCCAGCGATCATCCTTGTGAATCTCCGCTGGATATGCTCCAGGGCTAGTATGTCCTTCCTGAGGTGTGGGGCCCAAAATTGGACACAGTATTCTAAATGGGGCCTAACTAGAGCTTTATAAAGCCTCAGAAGCACATTGCTGCTTTTATATTCCAACCCTCTTGAGATAAACGACAACATTACATTCGCTTTCTTAATCACAGACTCTACCTGCAAGTTAACCTTTAGAGAATCCTGGACCAACACTCCCAGATCCCTTTGTACTTCTGCTTTGCGAATTTTCTCACCATTTAAAAAATAGTCCATGCCTGTATTCTTTTTTCCAAAGTGCAAACCCTTATACCAAATAGAGGGATATTCACCATGTTCAGGCAGATGGGATTAATTTGGAATAGCATCATCGTCAGCACAGACAGCATGGGCTGAAAGGCCTGTTTCTGTGCTGTACTGTTCTGTCTAAGACATGATGAGTGTATTAGAGGGAACTCGCAGGGTGGTGGGGTTCCATGTGCTTTAGCAGGCAAAAGGGGTCCTTCAGCTGCTGCGCGAGTCAGCTTTACCTGTAACAGAGAGAGGAATCAGGAGGACCCACGGCAAGTTCACAGGCTGCACCAGGCTTCGCCTCAAGGCCGCTCCCTCACCCTTCCAGCAATAATGCAGCACCCCCTCTCGTACCTTGCCTTGTCTCTTACCCCAGTCAGCAGGGAGCTTGGCTTGTTGGTCAGCAACCCACAGTCAACAGAGTGGACATCTCACTGTATGGTGGTGCGCTACTTATGTCGAACCCACGCCTGTTCCATGTGCCAATACCTTACATGGCAAACATACTGCATGTGCAGAAAACAAGCAGCCATGTCTCAATGTTTTAGGGAGGTAATCCTCACCAAAGAACATGAAGGCACTCACCGGTCAAAGGATTCCAGCAATTCAGCCTCTGATACCAGCCCACAGACTTGGACACAGCCAGGCATCCAGTTGGGCCAGTCAAGTTGAGGGAGTCAGTGCCTCTAAAGTAGAGGGAGTAGATAAAGTGAGCAGCCAGTTAGTGCTAACATAAACAGGGAGATGTATGCACATCAATCAGACCAAAGTGGAATTGAAGGAATTAAAGGGGGTTGGTGTTGAGGGCAGGCGTTTGGAGAACCCAGATGTGTGGATTGGGAGCTACAGACCAAGTGGAAGAGGGCACATGAATTTTAAAGAGGACAATTCTCTGTGTAAGGACAGGGGAAGTTTGATAGATCAAGGATGGGAACAGGTGACATGGCAGGGTGGATTGTCCACAGTCAGGATTCTTGGCTTTCAGGGATGGTCAGTGTATTAGCATACCTGGATGGTCAAATCACACAGCTGGGGGTTGGGGCAATGTGTCTCAGTGCAGACTCATATAATCAGTTTGGGAGGAGACCTGGGGGTGTGCAAAGCCGAGAGGCTTGATGGGAAGTGCAAATTCCAGTTAAGAGCTGAAAGAATGGCACATCAAAATTTCATGCTTTGAGACACATGCTGTGATAAATTTTTAAAAACACTACAAATTGAATACTTCCTTTGTAAGCAATTTAGATGCAGTTCAATTGGTCAAACTGTTCCACTTTCAGCAAAATATTTTTACACTACGATGTAAAATACAGTCATGCAAAATATAAGACTACAGTTTAAATACAGACTAAAATATAAATAAAAATGAAAGAAAAGACTTAGCTTAACTGTAACTTCACTGAAATACTTAACAAAATAGTGGATATTTTAATTACTACTAACTAACTGTTCTGATAAATCCCAGAGACACAATCTTGGCAAAGATAGAATCAAGTAAATAGATGGTGTCACATGCAACTCTAACAGCATGAAGCCAACCCCGGCCTTTACCTATAACAGAGAGAGGAATAAAAGTTTCCACATTCAGCTTCAAGACCTCAGCAACCGCAGAAAACTAAAACTAAAAATCCCAGTTCTGTGGGAGATTGACCCCACCCATTCAGGTTGTTTCAATTGTTCCAACTTTATGAACAAGACAAGGCCTCACTTTATTGGTTATGAGCAGATCTCTCATCACCCCACTTCAAACTTTCTTCACTCAAGAAAAGGACAAAATATACCCCTTAAAGCCATTGTATTGTCACAGTAATATCCCCTTCATGTTCATGGCCAAACTGAAAAAGAAAACACACTTTATGGACATAGTTTATACTGGTATTTACAGACATAATCACTTTTCCAAAAATCATTCCAAAGTGATTCTCAAATTATATGGGTTTATTCCTGTTCTATTCTTTCCACAGCCTGATACCTTGTAATCTTAGCATTGTCTTTCACAGTATTGTTTTCTTTCTTAGGAAACTTTCTCTCTAACTCAAACTAGGCAAGTCTTCCAGTGTCATTGTAACTCTATGAATTTAATATTTTTGGAAATACAAGTTTCCTACAGCATTCTTGCACAAGGAACATTATCTTCCTGCTGATCCAAGCAGTTTTATACTGTCCTTGAGCTGTCCATGATATTCACTGGTATTCTAAGAAAGCCTTAAACCTGGTATTTACAAATTGAATTCTTGCCCATGAATCACATGGGCCTTGTATCTAGATTGAAATGCTCAATAGCTATCCTTGAGAGCTTACATCGCTTTCATCTTGTAACTAAATGGAAAATTTAAGGTATGTTTCTTCACAGTCTACCATTCTCAACACTTATCTGCGAGTTTGGAGATTCACTATCTCCCTAAGACGCATTGTCTCCAAGGATAAAGATGCTGTTTCTTCTTACATGTAAAACAAATTAAGCTCTTGTTTAATCTCTAACAACCTGGCCACCCAGACTTACTGTCAGCCAGGTCTCAGAATGACAACCTTAAATTAAAGGTACAGTTCCAAACCACAACAATTTTATAAATTTCATAATAACAGTATCAGGGTATAAATATTGGAATGATGATTTATACACATGATGTAAGAAGGAGTGGGAATTTTGAAAGATTATGAGCTCTCCACTTGCTCTGAATTCAGTATTGTCTGGCTGAAAGCACTGAGGACATGTATGCCCATATCTAAGGTGTAATGATTGACCTGTTTCTGAACAGATGGGAGGTAAATGGAAAGCACAACAACATGGATGCTGTGTTACTTTATTTTTCTTTGTACCCACTAAATAGGATCTTCAGGAACAATGGTCATTTGTCATGTGGCTGGCAGGAGACGTTTTATGACCAGAAATGTCAAAAGTGCAATTAAGAAAATCGCAAGTTATTTATGTTATCCTCAAAGATAAAACATTACTTTAGCTATCTGTGTGAATCTGTATCTGTTTTGGCTGCTGGCGAAGTTTGGAGCGAATGCAATTAACATTTCAAATGTCTTCCCTTGGTTGTATTGCCATTTTCCAACATTTTTGCACCTTGTTGTAGTACAAGTAGAAGTTACTTAAGATCCTCCAAAAACATGCTATTGGTATTTTTCATGACTTCAATGTTGCATGAAATTTTACAGCATCCTCACTTCACTGCCAGAGCAAGGTAGTGCAGGAATCTGTGTAAAACCAGATGGTACAGGAGGGTTACCTGCCTGCATTCCTCTCATGCATGCTGGAATTCCACTAGTCACATGGCAAGTGTTTGGCTGTGTGCCTTCTCCTGGGCTAGTGGAGAACTTCAAGTGCTTATTCTTAGCTGCTCATGGGCTTTCTTGTTGATATTGCTGCTATTCTTCCGTAAGATCATAAGAAATAGATTAGAATTAGACCATTCTGCTCAGCAAATGCCAGCAAGGGTTTGGTGTGGCTGGGGGATATTAGGGGCGGGGCTCACTTTTGCCGATTACAGTAACTTTTTGACATCTTCCCAAAGGACAGAGAGGGAGAGGATATGAGAACTGAATTCTCAGATCTTGCAATGTAATGTACCCTGCCACAATAGAATATTGATAGGCTACAAGAATGGGCCAGGTATGAATATTGATGTGTGTGATTGTCCACTTTGATTGGAAAAATAAAAAGGGAAATGATTATTTAAATGGGAAGCAGATTCAAAGTGTGTCAGTGCAGAGGGATCTGGGTATATTTGTACATGAATCACTGGAAGTATGTATGCATTTGCAACGTATAATCAGAAAGGCAAATGGGATCTTGGTACTCATTGCAAAAGGGCTGGAGTATAAAATTAAAGAAGTGTTGTTGAAATTATAAAAGGCATTGGTGAGGCCACACCTGGAATATTGTGACCAGTTCTGGTCTCTTTACTTGAGGAAGAATGTGATGGCACTGGGGGCAATTCAGAGGAGGTTCACCAGATTGATTCCAGGGTTGAAAAGGCTGTCAATGAGGAGCAGTTGAATTGCTTGGGCTTATACCTCTAAGAGTTCAGAAGAATGAGGGGGATCTGATTGAGGCATTTAAAATGCTAAAGGGATTGATAAGGTGGACATTGAACAGATGTTCCCCTGTGTGGGACAATTTTGAACAAGACGGTGTAGATATAGAGTGTGAGCAGGTTCAAAACTGAGATGAGGAGAAACTACTTCCAAGAGTGCAGTGGAGGCAGGATCAATCAACAGGTTCAAGAAAGAAATCATTATATTTCATTATGGAAGGGTTAAGGGCAGCAGGCAGGTGAGTGGAGTTAAACTGGGATAAGATTAGCCATGATAATGTTAAATAGCAGAGCTTCACAAACGGAGCTGGAAATGAAGACATGTGCCACAGCCTAACGCCCCAAAACAAATCAAAACATGGCCTCCCTGGGTCTGTGGAAACAGACTCATCTCCAACCTTTCAGCAGAGTGGTTGGTCTGTGTGGCCTTTTATGTAAACTGTTGGGGAATAATAGAACAAAATGAAGGATACATTTTTATTTTGGTTCAGATCACACCAGACAACCCCGGAGCTCAATTTCGTTAATCCATAACTGAAGGTGGTTAGGGACAAGACTCTTAGGGACGAGCACATGGAGACAAATTGCTTCATTGCATCCTCACCTGACATATACATAACTATGCTCTCCGTGGACAGGCGTGGTCAGAAATGAGAATGCGAGCTGCCTTCCTGAGCCCAGGATCACTGAAGAATTTCCAGGGGTCAGCTTCACCAGACTGTACAATGATCAGCTTCAGAATTAAATGGAGATCCTACCTTGGACTGAGTTTTCATAATCAATGAGTTAACATCAAATGTATAATGCTACTGGCCATGTTGGAGTTGTAGAAAAGATTAAATTTAAATTAAGATTAAAAGCTGTGAGCAAACTGTGCTTAAATGATTTGTAACTTCAACAACTTCAGTAACTAGGAAACACCAGTAGAAATTGTGGAGTAATTTTAACACGGTGGAACGTTCGGACTGTGTTCCAAAGTCCTTACGATGACTTTCCATATTAAGCAGATGTTCACCTTCACATCTGCCAATGTGGTATACTGTATCCACTGTACCCGGTGTGGCTTCCTCTACATTGGGGAAACCAAGCGAAGGCTTGGGGACCGCTTTGCAGAACACCTCTGCTCGGTTCACAATAAACAACTGCACCTCCCAATCGCGAAGCATTTTAACTCCCCCTCCCATTCCTTATATGACACGTCAATCATGGGCCTCCTGCAGTGCCGCAATGATGCCACCCCAAGGTTGCAGGAACAGCAACTCATATTCCGCTTGGGAACCCTGCAGCCCAATGGTATCAATGTGGACTTCACCAGCTTCAAAATCTCCCCTTCCCCCACCACATCCCAAAGCCAGCCCAGCTCGTCCCCTCCACCCACTGCATCCCAAAACCAGCCCAACTCGTCCCCGCCTCCCTAACCTGTTCTTTCTCTCACCTATCCCCTCCTCCCACCTCAAGCCACACCTCCATTTCCCACCTACTAACCTCATCCCGCCTCCTTGACCTGTCCGTCCTCCCAGGACTGACCTATCCCCTCCCTACCTCCCCACCTATATGCTCCTCTCCACCTATCTTCTCTATCTATCTTTGGTCTGCCTCCCCCTCTCTCCCTATTTATTCCAGAACCCTCTCCCCATCCCCCTCTCTGATGAAGGTTCTAGGCCTGAAACGTCAGCTTTTGTGCTCCTAAGATGCTGCTTGGTCTGCTGTTTTCATCCAGCTCCACACTTTGTTATCTTGGATTCTCCAGCATCTGCAGCTCCCATTATCTCCTAACATATCGTGACTGATGAGATTGCTGACATCACCAAAGTTTGAAGGTCATGATGCTGGTTTTTGTTTGAAGTACCAAGTTATTGACGTGATTGAGCTATGACATCAATTCACTAACAGAGAGTGAAAATTATCATTCCATCAACAGGAAAGAAAGAATTTATTCTATTTAATTTTCCCTTCATGCTATCATGCTTTCACAGCCAGATTGATGTTGAGAAAGTGTACCATAAATATATGGAGGAGAAGGGAAAGAACTTGGGTCAGATTAGGACGAGGAATAAAAATATTTATGAAAGTAGTGTAGCCAATATTGAGGTCACTAGCCAGAGTAGTGAGAGGCAGACAGTAACTGTCTGAGAAAAGTTCTTATTGCCAGACATTGCAGGAGCATGAAGAATATGTGTAAATGTTTTAAGCTGTTCTTCAGGGATTTGAAAGAATGCTTTCATTCTGCAGTAATGTAATCCCATCTCAGAGTCCCTCAGGAAACCTGAGGTTCTTTAACTTACCTGGAATTCTTCCACTCATTTCTGGAGGGAACTCGGTCTGTGTGTTTTGCAGTATGTTGCTACAATAGATTCAGTGTTTTGAGTTGTGCAGGACATAGACTACAGATGCCTTGTATTCATAAACATGTCTGGAGCAGAATGCAGTGATTGGAAGTGAGTGTGTTATTGACCTGCTTTGAGAGCCACAGAAACGCTTTAGAAATACAGAAGGAAACTAGGGATGTGAGACAATGAACTTCTTCAACAAATCTAAAAATTCAGGGCAAATGATTGATAATAGGGTCCATTATAAGTTGATAAATTGACACACAATAAATTGGATAACAACTGGAATAGGTGCTACAATTTGAAAGTTAAAGTGCCATGAATTCACAATGGGATGAAATTCCCAGGTTATTTTCAGGGAATTTCACGGAGGCGCTTCCCACCATTGCGAACTTTCCTGGACAATCGTATACTGACCATCTCATTAATTACGCACCCGGTCTCTGCTCCAGCAACAGGAGAGGCAGGTGTGCTCAGCACTCATATTCATTTTACCGTTTGTTTTACTGCTGCCATGTTTAACCCACACCACTTCAGGGACATGCAAGCCAGGAGCAACCTTTCACAGACCACAGCTGGAAGGCTATTGCCTCTGAGATGTTCCAGAGAGAGAACACACTTTGGAGAGAGAGATCTGGAGGGGCTGCCGGACAGGGTTATGGAAGCGAGGGCTGTCCTCACTCTCATGGGTCAGGAAAGAAAGTGATAGCACCAAGCCCAGGCAGCCTGGACTTAGGCCAATGTGGTTTCATGGAGGAAGAGGAATGGTGATCAATGTCGCAAAGAGGCAGGTGACCTTCGGTGATAATGGGAACTGCAGATGCTGGAGAATCCAAGATAACAAAGTGTGAAGCTGGATGAACACAGCAGGCCAAGCAGAATCTGAGGAGCACAAAAGCTGACGTTTTGGGCCTAGACCCTTCATCAGAAAAGCTTTGTGCTCCTGAGATGCTGCTGGCCTGTAGTGTTCATCCAGCTTCACACTTTGTTATCTAGGTGACCTTCAGTGCTCAGGTTTCTCTCCCAGTTTTTTTTTGTTATTATTCACTCATGGAACATGAGCATCTCTGACTGATCCAGCATTTTATGGCCCATCCCTAGTTGGCCGTTGAAAAGATGGTACTCTTGAACTGCTGCAGTCCTTCTGCTGTGAATTGACCCACAATGCCATTAGGGATGGAATTCCAGGATTTTGAACCAGCGACACTGTAGAAACAGCAATATAGTTCAAAGTCAGGATGGTAAGTGGCTTGGAGGGGAACTTGCAGAGCATGGCATTCCCATATATGTGCTGCTTTTGTCATTCCAAATGGAAGTGGCCATGAGTTTGGAAGGGGCTGTCTGAGGATCTTTGGTGAATTTCTGCAGTGCATCTTGTAGACAGCACACACTGCTGCTACTGAGCATCAGTGGTGATGGGACTGGATATTTGGGGATGATATCAAGTTTCTTGAGTGTTGCAGGAGCTGCAACCATCCAGCAAGAGAAGAATTTTCCATCACACTCCTGACTTGTGCCTTGTAGATGGTGCCTGACCCTGGGGAGTCAGAAGGTGAGTTACCCACCACAGTATTTCTGACTTGCTTCTTGTAGCTGGCTGCACCCAGCTTGGGAGGAACTTTCCTGAGTGGATGCATATTCCCAGTGGTGCTGTGTACACAATATTCGATATGACACCCTTAAAAACAGATTGGAATTGGACACAATAGCTGCTGAGTACTTAACAGCCAGCCTCATTACCATTTTTCATTCATTTTTTAGACTGTCTAACCCTCAGTACCCCTCATTCCTTATCCATATATGATGTCCTATCCATGCCAAAACATGCCCACCCATGCACCTTCATAAGCCCCTGGAGCCCCCAAGGCCATCTTACTATTGACTCAGTTAAGCCACCCACCAGGCTTCTCCACTGCACAATCCATGTCAACTCACTCAATAAACAATAAGGGCAGAACTCAAGGGCAGGTCACGTTGAGATGAAATGAAATCAGAAAGCCCACACAAAGCTTCTAAACCCCCTCCAAGTAACTAATCATGAGATTTCTTTGGGTAATACTGAGGAACAGCCATGGTAACTGCTGGACCAAATCTTATCAACAATCTGATACAGGAGGACTATTTTTTTCACTGTTAATGGGCTGAGGATTTAAGTATCTTGACACTTTTATAAACTTGATCCAATTTTCAAGAGTATTTGCAACTAATTTAAAGTTTTAAATTGGATTTAAGGCCCTTGCCATTCAAACTTGGGGTATCATGTGACTGTCAGAAATGGGTTGGAATTCTAGGATATTTTCTAAAGGTCCACAGAGCCTCCCTCCTCTGTGAAGCTCCAGCCGGGTTATAGCTGTACGTAACCTTTGTGCTAAGATCCTGGTCCCAGATCAGCTCAGATCAAGCCTGGAGCTCTCCTTGTTCACCCTTGAGAAGGAGAAAAATGAGCACATCTCATCCTGCTCCACAGTATAGAAACTGAACTGGCAGTTTATCTTGGAGACCTCTCAGGCAAAGAGAGAGGTTTGCTGGCTCTTCATCTTCTGGAGATTCTGCTTCTTATTGCCCCCCATCGCCTGCAGCAGGAGTAGGTTCTGCATGCTTTTCTCAAGTTTGGACGGTTTTGCCCATCCTTCTCACCTCCTGAATGCTTTGAGGATAAACAAACCTCTTGATGTTCCCTTTGGGTGTATCCCAGCGGTCTGCTGGAGACTCAAAGAGGGGCTTCACTGTTCTCCAACCTGTGCAATCTGTTGTGACCTTCTCGATGTGTTCTGGGGTGAACAGTTTCACATTCAGCTTCCACGTTCCCTCGCTGGCTGCCTGATCGGTCTGTAAGGTCACAGATGACCAGCAGGAGGCAGTGGTTAGAGAAGAACACCGGCCTGATGTCCATGGATCCCGAATGTGTGAGACGCAAACAGGAATTGTATCCTTAAAAGGACAGATACACCTGCGGATCTGTCAGCAGGGGTGTTGAAAACATTGTGTAGATTGGTGACTTTAAACGTTTCCATCAGGAATCTGGAAGTGGAGTCCCATTTACTATCACACTCTCCCTCCACGACAGATCGTCCAACCACATCGATGATGCTGTTGAAGTCTCTGGCCTGAATGGCCAGCCTGGATGTGGCTAGCAGGAGTGAGAGCTGCTCATTCCTTACATTTAATTAGCCCCAGGGGAGTGCTCCTGTGCATAATGTCTGCCAGCAGGAGGTGCCCACCAACAAACTCCTTAACCATGGGGATGGGGAAGTTGCATCCTCGCAGCAGAATACCCAGGCTGGAGGAACGGCTATCGTTTTTGCCTGGCCAAATCAAAGGCCTTTTGGCCCAAAACCTTGGTGATTTCCTGTAGCTGCTGAGGTGTGGTATCGTGCACTGGCCCCCAACACCTCATCTTCACCATGGACGTCCAGTCCCTATACACCTGCATTCCGCATGCAGATGGCCTCAAGGCCCTTCGCTTCTTCCTGTCCCACAGGCCCGACCAGGCCCCCTCCACCGACACTCTCATCCGCCTAGCTGAACTCGTCCTCACCCTCAACAACTTCTCTTTCGATTCCTCCCACTTTGTACAGACTAAGGGGGTGGCCATGGGCACCCGCATGGGCCCCAGCTATGCCTGCCTCTTTGTAGGTTACGTGGAACAGTCCCTCTTCTGCACCTACACAGGCCCCAAACCCCACCTCTTCCTCCGGTACATTGATGACTGTATCGGCGCTGCCTCTTGCTCCCCAGAGGAGCTCAAACAGTTCATCCACTTCACCAACACCTTCCACCCCAACCTTCAGTTCACCTGGGCCATCTCCAGCACATCCCTCACCTTCCTGGGCCTCTCAGTCTCCATCTCAGGCAACCACCTTGTAAGTGATGTCCATTTCAAGCCCACCGACTCCCACAGCTACCTAGAATACACCTCCTCCCACCCACCGTCCTGCAAAAATTCCATCCCCTATTCCCAATTCCTCCGCCTCCGCCGCATCTGCTCCCACGATGAGGCATTCCACTCCCGCAAATCCCAGATGTCCAAGTTCTTCAAGGGCCGCAACTTTCCCCCCATAGTGGTCGAGAACGTCCTTGACTGCGTCTCCCGCATTTCCCGCAACACATCCCTCACACCCCGCCCCCGCCACAACCGCCCAAAGAGGATCCCCCTCGTTCTCACACACCACCCCACCAACCTCCGGATACAACGCATCATCCTCCGACACTTCCGCCATCTACAATCCGACCCAACACATTTTTCCATCCCCAACATCACTCTCTCCGTGATTCCCTTGTTCGCTCCACACTGCCCACCAACCCCACCACACCCGGCTCCTTCCCCTGCAACCGCAGGAAATGCTACACTTGCCCCCACACCTCCTCCCTCACCCCTATCCCAGGCCCCAAGATGACTTTCCACATTAAGCAGAGTTTCACCTGCTCATCCGCCAATGTGGTATACTGCATCCACTGTACCCGGTGTGGCTTCCGCTACTTTGGGGAAACCAAGCGGAGGCTTGGGGACCAGAGATAATGGGAACTGCAGATGCTGGAGAATTCCAAAATAATAAAATGTGAGGCTGGATGAACACAGCAGGCCAAGCAGCATCTCAGGAGCACAAAAGCTGACGTTTCGGGCCTAGACCCTTCATCAGAGGCTTGGGGTCCGCTTTGCAGAACACCTCCGCTCGGTTTGCAATAAACAACTGCACCTCCCAGTCGCAAACCATTTCCACTCCCCCTCCCATTCTTTAGATGACATGTCCATCATGGGCCTCCTGCAGTGTCACAATGATGCCACCCGAAGGTTGCAGGAACAGCAACTCATATTCCGCTTGGGAACCCTGCAGCCCAATGGTATCAATGTGGACTTCACCAGCTTCAAAATCTCCCCTTCCCCCACCGCATCCCAAAACCAGCCCAGTTCGTCCCCTCCCCCCACTGCACCACACAACCAGCCCAGCTCTTCCCCTCCACCCACTGCATTCCAAAACCAGTCCAACCTGTCTCTGCCTCCCTAACCTGTTCTTCCTCTCACCCATCCCTTCCTCCCACCCCAAGCCGCACCTCCATCTCCTGCCTACTAACCTCATCCCACCTCCTTGACCTGTCCGTCTTCCCTGGACTGACCTATCCCCTCCCTACCTCCCCACCTATACTCTCCTCTCCACCTATCTTCTTTTCTCTCCATCTTCGGTCCGCCTCCCCCTCCCTCCCTATTTATTCCAGAACCCTCACCCCATCCCCCTCTCTGATAAAGGGTCTAGGCCTGAAACGTCAGCTTTTGTGATCCTGAGATGCTGCTGGGCCTGCTGTATTCATCCAGCCTCACATTTTATTGTCTTGGATTCTCCAGCATCTGCAGTTCCCATTATCACAGGTCTTAATTTATGGCCGTCTGAGTGTATGTGGTGCCCACTCCCAGCCCCACCTTGGGCAGGCGTGGTACAGGGGCCTGCTCCCCGATACAGGTTACAGCTGTTGGGCTCCTTGTCGCCCTTAGCCAGGTGGCCCTTCTGTTTTCAGTCCCTGCAGAGGGTCATTTTGCAGTGTGCTGCCCTCCTGCAGGTTCGGCCCACTCTAGGCTGCCCCGTCTACATCAAGAAGCCTTAGCTCCCTCCAATCACTGGAGGGTGGGTGCAGGATGTTCCCACAGGCATTCAAGGTCACCTTGCCCTGCCTCATGCTGCTCCAGATCCCAAAAGTGATCCACTGCATCAGTGCTGCCTCCTTCAGGATGCACAGGGAAGGTCAGGAGATCTGCAGCCAGGATGTGGAGGCTGTACATATGGGCTGTACCAGCATGGGCTCCTCTGTGCAGGGAGAATGAACACCAGTGCAGCAGACGGGACAGATGGGTGCCCTTCAGTTCATTCCTCCTCAAACGTCTTCAGGAGATGTTCACATTGTTTTATGCTCCTGAAGGTCATGTTAACTAGCCCCCATGGGAGAAGTCCTGCAGGCAGAAAATATCTGCTGTGTGAGTGATAATGGGAACTGCAGATGCTGGAGAATTCCAAAATAATAAAATGTGAGGCTGGATGAACACAGCAGGCCCAGCAGCATCTCAGGAGCACAAAAGCTGACGTTTCGGGCCTAGACCCTTCATCAGAGAGGGGGATGGGGTGAGGGTTCTGGAATAAATAGGGAGACAGGGGGAGGCGGACCGAAGATGGAGAGAAAAGAAGGTGGAGAGGAGAGTATAGGTGGGGTGGTAGGGAGGGGATAGGTCAGTCCAGGGAAGACGGACAGGTCAAGGAGGTGGGATGAGGTTAGTAGGTAGGAGATGGGGGTGCGGCTTGGGGTGGGAGGAAGGGATGGGTGAGAGAAAGAACAGGTTTGGGAGGCAGAGACAGGCTGGACTGGTTTTGGGATGCAGTGGGTGGAGGGGAAGAGCTGGACTGGTTTTGGGATGCGGTGGGGGAAGGGGAGATTTTGAAGCTGGTGAAGTCCACATTGATACCATTGGGCTGCAGGGTTCCCAAGCAGAATATGAGTTGCTGTTCCTGCAAACTTCGGGTGGCATCATTGTGGCACTGCAGGAGGCCCATGATGAACATGTCGTCTAAAGAATGGGAGGGAGAGTTGAAATGGTTTGCGACGGGAAGGTGCTGTTGTTTATTGCAAACCGAGCGGAGGTGTTCTGCAAAGCGGTCCCCAAGCCTCCGCTTGGTTTCCCCAATGTAGAGGAAGCCACACTGGGTACAATGGATACAGTATACCACATTGGCAGATGTGCAGGTGATACCTGCTGTTTGGAACCCACAGCTATCTGGAGGTACCTGGAGGTATGATGTTATTGCTATTACTGAGACTTGGTTGAGGAAAGGGCATGATTGCCAACTAGTTGTCCCAGGATATCGATGCTTCAAGCCGGATAGAGAGGGAGGTAAAAGGGGTGGAGGAGTTGCAATACTGGTCAAAGGCGATATCACAGCCGTACTGATGGAGGGCCCCATGGAGGACTTGAGCAGTGAGGCAATATGGGTAGAACTCAGAAATAGGAAGGATGCAGTAACAATGCTGGGGCTGTACTACAGGCCTCCCAACAGTGAGCATGAGATAGAGGTACAAATATGTAAACAGATAATGGAAAGATGTAGGAGAAACAGGGTGGTAGTGATGGGAGATTTTAATCTTCCCAACATTGACTGGGAGTCACACAGTGTTAGGGGTCAAGATGGAGCAGAATTTGTAAGGTGTGTCCAGGAGGGTTTTCTAGAGCAGTATGTATGTAGTCCAACTTGGGAAGAGGCCATACTGGACCTGGTGCTGGGGAATGAACCCGGCCAGGTGGTCGAAATTACAGCAAGGGACTACTTTGGAAATAGCGACCACAATTCCGTAAGTTTTACAATACTCAAGGGCAAGGTTGGCAGTGGTCCTAAAGGAAGAATACTAAACTGGGGGAAGGCCAACTATACCAAGATTCGGCAGGATCTGCGGAATGTAGATTGGGAGAAACTGTTTGAAGGTTAATCCACATTTGATATGTGGGAGACTTTTAAAGAGAGTTTGATTAGCGTGCAGGAGAGACATGTTCCTGTGAAAATGAGGGATAGAAAAGGCAAGATTAGGGAACCATGGATGGCAGGTGAAATTGTGAGACTAGCCAAGAGAAGAAAGGAAGCATACATGAGGTCTAGGCGACTGAAGACAGACGAAGCTTTGCAAGAATTTTGGGAATGTAGAGCGAATCTGAAAAAAGGTATTAAGAGGGCTAAGACAGGACATGAGATATTGCTGGCAAACATGGTTAAGGAAAATCCCAAAGTCTTTTATTCATATACAAAGAGCAAGAGGGTAACTAGAGAAAGGATTGGCCCACTTAAGGACAAAGAAGGGAAATTATGCGCTGAGTCAGAGAAAATAGGTGACATTCTTAGTGAGTACTTTGCATCGGTATTCACCAAGGAGAGGGACATGACAGATATTGAGGTTAGGGATAGATGTTTGCTTGCTCTAGGTCAAGTTGACATAAGGAAGGAGGAAGTGTTTGGTATCCTAAAAGACATTAAGGTGGACAAGTCCCCAGGTCCAGATGGGATCTATCCCAGGTTTATGAGGGAAGCGAGAAAGGAAATAGCCGGGGCCCTAACAGATATCTTTGCAGTGTCCTTAGACACGGGTGAGGTCCCGGAGGACTGGAGACTTGCTAATGTTGTCCCCTTGTTTAAAAAGGGCAGCAAGGATAATCCAGGTAATTATCGTCCGGTGAGCCTGACGTCAGTGGTAGGGAAGCTACTGGAGAAGATACTGAGGGATAGGATCTATTCCCATTTGGAAGAAAATGGACTTATCAGTGATAGGCAACATGGTTTTGTGCAGGGAAGTTCATGTCTTACCAACTTAATAGAATTCTTTGAGGATGTGACAAAGTTGATTGATGAGGGAAAGGCTGTAGATGTCATATACATGGACTTCAGTAAGGCGTTTGATAAGGTTCCCCATGGCAGGCTGATGGAGAAAGTGAAGTCACATGGGGTCCAGGGTGTGCTAGCTAGATGGATAAAAAACTGGCTGGGCAACAGGAGACAGAGGGTAGTAGTAGAAGGGAGTTTCTCAAATTGGAGACCTGTGACCAGTGGTGTTCCACAGGGATCTGTGCTGGGACCACTGTTGTTTGTGATATATGTAAATGATCTGGAGGAAGATGTAGATGGTCTGATCAGCAAGTTTGCAGATGACACTAAGATTGGTTGAGTAGCTGATAGTGAAGGGGACTGTCAGAGAATACAGCAGAATATAGATAGACAGGAGAGTTGGGCAGATAAATGACAGATGGAGTTCAATCCGGGCAAATGCGAGGTGATGCATTTTGGAAGATCAAATTCAAGGGTGAACTACACAGTAAATGGGAAAGTCCTAGGGAAAATTGATGCACAGAGAGATCTGGGTGTTCAGGCCCATTGTTCCCTGAAGGTGACAATGCAGGTCAATAGGGTGGTCAAGAAGGCATATGGCATACTATCCTTCATTGGACAGGGTATTGAGTACAAGAGTTGGCAGGTTATGTTGCAGTTGTATAGGACTTTGGTTTGGCCACATTTGGAGTACTGTGTACAGTTCTGGTCGCCACATTACCAAAAGGATGTGGATGCTTTGGAGAGGGTGCAGAGGAGGTTCACAACGATGTTGCCTGGTATGGAGGGTGCGAGCTATGAAGAGAGGTTGAGTAGATTAGGATTATTTTCATTAGAAAGATGGAGATTGAGGGGGGACCTGATTGAGGTCTACAGAATCATGAGGGGTATAGACAGGGTGGATAGCAAGAAGCTTTTTCCCAGAGTAGGAGACTCAATTACTAGGGGTCATGAGGTCAAAGTGAGAGGAGGGAAGTTCTTTACACAGAGGGTGGTGGGTGCCTGGAACGCGTTGCCAGCGGAGGTGGTAGACGCAGACACGTTAGCGTCTTTTAAGATATATTTGGACAGGTACATGGATGGGCAGGGAGCAAATGGACACAGACTGTTAGAAAATAGATGACAGGTGAGACAGAGGATCTTGATCGGCGCAGGCTTGGAGGGCCGAAGGGCCTGTTCCTGTGCTGTAGGTTTCTTTGTTTCTTTGTTTGTTTCTATCCTGGACGACTCTGTTCAGCGACTCTGAGCTGGAGTTCCTCAAGTAACTAACACTTGCTGCAAAATACTGTCACGCTAAATATTGGGGCGGCACGGTGGCTCCGTGGTTAGTACTGCAGCCTCACAGCGCCAGGGACCCAGATTCGATTCCACCCTCGGGCGACTGTCTGTGCGGAGTTTGCACATTCTCCCCGTGTCTGCGTGGGTTTTCTCCGGGTGCTCCGGTCTCCTCCCACAGCCCAAAGATGTGCAGGTTAGTCTGGCCAAAGATTGGCCATGCGAAAATTGCCCATACTGTTCAGGGGGTGAGTGGGTTGTAGGGGGATGGGTCTGCGTGGGATGCTTCAAGGGGTGGTGTGGACTTGTTGGGCCGAAGGGCCTGTTACCGCACTGTAGGGAATCTAATCTAATCTAAACCACGATGCAGTTCCACCAGTTCCCACAACATGCGGTTACAACACATTGTCTGGCCCAAAATCTCAAAATTATTTCATCAGTTTGAAATTTGTTTTTTTCAATTTCCCACTATCTTTTAGTTATTAATCTGTAAAATGCTTCTCCCATTTTCCTTTCACTCGAACTGCGATTCAAATTAGCAGAAACTTACCAAATTATGAACTTACAGGTTTTGCTGTGATATCACTCTGTTTCTGATCCCTCGGTTCCCCTCCCCCTAGTCTCCCCCACCCACAGTGTCCCCTCCCCTCTGTCCCCACCCACAGTGTCCTCTTGCCTAGTGTCTCCTCCCCTAGTGTCCCCTCCCCACTAATGTACCCTCTACACCTCGTGGCCCCTCCCCTAATGTCCACTCTCTAAGTGTCCCCTCCCCACTAAAGTACCCTCTACCCCTAGTGTCCTCTCCTCTCGTGTCGCCTCCATACTGGCCCCTCCACTAGTGCCCCACTCCCCCCGTGTCTCCTCCCCCAGTGTCCTCTTGCCTAATGTCCCCTCCCCTGGTGACCCCTCCCCACTCATACTCCCTCCCCTCATGGCCCCTCCCATGGTGGAAGGTGCTAGCGAGCATTATCCCGGTGCCCAGTCAGGATCAGCAGGAATAGTGCTGCTGATGGGGGAAGTTATGGCATTGTATACTTTATCCTCTCTGGGGGAGGTGGGGCTGCTCATTGCTGAGTCAGAAGTCACACAGCAGCAGCTTAGGGTCCAACAGGTTTATTTCAAATCCCTTGCTTATGGAGCATTGCCCCTTCCTCAGGTGAAGTATCTGAGGGCAGATCAGAAGGAATTACTTGAGGAATTTGAACAGTTTTTTGTACAGTTAAATGTCTGACAGTGTCTGACATTATAGGTTCTTGTGATGCTCCTGACTCTCCATCGGCACACTGTTACAATCCTCCCACACCAACCTCGCTACCTGTTCTTTTAAAGGGGTCAGGAATTGACAGTTGATGCCTTAGTACCCACTCTGGGTTTGCTCCACCTTCCTGTGTCCTGCAAAAACGGAGGGAGAGGAGTTGTGTGCAATTTCATTGGGTACATGAGAACGATATGTGCATGCATTATTAGGGTAGACCCTGAACCTTTGGTTAGTGATTAGGAAGTACACTGTCGGAAGGTTATAGGACATTGACGGGATCAAGTGGCTGTCAGCCCCTCAGTGCATATAACCCAAGCATTTTGGAAGCTTGCCAGCAAACAGGTGGCATGCTTGTGCACTGGCACAGTTAGACTGATTGATGTTCTGTGAGTGACAGCCCCACAGTGAGCGCATGGTACCACTGCCATTTCAGAGTACGGGAGATCCATCAGCCTCTTCCTGCAATTCGCCCATGGGAATGTGGGTATCGCTCGCTGCCCAGTATTTATTACCCATCCCATCAGTAGTAGAGGGAGTGGGTGCTTCTAGGTGTGGCGTCAATCATAAGGGCTGCTTTGTCCTGGATGGTGTCAAGTTTCTTGAGTGTTGTTGGAAAAACACCCATCCGGACAAGTGGGGGCGGGGGGGATGCGGTGGTGGGGGGACGGTATTCTAACACCCTGCTGGCTTTGTTCTTGTAGAATCACAGAGCCATAGAGATGTTTTGCACAGAAACAGACCCTTCAGTCCAATTCATCCATGCCGACCAGACATCGTAGATAAATCTAGTCCCATTTGCCAGCTTTTGGCCGAAATCCCTCTAAACCCTTCCTATTCATGTACCCGTCCAGGTGCCTTTTAAATGTTGTAATTGTATCAGCCTCCACCACTTCGTCTAGCAGCTAATTCCATACAAACTACACTCCCTGTATGAAAAAAATTGCCCCTTAGGGTCCTTTTAAATCTTTCTCCTCCCATCTTGAACGTAAACCAACTAGTTTTGGATTCCCCTACCCCAGGGAAAAGGCCTTGTCTACTCTCCTATTCATGCCCCACATGATTATCTAAACTTCTATAAGTTCACTCCTCAGCGTCCAACACTCTGGGAAAATAGCCCCAGACTATTCAGCCTCTCCCTGTAGCTCAAACCCTGCAACCCCAGCAGCATCCTCATAAACCTTTTCTGAACCCTTTCAATTTAACAACATCCTTCCTATAGCAGGGAGGCCAGAACTGAACACTATATTCCAAACGTGACCTCACCAATGATGGTGAACAGGATTTGGAGTGTCAGGGGGTGAGTTATTCATCGCAGTATTCCCAGCTTCTGACACACTCTTATAGCCCCTGTGTTTATGTGGTGGGTCCAGTTGAGTTTCTGGTCAATGGCAACCCCCAGGGTGTTGAACGTGGGGGATTCTGTGATGGTACCACCATTGAATGTCAAGGGATGTGGCTATATTTTCTTTTATTGGAAATTGTCATTGACTGGCATTTGTGTGGAATGAATGTTACCGACTTCTCTCATGTGAGTCACTAGTAGACCAGCCTATGACCTCAGCCTATGCTGTCCAGGTCAGATGGAGTGGAGATGGTTCTATTGCTGAGGGAGAGTACTTCCATCCTTTCACAGGCAGCCTGACCCAGACCCTCACACGGGAAATTACTGAATTGTAGGGTCAGTTTGTTTCTGGTCTGAGACATCTCTGGGCCAGTGAGGGGTGGGGAGGGGGAATGATCCACTGAGAGATTCTACAGGCTTGCACTGAGCAAAGGGCTCTCTGCGGTGCACTTATATATGGCACATGGAGCATGAATATCAGGATATCCCATTGGGGGCAAAAACATAGGCACTGTGGACCAAACAGATTCCTTTAAATCAGCCAGGATTTAAATGGTGGAGTGGACTTGACGGGGCGAATGGCCTTACCTCCACTCCTATGTCTTATGGTCTTGTGTAATAATTTTGTGATTTCTGATCTTGCCCGCTGATCCTATAAGATTAGCGGTCAACCCAGACAAAGGTAAACATAAACTGATTGTGATAATAAATGCTTGGGCACCCCAGGTCACAAGAACTGAGAAGCCAAACACAGGGTGCATAACAGGAGTCTGCTACACAGACTCATAACAGGAGTCTGTTACACAGTAAGGTTTTAGTCTTCATCTCTTCTTACATCAGGCACCCTGCATGCTTTAGAAATCTTTTACTCCTCATAAGTTAATGTATATATGCCCAAGGATGTTTTTAAAGTTGAGTATAAATTTAAAACTAGCCCTGTCAGCTGATTTTTCAGCATGTTTCCAATGCCACTGTGATACACAACTCAGAAAATGCTTAGCATTTCATCATGTCTGTTTAATGTTGATAAGATAAGTCTTGACTGTTGCTATGGTAACAGATTGCACACAAGATATGTTGGTTTACGACAGAAACACATTAGCCAGATAATGCACGGAGCAGTTTGTTGAACACTTGCTTCAGATATTGAATTGGTAACTGAAACGGAAAGTGGAGGAAATTAAATGGTTATTAAGCAGATCAAAATAAATCTTCCATTGCCATGGATACCATTGACAACAAAAACATCAAAAGCAATTGATGTGAAACAGCACAATACTGTCATTAAACAAAAACTTTGGATGTGAAGTGTCACTGCCATATTAAAGGAAATTAAAAGTGAGTTACATACCGATGACAGGATCAAGAGATTAGCCAGTTCTTTCATCTGTTAAGTGGTTTGTGTCTGACTGATGAAGCTATTCTGTAAGCAAACTATATATGTCGCTTGTTCTTAGGGTAACTGGTATCATAGAACATAGAACATTACAGCACAGTACAGGCCCTTTGGCCCTCGATGTTGTGCCGACCTGTCATACCGATCTGAAGCCCATCTAACCTACACTATTCCATGTACGTTCATATGCTTGTCCAATGACGACTTAAATGTACTTAAAGTTGGCGAATCTACTACCGTTGCAGGCAAAGCATTCCATTCCCTTACTACTCTCTGAGTAAAGAAACTACCTCTGACATCTGTCCTATATCTTTCACCCCTCAATTTAAAGCTATGCCCCCTCGTGCTTGCCATCACCATCCTAGGAAAAAGGCTCTCCCTATCCACCCTATCTAACCCTCTGATTATCTTATATGCCTCAATTAAGTCACCTCTCAACCTTCTTCTCTCTAATGAAAACAGCCTCAAGTCCCTCAGCCTTTCCTCGTAAGACCTTCCCTCCATACCAGGCAACATCCTAGTAAATCTCCTCTGCACCCTTTCCAAAGCTTCTACATCCTTCTTATAATGCAGTGACCAGAACTGTACGCAATACTCCAAGTGCAGCCGCACCAGAGTTTTACACAGCTGCAGCATAACCTCTTGGTTCCGGAACTCGATCTCTCTATTAATAAAAGCTAAAACACTGTATACCTTCTTAACAGCCCTGTCAACCTGGGTGGCAACTTTCAAGGATCTGTGTACATGGACACCGAGATCTCTCTGCTCATCTACACTACAAAGAATCTTACCATTAACCTAGAACTTTGCCTTCTGGTTACTCCTACCAAAGTGCATCACCTCACACTTGTCTGCATTAAACTCCATTTGCCACCTCTCAGCCCAGCTCTGCAGCTTATCTCTGTCTCTCTGTAACCTATAGCATCCTTCATCACTATCCACAACTCCACCGACCTTAACGACGTCTGCAAATTTACTAACCCAGCCTTCTACGCCCTCATCCAGGTCATTTATAAAAATGACAAACAGCAGTGGACCCAACACCGACCCTTGCGGTACACCACTAGTAACTGGTCTCCAGGATGAACATTTCCCATCAACCACCACCCTCTGTCTTCTTTCAGCAAGCCAATTTCTGATCCAAACTGCTATATCTCCCACAATCCCATTCCTCCACGTTTTGTACAATAGCCTACTGTGGGGAGCCTTATCGAATGCCTTGCTGAAATCCATATACACCACATCAACAGGTTTACTCTCATCTACCGGTTTGGTCACCTTCTCAAAGAACTCAATAAGGTTTGTGAGGCACGACCTTCCCTTCACAAAACCGTGCTGACTATCCCTAATCAATTTATTCTTTTCTAGATGATTGTAAATCCTATCTCTTATAACCTTTTGCAACACTTTACCAACAACTGAAGTAAGGCTCACTGGTCTATAATTATCAGGGTTGTCTCTACTCCCCTTCTTGAACAGGGGAACCACATTTGCTATCCTCCAGTCATCTGGCACTATTCCTGTAGACAATGACGAGTTAAAGATCAATGCCAAAGGCTCGGCAATCTACTCCCTGGCTTCCCAGAGGATCCTCGGATAAATCCCTTCTGGCCCAGGGGATTTATCTATCTTCACCCTCTGAAGCATTTCTAATACCTCTTCCTTGTGAACCTCAATCCCACCTAGTCTAGTAGCCTGTATCTCAGTATTCTTCTCGACAACATTGTCGTTTTCTAGAATGAATACTGTTGAAAAATATTCATTTAGTGCTTCCCCTATCTCCTCTGACTCCACACACAACTTCCCACTACTATCCTTGATTGGCCCTAATCTTAATCTCGACATTCTTTTATGCCTTATATACCTATAGAAAGCCTTTGGGTTTACCCTGATCCTATCCGCCAACAACTTCTCATGTCTCCTCCTGCCTCTTCTGAGCTTTCTCTTTAGGTCTTTCCTGGCTACCTTGTAGCCCTCAAGCGCCCTAACTGAGCCTTCACATCTCATCCTAACATAAGCCTTCCTCTTTCTCTTGACCAGAGATTCCATTCCCTTCGTAAACCATGGGTCCCGTGCTCTACAGCTTCCTCCTGTGAAAAACACGCATATTGTACATTAAAAAACAATCCATTGGTTTCTTTTACCATGTCCAAGAAGATAAATGCTTGAACTCACATGAACTCACCTAACTTTACAAATCGTAGGTGCTTACGCCTTGATGAATAATTTTAATATGTTCTTATAAAGCCCCCTCTCCCTGATAATTATCTGGCTGATATTTGTCTTCATGATTGGAAATAATGAGTTTGTATGGGGTCACACCGTGATGGTGAGCTTCTTACACAGGGCTTTCAGTTCCAAGGTCACATTTGTTTAGATTCCCCACAGTGGGGAAGCAGGCCCTTCAGCCCAACAAGTCCACACTGCCCCTTTGAAGAATCCCACCCAGACCCATTCCCCTACAACCCACCCACCCCCTGAACACTATGGGCAATTTAGCATGGCCGATCCACCTAGCCTG
Source organism: Stegostoma tigrinum (assembly GCF_030684315.1). Lineage (NCBI taxonomy): Eukaryota > Metazoa > Chordata > Chondrichthyes > Orectolobiformes > Stegostomatidae > Stegostoma > Stegostoma tigrinum. The sequence continues at coordinate 77,431,127 of NC_081367.1, read as the reverse complement.
CACGTCTTTGGACTGTGGGAGGAAACCGGAGCACCTGGAGGAAACCCACACAGACACGGGGAGAATGTGCAAACTCCACACAGACAGTTGCCCGAGGCTGGAATTGAACCCGGGTCCCTGGCGCTGTGAGGCTGCAGTGCTAACCACTGAGCCACCGTGATGCCCTTCCACATCTCAAACCTCTCAGGGGCTGGCCATTCATATTAAAGACATGAACAATTAGAATACAATATGGTGATTAATTTTGGTACAAATCAATGTGGAACTTTCATTATAATTATGCTTAATCTTTTGCTGGTACAGGTTTAAGGGTTAAAGGGAATGTAGACATACTCGCATCAGAACAGATGCAGGAATACCAAATTTCAAAGGGAATCACAACTTCTGCTAGCCATTTGGTTAGGAATGGTGTGCAGGGATATGAGGAAACGTCACGACATCAAGACGAGGTAATAGAAGCCATGCATGCATGGTGGGTTAAATGGCTTTTTCCTGCATTGTAACCGCCCTGCGATTCTACTTGGACAGTTAGCCTAACAAAGATAAAGTCACCATAGGCCCACTCTGTCATTAGAGAGAGATAACTAGTGGTGAGTTTAACTAAGGGACATGACACATCAGGTGAGGGGTACGATTGAGAAGTAGAGTCCTTCATGGTGACGGAAGCTGGGTACAGGAGTTGAACCCACACTGCTGGCATCACTATGCATCAGCAAAGCAGCCATTCAGCAACTGAGCTAACTATCTCCATTTAGCCTGATATCTGTCACAGGGAACGTGCTTTTTCAACACTAAATTACAGAAGAACATTAACATCCAATTGTAAAATTGAGATTACTTGTTGTGATCCTCAGTCAGACATACATTAGATGTTGCAATGGGTGACAGAATTTTTGTTAGATATTTCAATCCCTTGTTCATGGCCAGAACTGGAAACCCACTACAGACTGTGTCTGATTTCAAAGATTCTTAGAATCGCGATGGCACAAAGGAGGCCACTTTGCTGATTGTGTTTGTGCCTAATCTCTGCAACAGCAACGCAGCTAACTCCACTCGCCAGCACTTTCACCGTGGTGTCCAAACATTTTACTGTGTCCAATTCTCTTTGAAAAGCCCCAAATAAACCTGCCTGTGCTGCACTGTCAGCTAACAAATTCTAAATCCTAGACATTCGCTATGTAGAGGGTTTTGCATTGTGTTATCCTTATGTCAATGTTCTCTAGTTCTATATCGCCCTACTGATGGGAACAGTTTGTTTTACCCACTTTGTTTAAACCTCCTATAATTTTGAATTTCTCCAAAAAATCCACCTTAACCTTCTCTTCTCTAAGAATAATTTCTGTTTCTCTAACTTATTCAGAAAAGTCCATGATTTTTTTCTGTTCTCTATGAAGCTGCGATGGGGTTAGGGGTTGGAGTAGGGTTCCAGACTGTGGTGAACAGAATACTCCAGCTGAAGCCAAAACTGTTGTATACAATCTCCTAAAAACTTTGCGGCTTTTTTACTTTGCGCCTCTGTATATAAAGCATTTTAACATTTTAACCAATTTCTTAACTTGCTGACGTGCCTGCAAGGCATTGTCCACATGTAACACCAGCTCCCTCCTTTTCTACTCCCTTTTTGAAATTATGCCTTTGCTTTCTCTTGCCTCTCCTCAGTCTTCCTACTAAAATGTATCTTTCAACATTTTCCTGTCATTAATTTCCTCCACTATGCTCCCACCTATTCACTAACATGCCTGTGTCCTCCTGAAGTCTATTCTTATCTCTCTCAGAGTGCATAATACTTTAAAAATTGTATCATCTGTAAGTTTTGAAATTGTTCCTGTGTTCCCACCTAAGTTTAGGCCATCAATCTGCACCAAGCAAAATAACAATCCTTGAGCCAAATGCTGAGGAACACTAATTACATCTTTCCCCTGGAAAAATCCCATTCACAGATACTCTTGTTCCTAGACCCTCAGCAGAAGTCCCACCCATTCTGCCCATTTTTATCCACAAGACTTTAACATTTGTTGTTCAGCCTATCACATGGCACTTTATTGAATGCTGTTTGGAAATCCATATACACCACATTACCCACATGGGCAGCATCAACTCTCTCTGTTGTCTTTCCTAAGAAGCCTGATTTGTTTTTAAAACTATACTTAATTCCCTTAATTTATCCTACTTTACAATAACGTTCATTGCGTTGAAACATAAAGTGAGGATGCCTAAGAGATCTATTGTGTCCACTGAAACAAAATGTTAACAACAACATTGAAAGAAATCTCTGCTGCTCTTCAAAACATTAAACATTTTGTATTAATCGGAATCCCTGGAATAGATGCACAAAACATGGGCATTTCTTCTAAAGTACAAAACTGCTGTTGGGAGCACTTTAGTGACAAAATCATAAAACAAGTTTGAAATTACTGAGGTTCCAAATGAAGGACCAGTCACATTTCAAAAGGTAGTGAGATTAAATCTCCTTTCTCCTTTACTGAAAATTGGAAAAATGAAGCTGGTTACAATGAGGGTAATTTAATGAAAGATTATTATGAGAGATTGATATAACAGTGTTCTTTACAGTTTATAGTATCAGAGTATTTTGTAATTATGTGTCTAATAATAGGATTTCTTATAATGAGGTCTAACTGGATGTAATTACAATAGAAAACATTGCCACAACTTCTTCTATTTTAATTTTCTGTTTTCTAAGACATCCCCTGGGAATGCTACTTTGGGATTTGCTTGCATTCTTATGTCCGGTCATATTTCAATTAATCTTCTTATTTATTCATTTGGTGGTGGTAATTATCAACTCCTTTTGTTTGTATCAACCAACAAGTGAACTAATATTCCCTAGTTTCTTCTGCACCATTTCCGAACTCTGCAAAATGTAATATACCTGAAGGAACTGGATTTATCTGGCCAGTCCCAGAAATAGACTCTTCCACATTCAAACAGAATATCAAAGTTTGCTGTATGAGTGTTTTAAGGCCAAGTGGTGGTGGGAACTTATGAATATTGACAAGGAAGCTGTATTTGAACATTTGTGAAGCTTGATCTCATGCATATTTATTCCCATTCCTCACACTGACCTTTCAAAACCAATATTGACAAAAGACAGTGCAAGGGTATAAACATTTAAAAATGTGAAAAGCTGTAACTTCATGACTTTATAACAATATAGATGCTAATTGGTTGTACGCACTGAGGTGGTGCTTCAAACAGGAAAGTTATTATATATGGACATGTTAAACAGGACATAGACATCTCTCGTAAACACGAAGCAAATTATCGCCTCTATGTTGTAGATTTCCAGGTGGATTTTCAGTGCTAAATGAACTGCAATTTCTTTCAATTAAACATTGGGAAAATAGAAATCATGAGTTTTACCAGTCCCCATCCCCACTATCCTTTTGCCATTCCTCACCATCACAAATACTGTATCCTTAACACTAATTCCATTCCCAGCCCTGTATCATACTGAAGCTAACTATTCACAACCTCGCATGTGTTTGTCAGCCAGAGGGTCCCATCCCATTTCCTCCCTATCACATGGACTACTGACTTGCATTTTCATGTTACTCATCTCCACTGTCCCTTATCCCTTGGTCAGCCTCTCATCCTTCACTTTCCAAAAACTTCAGTTGATCTAAAACTCTGTGGCTCATATTCTAATCTGTGCCAAATTGTATTCACCCAGCACTGACTAATGTTAATTAAAAGCAAAGCACTGCTGATGCTGAAGACCAGAAAGAAACACAATAAGTACTGGAGAAACTCAGCAGCTTTGGCAACATCTGTGGAGTGAGAAATAGTGTTTTGCTTCAAGTCCAACATGACTCTTCTTCCATGTCCATTCTTCAGAACTCTTCCAAAATGAGTCATATTAAACACACTGAGTTAACTCTGCTTTCTCCCACCACAGATGCAGCCAGACCTGCTGAGTTTTCCCAGTAATTTCTGTTTTTGCTCCTGTCAGAGTTGCCTGGTTCTTGATGGTCACTTTCCTCATTTTCTGTGGAACTGAAATAAGATTAATAAGTATTTACTTGTCTCTGTCCAATGTGCCATCTTTATTGAACTTGTCCACATTAGTCTGTTTTTAATCATTCCTTCCAATTTACCAATGATTCCCTCTGTGATTGTTGATACCTCACCAGCCTGTTTGTTAAGTCTCTCTCAATTTTCCCAGATAACTGCTGCCAAATCCTCGATTAATTTATGTTAAGTCCTTTCAGTTTGTCGAAGAATTACTTTATAAAAAATTCTTTTTTTATTCTTTCTACTTTCTTTGAAGAGGGCACATTTCTCTTATCGATGTAAAAATTTTAGGTACGTAAAGAGTCAGAATATATACTGGTCATGTCTGCTCGTAGTCTCAAACTCAATTGCATCTTCCAGTATTTCTCACTTTCTCTGGCAATCCCATTGCCAATCAGGTACTGAATGAATCTGAGATAATGGGAACTGCAGATGCTGGAGATTCCAAGATAATAAAATGTGAGGCTGGATGAACACAGCAGGCCAAGCAGCATCTCAGGAGCACAAAAGCTGACGTTTCGGGCCTAGACCCTTCATCAGAGAGGGGGATGGGGGGAGGGAACTGGAATAAATAGGGAGAGAGGGGGAGGCGGACCGAAGATGGAGAGTAAAGAAGATAGGTGGAGAGGGTGTAGGTGGGGAGGTAGGGAGGGGATAGGTCAGTCCAGGGAAGACGGACAGGTCAAGGAGGTGGGATGAGGTTAGTAGGTAGCTGGGGGTGCGGCTTGGGGTGGGAGGAAGGGATGGGTGAGAGGAAGAACCGGTTAGGGAGGCAGAGACAGGTTGGACTGGTTTTGGGATGCAGTGGGTGGGGGGGAAGAGCTGGGCTGGTTGTGTGGTGCAGTGGGGGGAGGGGATGAACTGGGCTGGTTTAGGGATGCAGTGGGGGAAGGGGAGATTTTGAAACTGGTGAAGTCCACATTGATACCATATGGCTGCAGGGTTCCCAGGCGGAATATGAGTTGCTGTTCCTGCAACCTTCGGGTGGCATCATTGTGGCAGTGCAGGAGGCCCATGATGGACATGTCATCAAGAGAATGGGAGGGGGAGTGGAAATGGTTTGCGACTGGGAGGTGCAGTTGTTTGTTGCGAACTGAGCGGAGGTGTTCTGCAAAGCGGTCCCCAAGCCTCCGCTTGGTTTCCCCAATGTAGAGAAAGCCGCACCGGGTACAGTGGATGCAGTATACCACATTGGCAGATGTGCAGGTGAACCTCTGCTTAATGTGGAATGTCATCTTGGGGCCTGGGATGGGGGTGAGGGAGGAGGTGTGGGGACAAGTGTAGCATTTCCTGCGGTTGCAGGGGAAGGTGCCGGGTGTGGTGGGGTTGGAGGGCAGTGTGGAGCGAACAAGGGAGTCACGGAGAGAGTGGTCTCTCCGGAAAGCAGACAGGGGTGGGGATGGAAAAATGTCTTGGGTGGTGGGGTCGGATTGTAAATGGCGGAAGTGTCGGAGGATAATGCGTTGTATCCGGAGGTTGGTAGGGTGGTGTGTGAGAACGAGGGGGATCCTCTTGGGGCGGTTGTGGCGGGGGCGGGGTGTGAGGGATGTGTCGCGGGAAATGCGGGAGACGCGGTCAAGGGCGTTCTCAATCACCGTGGGGGGGAAGTTGCGGTCCTTAAAGAACTTGGACATCTGGGATGTGCGGGAGTGGAATGTCTTATCGTGGGAGCAGATGCGGCGGAGGCGGAGGAATTGGGAATAGGGGATGGAATTTTTGCAGGAGGGTGGGTGGGAGGAGGTGTATTCTAGGTAGCTGTGGGAGTCGGTGGGCTTGAAATGGACATCAGTTACAAGCTGGTTGCCTGAGATGGAGACTGAGAGGTCCAGGAAGGTGAGGGATGTGCTGGAGATGGCCCAGGTGAACTGAAGGTTGGGGTGGAAGGTGTTGGTGAAGTGGATGAACTGAATGAATCTGTTCTGTTTTTGATTGCCTCTGCAAATAAGCTTCCTCTATTTGCCCCTCGGACTATCCTTTCCCAAGAAAGCTCTTTTATCACAGAGGGATTTTTTTCTTTCCTATTCCATTTTTAATATGTCTGCTGGCCAATTTAGAGTTAAGTTTGCTTCATCTCACTTTGTTGAGATGAGATTTGTATTTGTTCCACTTGTCAAACAACATTCTTCTAAAGATTAGCCTGTGGTGATGTGTTGATAAATACTCTCTTTGATCGTTTGTTTTAACTGTTCCTTCATTTCAATTGAACTTAATCATTGGAAAACTTATGAGCACACCTCTGACCCTTTGCTAACCCCAGATATATTGAGGGACAAACAAATACATTCTCACTCCGTTGAGATGAAGCGTCACCTGGATTTGAAATGTTAGCTTGCTCTCTCTCCGCGTGGATACTGTCTGACCCAATCTGATCTCCAGCTTTTGTTCATTTCAGTACAGATTCCAGCATCTACAGTAATTTGCTCCTGCACTCTCATTCCCACACTTGCCTACTCCAGCAAACAAGGGATCATGATCTGGAAATGTTCAAAGTAACAGCAAGGCTGATGAAATTTTTTTAATGTGCTACGAAGCAGATGCTTATCGAGATTAGTAATTGCCATCAATGAGCACCACCCTGGGGAAACACATGATGAGATAACAAGGTCTGAATCTGCCCATTTTTGGCTAAGTGCCAGTTCCATCAAGTGTTTTGGAAGGTTTCTTGCCATACAGTCGAGTGAGATTTCTCACCGTATCTCAGCAAATGTGTTTCATTAAATTCCTACCTTCCCCTATGGCATGTCCTCACCCAATTCTGACCCCACCTTACCATGAGCAGTTCCTCGAACAACTTACTAGTCACTGAATACCTACTAAAAGACCGGCATGACTCATGTCTGTGCCAACTTTGAAAGGTCATTATAGAGCTAGACAGGCATTAGCAATCCAGCATTGCCCGTCACTGCCTATGCAATAGCCACACTGCCCACAGCACAGAGCCAAAATAGCTGGTATTCCCTCACACATATAACCCCAATTCTCATCCTCATCAACGGTTAACCATCTACCACCACTGTTTACCCTGTCCTCTGATGCATTCCATCTAAACATACTCTCTGAATCACCATTACTGCGACCGCAGTACCTACAGGACATCTACAATTGTAGGCAACATCATCTAGACTTGAGACATTAGCTTGGTCTTTCACCATGGATGCTAGCTGACCTGCTGTGACCTCCAGCTTTTGTTGTTTTCAATGCAGATTCCAGCATCTGCAGTAATTTGCTCCATCATAATCAGGAAAACAAGTGGATGATTCCAAACAAAAAAAAGGCGAGCACAAACAAAATAAATAAGCAGCAGTTTACCCCAGTGCTGGTACCAACTAATTCACAATCCGCGATGGTCCTGTGCATCCAGCTCCCATCGCCTGGAGCCAGGGGCCAGTCAGCTTCTGCTTGTTTTAGATTAGACTAGAATCCCTAAAGTGTGGAAACAGGCCCTTCAGCCCAAAAAGTCCACACCGCCCCTTGAAACATCCCACCCAGACCCGTTCCCCTATAACCCACGCACCCCTGAACATTACGGACAATTTAGCATGGCTGATCCACCTGTGTTTTGTAGCATCCAAAGCAGTTGAGCTCTGTCATAAAAAGGGACATCTTCCTGCTCCCAATATCGTCTTTGTCCTCCTCAGAAGATTTATCCCATTCCCAGTTCCTTAGCATCTAGCACATTGCCTCACTGCCTGCACCAATTGTGCAGGGCACAGCTTCACCAGGCTGATGCAGCACACTCTGGCTGCATTATACTGGAGGATATCCTCCCCACTCTTGACCCTTTCCCCCAGACTGGGTCCAAGCTCATCGCCTGCTCCTGCTCCACTTTGGCCCTGAGCACAGCCTGGGCAACAACTTGGTGAAGGTGCAGTATTTGCTGAGTCATCAACATATCAGACCAAAAATAGAGAGTGCCCACTGTGCTGTGAGCCCCTTCCCAGGCCAGACACACCTCGACCTTTCCACACTCCATTGCATTCCTTACAGCCCATCTCCATGCTTATCTGATGCAGCAATGTCACCTTATTCCACACTGCCCTGGGAAGTTCCACAAAGTGATGGCCCATCATTCTCCTCCTTTAAGTTATTGCTGCTAATTTCTTCATCATTGAGATGAAAATGTTAGGTTTACAAGCACCAATGTCTTGGTGCAATCTGCCTTTGACCAAACTCTGACCCCTAAACACTTTCACTCTACATTACAAGTGGAGGCTGAAACAATTACAAATGTAGCTGGGCATTGCTAACAGCTGCTTCTCTTTATGCCTCTTCCTCATGCCCAACAGACATGGATCCCACACTTCTGCCCAGCAAACTGACACTGATTCTGCTCACCTATCCCTGGTGTTGTCCCAGTCATTTTCCACATGCATTTCACTTCGAGACGACAGCACATGTTGGGTGGGGGGGGGGGGGGGGGGGGGACACACACCACTCCCTTCACCTCCCCATCCCTTCACCACTCACTCCCATGTCCACCTTAATCTCACACTAGCCCAAGGGCCCATTTCCATCCATCTCTCCCCCATGTGGAGACCCATCACATTGAACTCTGTCTCCAGAGCCCTCCTTGCTCTTTGAACCCTGACATTACACCTTAATGATGCCCCCCAATCATCTCTATACCCTTTTGGAGAACATGGTTATGGTCACAGTCAGTAACCACTCCTCCCAGAGACTGCCATGCCCCTCAGTGCTGTCCTGCAGATCCCCCCGATATCTCGAGCTCTCCCTCATCACCGTTCTTGCCCATTTCATACCTTGTACCTCTTCTACTGTCCTCCAGTTTTGACATTCCTAACCCTTTTAGGCTCGATCCGCTCCTCCCCATTGCCGCGACAGACCGTTACCAACGCACCCTCCTCAGTATTCAATGGACAGCTCTCCCCAGCACTGTGTTCACCCCACATTCTGACTGACCTGAATCTCCAGATTCTGGACATAACAGAGCAGAGCCCTGCCTGCTGTGTCTGCTGACTGACGGCATGCCATTCCCCTAACTGTTGCTGTTGAGCCAACTGGACTGACCCCTGACCCCTGCCCAGACAGCATTCAGACACAACCCCTGACTGTGAGCATCCTGAGTGGATGTGACTGTGGTCAAGCCCCTAGACTGTCTGTAGACGTTTTTCAATTCATTTATGGGATGTGCATGTCTCTGGCTAACAGCATTTCTTGTCCATCCCTAGTTGCCCTTTGAGAAGGTGGGGGTGAGCTGCCTTCTTGAGCTGCTGCATCCTCCTGCTGTGGGTTGAACCACAATGCCCTTAGGGAGGGAATTCCAGGTGTCTGAGTCAGTGACTGTGAAGGAAAGGTGATATATTTCCAAGTCAGGATGGTGAGTGGCTTGGAGGGGAACTTGCAGGGGGTAGTGTTCCCATATATCTGCTGCCCATGTCTCTCCAGATGGAAGTGGTCGTGGGTTTGGAAGGTGCTATCTGAGGACCTTTGGTGAATTTCTGCAGGGTATCTGTGCCTGTGATTGATGGTATTGGGACACCTCGACCCGCAACAGCCCTAACACAGATTGCACTGAGGATTGGCCCCTACTCATTGCAGACACAACTATTTGAACAAAGGGAAAAGAACAGTGCAGCACAGGAACAGGCCCTTCGATCCACCAAGACTGCATCAACATAGAACATAGAACATAGAACAGTACAGCACATAACAGGCCCTTCAGCCCACGATGTTGTGCCGACCATTGATCCTCATGCATGCACCCTCAAATTTCTGTGACCATATGCATGTCCAGCAGTCTCTTAAATGTCCCCAATGACCTTGCTTCCACAACTGCTGCTGGCAACGCATTCCATGCTCTCACAACTCTCTGTATAAAGAACGCACCTCTGACATCCCCTCTATGCTTTCCTCCAACCAGCTTAAAACTATGGCCCCTCGAGATGTCTTTCTAAACTCAAAGCATTTTTCCTCTACATTGTCCTGATCCCTCTATTTACTGCCTATTCCTGTATCTGTCAAGATGCCTCTTAAATGATGCTATTGTACCCACCTCCACCAGCTCCTCTGGCAGTACATTCCAGGCACTTACCACCCTCTGTGTAAAAAAACCCATCTCTCACATCTCCTTTAAACTTACCCCCTTTTACTTTAAACCTATGTGCCCTATAATTGACATTTCTATCCTAGAAAAAGACTACGACTATTCACTCTATCCATGCCTGTCATAATTTTGTAAACTTCTATCAGGTCATCCCTCATCCTTTGACATTCAAGTGAAAACAACAAAATTTGTCTGACCTCTCCTCATAGCTAATCCCCTGAAAGCCAGGCAACATCCCAGTAAACTGTTTCTGTACCCTCTCCAAAGCCTCCACATTCCACAGGTAATGTGGCAACCAGGACTGGACACAATATTTCAAATGTGGTCTAACTAAACATGACTTGCCAATTTTAAACTCTGTTTCGCAAATGATGAAGGCAAACATGCGATGTGCCTTCTTGACCACTTATCCAATTGTGTTGCACTTTCAGGGAACTGGGCCTGTACGCCTAGATCCCTCTGCGTGCTCAGTGCTACTAGAGGTTTCTGCTGTTTATTGTAAACTTTCCTCCTGCATTAGATCTCCCAAAATGTATCACCTCATATTTGCCATTCTGCCATTTCTCGACCCAAATCTCCAACCTATCAGTATCTGGCTGTATCCTCTCGCAATCCTCCTCACTATCTGCAGCACTCCCAATCTTTGTATCATCCACAAACTTGCAAAGCAGGTTGCCTACATTTCCTCCAAATCATTTATATATATTACAAACAATAGGGATCTCAGCACTGATCTCTGCGGAACACCACTGGCCACCGATGTCAAGTCAGAAAAACACTCTTCCACTGCTACTCACTGCCTTCTATGATCAAGCCAGTTCAGTAAAAATCTTACTAGCTCAATGTAGATATTTTAAAATTCATTTTGTGGGATGTGGGAGTCGCTGGCTAACAGCATTTCTTGCCCGCCCCCAGTGCCCCTTGAGAAATTGGGGGAGAGCTGCCTTCTTGAATTGCTGCAGTCCTCCTGCTGTGGGTTCAACTACAATGCTGTTAGGGAGAGAATTCCAGGATTTTGACCCAGCGACAGGAAAGGAACCACAATATAATTCCATCAGGATGTTGAGTGGTTTGAAGCGGAACTTGAATGTACTGGTTTTCCCATTTTTAAAAAATTTTTTGTCTGCTGCCCTTGTCTTTCTGAATGGAAGTGGTCGTAGGTTTGGAAGGTGCTGTCTGAGGATCTTTGGTGAATTTCTGCAGTGTATCTTGTAGATAGTACACACTGCTGCGACTGAGTGTCATTGGTGGAGGGAGTGAATGTTTGTGGATGTAATGCCATTCAAGCGGCTGCTTTGTCCTGGATGGTGTCAAGCTTCTTGAGTCTTGTCGGGGATATATCCATCCAGGCAAGTGGGGAATATTCCATCACACTCCTGACTTGTGCCTTGTAGCTGGTGGGCAGGCTTTGAGGAGTCAGGAGATGAATTACTCGCTGCAGTATTCCCAGTTTCTGGCCTGCTCTTGTCGCCACTGTGTAAATGTGGTGAGTCTAGTTGAGTTTTTGGGTAATGATAACTCCCAGGATGTTGATAGTGGGAGAATCAGTGATGGTAACACCATTGAATGTTAAGAGGTGGTGGTTAGATTGTCTCTTATTGGTGATGGTCATAGTCTGGCATTTGTGTGGTGTAAATGTCACTTGTCACTTGTCAGCCCAAGCCTGGATATTGTCCACATCTTGTTGCATGTGAACATGGACTGCTTCAGTATCTGAGGAATCACAAATGATGCTGAACATTGTGCAATCATCGGTGAACATCCCCATTTCTGACCTTACGATGGAGGAAGGTCATTGATGAAGCAGCTGAAGATGGTTGGGCCTAGGACACTACCCTGAGGAACTCCTGCAGAAATGTCCTGGAGCTGAGATGATTGACCCTCCACAACCATGACCATCTCCCTGTTCGTCAGGAATGAGCCCAACCACTGGAGCATTTGCCCCCGATACCCAATGATTCCAATTTTGCCAGGGCTCCTTGATGCCACACTCGGTCTAATACAGCCTTGATATCAAGGGCTGTCCCTCTCCCCTCACCCTCTGGAATTCAGCTCTTTTGTCCACGTTTGAACCAAGGCTGTAATGAGGTCAGGAGCTGAGTGGCCCTGGTGGAACCCAAACTGGGTGTTACTGAGCAGGTTATTGCTGAGCAGGCGCTGGTTTGATAGCACTGTTACTGACACCTTCCATCACATTATTGATGGTCGGGAGGAGACTGATGGGGCTGTAATTGGCCGGGTTGGATTTGTCCTGCTTTTTGTGTACAGAACATACTTGGGCAATTTTCCACATTGTTGGGTAAACGCTAGTGCTGTAACTGTACTGGAACAGCTTGGCTCGGGGAGCGGCAAGGTCTGGAGCACAAGTCTTCAGTACTATTGCTGGAATGTTGCCAGGGCCCATAGCCTTTGCAATATCCAGTGTCTCCAACCGTTTCTTGATATCACATGGAGTGAATCGAATTGGCTGAAGATGGGTATCTGTGATGCTGGGGACCACTGGAGGAGGCCGAGATGGCTCATCCACTCGGCACTTCTGGCTGAAGATTGCTGCAAAGATCTTCAGCCTTATCTTTTGCACTGATTTGACTTCACTTTTTGTATCAGCCTGGCATTAAGGCCCTTTTCAAAGGCCTTGCTAAAGTCCATATTGACAACAAAAATCAGCCTGCCCTCATCAATCATTTTTGTCACTTCCTCAAAAAACTCAATGGAGTTTGTGAGACACAAGGTCCGTTGCACAAAGCCTCACTGTCTATTGCGAATAAGTCCATATATTTCCAAATGTGAGTGAATTCCACTCCGAAAAGTCTTCTCCAGTAATTTCCCAAACACTCATATAAAACTCACTGGCCTGTCGCTTCCCAGATTCTCCCTTGTTGTGATTGCATTGAGGTCAGCCAGGTGGACCTCACAGAAATTAAATGCCCTGATTGGGGCTGTTAATCCAGACCAATCAGCGAGCCCTGGCTGACAGGTACAAACAGGAGTATCAGAGGTTCTGCTGACTCTGAGAGCTAGCTCTAAGGGACCTGGATCAGTGTTATAGGCTCACCACATGTAAATAAAAGGTGACTTGGTAATGAGATACTGGCCTCTGTAGAGCTATTTCATCCTTGTTTCCCTTTGTAAACAAAAGTTGGCCATTCTTCAATCCTCTGGGACCTCTCCAGTGGCTAAACAGGATGCAAAGATTTTATACAAGGCCCAAGTAATTTCCTCACCTGCCTCCCTCAGCATTCTGGGATAGATCCCATCAGGTCTTGGGCACTTGTCTAGCTCAATTCTTTTTAAAACACCTCACACCTCACCTCTACTTTTTTCATTTGTTATGCCCAAGATTATCAACGTAACCCTCTAGAAACTCACCACCCACCATGTCCTTCTGCTTTGTGAATAATGAAGCAGAGTATTCATTAAGGACCACACCCACTTCCCTTTGCTCCACGCATATGTTCCCTCCTTAGTCCTTGAGTGGGCCTGCCTTTTCCCTCGCTACTCTCTTTCTCCTCACATTTCTATAAAATGCCTCGTGCTTTACATTAAACTGTTTGCCAAGGACCTTTCATGGCCCTGTTTAACTTTCCTACTTCCTTGTTTGAGTGCTTTCCTGCTATCTTTATATTCTTCATGAGCTCTGACTCTCTTCAGTTTCTTAAACCTTATATGTTTCTCCTTCATCTAAGCAGTCAATTTCTTTTGTCATCCAAGGTTCTAGAGTCTTGCCATCCTTCTCCTTCGTTTTCACAGGAACATTCTGGCCCTGAATTCTAATCAAAGAGCCTTTAATGTGTATTTACCCTCAAACAGCCTCTCCCCAGTCTATATTCTCCATTTCCTGCCTAATATTGCAGTAGTTAGCTTTCCCCCAATTTAACACTTTCACGTAGGATTACTTTCATCCTCATCCATAAGTAACAACACTTACAGAGTTACGGTCACCCACTTTTTTGGTTGAATAGACGATCAGTGTGTTTGCAATGTAGGCAGATGGCACATTCTGTGGGTATTGAATTAGTGTCTCGGTGTGTGCCACACAGCAAGATGTCACACATCCTCCGCCCCATAGCACACACCTCCACCCCTGACACCCCATCACCACCACCAGACAGATTCCTACTGACTAGTCACTGCCTGTGTGTCTATGATATTGAGCATGTTGTTGCAATCACATAATGCGCTCCTAGGCTCTGGGTGATGCATCAACACACTAACAGGCATGGCGTGGCAAGACAAAGGATGGCAGGGGAATGCTATGAGTTTGCAGGTAGATGCTCGGGGAGTAAGCATAGGACATAGAACACACAACATTACAATGCAGTACAGGCCCTTTGGCCCTCGATGTTGTGCCGACCTGTGAAACCAATCTGAAGCCCATCTAACCTACACTATTCCATTATCATTCATATGTTTATCCAAAGACCATTTAAATGCGTTAAAGTAAAACAGCTATGAGAAGTAACCTGATCCAGTCTAAGAGGTGGGTTCCTGTCCATGCGATTCTCAACCAGCTCTGACTCGAATCTCTTCTTGGCTCATATCGTTCAGGACCCTGTAAGATTCTGCATCAAATCAATGTCTAGACAGGAATGTTACAATCATTGGTGATTTCTAGACATTATTGTTTAATGATACTGAATACATGGAATCAATTCTATGAATAACACACAATACAGCTTTTTTGACTGTGTTGAAGCATGTTACAAGTTAATTAAAACAAGGAAATCTCCACAGTTACACATTTAATTCTACTATACATGAAATGAATAGGATCCTATCCACAGAAGGAGTCCATTCGACCCATTATGTGCAACCTTGTGCTCAGAAGCAACGCTTTCTAAATAGTCTGTTACCACATACCCTGAGTTGGAGCATGACCAGGATCACCTGGTTCAGAGGTAGGGACATTACCACTTGGTGCAGCCCAGAAGCTCTCCAGTTAATTCCAATGTGCCTATCTTTCCCTCTGACACCTGTTCGAGTTCATATCCAAACCCGCTTTGGCAGTGAGTGACTTAGTCTACAGCTTCAGTGAGTGCATTCCGGATCATAAAACCCATGGGTTCAACACATTTTGTTTCATCCCCCTCACTGGGTCTTTGCCAATTCCCTTAAATCTGTATTCTTTTGATGGCAATACTTCTGTCAGTGGAAAATTCCTGAACTGGGGTTAGTGTTACCCTGTTGAATGTGTAAGATAAAATAAATACACATACATAAACATATCTATACATAATGTATTTATTTAGTTTACAATTATTTTTCTTGGGTACAAGTAAAGCTAAGCTAATAAGCATGCTTTAAAAATGGAAAACCACATCAACTATAAAGGAATAAAGAACAAACTGTCCACAGTGTGAAGGGGAGAAAGGAACTGGTAAGTTCTAGAAGGCATAAAGATTTGTTAATTCAAGTTAGAAAGAATGTCAGAGACAAAGGCAATCTGCAAAATGAAAAGGGCTAAAAATATTGAGAGAATTTCCATTTCTACACTTTCAATTTGTTCTATTCTTTTTGTTTTATTTCACTGTCAGGATGTTGGGCAATGCAGGCCTGGAGAGTGTTTATTACCCCTCCCTACTTGCTCTTGAGAAGGTGATGATGAGCTGCAGTCCATGAGAGAATTTTGACTCAGCGACTCTGAAGAAATGGCGATATATTTCTGAGTAAGGAAGGTGAATGAGTTGGAGGGGAACTTGGAGATGATAGTGTTCCCTTATCTTTCCAGATAGAAGCGATTGTGGGTGTGAAGATGTTGTCTAAGGATCTATGGAGCTTCAAATATCTGCAGAAATTACTTACATATTCATTGGGAAAGGAAATCCTTTACCAATCTGTGTCCTTTTTGTGGTTGAGCCATACACCATTGTAATTAACTTTAAGTTCATTGGAGTGGCCAAACAAGAGAATCAGTTGTTAAAAACCACTGTTAATAGTTCAAGGACATGGGCTGCTACCAACTTCTCAGGTGGACGATAAAGTGCCAGCCTTGTCAACGATATGCATATCAGCAAAAGCATCAGAGGTGACATGGAAGAAAAGTTTCATATGCGTTATATCATATGCCAGATAGAATGTGGATGCAGATTGAATTCTAACCTTCAAAAGATAATAAATACATGAAAAAGAAATAGGGGTAAGACAGTGGGGGGTATAGGAGTAACCGGATTGCTCTTCAAAAGAGTTGGCACAGACTTAATTGCCCAAACAGCCAATTGCACTGTATTGCACTGTTCTGTGGTTCCAAGGTTCTAAGAGCAAGTTTAATGAACCTGATCTCGGTAAGTAATCTCCAGTTAAGTCCTAGTTACAGACACTAGTTAGTTATGATGACGCTGGGGCTTTAAGAGGTGTATTTTGTCCTGTTTTCTTTCAGAGAGAGACTGGGGGACAGGTAGCGAGCAGTCAATGAGAAGATAAACAGCCTGAGAGCTTTCGGTTTCTTTTTTAAATGGCAACAGTAGGAGCAGCTTGGGTGGTTGTGGCCAACTCTCACAGACCAGGATTGCTAGTTATTTTTTAGCTTTTAGATACAACAGTAGCTGCTGGAGTTTTGAAGAAGTAGAAGCTTTTTTTTACCTCTCTCTCTGTGACAGCTAGAAGCTGGGGTTTTGCTTGCTTCTGTAGGTGTTGCATGTGAGAAAATCTGATTTCTGAATTTGACATATTGCCAAGGAATGTGTTTATAGGACATTATTGCATTGGAACAGTTAATTAGAAATATTTATTATTATTCTGTTAAGTTTCCCAGTAGAATTAAGTTATTCTAAGTTCTTCTTCCTTTTGTCTTATTTTGGCTATAGTACTTAAATAAAGTGTGTTTTGCTAAACACCAAGTTGTTTGACTAGTAAAATTGCATCTTAAACGCAGTACTTTACATTCGATTTTAAAATAAGAAAATGTTAGGGTCTAGGCTACATTCTTAAAATATTTTGAGGGGGATCTGGTATGATCCATAACATAATGCAGGGACTGAAGAATTGGGCAAATGAACATAAGACGGGGGAGTTAGTAAGGAGAGATTCCTGGAGTATTGGAGCTAAATGTCAACAGGGAGAGGTCAGGGCGTGCTGGTGACTGGCACAAGATGCTTACAGGAAGGTGTTTCTGTGATATTGGCACAGGTTTTAACTCAGTTGTCAGGGGAACACCTGAACATAGATGGAAAAGGGAGAGAAGCAAAGCTGGAAATGGGAAGTCAAAATTTAACAAGAGAGTGCAGAAGCTAGAGGAAACATTGATGTTGATAGGCTTTCTCCTTTGGGAAGGTCTAACACATCTGGTGCCAACCAGACTGCTAACTGACAAAGCAGTTCCTCTACCAGAGGGTAAATGTGGCAAATATCCTGCTCGTGAGATGTGCCTGTCCATCAGAGGCTGACAGCTCTCCAATGACCATCAGTGCCACCACGGATGTAATAAACTCTACCAGTTTTACACACCTACCCCAGCCACTGGATCGTGGCCACAGTGAGTGATGGTGAGTGGGAACAGTGCTGATCCAAGGGTGGTTTCCATGGAGGAGCAGGGGATGTGAAGGGAAGGGATTTACGAGAAACCACCACTATCCATCGCTATATCGCCTGGTCCGGCTCTCAGCGTCTTTGAACAGGAGAAAACCCCAACATCAATCTTGGCTACTTACTGCCTGCTGCTGAGGGAATCCCAGCAGACAGGGTAAGAGGGCATTGTGTAAGCAGTGGGGTTGGAGTGGAGAAGGAAAAGTCTTCTCCAGGATTTCCTCTCATGGACCGAATCGGAGCAGTGGCTGGAAAACGATGAAGCCTCTGCTCCCCACTGTCCTGTGTGATTAATTGTCCCTGTTACAAAAATACATCCGACCAAATGGCAGAACATTTCAGCCAGAGCTGGAGGCAGATACTGAATGGTTTCAGTGGTGTTTAATGCACAATATTTCAACATTTCACATTTCTTTTTATTTAACCTATTTTTCCGATCAACCTGTTCAGAGACGTAATTACACCCTGGAGCAGGTGGCCTTTCAGTTCAGGGGTAGGGACCCTACCACTGTGTCATAAGAGGGCTCTTGGAATATATTTCAATAGAGGAACTCTCATGAGTAACACATGAGCTGTGGATTCATGGCAACACTTGGAAAAAGTTCATATAACATCAGAAATGCTTCGCAGAGAAGGATCCTCAATTCCTAACCGTTCCTGAGGGATGCTCTAAGTTGCTTAGGTCCCCAGGTGGGAAGGATGAGGTTATTCACCTGCCCTCTCAGCTGGACGTAACCAGGTTAATTTAAAAAGAATCTTGCTCCATGTGGATATCTTTGTCCCAGGCCTGAATGAACTTGTCAATTGAAATAAGCAAATTTAAGCAGGTTTTCTTGAATTAACAAACTTTTTATTAATGAAAAATTTTATTGAGAATAAACACTGTCACAATATACATACACACAGTGTAGAAATAAGGGATAAGTCCAGAAAGATAAAGGTAGGAAAAAGGAATAAAAACTGAAAGAACTTCTGATAATGTAAATTGGTAACAAAAACAAAGTTGCTGGAAAAGCTCAGCAGGTCTGGCAGCAGCTGTGAGAAAATTAGGTTGAGTGGCCCTTCTATAGACCCTTCTGCTCCATCATTCAATGAGGTTATATGAGGTTTTGTAAGTCAGTAGAAATTCAGTTGTTCTGATTCATTCTGACAATGAATGAATTTCACCATTCGAAGTAAGAAAGATGTTGTCATTTTATTTTACCTGTAGTGCAGGGGTGTTTAAAAAAGCTTTTCACAAAGCTGTGGCCCTGACAGCATTCTAGTCCACTCAAGGATATTTGGGCAATAACACATTGATCAGAGCTACAGTCAGTTGATTTTTTAAACATTTTTTGTATATTCCTGGAGGGTAAGACAGACCCAGCTGCCAGCTGTGAGTTTCTGCTGAAGGGCCACACAGTCAGACCCCTTTATTATGACTTCTTGTGAAGGCTCTCCCTTTTTGAACTTTACCTGACACATTATAATTGTGATCTACAATTGGCTTCACATTGGATTTTGCCTGGGTGTCAAAGACAGTCCCATTCTCTCTCTCCCCTTTTATCAAAGATGTAAAAAAGTATGTGGGCCACAAATTCCCATATTATCAGACATACACGTATTGGCTCACAAGCTCAATTTCCTAGCCACACATGTATGTATTACATAATAATGTGCTAGCATGTACATCACACACATATGAGTTTGAACATACATACCAAATAAATGGCTACACTGTTGCATAAACAGGTGCATATTAAAAAGGCATCTACTGATCAGATCTTTGAGTTTTGAAGCAGTCTGGATACAGTGCAAACTCACTGCAAATTGCCTTTTGTGCTTTATAAGAGGAGCTTCTACAGAAACTGCAATTATGTCCCAATTTCTACCACTGCCAGATCATTCTTATATTTTGAGGAGTCACTTGAGTAATGAGTGCCTTCGACTCCAGCACTGTTTGACCTAATTAACATACCAGTAACATTTGATATTCTAGCACTCAGGCTTTAAATGGGGGTGACTTTTGAAAATCTGACCTACAAATTATTTAAGAGTTACATATTTAAGCTTTCCAAAAGCATGTGAGTGGATCATGAAGTAGGTCAGCATGAAATACTTTGCTTTTAGCAGATTCATGGGGTTATGTGAGGTCAGATGTCACATCATTACCGTTTTCAAAAATATTCGAAAATCAAAGCTGATTGTTAATAAAAAAATAAATTATCATTTTTGCTCAATTTACTCATTTCTTTCCCACAAAAATTTGAAGGCACAGCAGGTGATGAAGATTGAAGTGAACTGATGATTATAGAGTTGGAAAGCCTGTCAAACAGATGAGGGAGATTGAAAGGGATTGATCAAGTAACCAACAGGCCGATAACTGATGGCTTGTGCACAAATTCAGAGAATGACTGACTGCAAGCTACAGCCGACTTAGCAACAGGATAGTTCAGAATAATTAGCTGAAAATTAAGAAACTCAAGGCCACAAGATCTCTATTAATGCAGGCCTTTCTTTCTTACAATTTTCTTCCAAAGGTAAGGAGGAAAACGACCTTAAAACAGGAGAAGAAACAGAGCATAGGAATTTGAGAAATTTCTTGGTACATCTTTGCTTCAACAAGGGATGAGAAGAGTGGGAGCTATTTGGATCCTCAGTCGCTTTCCCCATTTAATAAGATCATGGCTGACCTGATTATGGCCTTAACTTCACTTTGCTTCCTGCCCCTCAGCGAAGGGTCCAGACCTGAAAAATCAGCTTTCTTCCTCCTCTGATGCTGCCTGGCCTGCTGTGTTCATCCAGCTCCACACCTTGTTACCTCAGATTCTCCAGCATCGGCAGTTCCTACTATCTCTAACATGATTCTTCGTTTCCTGTTAGCTCACCAATTTTCAATTTGTGCTAAAATATTATACACAACACTGTAATTATGCTGTAAACCATTCTGTGACACCTAATCAGACCTTTTGGAAATCCACATGCCCTGCGCCCACTGGTTCCCCCTAATCCAAACTGCTAAATACTCAAAGAATTCGAGAAATTTGCAAAAAAAAGTGTCCCTTTCAACAAACCATGTTGATGCTCCCCAATTTTATGATTTTCTAAATATTGTACTTAGTAATGAATTCCAGCATTTTCCCAATGGCAGGTTTTAAACTGACTGGCTTCTTGTTCTGTCTCTCCCTCCTTCCTCGAGTAGTAGTGTTGCATTTGTAGTTTTCTAATCTATTGTAATCTTTCTGGAAGTTGGCCAAGTTTGGAAGTTTTATAGTAAATGCATCGACTGTCTCTGCAGACACATCCTTTGGACATAGCCCTCAGATCTGTGGGACTTCCCATCCTCTAGCCCTTTTTTTTAAATCACAGGTTTGTCAGGACTGGCTGAATCAGAAAAGTTTGATCATTCCATTCACTGTGCCGTTACCTTCATTGTGGTACAGATCACTAAAGTTCAAATGTCCCTCAAGCTCCTCTCACAGGGATGTGGGTGTCCCTGGCTGTGGTCCAGCATTTATTGCCCATCCCAAGGTGCCCTTGGGTACAACTGAGTGACTTGCAATGTTGTTTTATGAGTCAACCACATCACTGTGAGCCTGGAGTCCCATGTAGACTAGACCGGGTAAAGACCACAGCTTCCTTCTCTAAAGGGCATGAGTGGAATAGCTTTGTACAACAATTGATCAATAGTTTGATCAAATTTAAGTCCACCACTTGCTGTACTGGTCACTGGCCAGACACTGCCCGGGCATATCGGTGAGGACCCTCTGACCGACGGCAAGCTTTCTGTCAGTGTGCTAAATGGTACCACAATGCAGCAGAGCTACTGAGGGGGAAAGGCACAGAAAGGCAAGGCAGGGGAACCGTTAGTATCCAGGTAGGATCAGAGTGAGGGAGGGAGGGAGTGATCAGTTTGAGGGAGGGAGGGAGTGATCAGAGTGAGGGAGGGCTCTGATAGGGAGTGACAATCCTGGAAGGAGATACAGCCTGGGGCAGTCCCTGGGCTGGGAGTTTGGGGTAGGGGGTGTCCCTGAGCACACAGCGTCCTTGCAGCAAGCAGCAAGCTGAAGTCACCAGGTACTCACTCTGACGCCCATCTCGAGAATTCTCGATGTCAAACCTGTTTTATGACCCGACAGGTTCATTTGAAGACACAGGCTTTTGGAGGCTTGCTTCTCCTTCAGGTGTCCACCCCAATCCAACACCAACACCTCCACATCATTGTTTCATGTATTCAGTAAAATCAAAAGCTGGTTATTCATGAGGTGAACTGGGCCATCAACAAGGCATTTAACAAGCAATAATCCCCCTTAATTTGTAGCTTGCTGCTGCGAGAAGAGAAACTTCAAAGCCATGGAAGATGGAGCAAGATGCTCCCAAACTAGGAGAGGCATCTCGCCAGAATTCTCATTGTAGCCCACTTTGCTCAGACCCCTGTAAGATTATGTACCCCGTTTTGAGTCCAGTATGACTTCTCCACAATGGTGATGTTATTTTCTTCTTTTTGATTTGATATTGTGTTGGGGTTAGAGTCTCAGCATGCTTCTAGGTGCTCTGGGGCTATCCATGGTCATGTCAGGCAGCAGATCTCACTCACAAACACATTTGTGAACCCAAAGGGTTTTTATTGTATAATAGTGACAATTACTGAAACTAGCTTTACATTTCAGATTTATTCACTGAATTGATATTCCACTAGTTTGTTCTGGTGGAGTTTAAGCCCATGTTGCTGGGTGGCTGGATACTAATCTAGTGACATTGCCATTACATTACTTTCTCCCCTTGGCCAAGGTGATCAGCTTTAAGAAATACCACTGAGGATAAAAGAGAGGTGCAAAATCTGGGGAGGGACTGGCACCTGAAGTGGAGGATTTAATATCTGTGATGCTCAAGAGACCAGAATAAGATGACAAACATCCCAGTGCTCTGAGGCAGGGAGAGATTACTGATTTAGAAAGGAGGAGGCGATGGGATAATTTGAAAAATGAGAATTTTCAAAAGAATGCATTGCTTATTCAGCAGGTGGCTTGTGCGTGGACCTGATAGAAGTAAGGACGTTGACAGTTTTTGAATGACTTCAGTTTCCAAACAGTAAATTGTGGGAAGGGCAAGCTGAGAGGTAAAAAAAAGGTAAAGATTTAATTAAAGCTATTAGTTTGAACATTTGAGTCAAGCTGAAAGTGCATCTCCTGCAATCTGTGAATTAGAAGACAGTGATCTGATGAAAGTGGATCGGTACAGAATGCTGGATGGCAAATGACATAGAACTGTACAACAGTTGGGAAAACCTGGGGAGCACAAATTGATTGCAACTGAAGAATGGAAACTAACACCAACAATAATCCTGAACGGGAGACAGTGACCCAGAAATCCAGTAGCAAGCGATGACGACCTTGTACCTGAGACACTTACATAATCAGTCAGTGTGCCAGGCAATGGAGAGAAATCAGCAATCATAGTCCCCAGTTTTACTCATCTGTGTCATTTCACCATTGGGTAATGTATATGTTGCCTTGCAGTGAAATGACCCAGAAACTTTGAAAACTCCAGTCGGCAGGTTTTTGTTTGACAAGGATATAAAGAATTCCAGACGCAAGCTGGTTCGAGTTAGGGTAATTATGGAACGGTTTTGAGGGACTGAATGGCCTTCTCCTGTTGTTTTTGTCAGTTTGTTGATCTCCCGTGTAGACCAACCTTTCGAGATAAAGATGCCTGTCAGATTGGGCCTGTGACAATGCCACATGCAATTTCTAGGCTGCACCAGCAGGCAGCAGCCTGTTGCTAAAAACAGAATTCACAGCTAACACTTGGTGGGTGTAAGTTCTTTGTTTTGACAAGACACGTTTTCTCTTCACAATGGGGAAATGTGGGAATCCATTGTTCACATGCAGAGGACTTTACCAAACCCTAATTTGTTTCAGTTATCTATCCTATTTTGCACAAAGTAATCAGCTGGGGACATGATTCTAAACTTCAAGCTCCATCCTGTGTTGGAATGTAAACATATAGCCCTTTGTATTGTGCAGTGCAGCTGGTCATATGTTTTACTCAAATGAGTGAGAATGGTAGAGTGACAGTCGTGACTGATGGCAGCTGATATAGTCGGCTAACAGCCCCAAGCTTCTACATGTCATAGAATCCACCCACTTATACTTCCACAGTGCAGGGAAATACACGGGCGCAGTCCTTACACTGGAACAAATCACAATTTGGTTTTGCTATTCAGGGATACAATCTGCTGTTAACTCAAGCAGTCAACATTTGTTTCAAAATTGCACTTAGCGGTGAAAAGCAAATAGGTTAGAGAAGTGCAAATTCTACTTCTGCTAATAAAACCACTTTTGCTCAATTGTGCACCTCCATATCTAAAGGCAAGATACTTGAGACTGATGATAATGTTAGCAGCAGGAAGAAAATTGCACTTATAGGTGAGAGAAAAAAAATACACAGGGTAGTAAGTGGAACTATCATGATAAAAGTGTTTAATTCCACACAATGTACTCCAGGATATTTTGGTACTCATTACAGTGAAAGCCTACAGCATGAAATGTTGGTCTCAAAGTAATCCTGTGTTGTACAGAAGGAGGAACTTGCAAAGAGAGCCAGACAACAAAAACTAATCACGTGTTTAATGACACCATGACACATTGGGCATGCTTATGATGTATACAAACATAATACCAATTTCCTCTTCTTGCAAAAATGTTCTTAAAAATAATGTTCAGTTACATTACCCATACATTAACTCCAAAAACAAACAAATCTCTGTGGATATGTAAGTTGACAAACTAACAACTGATTCAGAGACAGTTGGAACTGCAGATGCTGAAGAATCTGAGATAACAACCTACTGAAGGGTCCAGGCCAAAAACTTTAGCTTTCCTGCTCCTCTGATGCTGCTTGGCCTGCTGTGTTCATCCAGCTCTACGCCTTGTTATGTCATTAACAACTGACTTCTTTTTCTCCCCCTCTTTAAACTCTATCGATAAAGTGAGACTAAAAGATGGTTTACAAAGATTACCTGATATTCATTTTGATATTAGATCATGTTTTGGGCTCGCGGATTTAGTTTAGGACTCTCAGAATTGCAGAAAGAGGCCATTCAGCCCGTAGTATTTCTCCAGCTCTGAGTGTTTTAACTTAGCATCAATCACCTACTTGGTTTCCTATAAGCCTGCGCACTAGTTCTATCTCAATAATTATGCAATGCCATCCTGCCTACTTTAATTGGGCTTGCCTCCTTCACATTTCCAGGCAGTTCATTGCAGACCTTAATGACTCACTGTGTGAAAAAAATTAGCTTCGTTTCCAAAACACTTTCAAACTCTGCCCTCTTGTTTACAATTCTTTTACAAGTATGAACAGGTTGTCTCCATTCAGTCTACCATAGCCCTCATAAATTTAAAGGATTTAAAGAGAAAGTTAAGAAGAGCAAGGAGGGGACATTAGCAGGTAGAATAAAAGAGAACCCTAAAGCTTTCTATAGGTATGTGAGGAATAAGAGGATGAGTAGGGTAGGAATAGGGCCAGTCAAAGACAGAAGTGGGAAGTTGTGTGTGGACCCTGTGGAGATCGGAGAGGTCCTAAACAAATATTTCTCATCTGTTTTCACTCAGGAAAAGGAGAATATTGTAGAGGAGATGACTGAGTTACGGGCTACTAGAATTGAAAGGATTGAGGTCAGTACAGAGGAGGTGTTATCAATTCCAGAAGGTGTGAAGGTAGATAAATCCCCTGGGCCAGATGGGATTTTTCTGAGGATTCTCTGGGACGAGGTGGCAGACCCTTTGGCCTTGATCTTTGAGTCCTCATTGTCTACAGGCTGAGCACCAGAGGACTGGAGGATTGCAAATCTTGTGCCCTTGTTCAAGAAGGGCAGTAGAGATAACCCAGGTAATTATAGACCTGTGAGACTTACGTCTGTTGTAGGAAAGGTGGATGGGTTAGTAAGTTTGCAGATGACACTAAAGTCAGTGGAGTGGTGGACAGTGTGGAAGAATGTTGCAGGTTGCAGGGAGACTTGGATAAATTGCAGAATTGGGCTGAAAGGTGGCAAATGGAGTTCAATGCAGATAAATGTGAGGTGATTCACTTTGGGAGGAATAATAGGAAGGCAGAATACTGGGTCAATGGAAAGATTTTTGGTAGTGTGGATGTGCAGAGGGATCTTGGTTTCCATGTACATAGATCCCTGAAAGTTGCCACCCAGGTTGATAGTGCTGTTAAGAAGGCTTACGGTGTGTTAGGTTTTATCGGTAGAGGGATTGAGTTCCGGAGCCGTGATGTCATGCTGCAACTGTACAAAACGCTAGTGTGGCCTCATTTGAAATATTGCGTGCAGTTCTGGTTGCCCCATTACAGGAAGGATGTGGAAGCATTGGAAAAGGTGCAGAGGAGACTTACCAGGATGTTGCCTGGTCTGGAGCGAAAGCCTTATGAAGAAAGGCTGAGGGACTTGGGTCTGTTCTCATTGGAGACAAGGAAGCTAAGAGGGGATGTAGTAGAAACATACAAGATGATCAGAGGATTAGATAGGGTGGACAGTGAGAGTCTTTTTCCGAGGATGATGACTTCAGCTTGTACGAGGGAGCATAGCTCCAAATTGAGGGGTGATAGATTTAAGGCAGATGTCAGAGGCAGGTTCTTTACTCAGAGAGTGGTTAGGGCGTGGAATGCCCTGCCTGCCAATGTAGTTAACTCAGCCACATTGGGGGCCTTTAAACAGTCCTTGGATAAGCATTTGGATAATGATGGGATAGTGTAGGGGGAGGGGCTTAGATTTGTTCACAGGTCGGCGCAACATTGAGGGCTGAAGGGCCTGTTCTGCGCTGTGTTGTTCTTTGTTCTATAATCTTTAAAACTACGATCAAACCTCCTGTTATCCTTCTCCTCTCCAACAAAAACAGTTCCAATTTGTTCAATCTTACCTCATTAACTGAATTTACTCACTCCTGGAGCTATTCTCATGAACTGAATAATCTCCATTGTGGTCACGTCCTTTCTACAGCCTCATGCCCAGAACTGTACACAGTATTCCATCTGAGTTCAAACCAGTGTACTGGACAGGTTCATCAAACCTTTCCTGCTCTTGTCTTCTAGTGTTAAGAGTTTGATGGGAGGAAAGCACAAATAATCTCGCCCCACTGTTTCACAAAGTGACAATGTCTACTTAAGTTCACAGTAATGGTTAAAATGTTTTACTTTTACTCTAATGTTGGGGAAAAAATAGAGACTCCTATCGGGTTTCATCAAGTAATGCAAGAACATATTTCTTATCAGAATAGTTAGTCAGTAATAACCGGCCAGACAAGGTAAGATTACTGCTCTGCAGGGAAGCTGGGAAAATGTGATCAGAGTTAATGGGAACTGCAGATGCTGGAGAATCCAAGATAACAAAGTGTGGAGCTGGATGAACACAGCAGGCCAAGCAGCATCTCAGGAGCACAAAAGCTGACATTTCGGGCCTAGACCCTTTTCTGATGAGGTGTCTAGGCCCAAAACATCAGCTTTTGTGCTCCTGAGATGCTGCTTGGCCTGCTGTGTTCATCCAGCCCCACACTTTGTTATCTTAAGCTGGGAAAATGTTGTGTATCATAGAAAATATGGTCAGGTGTAGGCAGTTAGGCCCTTTAAGCCTGTTCTGGTAGACATGATGATCATGGCTGATCTCCCCTTTGATCCCTTTAGCCTAAGCAAACAATATGTAACTCCTTCCTGAAATCATTCAATGTTTTTGCCTAAACCACTTTATGTGGCAGAGAATTCTACAGGCTCATCACTGAGTGAAGAAATTTTCTTAATCTCAATCCGAAATGCCCCGTGTCCTTTACCTATCATGCTGGTTCTGGACTTCTCGGTCACCAGGAACATCCATCCTGCATTTACTATGGCATGGAGTCATTGATTCAGACAACATGGAAGCTGCCCCTTTGGTTCAATTAGCCCACACTGACCATGTTCCCAAAGTAAACTAGTCCCATCTGCCTGCATTTGGCCCATGTCCCACCAAGACTTTCCTATTCATATACTTATTCAAGTGTCTTCTAAACTTTGTAACTGTGACTGCATCCACCACCTCCTCTGGAAGTTCATTGCAAACACAAACCACGCTGTGCAAAAATGTTGCCCCTTTTGTTCCTTCTAATTCTTTCTCCTATCACCTTAAAAATATTGCCTCTAGTCTTGAACTCATCTACCCTGGGGAAAAGACCTTTGCTATTCGCCTTATCCGTGCCCCTCATGATTTTATAAACCTCAGTAAGGTCACTCGTCAACCTCTTATGTTCCATTGAAAAAGATCTCAGCCTATCCAGCCTACTTTTATAACTCAAACCTCCATTCTCAGCAACATGCTCATAAATCTTTTGTGAATGCTTTCCAGTTTATTAATATCTTTCTTGTAACAGGGCAACCAGAACTGAATTTTATCAGTTTTTAATCAAATCCCAAACTCTTCAGTTTTCTAAACTCTGGTGAGTATAATCCTAACTGATCTAGTCTCTCTATATATGACAGTCCTATCATCCTCGGAATCATTCTGGTATATCAACAACCCAAACCTCAAAAAAAAGTAACTTAATCACAGTTCTTTTGGCTTCCATTGACAAGGCCATATTGCTGTCAGCCATAGGACAATGGAAGATTCTCTGTTTGAGTAACCACTTAGTTAGATCTAGCTCTTTGCGTTAGTAGTTCTGTTTTGGAATCTTTGAACTTTTTTTTAAAGCCTACAGAGAGCTAGCGAGTTTTGAGAAGATTTGTAGCTCAGGTTGAGGTTCTGGATGTGAGTTTGCTCGCTGAGCTGGAAGGTTAGTTTTCAGACGTTTCGTCACCATTCTAGGTAACATCAACAGTGAGCCTCCGACGAAGCGCTGGTGTTATGTCCCGCTTTTCTATTTATCTGGTTAGGTTTCCTTGGGTTGGTGATGTCATTTCCTGATCTTTTTCTCAGGGGATGGTAGATTGGCTCCAAATCAATGTGTTTGTTGATGGAGTTCCGGTTGGAATGCCATGCTTCTAGGAATTCTCGTGCATGTCTCTGTTTGGCTGTTCCTAGGATGGATGTGTTGTCCCAATCAAAGTGGCGTCCTTCCTTATCTGTATGTAAGGATACGAGTGATAGTGGGTCATGTTGTTTTGTGGCTAGTTGATGTTCATGTATCCTGGTGGCTAGCCTCCTGCCAGTTTGTCCAATGTAGTGTTTGTCACAGTTCTTGCAACGTATTTTGTAGATGACGTTCGTTTTATTTGTTGTCTGTATAGGGTCTTTTAATGAACTTAAATGAACAGCTAATGAACTTAAAAGACCCTATACAGACAACAAATAAAACGAACGTCATCTACAAAATACGTTGCAAGAACTGTGACAAACACTACATTGGACAAACTGGCAGAAAGCTAGCCACTAGGATACATGAACATCAACTAGCCACAAAACGACATGACCCACTATCACTCGTATCCTTACATACAGATAAGGAAGGACGCCACTTTGATTGGGACAACACATCTATCCTAGGAACAGCCAAACAGAGACATGCACGAGAATTCCTAGAAGCATGGCATTCCAACCAGAACTCCATCAACAAACACATTGATTTGGAGCCAATCTACCATTCCCTGAGAAAAAGATCAGGAAATGACATCACCAACCCAAGGAAACCTAACCAGATAAATAGAAAGCGGGACATAACACCAGCACTTCGTCGGAGGCTCACTGATGATGTTACCTAAAATGGTGACGAAACGTCTGAAAACTAACCTTCCAGCTCAGCGAGCAAACTCACATCCAGGACCTATAGAGAGCGATGAGAGAGGGACAGAGATAATCCTGCATTCTTGAAATCTTCTCCACAATGGCAAGGAATATTTCTCTTGTCCTAGAGAGAGAGATCTATAACAAACACAAAATTGCTAGAGAAACTCAACTGGTCTGAAAGTACTTGTGGAGAAAGAAACATTTCAATTCCAATATGACCTTTCTTCAACAGTTTGTGGCAAAATAGCACTTGTAGTCCCAAAAGCTGTTGTGAGGCAATCTGCAGCCCAATGCTCCTTTGTCTAGTTTGACTGATGAATGTAATAAATCCATCTATCTCCTTTGAAACAGTTCTGCTTTTCTGAAGGTCACTTTACCTTTTGCAATCTATAAATACAAAACAGTTCTACCTTTGGCCATTGAGTTCCAAAGTATCACATGGTAAAGTCTCTGCACATCTAGATTTCTTCAAAATTCCTATTTTTTCCCAATTTACATTCTGAAAAGTGTCTATTGTTCTAATATTCCTCCATCCTTGTGAAAATAGAAGATCATTACTAAATGTTTTCATTACAACATAAACATGAACCAAAATTCAAGAAAAATGCAGTCAATTATCCTCAATTACTTCTTCTGCACAATTTAGACATTTTTTGCCATCTTTTCTGTTTAAATTATTCTAGCATCATTACATTTTTGATAATGTGTCTGCAATTATATTGTCTTTCCAGAAATAGGGACAATTCTTTAATTGAGTTGGAATTAACAAAAATAGTCTAGCATTTTGAATTTTAAATTTCTCAACACAGGTCAGGGTTTATGGTCTGTGTGTGTTATTGTTTCTTAGTCACCATGATGGGAATTAACTTTCATAAAGTTCTAAGAGCCAATCCCAGAGTCTCCATTACCACTGTAGACAAAGCTTCTCTTCCTGATTCATCAGCTTGCAATGGTCTTTTACCTACCTCTAAGTCACTCACATAAATTGCCATTTTGAAACATTAAGTGAAGTCAGGGTTCAGCCAACACCAGTTCAATCAATTAGAACTACCTTTAGCTTCTTGAAAGCTGTTTTGACCAAGTTATCTTTACCTGACTTCATAATAAATCCATTAGAGACACAGCTATTGTGCTGAATTTAGACACAAATTTCAGAAAAAAGCCACATAATCCTCGCAATCTCGTAACTTCCTATTTAGTTCTAGAAACAGGAATTCTTTCAAAGTCTTTCATTATAAAAAGAATTTAAAAAATGCTGAAAAATCTCAGCAGGTCTGGCAGCATCTGTGAAGGAAAAAACAGTTAACATTTTGAGTCCAGTGACCCTGCAAAAGCGTCACAGTTCTTTCGGTAGAGGAGAGAGATAATGGGAACTGCAGATGCTGGAGAATCCAAGATAACAAAGTGTGGAGCTGGATGAACACAGCAGGCCAAGCAGCATCTCAGGAGCAGAAAAGCTAACATTTCGGGCCTAGATCCCTCATCAGAAAAAGCTTTTTCTGCTGAAGGGTCTAAGCCCGAAACGTCAGCTTTTGTGCTTCTAAGATGCTGCTTGGCCAGCTGTGTTCATCCAGCTCCACACTTTGTTATCACAGTTCTTTTGGTATTTCTTTGCTTTCATTATCATCAGCAACAGTTGTTGTCGCCCTACAATATGCTGTAGGTAACCCTCACTTCTGTGAACTGGCACTGGCAGTATTTATTGCTAATTCAGCTGTCTTTCACTGCTGAAATATGGCTTCTAATTGTTCGACATGTTTTTCCCCAGGTATTGCTGCAGAATGAATACATCATCTATACAACAGGCACTCCAGCTATGACTTGATTAGGGGAGAGTTGGGCCGTTTCTGTACTCTGAATAACGCACCTTGATCCAAACCAGTTGGTTTGACAAAACTCCTAATGTCAATAGTACTTTTGAATGCCCTTCATTCAATCAGTCTTAGTCAGGATTGAAGCATTGCCAACCCAATCAATATAATCCAATCAAGGAATTGGATGTCAATCTGTTTTCAACCCAATCAGCCCAATCAAGCCAATCAAATCTGTTTTCATAACTGACTTTCCTTTAGTGTCATCAATGGAGAATTTACTTGAATCAACTTCACAAACTAACACCACTGATGAAGTCCAATCGCATCACACAGAGTCAGAGATCTATAATGCAGAAAAGGGCCCTTTGACACACCCAGACTGTGCCTGTCAAAAACAGGTACCTAATCATCCAAATCACTTTGCCGAGGTTCAGTAAAGTGATTTTCTGAATGTTTTGACTCTGTTTTCACCTGAACTTGTGCTTCCCAGCTACAATGTGAAGGATGCAGTTCTATTGTAACTGACTCCCCCACAGTCAGACCATACCTGGCTAGTGTTGTACACTCTGGTGTAACTCTATAAAAATTCTTGAATTTTCTGAGTAACCCTACTAGATCTTCCTGATGTCCTTCCTCTCAGTATGAGGATACGGTGTCTAACTGTTTCAGTGTGCGAATCAAATTACAAGAGATTCACCGGGTGAAAATTCTGCCTCTCCTTCTACCATACCCTCACCACTGTCCCAGTCATCCTCTGGTACACTTCCCACTTGACACACTCGCTTCTTGTTATCCCTCAGCAATGATTTCAATTTAACCTGTTTATGTGACATAAATGATTCCTCTCCCTCTGATCTGAAATGACTATCAGTCACTTTATTAATCTTCTGAACTACAATGTAAGGAACATTAAGCCTCATTTTCCAAGATTTGTCTTGTAAATAGAAGAATACATATAAGCATAGAAACACAGGCAACAAGGGCAGGAGTAGGCCATTCAGCCCTTTGAGCCAGCACCACCATTCAATACTATCATCGCTGATCATGTAGTCTCAGTATCCTATTCTCACTTTCTCTCTCTCCGTACCCCTTGATCACTTCAGCAGCAAAGGCCAAGTTCAACTCCCTTTTAAATATATCGAACAAACCACGGGTCCCTCAGGCACGCACTTTACACAGAGATGGTAAGAACTGCCGATGCTGGGGTCTGAGATAACAGTGTGTTCGGTGGGAGAGAATTCCACAAGTCCACAACTGTGAATGAAGAAATTCTTCCTCATCTCAGTCCTGATTGGCCCACCCCTTATTCGTAGACTATGAGCCCTCGTCCTGGACTTCCCTAACATTGGGGATATTCTTCCCATATCTGGTCTGTCCAGTTCCTTCAGGCCTTTTTTTTAACGTTTCTGTGAGATCCCCATGATTCTTCTAAATTCCAGTGAATACACACCCAGTTGATCCAATCTTTTGTCACAGGTCAGTCCTGCCATCCCAGGAATTTGTCTGGTGAACCTTCATTGGATTTTCTCAATAGCAAGAATGTCCTTCCATAGACTAGGAGACCAAAACCCCACAAAATACACAAGCTGTGGTCCCGCCAAGGCCCTGTATAACTGCAGCAAGACATCCTTACTCCAATACTCAAATCTTATCACTATGAAGGCCAGTGTGCCATTAGCTTTCTGCACTGCCTGCTGAACCTGCATGCCAACCCTCAGTTATTGTTCCACCATGGCACCCAGGTCTCGTTGTACCCCACCTTTTCCTAAACTGCCACCATTTAGATAATAATCTTCCTTCCTGCTCTTGTGACCAAAGTGGATAACCTCACATTTATCCATATTGTATTGCATTTACCCATTCAGTCAGTCTGTCCATGTCACCCTGTAGCCTCTGAGCATCCTCCTCACAGCACACACTGCCACACAGCTTAGCGTCGTCTGCAACTTTGGATTTATTGTATTCAATTCCATTGTCCACATTGTTAATGTACATTGTGATCAGCCGGGGACCCAGTACTGAACCCTGAGGTACCCCACTCATCACTGCCTGCCTCTCTGTAAACGACCCGATTATTCCAAATCTCTGCTTCCTGACTGCCAACCAGTTCTCTATCCATTACCTTCGATATCACAAGCTTTAATTTCCCTCACTGACGTCTTGTGTGGAAACTTGTCAAAAGCCTTTTGAAAGTCCAGATACTCAATATCCACTGACTCACCCTTGTCCACTTTACTGTCGCATTCTCAAAAAATTCCAGAAGATTTTTCAAGCATCATTTCCCTTCAGTGAATCCATGCTGACTGGAACCCATTCTGTCACCACATTCCAAACGCTCAGTTATTACATCCTTAATGATTGACTTCAGCATTTTCCCTAATGTTGATGTCAGGCGAACCAGTCTATAATTCCCCATTTTCTCTCTCTCTCTGTTTTTAATCAGTGGGGTTACATTAGCTACCCTCCAGTCCATTAGAACTCTTCCAGAGTCTATAGAATGCTGGAAAATGATCACCAGTGCATCCACTATTCCTTAAGTAGTCAGGGATGCAGAGTATCAGGCCCTCGGGCCTTATTAGGTTTTAATCACATCAATTCCCCAATACCATTTCCTGAGTAATAGGAAGTTCATAGAATGCCTATAGTGAGGAAGCAGGCCATTCAAGTCCACA
Source organism: Stegostoma tigrinum (assembly GCF_030684315.1). Lineage (NCBI taxonomy): Eukaryota > Metazoa > Chordata > Chondrichthyes > Orectolobiformes > Stegostomatidae > Stegostoma > Stegostoma tigrinum. The sequence goes on along the minus strand of NC_081367.1, from coordinate 77,397,287 downwards.
CCGACCCTCTAATGAGCATCCCACTCAGCCCCACCCTTCTTCCATATCTCTGCATTTCCCACTCTCGACACTATGGACAACTTGATACAACCTACCCACCTAACCTGCACATCTTTGGCCCATGGAAGGAAACCAGAGCACCAGGAAGAAACCCACGCAGATACGGGGGAAATGTGCAAACTCAACACAGACAGTCACCGAAGGCTGAAATCGAACCCAGGTCCCTGGTGCTGTGAGGCAACAGTTCTAACCTCTGAGCCACTGTGCCGCCCTGAAGGAGTTCCTCCTTCATACATGACCCTCTGTCCCATAACATTTCTTAAGGTTATTTGTGCCCTGCTTTACGAAAGCAGATCCAAGGTATTTTTCAACTGGTTTGCTACGTCTTTGTTGTCAATTATGAATTCACCTGATTCTAACTACAAAGGACCTACATTTGTCTTCACCAGTCTCGTTCTCATCACATATCTATAGAAGCTTTTGCAGTCAGTTTTTATGTTTTCCACAAGATTACTTTCAGATTCTATTATTGTTTTCTGAATTAAACCCTTTGGTCTCTGTTGAATTTTAAATTTTTCCCATTCTTCAGGTTTGCTATTTTTTCTGGCCAATTTATATGCCTCACCTATGGCTTTCACACTATCCCCGATTTCCCTTGTTAGCCCTGGTTGTGCCACTTTCCCTATTTTATTCCTACACCAGACAAGACGTACAGTTGTTGAACTTCATCCATGTGCTCTTTAAAAGTTTGCCATTGCCTATTCACTGTCAACTCCTTAAGTATCCTTGGCCAGTTTATCCTGCCAATGCATGCCTCATACCATTGAAGTTGGCTTTTTTTAAGTTAAAATCCTGGTTTCAGATTTAATTGTATCACTCTCCATCTAAATGAAGAATTCTGCAAATTATGGACACACTTCCTGAAAGGATCTTTCACCACAATGTTGCTAATTAATCTTTCCTTGTTACAAAATACCCAGTCTAGGATGGCTTATTGTCCATTTGGTTCCCTTACACATTGGTCAAGAAACTACCTTTCATACAGTCCAGGAAATCCTCCTCCATTGCATTGCTACCAGCTTGGTTGGTCCAAACAATATGTAGATTGATGTCACCCATAATCACGGCAGTACTCTTACTTGATGTATCTCTAATTTCCTGTTTGATATAATCCCCAACATCACAACTACAGTTTGGTGGTCTGTACATAACTCCTGCTAACATCCTTTTCCCTTTGGTATTCTGCAGCTTCTACCCATACTGATTCCACAGTTTCCAGGTTCATGTCCTCCTTAGTGTTAATTTCCTCAGCAATGCTACCCCATCTCCCTTTCCTTTCTTTTTGTCTTTCCTTTGCCTTTCGATTTGTTGAATAACCCTAGATGTCGAGTTCCCATCCTTGGTCAACTTGAAGCCAAGTTTCTGTGATCCCAATTACATCATATCCATTGATAACTGTTTGGTCAATTAATTCTTCTAGCTTATTATAAATTCTCCTCTCATTGAGGCACAGAGCCTTCAAGATTTTTTTCTGACATTTATTGCCTTTTTAGAATTATTTGCTAATGTGGCCTTTTTTTATTTTTGTGTTTAGTTTCTTTTCTTCTACTTTCACTTCTTTCCTTAATATCTTTTGTTACTGTCCCCACTTTACTTTCCTCCAACTTCCTGCATTGGTTCCTATCCCCCTGCCCTATTAGTTTAAACCCTCCCTAACAGCACTAGCAAACACTCCCCCCAGGATATTGGTTTCAGCCCTTCCTGGGTGCAGGCCATGTGGTTAATACTGGTCCCATCTCCCCCAGAACCAGTCCCAATGCCCCAGGAATTTTAGTCCCCCCCTCTTGCACCATGCTTCGAGCCAAGTAGTCATCTTAGCTATCCTGCCATTCCTACTCTGGCTAGCATGTGGCACTGGGAGCAATGCTGAGATTAAACCATAAGACATAGGAGTGGAAGTAAGGTCATTCAGCCCATTGAGTCCACTCCGCCATTTAATCATGGCTGATGGGCATTTCGGCTCCACTTACCCACACTCTCCCCGTGGCCCTTAATTCCTTGTGAGATCAAGAATTTATCAATCTCTGCCTTGAAGACATTTAAAGTCCCAGCCTCCACTGCGCTCCGTGGCAATGAATTCCACAGGCCCAGCACTCTCAGGCTGAAGAAATGTCTCCTCATTTCCATTCTAAATTGACACCCTCTAATTCTAAGACTGTGCCCACTGGTCCTAGCCTCCCCGCCTCATGGAAACAGCTTCCCAGAGTCCACCCTTTCTAAGCCATGTATTACCTTGTAAGATTCTATTAGATTTCCCCTCAACCTTCTAAACTCGAATGAATACAATCCCAGGATCTTCAGCCGTTCATCATACATTAAAATTACCATTCCAGGGATCATCCGTGTGAATCTCCGCTGGACACGCTCCAGGGCTAGTATGTCCTTCCTGAGATGTGGGGCACAAAATTGGACACAGTATTCTAAATGGGGCCTAACTAGAGTTTTGTAAGGTCTCAGAAGCCCATCGCTGCTTTTATATTCCAACCCTCTTGAGATAAACGACAACGTTACATTCACTTTCTTAATCACAGACTCTACCTGCAAGTTAACCTTCAGAGAATCCTGGACCAACACTCCCAGATCTCTTTGTACTTCTGCTTTATGAATTTTCTCACCATTTAGAAAATAGTCAATGCCTGTATTCTTTTTTCCAAAGTGCAAGACCTCGCATTTGCTCACGTTGAATTTCCTCAGCCATTTTCTAGACCACTCTCCTAAACTGTCTAAATCTTTCTGCAGCCTCCCCACCTCTTCAGTACTACCTGCGTGTCCACCTATCTTCATATCATCGGCAAACTTCGCCAGAATGTCCCCAGTCCCTTCATCCAGATCCATATATAAAGTGAACAGCTGCGGCCCCAACACTGAACCCTGCGGGACACCACTTGTCACTGGTTGCCATTCCGAGAAAGAGCCTTTTATCCCAACTCTCTGCCTTCTGTCAGACAGTCAATCCTCAATCCAAGCCAGTCACTCACCACAAACACCATGGGCCCTCACTTTACTCAACAGCCTCCCATGAGGCACCTTATCAAAGGCCTTTTGGAAATCTACTGCCTTTGAGGCCCTGCTTTTTATTTAAATCCTAGCTCCCTAAATTCAGCTTGTAGGGCCTCATCCCCGTTTTTACTGATATCGTTGGTGCCCATATGCATCATGACAGAATGTCTGGTAGCCGCTTAGAGATGTCTTTGGCCCTTCCAACATGGAGGTAACATACCATCTTGGACTCACATCTGCAGTTGCAGAAACTCATATGTATTCCCCTTTCCAATTGAATGCTCTATCACTATAGCTCTGCCACTCTTTTTCTTGCTGTCCTGGGCAACAGAGCCAACCACAGTGCCATGAACCTGGCTGTTGCCACCTTCCCCTGGTGAGCCATCTCCCCTAACAGTATCCAAAACAGTGTATCTGCTTCAGAGGGAGATGACTGCAGGGGACCCCTGCACTGCCTTCCTACTCTTCCTCTGTCTGTTGGACCCCCATTCCCTATTTTCTACAATAATTTTTATCTGTGGTGTGACCAACTTACTGAATATGCTATATACGATCCCCTCAGCCTCACAGATGCTCCAAAGTGAATCTAGCTGCAGCTCCAGTGCCATCAAACATTTGCACAGGGGCCACAGTTGGACACACTTCCTCCACGTGATAGAGTCAGGGACATCACAAGAGTCCCCGAATTCCCACATCGATCAGGAGGAGCAAGACTTGGATCTCCTACCAGGACTTAACCTGAAATTAACTTAACAACAACAGCAGCAATGCCAAGAGAGAAGAAATGCTGCTCAGTTACCTGCCACTCACTGATCTGTTGCCTGTCACTACACATTTAAACTTCCTTCTGCTTCTCCTTTCCCCTCATACATTCAACAGCTGCAGAAGTTTGCTGTTCCTCCAAATGCCTTACCTTGTTGCTGCTCACCAAAGCCCAGTCCTCACTTAAGTCTACACTGAAACTATCAGTAGCATTTGCACAGTAAAACTACCCTCCTCAAAATGGCCACTCTGTTATAGCTTGCCTTTCTTGTATTCGCTCTTGAGCAGCCATTGGTGACTGAGTTGACTCCTTCCAGAACTGTCCTCCGTCACTTCTCAGCGGTGCCCTCTATTGGATCACAAACAGAATTCCTTCTCATTGCAGCATGTGTACCTGCCCATTCTTCCACTTTCGCTTGTGAATGTTGAAATGTTTCTGCTGTATGTGTTGTATGTCACTTGAAACATGGACATATTGTCCAACACTAAGGATTTTTTTGTGTTAAATACTCTCCCTTAATACATTTTAAGGAACCTCTCATTTCATAGATCAATTTGAATGCACTCCTTCTACTCGATTAATTAGGGGTATCTCTGATAACTATGAAAAGAAAATTAATACTTTTTCATAAGCCTGAGGGTATTCATCACAATATGCTTCAATCATTGTCTTGAGAATTTGTTGGTATCTCCCTAGATCTTGCTACGTTTGTGGGTGATATTCTGAGGCCTTTATCTGCAGTGTACCAAAGTTATATGTTATGTGCTGGAAATTTTTGGGTAAAAAGTTTGAACCTTGTTTCTGTTGAAATTCTGTAAGTATAAAGCATAATAAAAAGCCACTGGAAAGAAAAGTGGCTTCTGGAAACTGAATTGCCGTATACATACATTTTAAAGATACACTGATGTCCCACATTCAGGTTTAGTGATCGTTCTATACACTCTACTGACAATATTTAAAGGGATGCTCAAAAATTGATGTGGTTCTCAAGGATGTTGGTTTAATTGTTTTTTAAAATTCATTCATGGCATGTGGGTATCGCTGGCCAGGCCAGCATTTATTTCCCATTCCTAATCATCCGAAGGGTAGTTAACAGACAACCATTGCCGTGGGTCTGGAGTCACATGTCGGCCAGGCCAGGTAAGGATAGCAGTTTCCTTCCCTGAAGGGCATTCGTGAACCAAAAAAGATTTTTCCTCACAATTGAGAACAGATTCATGGTCATCCTTAGACTCTTAATTCCAGATTTTTTAACAAAACAAATTCAGCCATCTGCCATGGCAGGATTTGAACCTGCATACCCAGAACAATGGTTGAGTTTTCTTAATTAGCATTCCAATGATAATACCACTAGGCTATTGGCTCCTCTTTTATCTGTGAGTGACCAATGAGATCATGAATTTTCCACTGGGCCATCACTTCCTCATCCAGATACTCAACCATGGATTGTATCAAAATACATCCTCTCATTTTTAATGGCAAATTGACCTTTCCAATACTTCAGCAAACATGTTGGTAAATCATCCATTACCCAACTTGAAGTTGCAATGTGGCACCTCCTTGCAATTATTATTGTGATGAAAGTGAACGACTTTATACCTATATAAACATCATATCTAGAGTGCAGATTTCATAATAATGGCTCCTGGGTGTTTGGTACTTTTGTGAAAGGTATTTGTTAAAAATGAAATACATCATACAGTTCTTCTGGAGCAGTGATCTAATTAACTATGTGGGAGCTAACAGGGGGCTATGATCACCTGGAGTGTTAATGGAGGTTTATGCTGTGAGCTTTATGGCAAGTAAACATTATTGGTCATTAGTTTGGTTTGAGATCAGAACAATCAATGATTGATTTGCTTTCGACAATCCAGAGACTGGAATTTTTTAGTGTAATTCAGAGGAGACATGTCTGGGTCAGAAGCAAGTGTAGATTCTCTTGTAGAAAGCAGATCAAACAGTTATTAAAAGCTGAGAAAGAATAAGCTCTCAGTTTTGTGAGTATTTGTGAAAAAACAACTCTATAGTTTCCTGGACAGAAACTAGAGTGAATCACTTACATGGAACAAAAAATTTTGCAAGGGTAATTTCTCTGAATTTGAGCTCTGTAATAGATAATGTCAACAAATAAGTTGCAGACTTCTTTGAAATTTTTTTTCTAAATTGTTATTGAATGATTTATTCTTTGTGTAAAAAAATTCTGTTCTTGTTACAGAAATTCTATGACTATCTCAGTGATTGGTCACTAAATTAACTATGTTCTATAGAGCCAGGTTTTATTCTAAGAACTGACTTAGCCTATCTACTGAACCTTGGAATTGGATTATTGAAGACTATAAAACATAAAGCATCTCTGTGTTGGAGGATAACTTTATGTGGTTGATGATCATGAGATGCTGTTAACACTTTAGTTTGCGTTAAGCTGTGTATAAGCATAGAACAGATTCAAATTTGTGAGGGTCTTGTTGCCTTTAGAATCTTAGAATTAACTTATGGCACTGTCTTAGGTACAAAGGTACTTAGTACCTAAAATTCTTAAGTACAAATTCTTAGAGGAAAAATAAAGAAATAAAAAGTTCAGAATAACAATGCAGTTCATTCTGACACCTAACCTTTAGTCCATGCTGGGCCTTGACTCCAGACCACTCTAGGTGTCACCTCGAAGCTCTTGAGGCCAGGAGGCTACTGTGGAATCATCTTCAGGCTGGAAGTCCACACTGAGGCCACACCAGGCTGACAGACTGCCACTCTGGGACTCCGAGAGACCGTCGTGCCGAGCTGGGTGCTCACCAGACCAGGTCCATGCTAAGACCCAGAGCCTGAGTCTGCGCTGAAGCTAGGAGTTCAGGACATCACTGAGAGAAAGAAGAAAAAAAACTCAAAAGATTGAAAAGGAGAGAAATAACAGAAAAGAAACAGATGGAATAGTCGAGCTCCAGTCAAAGGGTACTATTCTGCTGCCATCTTACTTATTTACGAAATGAATGAAAGAATTCAATTTTAGTATGGCAAGGCATGCTCGAGAGGGAAAGTGAGAGAGAGAAAAAGGGAGAGAGAGATTGAAATTAAAATTGCATCAATGGCATTGTTCCAGAATCCTGAATTGGTAAGAAATAGGCTAAAAGGTTTGAATGGATTTTCTTTCAGTCCCTGCTCCCTTATGTCCCGGATTTGTTGAAATGCTTCATGTTGCAGTTAATCAGCTGTTAAATGATCCAGTAGATGAATCAGAAGTTTATTGCTGCACATTGGCTCTGAAATTCATTGCATCCATATTCTTTCTTCATGTTCTCTTGGTTTTCTGACATATTCGGTATTTATGTGAATGGAGCTGGCTTCCCCATATCTCTGCAGCAGTATCAGTACGCTGACATCAACTTGTGAGATTGCAGAGACGTGAAGGGACTGGAAATACAAAAGACTTACTGATGACCTGACACTGTCAGCAGGTTCTGTGAACTTAGAGTCTGTTTAAGTAATGAATTCAAAGGTTGTGATAATTAAACAGCACCAGCTGGCTTTATAAGATATTAAACATTGGAGTAGAAGTAGGCCATTCAGCCCATTGAGCCTGCTCTGCCATTCAGTGAGATCATGGTCAATCTGACAAACCTCAACATTTTCCCACATTACATTCCATTTGTCACTCACTTAACCTGTCTACATCCCCTTGCAATCCTCACCAATTGCCTTCCCACCTGTTTTAGTGCCATTCTCAAACTTGGCAAAGGTACATCCAAGTCACTAATGTATGTTGTAAATAATTGTGGGCCCCGAACTGTTCCCTGCAGCATTCCATTAGCTGCAGAGATAGTGGGTCAGACTGAAGTCAGGGTTAGATCCCTGATTGAGGAATGGGAGGGAAGACCAATTTCTTGAATTAGACATTAATCATGAGCCTGAGAGAGGAGCAGGTCCTTATCATATATCTGATGGGTGTACTTTGGTGAAGAATGATGTAGCTGGCTTCTCCGCCTCTGTTAGCACCATAGACATCAAAAGAAGCAAGGGTCTTGCTCCAGCTCAATCAATTGCTGCATTGTACTCACAATCCTCCATTATGATTTGCTTCCTGCTAAATGTAAGTTTATCTGATGCTTTATGACCACTTTCTAGTTTGAATGGATTGCCATGCAGAAGTGAGAGTCTTTCCCACTATGTGTTGTTACTGTTGATCATTGGTTATACAAGCGACATCGGAAAGTGTACAACTTTGGCATATGCCCCATTGCAATGTATTGTCATGGAAAAACTTCTTATACATTTCAATGTTAATGGTCTGGTGGCTCTTCATCAGAACTGTTTGCAGTTAGGAAAAAGTAATATTTGTTCTGAAGCTGGGGGCCGGGGTGAGAGGCAGGGATGTTGGGGGAGGGGAGTGTGGGGTGTGGGGTGTGGTGGTGGTGTAGGAGTACAAGTGGTGGTGATCAGATAGGTAGGGAGAAACAGAGAGAGAGAGAGAGAGAGAGAGAAATATGAAAGGGGTAGGAAAACAAAGATAGCAGTCCAGGGCAGAACAGAAGCTGAACAAGTGATCATAAGAGCTAAGAGTGACAAAATGAGTCAGCTGTGCGGAATGCAACCCATATAATGTGATAACAAAATGTGAGGCTGGATGAACACAGCAGGCCCAGCAGCATCTCAGGGGCACAAAAGCTGATGTTTCGGGCCTAGATCCTTCATCAGAGAGGGGGATGGGGTGAGGATTCTGGAATAAATAGGGAGAGAGGGGGAGGCGGACTGAAGATGGAGAGAAAAGAAGATAGGTGGAGAGGAGAGTATAGGTGGGGAGGTAGGGAGGGGACAGGTCAGTCCACGGAAGACGGACAGGTCAAGGAGGTGGGATGAGGTTAGTAGGTAGGAGATGGAGGTGCGGCTTGAGGTTGGAGGAAGGGATGGGTGAAAGGAAGAACAGGTTAGGGAGGCAGAGACAGGTTGGACTGGTTTTGGGATGCAGTGGGTGGAGGGGAAGAGCTGGGCTGGTTGTGTGGTGCAGTGGGGGGAGGGGACGAACTGGGCTGGTTTTGGGATGCAGTGGGTGAGGGGGAGATTTTGAAGCTGGTGAAGTCCACATTGATACCATTGGGCTGCAGGGTTCCCAGGCGGAATATGAGTTGCTGTTCCTGCAACCTTCAGGTGACATCATTGTGGCACTGCAGGAGGCCCATGATGGACATGTCATCTAGAGAATGGGAGGGGGAGTGGAAATGGTTTGCGAATGGGAGGTGCAGTTGTTTGTTGCGAACTGAGCGGAGGTGTTCTGCAAAGCGGTCTCCAAGACTCCGCTTGGTTTCCCCAATGTAGAGGAAGCCACACCAGGTACAATGGATACAGTATACCACATTGGCAGATGTGCAGGTGAACCTCTGCTTAATGTGGAAAGTCATCTTGGGGCCTGGGATAGGGGTGAGGGAGGAGGTGTGGGGGTAAGTGTAGCATTTCCTGCGGTTGCAGGGGAAGATGCCGGGTGTGGTGGGGTTGGAGGGCAGTGTGGAGCGAACAAGGGAGTCACGGAGAGAGTGGTCTCTCCGGAAAGCAGACAAGGTAGGGGATGGAAAAGTGTCTGGGGTGGTGGGGTCAGATTGTAGATGGCGGAAGTGTCGGAGGATGATGCGTTGTATCCAGAGGTTGGTGGGGTGCTGTGTGATAATGAGGGGGATCCTCTTTGGGCAGGGTGTGAGGGATGTGTTGTGGGAAACCTATACTCTCTCCACCTATCTTCTTTTCTCTCCTGGGGGTGGTGTCCAGGAGTAGGACTTGTGTTGGAAGCGGGCAAAGGGGTCAGTGGAGGAAGGGTTAGGTTCCCGGTTCATCCACTTCACCAACACCTCTCCACCTATCTTCTTTTCTCTCCATCTTCAGTCCGCCTCCCCCTCTCTCCCTATTTATTCCAGAACCCTCACCCCATCCCCCTCTCTGATGAAGGATCTAGGCCCGAAACGTCAGTTTTTGTGCCCCTGAGATGCTGCTGGGCCTGAAATGCAAGGGCGCTCTTGACCACTGTGGGGGGAAATTTGTGGTCCTTGAAGACCTTGGACATCTGGGATGTGCGGGAGTGGAATGCCTCATCATGGGAGCAGATGCGGCGGAGGCAGAGGAACTGGGAATAGGGGATGGAATTTTTGCAGGAGGGTGGGTGGGAGGAGGTGTATTCTAGGTAGCTGTGGGAGTCGGTGGGCTTGAATTGGACATCAGTTACAAGCTGGTTGCCTAAGATGGAGGCTGAGAGGTCCAGGAAGGTGAGGGATGTGCTGGAGATGGCCCAGGTGAACTGGAGTTTGGGGTGGAAGGTGTTGGTGAAGTGGATGAACTGTTTGAGCTCCTCTAGGGAGCAAGAGGCGGCGCTGATACCGTCATCAATGTAACGGAGGAAGAGGTGGGGTTTGGGGCCTGTGTAGGTGCGGAAGAGGGACTGTTCCACGTAGCCTACAAAGAGGCAGGCATAGCTGGGGCCCATGTGGGTGCCCATGGCTTCCCCCTTTGTCTGTAGGAAGTGGGAGGAATCGAAAGAGAAGTTGTTGAGGGTGAGGACGAGTTTGGCTAGGCAGATGAGGGTGTTGGTGGAGGGGGACTGGTCGGGCCTGCGGGACAGGAAGAAGCAGAGGGCCTTGAGGCCATCTGCATGCGGAATACAGGTGTATAGGGACTGGACGTCCATGGTGAAAATGAGGTGTTGGGGGCCAGGGAATTGGAAGTCCTGGAGGAGGTGGAGGGCATGGGTGGTGTCATGGACATAGGTAGGGAGTTCCTGAACCAAAGTGGAGAAAATGGAGCCCAGATAGGTGGAGATGAGTTTGGTGGGGCAGGAACAGGCTGAGACAATGGGTCGACCAGGGCAGGCAGGTTTGTGGATTTTGGGAAGGAGATAGAAACGGGCCGTGCAGGGTTGGGGAACAATGAGGTTGGAGGCTGTGGGTGGGAGGTCCCCTGAGGTGATGAGGTCATGAATGGTGTTGGAGATGATGGTTTGGTGCTCGGGGATGGGGTCATGATCGAGGGGGTGGTAAGAGGTGGTGTCAAAGAGTTGGCGTTTGGCCTCGGCGATGTAGAGGTCAGTGTGCCATACTACCACTGCGCCGCCCGTGTCTGCGGGTTTGATGGTGAGGTTTGGGTTGGAGCGGAGGGCTGCCCGTTCTGCGGGGGAGAGGTTGGAGTGGGTGAGAGGGGTGGAGAGGTTGAGGCGGTTAATGTCTCGACGGCAGTTGGGGATGAAGAGGCTGAGGGAAGGTAGGAGGCCTGGGGGTGGTGTCCAGGAGGAGGACTTGTGTTGGAAGCGGGCAAAGGGGTCAGTGGAGGGAGGGTTAGGTTCCCGGTTCATCCACTTCACCAACACCTTCCACCCCAACCTTCAGTTCACCTGGGCCATCTCCAGCACATCCCTCACCTTCCTGGACCTCTCAGTCTCCATCTCAGGCAGCCAACTTGTAACTGATGTCCATTTCAAGTCCACCGACTCCCACAGCTACCTAGAATACACCTCCTCCCACCCACCCTCCTGCAAAAATTCCATCCCCTATTCCCAGTTCCTTCGCTTCCGCCGCATCTGCTCCCACGATGAGGCATTCCACTCCCGCACATCCCAGATGTCCAAGTTCTTCAAGGACCGCAACTTTACCCCCACAGTGGTCAAGAACGCCCTTGACCGCGTCTCCCGCATTTCCCGCAACACATCCCTCACACCCCGCCCCCCCCCGCCACAACCGCCCAAAGAGGATCCCCCTTGTTATCACACACCATCCCACCAACCTCCGGATACAACGCATCATCCTCCGACACGTCCGACCCCAACACCCAAGACATTTTTCCATCCCCTACCTTGTCTGCTTTCCGGAGAGACTACTCTCTCCGTGACTCCCTTGTTCGCTCCACACTCCCCTCCAACCCCACCACACCCGGCACCTTCCCCTGCAACCGCAGGAAATGCTACACCTCCTCCCTCACCCCTATCCCAGGCCCCAAGATGACTTTCCACATTAAGCAGAGGTTCACCTGCACATCTGCCAATGTGGTATACTGTATCCATTGTACCCGGTGTGGCTTTCTCTACATTGGGGAAACCAAGCGGAGTCTTGGGGACCGCTTTGCAGAACACCTCCGCTCGGTTCGCAATTAACAACTGCACCTCCCAGTCGCAAACCATTTCCACTCCCCCTCCCATTCTTTAGATGACATGTCCATCATGGGCCTCCTGCAGTGCCACAATGATGCCACCCGAAGGTTGCAGGAACAGCAACTCATATTCCGCTTGGGAACCCTGCGGCCCAATGGTATCAATGTGGACTTCACCAGCTTCAAAATCTCCCCTTCCCCCACTGCATCCCTAAACCAGCCTAGTTCGTCCCCTCCCCCCACTGCACCACACAACCAGCCCAGCTCTTCCCCTCCACCCACTGCATCCCAAAACCAGTCCAACCTGTCTCTGCCTCCCTAACCTGTTCTTCCTCTCACCCAACCCTTCCTCCCACCCCAAGCCGCACCTCCATCTCCTACCTACTAACCTCATCCCACCTCCTTGACCTGTCCGTCTTCCGTGGACTGACCTATCCCCTCCCTACCTCCCCACCTATACTCTCTCCACCTATCTTCTTTTCTCTCCATCTTCAGTCCGCCTCCCCCTCTCTCCCTATTTATTCCAGAACCCTCTCCCAATCCCCCTCTCTGACGAAGGGTCTAGGCCCGAAACGTCAGCTTTTGTGCTCCTGAGATGCTGCTTGGCCCGCTGTGTTCATCCAGCCTCACATTTTATTATCTTGGATTCTCCAGCATCTGCAGTTCCCATTATCACTCATATAATGTGATAAAAGCCTAGTTAAGCATGGGAATGGGTGACTGATCTAAAAGCAACCATATCATAAAAGGACTTTCTTCTTCAGAAATTTCTGAAGAAGTGTTTGGGCCCAAAACGTCAGTCTTCCTGCTCCTCTGATGCTGCTTGGCCTACTGTGCTCATCCAGCTCTGCACCTTGTTATCTCAGATTCTCCAGCATCTGCAGTTCCTACTATCTCATAAAAGGACCAGATGTGTGTTGGGTACAAAATATGGCAGGGTGGAATCTGCTGTAAATTCCTCCAACTCGATATTGAGTCCTGAAGGCTCCAGAGACCCCAATTGGAAAATGAGGTACAGTTCCTCCAACTTGCACTGAGCTGCACTGGGGCACTGCAGCAAGCCTGAGACTGAGATGCCAGCCAGGGAACCCAGGGGTGTATTGAAATGGCAGGCAACTGGATGATCAGGGTCATTTCTGATGAAGGGGCTAGACCTGAAACGTCAGCTTTTGTGCTCCTGAGATGCTGCTGGGCCTGCTGTGTTCATCCAGCTTCACACTTTGTTGTCTCGGATTCTCCAGCGTCTGCAGTTCCCATTATCTCTGTACATTGTTTGTCTACTTCTGCACCCAGGGGTTAAAAATGTACCATCACCTCCATTGCTCAGTCTGTTGGTTTAAGCCTCCTATGGTGATTATTTTATGGAGAAGCTTTTTCGTCTGCAATGATATCAATGGCTGAAACTGTTATCAATCCAATGCAGTGTGTACATTCAAATCAAATCAATTCAACAACCTACTCTCAGCCACTTAAAGCTGTAACTGAGTGTGATATTGTTTCTGCTGGTCCTGATTGCAGGAAAATCATGTTAACATGCACTTATGTTTCAGGAGACAATATTACTGCAGTAAATTTAAAGAAAGAAAGAAGTGATTAGCTATGCTGAACTCATGGATATGAAAGATGAAATTACCATCATTTTCCCAGATTATCAGACTCTCTCTCTTTACAGAGCGACGACTGGTGTTTCTTTAATCTGAGGGTCATCATGCCACAGGCCAGGGGAGAGCTGAGAAGAAGATTCCTTCACGGTAACCTCAGCCAGTGTAGGGATTGAGCCCATGTTGTTGGAGTGACTCTGTGTTTTAAACCAGCTGTTCAGCCAACTGAGCTGACTGAGCCTAGTGGGGCTGTGGAAATGGCCAGATATATCTGCAAATAACACCCAAAAAGTTATGTGCAGAAAGAGATTGACTGGCCTCAAGCTTCGAATTAATGAAATCGTCCCTGAGCCAGATCTATGTAGGATGGGCGTGAGTGGCTTCCTGACACCTGTAAAGGTGCTGCCTGGTACTGAAAGTATGTGTTCCTTGTCTTTCAAGTTCCTGAATGAGTGAATTAGCACAGCTGTGCAACTTGTATTTGCAATCCTCAAATTTGGGTAAAAGAGATAAATCCAGAAAAGATGCTAGTTCCTTGTGACAGAGTTTGAGTGATGTGGGACCTTGCCTGAACCTTTGTCTTCATTAGAACACAGACCCATTATTGCAGATTGAAAAGGAGTAGCAGGCTCCAAGCAGAATGCTTGCCATTCAAATGGAGATGCTGGTGTCACAGAAGCTACACAGCTGCAGCACTAGAAAAGGTGTTGAAGGACCTTAAAGTGACAGGCATCTCCTGAGGGTTCAGTAAAATGCTCACCATTGAACCTTTCCACTTTTTGAGTCATGTCTGGTGCTGCTAAGGCAAAATCAAATATGATTAGTTCATCCATACTGAATAATTCGAGTTAACAGTAGGTTCTTCTACAAGGTCAGTGGCCCTGAATCTCTTTGCACTTTCTGAGCTGTGTGTATTATAGATTTTATAGAAACATAGGATTATGAAGGGAATAGATAAGGTGGAGGCAGGGGCGTTGTTTCCGCTAGTAGGTGAAACTAGGGCTAGAGGTCATCACCTCAAAATAAAGGGAAGCAGATGTAGGACTGAGGTCAGGAGGGACTTCTTCACCCAAAGGGTTGTGAATCTGTGGAATTCCCTGCCCAGTGAAGCCTTTGAAGCTACCTCGCTGAATGTTTTTAAGGCAGGGCTAGATAAATATTTGAACAGTAAAGGAATTACGGGTTATGGTGAGTGGGCAGGTCAGTGGAGCTGAGTCTCAAAAAGATCACCAGTGATCGTAGTAAATGGTGGGGCAGGCTCAAGGGGCCATCTGGCCTACTCATGCTTCTCGTCCTTATGTTCTTATATGGGCCACTTTGGGTGAGGTCACGGAAATGTAGCAGCGGAGCTTCAAGAAAGTTTAGGACCAATGCATCCAGCAGTCTCTCAAGCTCTTGTTTCTGCTGGTGTAAAGCAGCTGCTGCTAAGAGGCCAGTACCAGATACAGACAGTTATTCCATTCTATGAAAGGGCTAAAGGAATTGATGCAATTTGCATAAGAGTTTACCTCGAGTGCTGCAATTCAAAGCAAAAAATCATTGACGGACTTATGTTAGTCAATAGTTTTAGTTGGTAAGTGGCACTTGAAGCTTTGCATGCTAATCCTATACATTAGTTGAAATGTTACCTATCAGTTTATGGGACTAGCTGTAGAGCAACATTAAATAGAAAAAATGATTCACCCAGAGCTCTAAAGCCTGCTGAGAGAAAAAGTGACAGCAATAACAGCTGAGCAGGAAAGTGAAAGACAGGGCAGTAACATTGTGCTGGACATTTTCTGTCTTTTTTTATTTATTGCTGTGTGTGCTTCAGGTTTAAATTAGCAAGATTGGCACTTACAACTGACAAACCAACCTACCATTCCATAACTGAGCATATTTGTTACATTTTCCTAAACTATTGAACTCTATGCTGAGATAATGAAATGTGAGGCTGGATGAACACAGCAGGCCCAGCAGCATCTCAGGAGCACAAAAGCTGACGTTTCGGGCCTAGACCCTTCCTGACGTTGAACTCTATGCTGAGCCTTGTTTGAGGAAGGATTAGTGATATGCACACTAATTCCTTCTGCTCTTCAAATTCTCTTTAAATCAACTCAACAATTTGGTGTTGCAGCTCTGACATTTGAATGCTTCATGTTTCAGTACATTTCTGCAGGTTAGGGTGATTCATGAAGGCCTTTGAAAAAGTAAGCCATCCTCTCCATTAACTGCTCAATTGCTCAACAATGGAGTAAAAATCCGAAGGCAAAATCAAACATAACTAGAGGCTCAGGTCATCAAAAATATACACTTATTTTCACCCATTGGAGGGTTTAGACTTAAGTAAATTAAAACAGAAAGATTAAATTTCAGTAATATTGAAATTTTAATTTTCAACTGTACTTAGAGAATAAGACTGTAGGAAATAGAAATAAGAATAGGCCATTTGGATCGTCAAAGATAATGGGAACTGCAGATGCTGGAGAATCCGAGACAACAATGTGTGGAGCTGGATGAACACAGCAGGTCAAGCAGCATCTTAGGGGCACAAAAGCTGAAGTTTCAGGCCTAGACCCTGAAATATCAGCTTTTGTGCTCCTAAGATGCTGCTTGGCCTGTTGTGTTCATCCAGCTCCACACGTTTGGACCGTCAAACCCCTGCTCCATTATTCAAATGGGTCATGGATGATCCAACATTCCTCACATCCACTTTCCTGCCCTTTCCCCATAACCCTTGATTTCCTGGATTAACAAGAATCTATCCATCTCTTAAATGTCTGCCCCAACTGTTGTCCTTGGTAAGGAGTTGCAAAGGCTCACAACTCTCTGAGAGAAGAAATTCCTCCTCATCTCAGTCTTAAATTGGTGCCTGTTTTTTATGAGACAATGCCATCTGGCCCTAGATGTCTCTTATTCCAACCCCCTTGGAACAAGGGCCAATATTCCATTAACAAAGGCCAGGTGCAGCATCAGTGGAGCAGGAAAGCTGACGAAGCCTGGCTGATTCTCTGTGGCACCTTTGTGCTCGCCTTCAGTGTTCCATGTACATTATTGTGGAGATGGTGGTGACATGGTAATGCTACTCACCAAGGAACGCTCAGGCACCCAGGGTTAGTGCTCTGATCACCGCAGCTTATGGAATTTAAACTGAGTTAATATATCTCAAATTAGTTATTCACAATGATGCCCAGTGATGATTGCTGTCAAAAACCCAGCCTGTTCAGTGGTGTCCCCTTAGGAAGTCTGACCTACATGTGACTCCAGGCCCATGGCAATGTGCTTGATTCTTCGCCATTCTCTGAAATGACCTGGTAACCCACTCAGTTAATTAAAGATGAGCAACAAGTGTTGGCCTTGCCAGTGATGCTGTCATCTCATTAAAGATAAACAGGAAAACAAATTGCAACTTTGATCTTGTGTAGAATCTAAGTCCGGTTCAACACCAAACAGCCTCTCATGGCACAGGCACACACCGTGCAGACCCTTCATCCACACACATTGGCAATCAATGATCACCAACCTCTTACGATCGTCATGGCCACTCTCCAAGCCATTTGTGAGCTGCTTCAGAAGTACAGAGCTGCATTGCAGGATGCCCCAAGAACTAGAACTGAAAGGCTGCTTCAGATCCACATAGTACACAGGCAGGACCGCTGCTCTGAGATTTGGCCAGGCTGTCTCTCAGGTCTGTGCATTTGCTCTTTCTGTGATCACTTTATTAGCAATGACCTGCAATTTCACTGCATCCCTGCCTTGCTGCGTCTGTCAATACATTAATGCCTCAGCCAGAACCTATAAGCTCTCAATGTGACTGTATTGAGACGTTCTTGTACAGGCACACAGGCAGGCTGCTGGTCAGCCGGGATGTGTAAGGGGCCCAGAGGTAGAGGTCTAGCTGTATAATTCACTGAGACATCAATCTAACACAGGCAGCATGTGTCAGCTGCCTGCCCAGTAAACACACTGCCCAGTTATTCACCCACATGGGGAAGCAGTGGTCTAGTGGTATTATCGCTGGACTGTTAATCCAAACAATGTTCTGGGGACCTGAGTTTGAATCCTGCTATGGCAGGTGGTGGAATTTGAATTCAATAAAAATATAGAATTAAGAATCTAATGAAGATCATGAATCAATTATTGGAAAAACCCACCTGGTTCACTAAGATCCTTCAGGGAAGGAAACTGCCATCCTTATCTGGTCTGTCCTACATGTGACTCCAGACCCACAGCAATGTGGTTGACTCTGAACTGCCCCCTGGACAATTAGGGACGAGCAATAAATGCCGCCTAGCCAGCAATGCCCTCACCCACAAATGAATTTCAGGTCGGCAGTTCTTACCGTCCCTGAATGTTGTCAATTGACTATGCTTGAGTTGCAAAGTTCCGTCTATAATTCTCTGTTGTGCATGATGTCGCACCGTGTTTTCCTTTTAAGATTGCACCGTTCCCGTGTATGTGTCAGAGAAGGTTTGTTGGTTATGTATGACTAGCCTGTCTCCTGTATAGTTCATTCCAGGTTGCTATACAGCTGTGCACTCACTCAGTTTGCCCAAACCTATCTCTTTGACACTAAAATGAGTTTTGAAGTGCTGAGGATATTTTCTCAGAATCCACTGGTGTCATTTAATAAGGAACGTACCTTTATCACTGCCAATTTTTTTCTAATCTAGAGCAAGTGTTTTATCATGAACATGACCAGTTATGAACAATGATGTTTCTGCAGTATGCCACAAGCTTTTTCATTCATCCATCTGTTAATGATCCATTTTCTTGTTAAAATTACTTGCTGCTTAATATAAATTTGGTAACCATGGCAAACAAGTCCCAGAGCCAAAGAGTACTAATTGCCTAAACATTCGGCTGTGCAACAGAGCTTACAATGAGAAGAGTCCTTCAAAATGTTTTGATTACACTATTGCCTGATTCTAAATTCTAGAACATAGAACATAGAACATAGAACAGTACAGCACAGAACAGGCCCTTCAGCCCACAATGTTGTGCCGACCATTGATCCTCATGTATGCACCCTCAAATTTCCGTGACCATATGCATGTCCAGCAGTCTCTTAAATGACCCCAATGACCTTGCTTCCACAACTGCTGCTGGCAACGCATTCCATGCTCTCACAACTCTCTGCGTAAAGAACCTGCCTCTGACATCCCCTCTATACGAACAGAGGTCCGACAGAGTTTGCTTATACATTCATTGTTGCCTGTTCGATCAGAATAATTGTCATGTTTAAGGTACTTCTTTTGTGGGAGATGGTTTCGCATAATAATGAAAGGTCATCCAGGTTCAGACTGCATTTGGAATCTTTTGATTTATCAGCACCATTCAGATTCCCAACCACATTCAGAATCTCATCGTATGTGATTGGCAAGGTGGCTCAGTGGTTAACTCTGCTGCCTCCCAGCACGAGGGACTTGGTTCCACCTTCAGGCAATTGTCTGTGTGGAGTTTGCGCATTTTCCCCATGTTTGTGTGGGTTTGCTCCAGTTTCCTCCCACACTCCAAAGGTGTGTTTTTCAGTTGGATTGGCCAGGCTAAATTTCCCATAATGTCCAGTGATGTGTAAATTAAGTGGATTAGCCATGGGAAATGTGGGGTTACAGAGATAGGGTGGATGGAATGCCCTTCAGGGGGTCGGTGTGAACTTGTTCGGCCAAATGGCCCGTTTCCACATTGCGGGGACTCTATGAAATCTGTCAGCAGGACGGTTTCCTGACACAGTATGTCAAAGGGCTGACAAGACGGGAGGCCACACTGGATCTGGTAGTTGGTAATGAACCAGGCCAGGTGTTTGATTTAGTGGTAGGTGAGCACTTTGGAGAGAGTGACCATAATTCAGTTATGTTTAGTTTAGCGATGGAAAGGGATAGGAACATGCCACAGGGCAAGAGTTATAGATGGGGGAAGGGTGATTATAAGGCGATTAGTCAAGATTTAGGAGGCATAGAATGAGGTAGCAAAATGCAGGGGATGGGGACAAACGAAATGTGGAGCTGGTTTAAGGAACAGATATTGCGTGCCCATGATAGGTATGTCCCTGGACGAAGCGATAAGATAAGCGAACCGTGGTTTACTAAAGAAATTGTATCTCTTATTAAGTGGAAGAGGGAGGCTTATGTGATGTTGAGACAAGATGGTTCAGATGGGGCGATGGAGAGTTACAGATTAGTTATGAAGGATTTAAAGCGGGAGTTAAGAAGAGCAAGGATGGGACATGAGCAGACATTAGCAGGTAGAATAAAGGAGAACCCTAAAGCTTTCTACAGGTATGTGCAGAATAAGAGGATGAATAGGCTAGGAATTGGGCCAATCAAAGACAGAAGTGGGAAGTTGTGTGTGGACCCCGTGGAGATCGGAGAGGTCCTAAACGAATATTTCTCATCTGTTTTCACTTAGGAAAAGAAGAATATTGAAGAGGACAAGAATGAGTTACGGGCTTCTAGAATTGAAAGGATTGAAGTTAGTAAGTAGGAGGTGTTATCAATTATAGAAGGGGTGAAGGTAGATAAATCCCCTGGGCCGGATGGGATTTTTCCGAGGATTGTCAGGGAAGCTAGGGAGGAGGTGGCATAGCCTTTGGCCTTGATTTTTGAGTCTTCATTGTCTACAGGTTTAGTACCAGAGGACCTGGAGGATTGCAAATGTTATGCCCTTGTTCAAGAAGGGCAGTAGGGATGGCCCAGGTAATTATAAACCTGTGAACCTTACATCTGTTGTAGGAAAAGTTTTGGAAAGGATTATAAGAGATAGAATTTATAATCATCTAGCAAGCAACAGTTTGATTGGAGACAGTCAACATGGATTTGTCAAGGGCCGGCCGTGTCTCACAAACCTTGCTGAGTTTTTTGAGGAGGTGATCAAGCATGTGGATGAAGATAGGGCAGTGACATGGTGTACACGGACTTCAGTAAAGCCTTTGATAAGGTTCCACATGGTAGGCTATTGGAGAAAATGCGGAGGCATGGGATTGAGGGAGATTTAGCAGCTTGGATTAGAAACTGGCTTTCTGTAAGAAGGCAACGAGTGGTGGTTGATGGAAAATATTCATCCTGGAGTCCGGTTACCAGCGGTGTGCCTCAAGGTGTGCCTTTTGAGACCACTGCTGTTAGTCATTTTTATAAATGACTTAGACGCATGTATAGGTGGATGGGTTAGTAAGTTTGCAGATGACAGTAAAGTCGGTCGAGTGGTGGACAGTGTGGAAGAATGTTGCAGGTTGCAGGGAGACTTGGATAAACTGCAGAATTGGGCATAAAGGTGGCAAATGGAGTTGAATACAGATGAATGTGAGGTGATTCACTTTGGGAGGAATAATAGGAAGGCAGAATACTGGGTCAATGAAAAGATTTTTGGTAGTGTGGATGTGCAGAGGGATCTTGGTGTCCATGTACATAGATCGCTGAAAGTTGTCACCCAGGTTGATAGTGCTGTTAAGAAGGCTTACGGTGTGTTAGGTTTTATTGGTAGAGGGATTGAGTTCCGGAGCCGTGATGTCATGCTGCAACTGTACAAAACGCTAGTGTGGCCTCACTTGGAATATTGCGTGCAGTTCTGGTTGTCCCATTACAGGAAGGATGTGGAAGCATTGGAAAAGGTGCAGAGGAGATTTACCAGGATGTTGCCTGGTCTGGAGCAAAAGCCTTATGAAGAAAGGCTGAGAGACTTGGATCTGTTCTCATTGGAGACAAGGAGGCTAAGAGGGGATGTAATAGAAACATACAAGATGATCAGAGGATTAGATAGGGTGGACAGTGAGAATCTTTTTCCGAGGATGATGACTTCAGCTTGTACAAGGGAGCTTGGCTACAAATTGAGGGGTGATAGATTTAAGACAGATGTCAGAGGCAGG
The DNA here is from genome assembly GCF_030684315.1 of Stegostoma tigrinum. NCBI lineage: Eukaryota > Metazoa > Chordata > Chondrichthyes > Orectolobiformes > Stegostomatidae > Stegostoma > Stegostoma tigrinum. The sequence continues at coordinate 77,375,914 of NC_081367.1, read as the reverse complement.
TTCTTTACTCAGAGAGTGGTAAGGGTGTGGAACGCCCTACCTGCCAATGTAGTTAACTCAGCCACATTAGGGGCATTTAAACAGTGCTTGGATAAGCATAGGGATGATGATGGGATAGTGTATGGGGATGGGCTTAGATTAGTTCACAGGAAGGCACAACATCGAGGGCCGAAGGGCCTGTTCTGTGCTGTATTTTTCTATGTTCTATGTTCTAAAACACACCAATGGGACATTTTTTCAACTCATTCATGATTTTGAATATGCTATCTGATAACATGGCAGGCACAGATTCAAAAGGCAACTGGGGGATAAATTATTCATGACATCAGAACAGCATCACAATGTGTTTTGCCCTGACGATCATTGTCCCTATGTGCATCCATTAACTGAAGAAGTTCCTCTTCATGGCTAATGTTTTGAAAATTCCTGACTAAGTTATCATTTGATGTTGAGTAGAGAACTCGTTGCAACACTGCCCTAATAAGTATTTTTATGTCAAATATAGAGTGAATTTTGGGCTAAGCTAAAAACCTGGCCACATGGAATTTTATAATGCTCTCAGTCAGACTGCAGGTTACCGGGGGTCAATTAGACAATTAGACAAAGGTGCATCGGCACATTTCACTGATGCGTTCCCATCTCTGGTTGCTTCACCCAAGTGTTTGATGAGGCTGATGTTGACAAGTCACTCTGGTATAGTGGGAAGCCATTTTGAGGTAGATAATAAGATCACTAACAGTAATCTTCCAGCCACATTAACATTGCATAAACCCTACACTGGTAACTGCACAGCAAGAGGTTGCGGCAATAAAGACTTCAAGTTTTTCAAATGTTAGTAGTAGAAAAATGGCATGGTTGATGTATTTGATTGGCAAAGACTTGCCAGAATGTCAGGAACACATGGAGACAGATGTTTCTGCTCACAGTACCTTTCTCACTCTGGCTGTATTGCTCTCAGCAGCACTAACACTGCACACAGTAAAGACTGCTGGGCAGCCTTGGAACGGTATACATTAAATTGATACCCTGCCCCTCTACCTTCCCTAATTGGGTAACAACCAGGGAGGTAAAGTCATAATTGGCACCTTTGAGAAGTGGGAACTGAAAGGTGTGCTCAACAATAGTCCAAACAATTAAAAATGTTCTCAGTCTAGAAATCTCTGCTCTATTGAAGCCCGGAATGGGCTAGAGGCAAACAGAGCTTTCTCTGATACTGTGTTCCTAAGATAGATGCAGCATGGATTAGGTACAGTCTACACATCACCCAGTACTGGATCCATTCACCGAAAAAGTTCCTGCTTCATAAGTGTTGTTTTGAAAATTCCAGACCGAGTCAAATGAGACCCCAGCATTTAAAAAAGGAAGAAGAGGAAAGCCAAAGAATGACAGGCCAGGCCTAACATTGGTGCTGGTGAAAATGTTACAGTCTATTACAAGGGGTGCATTAATAGAACATTTGAAAGCATTAACAGAATTGGAGCAAGCCAGGATGGGATTATAAAATCAGGCTTTAAAAATCTATTGGCGTTTATGAGGATGTAGCTAGTAGAATAGATAATGGAGAACCAGTGGATGTGGTGTATTTTGATTTTCAGAAAGCTTTTCTAAGGTCTGTCATAAGCAGACAGTGGAATAAGACAGGGCACTTGAAAGAGAGAATAATATAATTGCACTGGATTGAGAATTGGCTGGTAGAAGTGAAACAAACAGTGGGTGCAAATGGGTCTTTTTCTGAGTGCTATGCAATGACTAAGGGGACATTGTCAGGATCAGGGCTGATCAACTCTTCATAATATATCTAAGTGGCCCTTCCAAGTTTACTGGTGACAGAATGTGAGTGATGAGACATATGTAAGGAGACTTCAGACTTACTTAGACACATTCAGTGAGGGGGCAAGCTCATGGCAGATATAGTACAACGTGGCGAAAGGTGAAATTATTCACTTAGATGTGAACAACAGAAAGGAAGAATGTTATTTTAATCATGATACAAGAACATAAGAATGAAGAGCAGGAATAGATCATCCAGCCCCTTGAGCCTGCTCTGCCATTACATACACTTCTGGCTGATTTCATTTTAGCCGCAACTCCATTATCCTGCTCACACTGCGCAGCCCTTCAACACTTTATGAATTAAAAATCTCTCTATCTATCCTTAAATATCCCAGCATCCACCACACTTCAGGAGAGTGAATTCCACAGATTCATGGCCCTTTGAGAAAAGTAATTTCTCCTCATCTGTTTGTCTTAAAGCTGCTTCCCCTTGCCCTAACACTATCACATCTTATCTAGATTGCCCCACATGAGGAAACATCCTCTCTACATCACCATTGTCAATCCCCCTCAGCATCTTATAGACCTCAGTTAGATCTCCACTCATTCTCATAGACTCCAGAGAGCATGGGCAGAAACTGCTCGATGTAATTTAAAAGGTATTAGGCAAGAACTTTCAAAAGATGATTGGGGGCAGATGTTTGCAGGTAAAGGGATGGTTGGAAAATGGGAAGCCTTCAAAAATGAGAGACTCCAGAGACAGTACATTCCTGTTAGGGTGAAGGGCAATGCTGGTAGGTGTAGGGAATGCTGGATGACGAGAGGAATTGAGGTTTGGGGCAAAAATAAGAAGGAAGTTTATGTCAAGTATAGACAATAGACAATAGGGGTATACTTAACAGGGAAATCAGGAGGGCAAAAAGGGAACATGAGATAACTTTGGCAAATAGGGTTGAGATTCCAAAGAGATTCTACAAATACATTAAGGACAAAAGGGTAACTAGGGAGAGAATAGGATCCCTGAAAGATCAGCAAGGCTAACTATAGAACATAGAACATAGAACATTACAGCACAGTACAGGCCCTTCGGCCCTCGATGTTGTGCCGACCTGTCATACCGGCCTGAAGCCCATCTAACCTATACTATTCCATGTATGTCCAAGTGCTTGCCCAATGACGACTTAAATGTACCTAAAGTTGGCGAAGCTACTACCGTTGCAGGCAAAACATTCCATTCCCTTATTACTCTCTGAGTAAAGAAACTACCTCTGACATCTGTCCTATATCTTTCACACCTCAATTTAAAGCTATGTCCCCTCGTGCTCGCCGTCACCATTCTAGGAAAAAGGCTCTCCCTATCCACCCTATGTAACCCTCTGATTATTTTAAATGTTTCAATTAAGTCACCTCTCAACCTTCTTCTCTCTCATGAAAACAGCCTCAAGTCCCTCAGCGTTTCCTCGTAAGACCTTCCCTCCATACCAGGCAACATCCAAGTAACCAAGCCGAACCCCCATCTACCTAATAACCTCATCCCACCTCCTTGACCTGTCCATCTTCCCTGGACTGACCTATCCCCTCCCTACCTCCCCACCTATACTCTCTCCACCTATCTTCTTTACTCTCCATCTTCGGTCCGCCACCCCCTCTCTGCCTATTTATTCCAGTTCCCTCTCCCCATCCCCCTCTCTGTTGAAGGGTCTAGGCCCGAAACGTCAGCTTTTGTGCTCCTGAGATGCTGCTTGGCCTGCTGTGTTCATCCAGCCTCACATTTTATCTTAACATCCAAGTAAATCTCCTCTGCACCCTTTCCAAAGCTTCCACATCCTTCTTATAATGCGGTGACCAGAACTGTACACAATACTCCAAGTGCAGCCGCAAAAGTGTTTTGTACAGCTGCAGCATAACCTCTTGGCTCCGGAACTTGATCCCTCTGTTAATAAAAGCTAAAACACTGTATGCCTTCTTAACAGCCCTGTCAACCTGGGTGGCAACTTTCAAGGATCTGTGTACATGGACACCGAGATCTCTCTGCTCATCTATACTGCTAAGAATCTTACCATTAGCCCTGTACTTTGCCTTCCGGTTACTCCTACCAAAGTGCATCACCTCACACTTGTCTGCATTAAACTCCATTTGCCACCTCTCAGCCCAGCTCTGCAGCTTATCTATGTCTCTCTGTAACCTACAGCATCCTTCGTCACTATCCACAACTCCACCAACCTTAGTGTCGTCTGCAAATTTACTAACCCAACCTACTACGCCCTCATCCAGGTCATTTATAAAAATGACAAACAGCAGTGGACCCAACACCGACCCTTGCGGTACACCACTAGTAACTGGTCTCCAGGATGAACATTTCCCATCCACTACCACGCTCTGTCTTCTTTCAGAACGACAATTTCTGATCCAAACTGCTATATCTCCCACAATCCCATTCCTCCGCATTTTGTACAATAGCCTATTGTGGGGAACCTTATCGAACCCCTTGCTGAAATCCATATACACCACACCAACAGGTTTACTCTCATCTACCTGTTTGGTCACCTTCTCAAAGAACTCAATAAGGTTTGTGAGGCATGACCTTCCCTTCACAAAACCGTGCTGACTATCCCTAATCAATTTATTCTTTTCCGGATGATTATAAATCTTATCCCTTATAACCTTTTCCAACACTTTACCAACAACTGAGCTAAGGCTCACTGGTCTATAATTACCAGGGTTGTCTCTACTCCCCTTCTTGAACAGGGGAACCACATTTGCTATCCTCCAGTCATCTGGCACTATTCCTGTAGACAATGACGAGTTAAAGATCAATGCCAAAGGCTCGGCAATCTCCTCCCTGGCTTCCCAGAGGATCCTAGGATAAATCCCATCCGGCTCAGGGGACTTATCTATCTTCACTCTCTGTAGGATTTCTAATACCTCTTCCTTGTGAACCTCAATCCCACCTAGTCTAGTGGCCTGTATCTCAGTATTCTCCTCGACAACACTGTCATTTTCTAGAGTGAATACTGTTGAAAAATATTCATTTAGCGCTTCCCCTATCTCTTCTGACTCCACACACAACTTACGACTACTGTCCTTGTTGGCCCTAATCTTACTTTCGTCATTTTTTTATTCCTTAAATACCTATAGAAAGCCTTAGGGTTTACCCTGATCCTATCCGCCAACAACTTCTCATGTCTCCTCCTGGCTCTTCTGAGCTCTCTCTTTAGGTCTTTCCTGGCTACCTTGTAGCCCTCAAGCGCCATAACTGAGCCTTCACATCTCATCCTAACATAAGCCTTCTTCTTCCTCTTGACCAGAGATTCTACCTCCTTCATAAACCACGGCTCCTGCGCTCTACAGCTTCCTCCCTGCCTGACAGGTACATATTTATCTAGGACACACAGGAGCTTTTCCTTGAATAAGCTCCACATTTCTAATGTGCCCATCCCCTGCAGTTTCCTTCCCCATCCTATGCTCCCTAAATCTTGTCTAATCTCATCGTAATTGCCTGTTCCCCAGCTATAACTCTTGCCCAGTGGTATACACCTATCCCTTTCCATCACTAAAGTAAACATAACAGAGTTGTAGATAATGAAATGTGAGGCTGGATGAACACAGCAGGCCCAGCAGCATCTCAGGAGCACAAAAGCTGACGTTTCGGGCCTAGACCCCTCATGCTTGCAACTGATGTCCATTTCAAGCCCACCGACTCCCACAGCTACCTAGAATACACCTCCTTCCACCCACCCTCCTGCAAAAATTCCATCCCCTGTTCCCAATTCCTCCGCCTCCGCCGCATCTGCTCCCACGATGAAGCATTCCACTCCCGCACATCCCAGATGCCCAAGTTCTTCAAGGACAGCAACTTTCCCCCCACAGTGGTCGAGAAAAAACCTGAAACATAACAGAGTTGTGATCGCTATCACCAAAGTGCTCACCTACTTCCAAACCTAACACCTGGCCGGGCTCATTACCCAGTACCAGATCTAATGTGGCTTCGCCCCTTGTTGGCCTATCTACGTACTGTGTCAGGAAGCCCTCCTGTACACACTGGAGAAAAACTAACCCATCTATAGTACTTGAACTATAGTGTTCCCAGTCAATATCTGGAAAGTAGAAGCCCCCATGACAACTACCCTGTCTCTCTCACTCCTATCGAGAATCATCTTTGCTATCCTTTCCTCTACATCTCTGGAACTATTCGGAGGCCTATAGAAAACTCCCAACAGGGTGACCTCTCCTTTCCTGTTTCTAACCTCAGCCCATACTACCTCAGTTGACCAGTCTCCAAACACCCTTTCTGCAACTGTAATATTTTCCTTGACCAACAATGCCACACCTCCACCCCTTTTACCATCTTCTCTGTTCTTACTGAAACATCTAAATCCCGGAACCTGCAACAACCATTCCTGTCCCTGCTCTATCCATGTCTCTGAAATGGCCACAACATCGAAGTCGCAAATACTAACCCATGCTGCAAGTTCATCCACTTTATTCCGGACGCTCCTGGCGTTGAAGTAGACACACTTCAAACCAACTATTTATAGAACCACAGGAGTTGGGAGAAATTCTAAATGAGTATTTTGCACTATCGTTTACTGTGGTGAGGGAAATGAAAGATAGAGAGTATGGGCAAATAAATAGCGAGTTGTTGAAAACTGTCTATATTACAAGTGGTGCTGGACGTCTTAAAATGCATAAAGGTGGATAAATCCCCGGGACCTGATCAGGTGTACCCTAGACCTCTGTGGGAAGCCAGGGAAGTGATTGTTGCGGTCTGTTCTTTCACCAAGCTGGTTCGTTGTTTGTCCACAGATGTTTCATTATCCTGCTGGTAACATCATCAGTGCAACCTCTGCTGAAGTGCTGTTGTGTTTTCACGCCTTTTATTTAAACTGCGGAGTCCTTTGGAGTTGGTTATCTCATTTCTGTTTTTCTTTCTTTGCATATAGGGTCTAATTCAACATGATTATTGATGGCATTCTTGATAGAGAACCAGGCATCTGGAAATTCCTGTGCTTGTCTCTGCTTGGCCTATCTTAGGATCTTAATGTTGTCCCAATCAAACTGATGGTTCTCCTTCTCCGTGTGAATGGAGGTGAGTGAGTACTGGTCGTGTTTTTTGTTGCTAGTTGGTGTCCATGTGTTCCTGTGGCCAGTTTCCTTCCTGTCTGGCCAACATAATGTTTGCACCAGTCTTTGCATGGAATCTTGTATATCTCATTGGTTATGTCCATAGTGGGTAAGGGGTCTCTGGTTCAAATTAGCAGTTGGCGTAGGGCTGATTTGGGTTTGTATGCCACTCTGATGCCCAGTGGCCATAGGAGTCTTGTCGGCAGTTCAGATATGTTCTTGATGTATGGTAACGTGGCAAGTGTGTTGGGGTGTAGTATATCTCCCTGTTGTTGTTGGTGTGGCAGGCATCATCGGACCCAGCTGTTTGGGTATCTGTTGTCTCTACATACTTGATGGAAGTATTCTTCTTCATTTTGGTGTAGTTCTGGGTTGCTGCAGTGTGTAAGTGGCTCATTTGAACAGGGCCTTTATGCAACTTCATTTAAGGTAAAGTGGGTCGTGAGACGTAGGTCCAGTAAATTCAGCATGCTCTCTGTGGAGATGGAATTACTAAGGTCCCCCGGTTCTTTCAGAAGTGTAACTAATGTTTCTCTTGTTAATGGTAAGCCAATTGATGCGAATATGATAGTAATATCAAAGGACACTATGGCCTCTTATGCCTTTGAGGGAAGAACTGGACCCGAGTGACACCATCTCCACAGAGAACTTGCTGACATTGCTGGATCTATGCCTCAGCACCCACTTTACCTTTAATGGCCAGATCTGTGAATAAATCAACAGGACACCCATGGGGCCATTCATGTCTGGACGAATAGCAGAAGCAGTGATGCATAGATTAGAAGGCATGGTCCTTCTGCAGATCCAACCCAAACTATGGATCCGATGTATGGACGACACTTTCATGATCATCAAATGGGCTAAATTAGAAGAAACGCACCGACTTATAAACAACATTTTCAATGGCATTAAATTTACCAGAGAAAAAGAAAAGAACAAACAGCTCCCATTCCTGGATGTGATGGTAGAATGCAGGGCCAATGGGGAATTTCTGACCAAGGTATACACAAAGGCCACACATGTGCATCAAGCCCTAAATTCCAACAGTTACCACTCCAACTAACGGAGTTGCCTAAAAAACACTGCTCGAATGAGCCACAACACACTACAGCAACCCAGAACTACACCAAAGTGAAGAAGAATATATTTCTTTAATAATAAATGCCAAAATTACATTTGCTTTCCTTATAACCTGCTGTGCCTGCATACTGGCTTTCTGCAATTCATGCACCAAACCAGGTCCTTCTGCAACAAAGCACCCTGAGTTTTCTCTCTATTTGGAGAATAAGTTGCCTTTCTATTCCTCTGACCAAAATTGATAACCTTTCACTTATCCATGTTAACCTCCATCTGCCTTCCTCAGGCTGAAAGACCTCATGATGGCCACAATTTATTGACAACCACTAACCAGTCAGAGTCACCTCTGAACAGGAGCTTTCCTTCATCGTACCTTTTGGCCTTTTACACTGAGATCATTGCATCTAGTTTGGGTAAAGTTAACTTTTACCTAACATATCCGTATCCTGTAAAGTTCTTCATTGCCCATCTATTTTAGTGGCATCTGCAAATTTGGCCACAGTACCTTCTATTCCTATATCCAAGTCATTAATAACAATTGAATGAGTTGGGGTCCGAGGATCAGACCCTGTGGCACCCCACTAGTTACATCTTGCCTACCAGAAAAAAAAACATTTATTCTGACTCCCAGCTTTATGTTGATTAGCCAATCCTCAATGCAAGCCAATAAATTACCACTAACCCCATGTAGTCTTACCTTATAGGATAAGTTAGAATTGTTGATGATATTCGACAGCTGCATGACTTTGAATAAGACCTGTGATGGGTGACTCACATTCATGCATGTGCCAAAGATAGCACAATGAACTTGTTTCTCTGTACTTGCTGTTTATTACACTATATAAGGGAAAGAGTTTTGTTTTGATTGTTTGGCTTCCCTCGAGCATGAGGCTCATTGTTTTTTCTCCTTCCTGGTTTTGTTTACTTTATAAAAATTCATATTTGAATAAATTGATCTTGCCGTGTTTTCTTTTAAGTACATTTAACTGAATCTGAAGAACTGTTTGGGTACACTTTGTGATCCAAGACACTTGTGTATTACACTTTTGTGTGATACCTTATCAAGTGCCTCTGGAAGCCCAGATATACTACATCTACAGGATCCCCATTATCTACCTTGCTGGTTACACCTTTGAAGAGCTCTACTAAATTAGTCAAACATGACTTACCCTTTATCAAAACATGCTGACTCCAATGGATTATATTTTGATGCCTGTTATTGGTTGCAGAATTGCATATTAAGACCATAAGACCATAAGACATAGGAGTGGAAGTAAGATCATTCAGCCCATCGAGTCCACTCCACCATTTAATCATGGCTGATTGGCATTTCAACTCCACTTCCCTGCACTCTCACCATGGCCCTTAATTCCTTGTGAGATCAAGAAATTATCAATCTCTGCCTTGAAGACATTTAATATCCCTGCCTCCACTGCACTCCATGGCAATGAATTCCACAAGCCCACTACTCTCTGGCTGAAGAAATGTCTTCTCATTTCCATTTTAAATTTACCCCCTCTATTTCTAAGGCTGTGCCCACAGATCCTAGTCTCCCCGCCTAACGGAAACAACTTCCCAGCGGCCACCCTTTCTAAGCCATACATTATCGTGTAAGTTTCTATTAGATCTCCCCTCAACCTTCTAAACTCTAATGAATACAATCCCAGGATCCTCAGCCGTTCATTGTACGTTAATCCTATCATTCCAGGGATCATCCGTGTGATCTTTGCTGGATACACTCCAGCGCCAGTATGTCCTTCCTGAGGTGTGGGGCCCAAAATTGGACACAGTATTCTAAATGGGGACTCACTAGAGCTTTATAAAGTCTCAGAAGCACATCGCCACTTTTATATTCCAACCCTCTTGAGATAAATGACAACATTACATTCACTTTCTTAATCACGGACTCTAGCTGCAAGTTAACTTTTAGAGAATCCTGGACCAACACTCCCAGATCCCTTTGTACTTCTGCTTTGCGAATATATTGGGCAATGTGTATTTGGATGTCTCATACATCAGTCAATGAAAGTTGGCAGGCAGGTGCAGCAAATAATCAGGAAGGCAAATAGAATATTGGCTTTCATTGCAAGAGGATTTGTGTTCAGAAGTGGGGAATTCTTACTGCAGTTATACAGGGCCTGAGTGCAATCACACCTGAAACACTGCATGCAGGTTTGATCTCCCTATGTTAAAAAGGGCATTCTTGCCACAGAAGGGATACAGTGGAGATTCACTCGGTTGATACCGCAAATGCCATGACTGTCCCACAAGAAGAGACTAGTTTGATTGAGCCTATAGGTACTAGAGTTTAGGAGGCTGAGTGGGGATCTGTTGGAAATGTATAAAATTCTCACTGAGCTGGTCAGACTTGATACAGGGAGGAGGTTTTCCCTGGTCTGGGAGGCTAGAACCAAGGGGCGGAGTCCCATGGCATGAGGCAAACTGTTGAGGATGGAGATTCACTCTAAAGGTAGTGAGAATGTGGAATTCTCTGCCACAGAAGACCATGGAGATGATGGCACTGAATATATTCAACAAAGAGAAAGGTAATTGTTTAGATTTTAAAGGCATCAAGAGGTATGGGGAGAAAGTGGGAATAGAGCATTGCAATAAAGGATGAATAATAATGATATTGGGTGGTGGGATAGGCTAGAAGGACAGAAAGGCCTACTCCTGCTCCCTAAGCTTCTATGAAACTACATCAGCAGGATGTCCACCATTTTCTTAATGTTCAGGGAATAGTATAAATGCTCTCAATGTTTGTTTCGCTGTATTCCAAATCAGTAAATAAAAATATTATACCTCAGGCTACAACATGACTTAAATCACTCATAGAATCCCTACAGGGTGAAAGCAGGCTATTTGGCCCATCAGGTCCATGCCAACCCTCCAAAGAGCATCACACCTGAACCCACCCTGGAATCTACAGGCAATTTAACATGGCCAATCCATCTCACCTGCACAGCTTTGGATTGAGGGAGGAAACTGGAGCACCTGGAGGAAACCCACCCAGACATGGGGACAACCTGTAAACTCCACACAGACAGTTGACCGAGGGTGGTATCAAACCCAGGTCCCTGGCACTGTGTGACACCACGCTATGATACACATTTCCACTGACCAATCTCTCTCTCCCGGCTTCGATCTAAGGTAGGAGACGATGGTGAGTCCTCATGGCTTCTATCTAAGGTAGGAGACGATGGTGACAGAATTCATCTCCTCATGGCTTTGCTGTTGCACCATGGAAACTGGAGCAGTTAAAAAGAACAAGTGAAACACCTTGTCCCTCTTCTGGGACAGCATGTGTAACACCCAATGTAGTAAGGACACTATTGCTGTACACTGCAAGAGCAGATCACACGGTGCTCCTGTTCCTTCTCTTCAAAATGTGTGATTAAAGCATGTGAGATCATTGCTGTCTGCAGTAGAATGTTTGTGTGAATTATCTCCAACCTGTCTAGGGCTGAACGTCAGCTTTTGTGCTCCTAAGATGCTGCTTGGCCTGCTGTGTTCATCCAGCTCCACACTTTTTTATCTCTGTGTGTGTGTGTGTGTGTGTGTGTGTGTGTGTGTGTGTGTGTGTGTGTGTGTTTGTGTGTGTGTGTGTGTGTGTGTGTATTAACTTTACACTGGGATCTCAGGAAATGTAATCACTGGACACACACGCTGGTAAAACAGTAAGTAGCTGATTTGTAACCTGGCCTGAATTAAACTGTTGAAGCTAAAGGACCATTGAGACAACGTTTGATCAATTCCCATGTAAAATGAAAGCAGTGCATGAAACAGAAAATCTTCAACTATAGCCAAAAATATCACAGGGAAGATGGACAAAAGTAGAACAGCAGCTGTATTGCTGGTTTCTCCAAATGGAGTTGCTTTATAGGAAGTTGACAACTAATTCCCTAAGCTGAATTGGAAAGCTACAGATCTTCTTTCTGGAGTCAGGCTATTGAAATAAAGATGGAGCTATGCTTTTAGATTTAGCCCTTGTGGAAGCAGAAAGTGAGTGATGAAATTAAAGATAGTAATTGGGAACATGGGACTGCACTCTTCAGGCCATTTTGAAGCCGAGTGATCCTGATAAACTATGGGAAATACTGGAGAATTCACTTCATGTAAAAGTAAATTTCACAGTTAACCATCTAGAACTGATATCTTGCAGATGACAGATACATGTATCAATTGATCAGGAATGCCATATCAGTCCAGGATTTACAGCAGATATATCAAAAAACTGAAATTACTGGAAATGCTCAGCAGGTCTGGCAGCATCTGTGGAGAGAAAGTGCAATAAATGTTTCAGGTCCAGTGACCGTTCTTCAGAACTGATCCCCAGTTTCTTACATCTTAGACAATACCATCCTGTCATCCAACAGTCAGTCCCAGAGAGTGCAGTGTTCACAGACAAGTCTGAACTAGACGATATGGAACATGATCAGAGATAAGGCATTTGATAAGGTTCCCCATAGTAGGCTCATTCAGAAGGTCAGGAGGAATGGGATACAGGGGAACTTAGCTGCCTGGATACAGAATTGGCTGGCCAACAGAAGACAGCGAGTGGTAGTAGAAGGAAAATATTCTGCCTGGAAGTCAGTGGTGAGTGGGGTTCCACAGGGCTCTGTCCTTGGGCCTCTACTGTTTGTAATTTTTATTAATGACTTGGATGAGGGGATTGAAGGATGGGCCAGCAAGTTTGCAGACGACACAAAGGCCAGAGGGGTCGTTGACAGTATAGAGGGCTGTTGTAGGCTGCAGCGGGACATTGACAGGATGCAGAGATGGGCTGAGAGGTGGCAGATGGAGTTCAACCTGGATAAATGCCAGGTGATGCATTTTGGAAGGTCGAATTTGAAAGCTGAGTACAGGATTAAGGATAGGATTCTTGGCAGTGTGGAGGAACAGAGGGATCTTGGTGTGCAGATACATAGATCCCTTAAAATGGCCACCCAAGTGGACAGGGTTGCTAAGAAAGCATATGGTGTTTTGGCTTTCATTAACAGGGGGATTGAGTTTAAGAGTCGTGAGATCTTGTTGCAGCTCTATAAAACTTTGGTTGGACCGGACTTGGAATACTGCGTTCAGTTCTGGTCGCCGTATTATAGGAAAGATGTGGATGCTTTGGAGAGGGTTCAGAGGAGGTTTACCAGGATGCTGCCTGGACTGGAGGGCTTATCTTATGAAGAGAGGTTGACTGAGCTCAGTCTCTTTTCATTGGAGAAAAGAAGGAGGAGAGGGGACCTAATTGAGGTATACAAGATAATGAGAGGCATAGATAGAGTTGATAGCCAGAGACTATTTCCCAGGGCAGAAATGGCTAGCACGAGGGGTCATAGTTTTAAGCTGGTTGGAGGAAAGTATAGAGGGGATGTCAGAGGCGGGTTCTTTGCACAGAGAGCTGTGAGAACATGGAATGCGTTGCCAGCAGCAGTTGTGGAAGCAAGGTCATTGGGGTCATTTAGGAGACTGTTGGACATGCATATGGTCACAGAAATTTGAGGGTGCATACATGAGGATCAATGGTCGGCACAAGATCGTGGGCTGAAGGGCCTGTTCTGTGCTGTACTGTTCTATGTTCTATGTTCTATGTTCTATAATGGGAACTGCAGATGCTGGAGAATCCGAGATAACAAAATGTGGAGCTGGATGAACACAGCAGGCTAAGCAGCATCTTAGGAGCATAAAAGCTGACATTTCGGGCCTAGACCCCCCCTAAATTTAACCCTAACCCCAACCCCCTTTCCTGATGAAGAGTCAAGGCCCGAAATGTCAGCTTTTGTGCTCCTAAGATGCTGCTTGGTCTGGTGTGTTCAACCAGCTCCGCACTTTGTTATCTCTGATATGGAACATGATGGCGTTTTTCATCCTGTAATCACTGTATACCCTTATACAGTCAACACAGTGTGGAGCTGGAGGAACACAACAAGCCAGGCAGCATCAGAGGAGCAGGAAAATTGATGTTTTGGGTCAGACTCTTCTTCAGAAATGGGGGAGGGGATGGTAGGTGGGATGGTGACAGGTGAGTGCAGGTAGGCAGTGTTGGGGATTGGTCAGGGAGGTGGGAGGAGCGGAGAGATGGGAAAGAAGATGGACAGTTTGTGTCAGGTCAAGGAGGTGGGATGAGTGGGAGGTATGTGGCCGCGGGTGGGGAGATCTTGAAACTGGTAAAGTCTACATTGAGACCATTGGGCTGTAGACTCACAGGCGTAATGTGAGGTGCTGCTACTCTAGTTTCCAGGTGGCGTCATTATGACAATGGAGGCGGCCCAGGATGGACATGTCGCGCAGGGAGTGGGAGGGGGAGTTGAAATGTTTCGCTGCTGGGAAGTGTTGTCGCTTGTTGTGAACAGAGTGAAGGTGCTCTACAAAATGGTCTCCAAGCCTCCACTCGGTTTCCCCAGTGTGGAGGAGGCCACATCGGGAACAGCAGATATGATAGACCACATTAGCGGATGTACAGGTGAACATCGTCTGGTGTGAAAGTTTTTTTGGTTCCTTGGATGGAGGTGAGGGGGGAGGTGTAGGGGGAGGTGTAGCACTTCCTGCAGTTGCAGGGAAAGGTGCTGGGCATGGTGGGGCTGGTGGGGAGTGTGGAGCAGATGAGGGTGTCGTGGAGAGAGCGGTCCCTATGGAAGGCAGTTAGGGGTCGGGAGAGAAATATATCCTTAGATGTGGGGTCGGATTGCAGGTGGTAGAAGTGGCGGACAATGATACATTCAATCCAGAGGATAGTGGGGTGATATGTGAGGACAAGGGGGCAGTGCTACATCTGCCTCTACACTTCCCCACCCGTCTCCATCCAAGGCACCAAACAAACATTCCACATCAGACAGATGCTCACCTTCACATTCGCTAACGTGGTCTACTGCATCCACTGTTCACAATGTGGCCTCCTCTTCATCAGTGAGACCAAGTGGAGGCTCAGAGACTATTTTGTAGAGCACCTGTGCTTGGTTAGCAACAAACAACAACACCTTCCAGTCACGAACCATTTCAACTCCCCCTCCCACTCCCTGGACAACATGTCCATCCTGGGCTGCCTCCAGTGTCACAATGATACCACGCACAAACTGGAGGAACACCACCTCACATTCCGTCTCAGGAGCCTACAGTCCAACAGCCTAAATGTGGACTTTACTAGCATCAAAATCTCCCCACCCCCATCCTCATCCCGTGACCAACCTTCCTTCTCAGCGTCCCCCATTGACCTGACACAATCTATTCATCTTCTCCCCCACTTATCCACTCCTCCCACCTCACTGACCAATCCCCACCACGACCTACCTGCATTCACCTATCACCATCCCACCTACCTTCCCCAGCCCCACCCCTCCTCTCTATTCATTTTGGAGCTGCCTTCCCCCTCCCCCATTTCTGAAGAAGGGTTCTGACCTGAAACGTCAACTTTCCTGCTCCTCTGACACTGCCTGGCCTGCTGCGTTTTCCTCCAACTGCACACTGTGCTATCTCTGACTCCAGTATTAGCAGTTTTTACTAACCCTTGAAGAGTCAATGATGTGTTTGCAGAAGAGAGATGGCACAGTCAGATATAACAACTTAAGAAACAGGAGCAGGAATCGGCAATCTGGCCCACCGAGCACACTCCACCCTAAAGTCATGGTTGATCTTTTCGTGGACTCAGCTCCACTAACCTGCCCACTCACCATAGCCCCTTAATTCCTATACTGTTCAAAAATGTATCTACCTTTACCTTAAATATATTCTATGAGGAAACCTCAACTACTTTACTGGGCAGGGAATTCCACAGATTCACAACCCTTTGAGTGGGAACGTTTCTCCTTAATCCAGTCCAAAATCTGCTCCCCCTTATTTTGAGGTTATATCCCCTTGTTCTAGTTTCACCTGCCATCCCCCTGCTTCTATCTTTCTCAAAAGAGATGTCCATAATAAATTCCAACATGAGAAAAATTGGATTTCAAATTCACACGAGCTGTTTTTTGTTCCCCAAGCTGGATTCCAGTCCTGGGTGTTTGTTTGTTCACTAAAAGAAATTCAAGAGATTACTTCTTTCAGAATATTATTCAGAAGACATTGATTCCAGCATCTACCCATTAATCTCTCTGTCTGGTAGGATTGATTCCAGCTGCACAGGATCAGAATTACAGATTTTTTTTCTGAATGTGAGTGCTTCGCTGACAATATTGCACAGGGAGGGGAAAGCAAAAAAGACCACACTTGAAATCTACATTGACTGATGGCTGGAGATTTCTTTATTTTTTATTCATTCTCAGGATGAGGGCATTGCTCTCCAGGCAGCATTTATTGCCCATCCCTAATTGTCTAGAGGGCAGTTCAGAGTCAACCACATTGCTGTGGGTCTGGAGTCACATGTAGGCCAGACCAGGTAAGGATGGCAGTTTCATTCCCTAAAGGACATTAGTGAACCAGATGGGTTTTTCCTGACAATCAACAATGGATTCACGGTCATTATTAGACTCATATTTCCAACGAATTATTGAATTCAAATTCCACCATCTGCCGTGGTGTGATTCAAGCCTGGGTTCCCAGAACATTATCTGAGTCTTTGGATCAACACTCCAGCAATAATACCTCTAGGCCATCCCCTCCCCACGAGCTCATGGTGAACTTAGGAGCATAGCAACAGGACCAGGTCATGCTGTCCATTGAGCTCTACCATGTGATATCATCATGGCTGATTGAACACCTCCATGCCTTTTCCCCGCATTACGGTGACCACTCTTGGAACAAAAGACAAAGAATAAAGAAAATTACAGCACAGAAACAGGCCCTTCGGCCCTCCAAGCCTGTGTTGATCAAGATCCTCTGTTTAAACCTGTAATCTATTTTCTAAGGGTCTATATCCCTTTGCTCCCTGCCCATCCATGTACCTGCCCAGATACATCTTAAAAGACGCTATCGCATCTGCGTCTACCACCTCCACTGGCAACGCGTTCCAGGCACCCACCACCCTCTGTGTAAAGAACTTTCCTCGCATATCTCCCTTAAACTTTCCTCCTCTCACTTTGAACTCATGACCCCTAGTAATTGAGTCACCCACTCTGGGAAAAAGTTTCTTGCTAACCATCTTGTCTACACCCCTCATGATTTTGTAGACCTCAATCAGGTCCCCCCTCAATCTCCGTCTTTCCAATGAAAATAATCCTAATCTACTCAACCTGTCTTCATAGCTAGCACCCTCCATACCAGGCAACATCCTGGTGAACCTCCTCTGCACCCTCTCCAAAGCATCCACATCCTTTTGGTAATGTGGTGGCCAGAACTGTACACAGTATTCCAAATGTGGCCGAACCAACTGTAACAGGATGCTATTGATAATCAATAATGTATCAACTTTTTCTTGAAATATGAACTGGGGTTTGAGCCATGAACATTGCAACTTATCAGGGAGGGGAGAGTTACCTGGACATTCTGTTCCAGGAGGGAGTTATATCCCTTAGGTTAACTGCCTTGAATTCAGTCAGTGATCAGGGACAGGAAGGTGTGACTACGAGCGAATCAGGTAGAGGAATCCGGGAGGTAGTACTGAAGGAACATCAGGTCTTGACCTTGACTAACAGGTTTTGAGAATCTTGTTTCCTATGTGGTTGAGAGTGGGAGCTGGAAGTAGGATGAGTAAACTGACCACGGCACTGTAGTACAGGGAACCACTCCTGAGGGGGAGAAAAGCGAAATATCTTTGTAATTGGGGATGGCACAGTTGGGGGAACAGACACTGCTCTCTGCAGCCAGGACTGAGAGTCCCGAAGGCTGTGTTACCTGCCTGGTGACCAGGTTCAGCAAATCTCATCTGAGCTGCTGAGGAGCTTGGAGTGGGAGGGGAAAGATTCAGTTGTTGTGGTCCTTGTTGGTACCAATGATGCAGATAGAAGGAGGAAACAGGCTCTGCTGAGAGATTGTGAGCAGCAAGGGGCTAAAGTAAAAAGGTAATAAGCTCTGGATTACTACCGGAGCCATGAACAAATTAACATCGGGTCAACAGTACTAAAGAGGTAAATGTGTGGTTTAAAGTTTGGTGTGGGAGAAATGGTTTGCAATTTTGGGATGCAGTGGGTGGAGGGGAAGAGCTGGGCTGGTTGTGTGGTGCAGTGGGTGGAGGGGAAGAGCTGGGCTGGTGGTGTGGTGCAGTGGGGGGAGGGGACGAACTGGTCTGGTTCCACTTGGGAACCCTGCAGCCTAATGGTATCAATGTGGACTTCACCAGTTTCAAAATCTCCCCTTCCCCCACCGCATCCCAAAACCAGCCCAGTTCGTCCCCTCCCCCCACTGCACCACACAACCAGCCCAGCTCTTCCCCTCCACCCACTGCATCCCAAA
The DNA here is from genome assembly GCF_030684315.1 of Stegostoma tigrinum. Taxonomy (NCBI): domain Eukaryota; kingdom Metazoa; phylum Chordata; class Chondrichthyes; order Orectolobiformes; family Stegostomatidae; genus Stegostoma; species Stegostoma tigrinum. The sequence continues at coordinate 77,357,626 of NC_081367.1, read as the reverse complement.
ACCAGTCCAACTTGTCTCTGCCTCCCTAACCTGTTCTTCCTCTCACCCATTCCTTCCTCCCACCCCAAGCTGCACCCCCATCTCCTACCTACTAACCTCATCCCACCTCCTTGACCTGTCCGTCTTCCCTGGACTGACCTATCCCCTCCCTACCTCCCCACCTATACTCTCTCCACCTATCTTCTTTTCTCTCCATCTTCGGTCCGCCTCTCCCTCTCTCCCTATTTATTCCAGAACCCTCACCCCATCCCCCTCTGTGATGAAGGGTCTAGGCCCGAAACGTCAGCTTTTGTGCTCCTGAGATGCTGCTTGGCCTGCTGTGTTCATCCAGCCTCACATTTTATTATCTTGGATTCTCCAGCATCTGCAGTTCCCATTATCTCTCTCAAAAAGACCACTGTCACCCTGGTACCATGGAAAGCTCATGCAGCGTGCCTCAATGATGACCATCCATGGCATCAAACAAACCTCCCCACATCAGGCAAAGGTTTACCTTCACATTCGCTAATGTGGTCTACTGCAGGGCTGGGAATTAAATATCCAAGGATACACGTCCTACCGAAAGGGCAGGCAGATGGACAGGGCGGAGATGCTGCCTTATTAGGAGCTCTGTACAAGCCTCCAAGCAGTGGTCAGGATATAGGGAAGATAATAAATCAGGAGATAGGAAGGGTGTGTGAGAAAGGCAGCATTACAATAATCACGGGGAACTTCAATATGCAGGAGGACTGGGAAAATCAGGTTGGTAGCAGATCTCGAGAAAATGAATTTGTGGAATATCTATGAGATGGTTGTTTTGGAGAAGCTTGTGTTAGAGCCCAATGGGGAACAGGTAATTCTGGGTTAAGTGATGTGTAATGAGACTTGTGTAATGAATTTTTAGCTTTCATTAACAGAGGGATTGAGTTCAAGAACTGTGAAGTTACGCTCCAGCTATACAAAAGCCTGGTTTGGCCACATCTGGAGTATTGTGTCCAGTTCTGGTCACCTCATTACATGAAGGATGTGGAAGCATTGGAAAAGGTGCAGAGGAGATTTACCAGGATGTTGCCTGGAATGGAGGGAAGGTCTTACAAGGAAAGGCTGAGAGAGTGAGGGCTTTTCTCTTTAGAACGACGAAGGATGAGAGGTGACTTGATAGGGGTGTACAAAATGATCAGAGGTATAGATAGAGTAGACAGCCAGAGACTTTTTTCCTAGGGTGGAGGTAGCCATTACCAGGGGGCATAGTTTTAATGTGAGTGGAGGTAGATGTAGGGGAGACGTCAGAGGTAGGTTCTTTATTCAGAGAGTACTCGGGGCGTGGAATGCATTGCCGGAGAGGGTAGTGGAGTCAGTCTCATTAGGGGCATTTAAATGGCTATTAGATAGGCATATGGATGATAGTATAAGGTAGGGGTGCAGGTTAAGTCGACCTTAGTTTGAAGATAAAAGTTCGGCGCAACATTGTGGGCTGAAGGTCCTGTGCTGTGCTGTACTGCTCTATGTTCTATGTTCTTTCTATGAGACACACTTGATGAGGCAGCTGAAGGTGAAGGAACCCCTAGGGGGCAGTGGCCATTATATGGTCAAATCCACCCTGCAGTTTGAGATGGAGAAGCTGGAGTCAGGTGGAGTGTTTTTACCATTGAGTAAAGGTAACTACAAAGACATGAGGGAGGAGCTGGCCAGAGTTGATCAGAAGAGGAGCCTAGTAGGGAAGATGGAGGAGAAACTATGGCAGGAGTTTCTGGGGGTTATTCAGGAGCCACAGCAGAAATTCATCCCAAGGGAGAAGAAACACACTAAAGGGAGGATGAGGCAACCATGGGCGACAAGGGAACTCGGGGACAGTGTAAAAGCAAAACAGAAAGCACACAATGTGGTGAAGATTAGTGGGGAACCAGATAGAAAGAGGTAGGAGCGGGCATTGAACCACTGGAAAATGCGGCTAGAGAAGTAGTAACAGGGAACAAAGAAATGGCGGAAGAACTGAATAGGTACTTTGCATCAGTTCTCACAGGGGAAGGCACTAGCAACAAACCAGAACAAAGAACAAGGAAAATTACAGCACAGGAACAGGCCCTTCGGCCCTCTGAGCCTGCGCCAATCCATATCCTCTATCTAAACCTGTCGCCTATTTTCCAAGGATCTGCATCCCTCTGCTCCCTGCTCATTCATGTATCTGTTTAGATACATCTTAAATGACGCTATTGTGCTCGCCTCTACCACCTCTGCTGGTAACGCGTTCCAGGCACCCACCACCCTCTACGTAAAGAACTTTCCACGCATATCTCCCTTCAACTTTTCCCCTCCCACCTTGAAATCGTGACCCCCCTTGTAATTGAGTCCACCACAATGGAAAAAAGCTTCTTGCTATCCAGAACTTCAAGAGAGTCAGGGGGCAGAGGGGAGAGTAGTAGGTATCACTGAGGAGAAGGTGTTGGTGAAGCTGGAAGCTCTGAAGATGGGTACATCATCCAAACCAGATGGACTACACCCCTAGGTTCTGAAGTAGATAGCTGAGGGGATTATAGAGGTATCAGTGGTGATTTTTCAGGAATCACTGGAGTCAGGAAGGGTCCTGGGGACTGGAAAATGGCCAATGTAGCACTCCTGTTTAAGAAGGGAAGGAGACAGAAGGCAGGAAGCTCTAGGCTGTTTACCCTGACCTCAGTCATTGGTAAGATTTTAGAGTCCATTAATAAGGATGAGATTGCAGTGTACTTGGAAAAGCCTGGTAAAATAGGACTGAGTCAACACATCTTCATCAAGGGGAGGTCATGTCTGACAAATCTGTTAGAATTTTTTGAGGAGGCAACGAGCAAGTTGCACAAAGGAGACCCAGTGGATGGGATCTATTTGGATTTCCAGGAAAGATACTGCACAGGCGACTGTTAAATAAGAACTCATGGTGTTAAGGACTTGATACTGGCATGAAGAGAGGATTGGTTGACTGGCAAAAGGCAGAGAGTGGAGGAGGGGGGGGCCTTTTTCGGATGGAAGCCATTGACCAATGGAGTTCTGCAGGGAACTCTGTCAGGACCACAACTATTCATGTTGTACATTAATGATCTGTGGAAAGGAATTCAGGGCAACATCACTAAGTTTGCAGATGACACAAAGATTTGTGGAAGGTAGTGTGAAGGGTGCTGAAGGACTTGAACAGGATAGGACAGTGGGCAAAGATGGAACACACTGTGGCAAAAAGTGAGGTTAAGCACTTTGGTAGAAAGAATAGAAGCGTAGACTATTTTCTGAATGACAGTTTTCAGAAATCTAAAGTGCAAAGGGATTTGGGAGTCCTAGTTCAGGACTCTGTTAAGATCAGCATGCAGGTTCAGTGTCAATTAGGAAAGCAAATGCAACGTCAGCACTCATTTCAAAAGGACTAGAATACAAGAGCAGAGATGTATTGTAGAGGCCGCATAAGGCTCTGGTCAGACTGCATTTGAAATATTGTGAAGGAAGGAGGGACATGCTGGCATTGGAGGAGGTACAGAGGAGGTTTACAAGAATGATCATAGGGACAAATGGTTTGTCATATGGTCAGAAATCACACCACAGCAGGTTATAGTCCAAAAGGTTTATATGAAGCACAAGCTCTCACACACACACACACACACATATGTGCGCGCACACACATACACACACACACACACACACACGCACACGCACACGGACACATACACATTTTAATCAGTGATAATGGGAACTGCAGATGCTGGAGAATCCAAGATAATAAAATGTGAGGCTGGATGAACACAGCAGGCCCAGTAGCATCTCAGGAGCACCTGAGTTTCTCTCTCTAGCACATGAAGGAGGAGTAAGAATCTGAAAGCTTGTGTTTTCAAATAAACCTGTTGGACTATAATCTGGTGTGGTGTGATTTTTGACCTTGTCCACCCCAGTCCAACACTGACAAACCCCGTTTCATCACTATTAGGAAAGATCAGGACCTGAAGACACAGCCTGAAAATGAATGGGAAATCGTTTAGAGCTGAGATGACGAGGAATATCTTCAGCCCGAGGTGAATCTGTGGAACCTAATTTTGCTCCAATTTCTTATGGTCTTTTGGAACACCTCAATAAGGTCACCTCTTATTCTTCTCTCCTCCAAGGAGAATAAGCCCAATCTCTCTAATGTTTCCTTTTATCTAAAATCCCTCACTCCTGGTATCATTCAAGAAAATCTCCTTTGATCTCTCCCCAGGTCTTTAATATCCTTCCTTCCATAAGGCGCCCAGAACTGAACACAACACTTCAAACATGGTCTGAGCAATGATCTGTAGAGGTGTAGCATCTATTTATACAACCAAGGACCCTATAAAACTTCTTAACAATTGTTCCAACTTGCCTGGTCATGTTCAGAGAATCAAGTGCACGAACCCTGAGGTCTCCCTGCTCCTGTACTCCCCTCAAAGATGACCAATTGAGCCTGTATTGTCTCTGTGTGTTTCTTCTACCAAAATGCATTCATTTCTCTGCATTGAAATTCATCTGCCAGGTGTCTACCCATTTGGCCAACTTATCAGTGTCTCTCTGAAGTCGCTTAGCATCATCCTCACAACTCACTACTCTCCCTAGCTTAGTATCATCTGTAAATTCAGAGATTTTTCCCTCAACACCCATCTCTAAATCATTTCTATAAATCGTAAAAAGCAAGGGACCCAACACTGATCCTTGGGGAACACCAATTTCGACTCAACTCCAATCTGAGAAATGCCCACCTATATCTACCATCTGTTTTCTATTTTTTTAGCCAACTTCTAATCCATGCTGCTGCCGGCCCATCAATCCCAAATATTTCTAAATTGCTAAACAACCTGTCACGTGGCCCTCTATCAAATCGTTCTGAAAACAGTGTTATCCCCACTCACTGCTTATGTCACCTCATTAGAGGAACGAATTAAATTTATCAGACATGACAAAGCCATTTTGATGGTCGAGTATTGACTTATTTTCTCTAAATGTATATTTATTTTATCCTGTGTTATGGCCTCCAACAGTGTTGCCACTATTGATAACAAGGTCTGTTGTTTCCTGGGTTATCCTCTGTCCCTTTCTTAAACAATGTTGTCACATTTGCAATCCTCCAGGACTAATCCTGTGTTCAGAGAGGCCTGGGAAATTTCTGACAATGACTCTGCAATTTGTTCCTTCCCTCTCTCCACAATTCAGGATGCATCCAATCCAGACCTGGTGATTTCTCCAGCTGGAGGGCTGCCTTTTTAGTGCCTCTCCTTTATCTATCACGATACTGTTCAGTTGCTGAACACCTACATTTTCAACTAGGGGACTGTCTCCATCATCTAACTTGGTAAAGGCAGAAGCAAAATATTCACTCAGGGCTTCTTCCATGTCCTTTTACTTCAGTGAGCAGCTTACCCTGCTTGTTCCTTATGGGTCCCACTCTATCCTTCATTTAACTTTTATTAATAATATGCTTGAAGAACATTTTATTATTTATTTTAGTGCAGCCCACTATCCTTCCTCTTAGCCTCCCTTATTCCAGCTATAGCCTCTCTCCTGTATTTGAGATAGTTTTTCCGATTTCTATTGCTTTTATTATTCATGTATGTATCATATGCCTCCTTTTACTTCCTAATTTCCTCATCAATATCCTTTGTCATGCAGAGTACTTTAGCTTTGGATTCACTATTTATTTATCATGGATATGTACCAGGTTTGCTCCCTGTCCATCTTTCTTTTGTTGGCATTTATTTCGAGAGGACTAGAATACAAAAGCAGGGATGCACTTTTAAGACTTTAGAAGGGTCTGATTAGACTACATTTAGAATATTGTGGGTAATTGTGGGCCTCATACCTCAGGGAGGATGTACTGGCTCTGGAGCAGGTCCAAAAGAGGTTCACAAGAATGATCCCAGGAATGATAGCCTTAACATATGAGGAATATTTGAGGACTCTGGGGCTATACTCAATAGAGTTCAGAGGGTTGAGGGAAGATCTAAATGAAACTTACAGAATACAGAATGGCCTGGACAGAGTGGATGTTGGGAAGATGTTGCCATTGGTAGGAGAGACGAGGACCCGAGGGCACAGCCTTAGAGTAAAGGGAAGACCTTTTAGAGCGCAGATAAGCAGAAACTTTTTCAGCCAAAGAGCGGTGAATATATGAAATTCACTGCCACGGAAGGTTGTGGAGGCCAGGTCATTGAGTATATTTAAGATGGAGATAGATAGATTCTTGGTTGTTAAGGGGATCAAAGGTTACTGGGAGAAAGCTGGAGAATTGTGTTTAGAAACCTATCAACCATGATTGAATGGCAGAGCAAACTTGATGGACCAAATGGCCTAATTTCTGCTGTTATGGCTTATGGTGATATGGACTTTGGAAAGTCTTCTATTTTTTATCCACTGATTTATCCACTAAAATGCAGTTCTAATCAATGTGTTCTAGTTCAATTTTTAGACGCCTTAAATCTGCCCTTTTCCATTCTGGGAACTTTGTCCTGGACTGATTTTTATCCTTTTCCAACTTAATATTAAATTTTAAAATGTTCTGATCACAATTTCCTAAATATTCCCTCACTCTGACATTCTCCACTTAGACTGTCTCATTTCCGAGTACCCGATCCAGCACAGCGCCCTCCCTGGTTGGACTGGAAATGTAACAGTTCCAGAAAGTTCTCCTGCATGCATTGCAGGGATTACCCCCATTCTGTACCAGGCACTCTAAGCTTTACCCAGCCTACCCTCAGGTGATTGAAAGCTGCCACTCTCACACCTAGAGATAGTGGGAACTGCTGATGCTGGAGTCTGAGTTAACAAGGTGTAGAGATGGATGAACACAGCAGGCCAAGCAGCATCAGAGGAGCAGGAAAGCTGACATTTCGGGTTGGGACCCTTTTTCAGAAAAAAAATTCTGAAAAATTCTGATGCCTCCTGGCCTGCTGTGTTCCTCCAGCTCCACACTGCGTACTGTCACACCTACGTGTCCTGTGGATTTTCACAATCCACCTACAAATGCTCTCTTTTACTTCATCCCCACTAATAAATAGGCAAGGTCATAACTCCCTTCCTGTTTCTAACCTCCAACAATTTAGATTTTAATTTGGGCTCTGCATCGCGTTCAAAAGCAGTGATACTGTCTTTGACCAAGCCTGCTACATCTTCACGCCTTTTACCCAACTCTATTTCTACTTAACAGCCATGTAAGTCATGATGTTAAGTATCCAGTCCTGTCTGGCTTGAGCCACATTTCTGTCAATGCTATTTTGTTGTATCACCCTAGCACGCTTTTTGTTTCCAGTTCTCCAGTTTTGATCACAAAACTCCGTATGTTTACATCCACACAATTTAACCCTGCCCATCAGAAGGTGACTTCTTTTTGTTCAATGTCAACACTCAAGCCTTCCGTCACTTCCTTTTTCCCATTCTCTATTTTCTCCTTTTCGCTCTCATCATGAATTTTTGTTTGTAGCTATTCAAGGTCAGTATTTATTGCCCATACTTAATTGCCCTGGGAGCAATTTAAAGTCAATCACATTGGTGTGGGTCTGGAGTCATATTTAGACTAGGCAGAGTGAGGATGGCAGATTTCTTTCCCTAAAGGACATTAGTGAACCAGATGGGTTTTTCTGACAATTGACAATGGATTCGTGGTCATCATTAGATTCTTAGCTCCAGATTTATATTGGATTCAAAGCCCATCATTTGCCATGGAAGGATTTGAACCTAAATCCCCAGATAATTACCTGGGTTCCTTGATTAAAAATCAAAACCATTGCCAACCATCTCCTGCCCTAGAAGTTTGAATCAACACCTATGCTTTCCCTACACAAAACTATGTTGACCTTGTTTGATTACATGAAGTTTTTCTACCAGCCCGGCCCTCCTCTGTTATGGAGCAAAGGTATGATGCATTTGGATAGCCAATGCATTGCCTCAAGATTGTCTTCCAACTTAAATATTATAATGAGGCCAATGTGACTCATTTTTATTCCCCATTTGAAAGTCACCTTTTGTTATTTCACTCCTGAAGTGAACGTATGCTGGATAAGGAGATAAGGGCCTTTCTGTACAATTATCAACAGAGCAAGATTGTGTATGTAGCCCTCTCTGGGCCTCAGTGATAGCACACCACCCCATTTCACTATTCCACCAAGATCTCTGGCCACCAGTGCCTCCAATCAATTCCCTCCCCAGGCTTCAATCCAACCCCTATCCAGGCTGATGTCTCCACTCAGCCTCCTCTTGTGTTGGTGCCCTCTGAAAGCTCCTCCAAACAGCCACTCCCTAAAGGCTATCCTTCCCTCCTCAGGGCCCCAGACTGGGGGCTTCCTTTATCCAGGGCTGGGCAGTTGTATTCATCAGGCCTCCAAACTCTGACCCCATCCCATACAAACCCATCCCCTAATTGGATCTTCTGGGATCTTGCGATTGGACACTCTCATATCAAAGGTCACAACTTCCAATGCCCAGCACCTCCGCCCCACCCCAACCCACACCCCACCGCACCCCCCTTCCATCAGAGTGTGGATTTTCCTGATCTTTTAGCTTCCCCTGGCCTTCTCCTTCTATGATTGGAGGCTAGAGCTATGAATCAGGCCAGCTTCTTGACCCAGTAACCTGTTGGTGACGTTATAAACTCAGTAAAAGTGTATCTGAGGGACTGTGCTACTTGGAATTCCCAGGTAATCCTGCGTTTTCAGCCCGTACCCACCCCCCAGCTCAGTCCTGCAACAGTCAAAACTGGATCACCCCAGAGAAGGAAAAAACATGTTTTTGCCTTTTGTTTTGTGCTTCCTAGAGGAATGAGCACAGGATGAGAAAGTGACATGGTTTCACTACAATAACCTCAGTGCTGTTTTACCAGCACCACTGCAAGAGCAGGAGCGTGGAGTTGGGAATCTGTGAGCAAATGACATATTGTTTATTCCATTTGATTTCAAAGCTGCAGCCCTGCTTCCCAAACTGCTTCACTTTGGCAGATGGAATAAGCACATGAGCCCATCCCCATGGTAACTGCAGCTGTGCCAGGCAACCAGTTCTCTGCTGATTAAAAAAGACGGCAAAATAACCCCGAGTTGTGCAGCGATCAGAGACTTGGATCACCATTATCTTAAATAAGGGACTGAGACAAGACACAGAGGCTATAAATACAGCAACAGAGAGGGGGCTCATTTTGTCTCAGATGCTCCAATGAATAGCAGGACGGAGACAAAATAGTCCAAAGATTCTTTATCACTCAATTCCCACAGTGACTCAAAATGAGATTGAACATACATTGCAAAAATTAAAGATGGTGAATAACAGTCACGCAGAGATAGGCAAAGAGAGTGAGAGACACACGTGCCGACATAGTCAGCTGGAACATCGCTGGTGGTGTGCACAGCATTGTTTCCATTCATTATATTGTCATGTAAAAAGGAACTGGGAAAGAGAAATTAATTGAGAATCAACAGTCCCATTCACCAGCGCAGATGTGATGGGCCAAATAGCATCCTTCTGTAATGTCAATTCTATAATGCTGTATAAAATGAACTGAACGAATTGTACATATTTTAACACATTAAACTCTCATCCTCCCTGGGCAACATTCCTCAAACGAGATAATAACTCTCAGGAATAATAGCCTGGATGGTACATTGATAGTTACAGTGCATGTGAGATGGGCATCGCAGAGTTGGCCTCATTCCTGGAATAGAATGTAAAATGTTAATTTTTTTTTAATACTCTGGATCTGCTGAATACAGTTGCCCATTCTACTTCAATCCCTCACATAGATATGGAAAGTTGAGACTGGAAATAGCCATTTTCTACATGCAGAATTATCAGTTTTACAACCTAACAGGAACCCCTTTGTATTTCATTGCCACCATCACCTAGTCCATGGAATGTAAAGCTATACAGCTCCATCCTAAAATATTAAATTCAATAGATTTTTTAAAACTAATCATTTATAAATGAGAAATAGTCCAAGGTTCCAGCGATGCATTTCTTTTTCCAGAAAGCATGACTTCATATTTGATTGCACCCATTCATTACATAAATATTAGTCTTTCTGAGAGACCCTCACATTTATTCCCTTGTCTATTACACTAAACAGGGCTGAACAAAAGCCATTATATTCCTCTGAGAATTTAAGCAGTGTGCATAGACAACGTAATCATACTACAAGCAGAGAGAAAAACATTGTCTCTTTCAAAGGCAATGTGCTTTTCTCTCCTTGCCTTAAAACTTGAATCTTATCTCTGAATTTAAAGAATTATTTTTCTTATTACAGATAATCTTTTCTCTCTTGCAAACTTTGCTATGGTTCCAATCATTTTGTTTTTTTTCCATTATCACCAATTTTTCCTTCAGTTTGTCTCTCCTGCCCTTCCAGCAGAGTTACAAAGCATTGTGGGAGTTTCTTATAATGCAAATACTCAGACGTGAGGAAAATGATGTTCTTTCAAAATACAAGCCCCGCACAGGAAGCTCAGTATCTGAAACTGGAGCTATTTGTACTTCGTTTAAATCAATGCAAACAATAAAATGTTACCACATAAGATTGTACTGTTGATTAGTGAAATAGAATTGGTGAATTCTGCTTTGTATATTCATAGAGCATAGAACATAGAACAGTACAGCATAGTACTGGCCCTTCGGCCCATGATGTTGTGCCGACCTGTTATCCTACTAAGATCAACTTATCCTGCATACCTTACATTTTACTATCCCCCATGTGCCTCTTATCATTTTGTACACATCTATCAAATCACCTCTCATTCTTCTTCGCTCCACTGAAAAAAGCCCTAGCTCCCTCAACTTTTCCTCATAAGACCTGCCCTCCAGTCCAGGTAACATCCTGGTAAATCTCCTCTGCCGCCCCCACTAAAGCTTCCACAACCTTCCCATAATGAGGCAGCCAGAACTGAACACAATATTCCAAGTGTGGTCTAATCAGTGTTTTATAGCGCTGCATCATAACCTCATAGCTGTTAAACTCAATTCCCCTGCCAATGAAAGCCATCACACCATACGCCTTCTTAACAACCCTATCAACTTAGGTAGCACCTTTGAGGGATCTATGGATGTGCACCACAAAATCCCTCTGTTCCTCCACACTGCTGAGAATCCTACCAACAACCCTATATTCTGCATTCATATTCGACCTTCCAAAATGAATCGATTCATTGCAGGTGTTCTATTCTTTCTCTGCTGTTCACATCATCTGATTATACATCATGAGACACAAGGAAAGGTGATAGCTGCAAAACTGTAAAGATAAAATATGTGCAGCTGATCACTTAAAGTCTTCATAGAACATAGAACATAGAACATTACAGCACAGTACAGGCCCTTTGGCCCTCGATGTTGTGCCGACCTGTCATACCGATCTCAAGCCCATCTAACCTATACTATTTCATGTACGTCCATATGCTTGTCCAATGACGACTTAAATGTACCTAAAGTTGGCGAATCTACTACCGATGCAGGCAAAGCGTTCCATTCCCTTACTACTCTCTGAGTAAACAAACTACCTCTGACATCTGTCCTATATCTTTCACCCCTCAATTTAAAGCTATGCCCCCTCGTGCTCACTGTCAACATCCTAGGAAAAAGGCTCTCCCTATCCACCCTATCTAACCCTCTGATTATTTTATATGTTTCAATTAAGTCACCTCTCAACCTTCTTCTCTCTAATGAAAATAGCCTCAAGTCCCTCAACCTTTCCTCGTAAGACCTTCCCTCCATACCATGCAACATCCAAGTAAATCTCCTCTGCAAACTTTCCAAAGCTTCCACATCCTTCTTATAATGCGGTGACCAGAACTGTACACAATACTCCAAGTGTGGCCGCACTAGAGTTTTGTACAGCTTCATCATAACCTCTTGGTTCCGGAACTTGATCCCTCTATTAAGAAAAGCTAAAACGCTGTATGCCTTCTTAACAGCCCTGTCAACCTGGTGGCAACTTTCAAGGATCTGTGTACATGGACACCGAGATCTCTCTGCTCATCTACACTGCTAAGAATCTTACCATTAGCCCTGTACTTTGCCTTCTGGTTGCTCCTACCAAAGTGCATCACCTCACACTTGTCTGCATTAAACTCCATTGGCCACCTCTCAACCCAGCTCTGCAGCTTATCTATGTCTCTCTGCAACCTACAGCATCCTTCGTCACTATCCACAACTCCACCGACCTTAGTGTCGTCTGCAAATTTACTAACCCATTCTTCTACGCCCTCATCCAGGTCATTTATAAAAATGACAAACAGCAGTGGACCCAACACCGACCCTTGCGGTACACCACTAGTAACTGGTCTCCAGGATGAACATTTCCCATCAATTACCACCCTCTGTCTTCTTTCAGCAAGCCAATTTCCGATGGGCTGGTAATTCTGTTGTGCCCTCTCAAAAAGAGCACAGAATGTTGGAGCTTTAACTTGTCCACTTCATCAAAAAGATCCTCTAAAAGAAGAAGAAAAAAGGCTGGTTTCTCAGTGACCTGTCCAATAATTAGCCACGAACCAATCTCATGAGAACACATTCTCTGCTTCTTACTATTTGCAAGACCTTGCTCAGCACAAATAGGTTCCTGTGTTGCCTACACTACAACAGTGACTACATTTCACAAGCACTTCAGTGACCAAAGTTATTTTTTGCATCTGATTTACTAGCTGTACTGAATAGATATACTAGTGTCACAGTCCAGCACTTATTAGGTATTGGATCTACAGTAATAATATGAGAAATGCCTCAGGCAATTTTCCTACCTATACACAGTGTTCAAAATGTAAAAAATATTTTGTCAGCCTTTATTGGTCGGTATGGGCACAATCCCGCAGGGTGGCAGGGTGGCTCAGTGGTTAGCACTGCAGCCTCACAGCGCCAGGGACTGGGTTCGATTCCTGCCTCAGGCAACTGTCTGTGTGGAGTTTGCACATTCTCCCCGTGTCTGCATGGGTTTCCTCCGGGTGCACCGGTTTCCTCCCACACTCCAAAGATGTGCAGGCGAGGTGGATCGGCCAAGCTAAATTGCCCATAGTGTTCAGGGGTGTGTGGGTTATAGGGGGATGGGTCTGGGTGGGATGCTTCAAGCAGCAATGTGGACTTGTTGGGCCGAAGGACCTGTTTCCACACTGTAGGGAAATCTAACCTAAAAAATCTAACAAATCTGAGCAATTTTACCAGGATTTCTAGTAGACTGTTTGTTGCTTGTAAGACTCTTCCTGGGGTGAAGCCAAAACAATTGACCCACAATGTTATAACTATACTTCTCTGATGGCAGGATATTGGGATTAATATTGGGTGCATTCTAATGCAGAGAGCCTTGACAGCCAAAAGCATTGCATGAAAATGAAATAAGATCGGTGGGCACTTGTAGCAGGATTTACAGATTTATAGAGTATGATCATGCACATCAATCACCTTCAATGCAAAGGGTTTACTCTCTTTTTTAAAAAAAATCTATGTCCAAAGCAAAAATGGAAAATGGTAAAAATATTCAACAAATTAGGCAGGATCTCCAGAGATCAAAATGGTAATAGCATTGAGCAAGGTTAGAATTACTTCAAGGAGGGTATTCCTTGATGAAAGGTGGTTGTTGGTGAGACATTAAACTATCTGTTGAGTGGTGTTGAACAATAATCAGTGCTGTGGTCCCCGTTACTTCTAATGTACAACAATGATTGGCATTTTAGGAATATATATCACAATATCAAAGTTGGCAAATAGGCCCAAAATGTCAGCTATCCTGCTCCTAAGATGCTGCTTGGCCTACTACATTCATCTAGCTCTACATCTTATTATCTCGGATTCTCCAGCATCTGCAGTTCCCATTATCTCTGACCAAAATAAGTCTTGTTGCATATGGCTGTTAGTATCTGAAATGACTAACTAACATGTACATGTGTATGTGTGACTGAGAGAGACCGAAAGAGAGAGAGTGTGAATGGGTGAGTGTGCATGTGGGTATGTGTGTGCATGCGTGTATGTGTATTTGTGCACGTGTGTGTGTGTGTGTGTGTGTGTGTGTGTGTGTGTGTGTGTGTGTGTGTGTGTGTGTGTGTGTGTGCTCTTTTTGAGATGGCACAACATTCTGTGCTCTTTTTGAGAGGGCACAACAGAATTACCAGCCCATCGGAAATTGGCTTGCTGAAAGAAGACAGAGGGTGGTAGTTGATGGGAAATGTTCATCCTGGAGACCAGTTACTAGTGGTGTACCGCAAGGGTCGGTGTTGGGTCCACTGCTGTTTGTCATTTTTATAAATGACCTGGATGAGGGCGTAGAAGGATGGGTTAGTAAATTTGCAGACGACACTAAGGTCGGTGGAGTTGTGGATAGTGACGAAGGATGCTGTAGGTTGCAGAGAGATATAGATAAGCTGCAGAGCTGGGCTGAGAGGTGGCCAATGGAGTTTAATGCAGACAAGTGTGAGGTGATGCACTTTGGTAGGAGTAACCAGAAGGCAAAGTACAGGGCTAATGGTAAGATTCTTAGCAGTGTAGATGAGCAGAGAGATCTCGGTGTCCATGTACACAGATCCTTGAAAGTTGCCACCCAGGTTGACAGGGCTGTTAAGAAGGCATACAGCGTTTTAGCTTTTCTTAATAGAGGGATCAAGTTCCGGAGCCAAGAGGTTATGCTGCAGCTGTACAAAACTCTAGTGCGGCCACACTTGGAGTATTGTGTACAGTTCTGGTCACCGCATTATAAGAAGGATGTGGAAGCTTTGGAAAGGGTGCAGAGGAGATTTACTTGGATGTTGCATGGTATGGAGGGAAGGTCTTACGAGGAAAGGTTGAGGGACTTGAGCTTGTTTTCATTAGAGAGAAGAAGGTTGAGAGGTGACTTAATTGAAACATATAAAATAATCAGAGGGTTAGATAGGGTGGATAGGGAGAGCCTTTTTCCTAGGATGTTGACAGTGAGCACGAGGGGGCATAGCTTTAAATTGAGGGGTAAAAGATATAGGACAGATGTCAGAGGTAGTTTGTTTACTCAGAGAGTAGTAAGGGAATGGAATGCTTTGCCTGCAACGGCCGTAGATTCGCTAACTTTAGGTACATTTAAGTCGTCATTGGACAAGCATATGGACGTACATGGAATAGTATAGGTTAGATGGGCTTGAGATCGGTATGACAGGTCAGCACAACATCGAGGGCCAAAGGGCCTGTACTGTGCTGTAATGTTCTATGTTCTAAGTCTTATTGTTTATCAAAGTTGAGCCTCTCTGCTGCCAACAGCTTAATGCGGGCATCATTTCCCACGTGGTACCAGCATCTTAGACTGATACCAATAAGAAGGATTGGTACAAGTGAATTTATTCAAGACTTCTCAGATGGTGATAGTTCTGAGGGCTTGACCCAGTTATAATAGCTAGAAGTGATAAATAATGAAACAGAATATAAGGGATTAAAAAACTTGTGGACTTGACAGTTAAATGCAAAGAAGTTTTAATACAGACCTATTTTCTTAGGATAGATACATTTTTAATTTATAGGATTAATTGGAACATCTCATACACTTCAGGAAATAGGATTTTTTTAAAGCTGGGTCACAAATCTGGAATTCCCTCCCTAAGGGCTTTTGTGGATATACCTACAGCATATGGGCTGCAGCGATTCAGGAAGGCAGCTCATCCCACCTTCTCAAGGGCAACTGGGGATGGGCAATAAATGCTGGCCAGTCCAACACAGCTCACATCCCCCAATAAAAATAATTTGAAAAGGAATCTAGAGTTACAGGTTATTGTATCATTTAAAGAACATCACTAGAATCACAGAATGTCTACAGTGTGAAGGCAGGCCATTTGGCCCATCAAGTCCACACCAACCCTTGCAAAACATCCCACACAGACCCACTGGACATGTGCATGCCTTACCCACCTAGCCTGCACACTATGGGCAATTTAGCATGGCCAATCCACCTAACCTGCCCATCTTTGAACTATGGGAGGAACCCCGGAGTACCCGGGGCAAACCCATGCAGACACAGGGAGAACATGCAAACTCCACACAGTCACCTGAGGCTGGAATTGAACTTGGTTCCTTCACCCTTTCAAGCAACAATGCTAACCACTGAGCCACCATGTCACCCCACACAGCAACTAGCATGCTGAAAGAGCATTTGGATTTATTATGATTGGTTTAGATTTTGGAAATAGTGACATTATGTAAAAGTTGTGTTGGCCCCTGGTGAGTCAGTATAGTACTGTATGCAGTTCTAGCCTCCATAATATAACAGAAACACAGAAGCTTGGTATCACAGTCACAAAGCATGATCCTGTATGTAATCAGATTAAAAATCATGCCTTCAAGTACTAAGGGGAGAAATCTTTTTGTGTTGTTGCATGCTTGACTTGTGCAGTTAACCTTTCCTCTATTATAAATTCCACACTGGTGGGGTAGGCCTACATCAGAGCATTCTACATGGCCGCCTGGGGCTAGGGTCTTGTTGACAGTCCCTTCGCTGTCAGTGATTGACCAAAAGTGCTCTGTTACAAGGAGGATATTAGGATCATAAAAAGCCTAAAGGATTGTATTTGCGGGATTGTTCACAGGGTGAACTCCATGTCACATGATGCATCTAAACCTTTCCTAGCTTCTTACACTGGAGTCGTAAGCAAGCTTTTGGAACAACCTGCTAATCACTACTGATGAATGAGTGAGTGACTTTATTGTCAAATATATCTTGAAGAAACAGTGAAAAGTGTTTTGTCACCACTGCCAGGCACCACTTTGAGCTACAAAACAAATAAAAAGAAATGAATTAAATCGTCGTTCATCTTCTGCTGTTATTGGGGTCCCAAGCACAGTTTCAGGGCTTCTGCAAGGTCTCTACAAGGTTTCATGTGTCTTCAAGGATTCCCCATCCCGGGTACAGCCAAAAAGATGTCAATGTGCCTGGAGAGCTCAGCTCTGCTGCTACTGCTGCCTCACCAAAACCAACAAAACTTCAGGCTGTGGGCCTGCTGCTGCCAGGAGGCCCCATTCTGGGCACTGCCACCAAGAGGTCAGGCACTGCCACCAGGAAAACCGATCCACACTACCGACGCTGTAGCCACCGATCCGCGAGCACTGGTCTGGCCTCAAAGATGAAGATGAAGAAAGGAAAGAAAGAGAAGAAGCCAAAAAGTACGTAGAGAAAAGGATGTGCTGGCCTGGAGCAGACAGTTTCCAACAAGGTTTACCACTACTGGCGTAACTATCCTTGTGGTTTTAGGCTAAGCTGCTTTCAAAGGGAAAGGCAAAAGCAGGGCACCTTTTCCAAGGAGGGAACATCTGCTGTGTCAGTGGATCGTAAGGTAGGATGGAGTGACCAGGTGAAAATATAAGGAAATCAGTGTGCACTCACAAGAAAGTATAATGGTGCAATAGAGATGCTGACATTCTTTTATTGCCACGTCTTTAACCAATGATGATCAAAAGGGGTTTTGCGATGACTGTGTCTGACATGTAAACAGGGTGGTTAGGAAGGTGTTTCGCATGCCTTCATTGCCTTCCGCGTTCAGACCTTTAAGTATAGGAGTTCCGAGGATGGGTCACCAGACCCGAAACATTAACTCTGTTTTCTTCTTCACAGATGCTGCCAGGCCTGCTGAGATTTTCCAGCAACTTTGTTTTTGTTCAGGCTGAGTATAGGAGTTGGGACATTCTATTGAGGCTGTACAGGATGTTGGTGAAGTCTCTCCTGGAGTGCACTCGGTACAGTTCTGGTCACCCTCTTATAGGAAGGATATGATTGAGCTGGAGACTGCCAGAAAAGATTTACCAGGAGGTTGTTGGAAGGGAGGCTCTGAGTTTGGATAGCTTGGGACATTTTTCACTGCAGTGTAGGAGATTGAGGGGTGACCTTATAAAGATTTATAAAATCATGGGGGTTAGAGATAAGGTGAATGGCAAGCATCTTTTCCTTAGGATTGGGGATTTTAATCCTAGGGAGCATACTTAAAGTGAGAGGAAAAAGATTTAAAGGGCATGAGGGGCAACTATTTTACACGGAGAGTGGTTAGTGTTTGGAATGAACTGTCAGAGGGAGTGTTGGATGTGGCTACGGTTGGAATGTTTAAAAGGCATTTGGATAAGCACATGAATAAGAAATGTTTAGAGAGATATGGTCAGGAGGGAGGTGGGGCTGGTTTACGTTGGGATTATGTTCAGCATGGACTGGTCAGACCGAAGGGTCTGTTTGCATGCTGTATGACTCTATGACTCTGTGACTGAAAGGTCAAGTTGACATGATCAACTGCACAACACCTTGGTGAAATTGTGTCTTGGTGAAATACTCCACTAAATTGACACCCAACCCAACAGAGTGCAATTAAGCTCCATCTACTCTGGAGCAGGCAGAACTTTCTACACAAAGAATTCTTGATGATACAATTTGATGGGAAGAACAGGCACCTTACTGTCTTGGGGATAATGGAGTGGCGAGAGGCAGGCGCGGTATTTTTGTTAAATTTCCAACAAGTGCTGGAGAGGAGGAAGGGAGAAGTAGGGATCTTCCAGACATAAGTCAAGAACTATTCCCCTGAGCCTACACTAATAAGACTGTTCATGAAGTGAGTAGATTGTAAGAGTTCTATTAAAGGTCCCACCTGTCCCTGGAGTTTGTTGTAACATATCCAGAGAGTGTGACAAAAAAAAAATCCCCCGAGTGTTCCAGAAGACATTCCATACCTATGAGAATAAATCAAGGTAATTGTAAATTATTGAGGAATCTTGTGCAGGATGTGTAGAAACAGATTTTGAAACAAGAGGCAACAAGAAATTACCATTTGACTCAAGAAAAACGTATCTGTGCCTCTTTCATGAACTTTTCCAAAGAATTTGAATCATAAAATTGTGCATTGAGTATGAAGAGGCTGGAAATCATTGACACCAGGGGAAAACCTTTGATTTTGTCTTGAATCTGCACACTTCTCCAAAGATCTCTGTAAAAACTGATGGAACATTCACAGAATGCATACATTTTGTGTGAAAATAAGACAAGTCTATCCATTGTTATCTAAACAAGCAATATTTTTATCGTTGCTATGCTAAGCTTTTTCTTCGTTCACAGGATGAGGATGTCACTAAGCAACACTTATTGCCCATTGCTAATTGCCCAGACAGCAGTTAAGAGTCAACCACATTACTGTGGGTCTGGTGTCACATGTAGGCCAGATCAGGTAGGGATGGCAGTTTCCTTCCCTAAAGGACATTAGGTGCTGTTGTAAGGATTGGACTCTGAAATTAAATTGCTGTAGTAAAACTACAATAGGAATCTTCAAATACACACCTGCAATCACAGCCCAGCCGTGAAGGATTCTCTTTCTCAATCCATCACTTTGCCCGAGGTGTGGTGGCCCTCAGGTTAAACCACCACCAGCCATCTCTCTCTAAGGAGAGAACAGCCCTATGGTCTGGTAAGGCTGTCATGACTTGACTTGACTTGCCTGATCCTCAATGAGACCATGAAAATCAGTACAGTTTAAAAGCACAATTATCTTGTTAGGAGATCCAATTTTCATATTATCACTGTTTTATGGATTTCAAAATAACTGATAAAATGGGGTGCCTGAACATTCATTGATATCACAGCCTGCCTTTGTAGAGAATGGTTAAGAATGAGATTCCTAAAGTCACTTTACAGAAGTGGAATTGTTTCCTATCTTTCCATGATTTTATTGTGAAGATCTTTCCGATGCAACTAAAGTAGATAATCCATAAAGAGTTAGCATTTTGTAATTCACAATGCTTAATCTTTCTGCTACCCATCTAGATTGCTGTTTAAAAACATTCTCTTTCTGGGAAAAGATAATTCTGTGAGCTTGAAGGATTATAAGCTTGAGTAGAATGCCACAGCTTGTACACACAATAACAATGAACTGAAGCATAATGGATTTATTCCTTCACAGGCCGTTTAACTGTTGGAGCACTCCAAACCAGGTCCATTTACAAATATCTTATAGATATCGATTGGATATGCCAAAATATTAGGCACAAAGTGAACATATCTGTGTAGAAAGATGAACAGAGACTGGCTCTAACAGATCTCCAACCATTCAGCGTTTTGTCAGGTTTTCTGCTCTGACTTTTTCCAAAAGTCATTTTCTGATGTTTATGCCAGTGAAGTACTTAGTCAGCAACCCCAGGTATTATAAGTCATTTGTTGAGTGAGGGTCACATGCCTGAAAAATGATATATGATGCGGATAACTGTGAGCTCATCCATTTTGGTAGCAAAACTAAAGGCAGATGATCGTCTGAATGATGATAGATTAGAAATGGGTGCACCAATACTGGCTGTCCTCCTACACCAGCTGCTGAAGGTAAGCAGGTGAGAAAAGTTTTTTTTTGTTTTTTTTATTCATTCACAGGATATGGATATCACTGGCTGGGCCAGCATTTTGCCTGCACAACGAGAGGATTCAAGCACAGGAGCAGGGGTGCCTTGCTCCAACTGTAGAGGGTCATGGTGAGACCACACCTTGAATGTGGTGCACAGCTTTGGTCTCCTTGTATGAGGAAGGATGTTTGGCTATTGAAGGAGCATAAACAAGGTTTACCAGACTGATCTGTGGGATGGCAGGACTGACTACGATGAGAGACTGGCTCAGTTAGGATCATATTCACTGGAGCTTAATGATGAGGAATGATCTCAAAGAAATTTTTAACATTCTACTAAGACAAGGCAAGGTCGAAGCAGGAAGGGTGGTCTGATGACTGAGGAGTAGAGAATCAGGTGTCACAGTCTAAGGTAATAGGATAGGCCATTTAGAACTGAGATGAGGAGAAATTTCTTCCCTCAGAGGGTAGTGAGCCTGTGGAATTCTCTGTCAGTTTGGGGATTGAACTGACGCTGGTGGCATCATACTGCTCCACAAGTCAGGCAACGTCCAGCCAACACAGTGCCTTGCTCCTGTTTTTCTCTCTGTACTCTCTGATCCCTTTGTCTCTAAGAATATATCTAACTGTTCTTGAAAACGTTCAATGCTTTGGCCTCACCTGCTTGCTATCTCATTCCTAATACTAAAAAGTGTTTATTGGAAATTGCTTGATTTGTGGAATCATTCAGAACAGTTCCTTCACCTCAGGAGCACTTCAAAAGACAATCAAGGCCCTCGTCGTGAAGTAGCACTTCACCAGCTGTCAGAAATCCAGGTTGTCAGCCACAGTCAATGGCCTCTTCAGACATTGAAACAGTCCGTGTTCAGATGCGACAAGATCCGGACAATATCCAGGCTTGGGCTGACAAGTGCCAAGTGTCATTTGTACCACACAAATGCCAGGCTATGGCCAACTCCAAAAAAAACTTAATCAGTGCCCTTTGACTTTCAATGGCAATACCATCACTGAATCCCACACTAGCAACGTCCTGGGGGTTGTCATTGACCAGAAACTCAACTGGACTCACCACATTAACGTAGTGGGCACAAGAGCAGGCCAGAAGCTGGGAATACTGCGGCGAGTAACTCACCTCCTGACTCAAAGCCTGCCCACTATCTACAAGGCACAAGTCAGGAGTGTGATGGAATACTCCCCACTTGCCTGGATGGGTGCAGCCCCAAAAACACTCAAGTAACTCAATACCATCCAGGACAAAGCAGGTCGCTCGATTGGCACCCACAAACATCCATCCCCTCCATGACAATTAGTGTTCTATCTCCAAGATGCACTGCAGAAATTCACCACAGATCCTCAGACACACAGCAGATACATGGGAACACCACACCCAGCAAGTTCCACACCAAGCCACTCACTATTCTGACCTGGAAATATATTGCTGTTCCTTGACTGTCCTGGAATTCCGTCCCTAATGGCATTGTGTTCTACCCACAGCACATGGGCTGCAGTGGTTCAATAAGGCAGCTCATCAACACCTTCTCAAGGGTAACTCTGGATGGGCAAGGAATGCTGGGCCAGCTAGTAACACCAAATTCTTCTGAGTGAATAAGAAGAAATGTGTCTGAGGTAATTATATATATAAAACAGCATTATAAAATTAATGATACATTTGAGATTGTGGGAGCACTTCAACCATAAAGGCAGCAATTGGAGGGTAACTTCTCTGTACCATCCTCGAATTTGTGTTCGTGGTGAAGTGGAAACTTTGCTGAGCTGTGGAAATATTGACAGTTATAAAATGGGGAATCCTACAAAGCACATTTAATGCAAAGGGTTAAATAGGTTGCAGCATTGATTTGATAAACGCAGAGTGCAAGTGCTTTAGTAAATGGAATCTATAATCTTCTATATTCTACAATCTCCCATTCATTATTGATATTAGTCCCACCCCTTCGTGATCTCTTCATTCTCTCATGCTGCAATGTTTTCTCCAACTCCCTTAGCTCATCCTGTTGTGCATATCTTTTTTTCACATGCTCTGAGGTGATTTCCCCCAAGAGTCCCATGTACCTATTACATGTATCTTGGGAAGTATTTTCCAACATCATTTTGTGAATCGTGTTTTTCTCCTAAGGCCCGTGCAGGAAGAATTTTTCTAACAACTAAACATTCTTCCAAATGTCCTTTGGAGAAAAATACCAGGGAGCAATGTAAACAAAACCATGTCGGAACAAATTACCACAGGTACTGGAATCTGAACTGAAAGCAACAAATACTGTGGACCAAGATAATAAAATGTGAGGCTGGACGAACACAGCAGGCCAAGCAGCATCTCAGGAGCACAAAAGCTGACGTTTCGGGCCTAGACCCTTCATCAGAGAGGGGGATGGGGGGAGGGAACTGGAATAAATAGGGAGAGAGGGAGAGGCGGACCGAAGATGGAGAGTAAAGAAGATAGGTGGAGAGAGTGTAGGTGGGGAGGTAAGGAGGGGATAGGTCAGTCCAGGGAAGACGGACAGGTCAAGGAGGTGGGATGAGGTTAGTAGGTAGCGGGGGGTGCGGCTTGGGGTGGGAGGAAGGGATGGGTGAGAGGAAGAACCGGTTAGGGAGGCAGAGACAGGTTGGACTGGTTTTGGGATGCAGTGGGTGGGGGGGAAGAGCTGGGCTGGTTGTGTGGTGCAGTGGGGGGAGGGGACGAACTGGGCTGGTTGAGGGATGCAGTAGGGGAAGGGGAGATTTTGAAACTGGTGAAGTCCACATTGATACCATATGGCTGCAGGGTTCCCAGGCGGAATATGAGTTGCTCTTCCTGCAACCTTCGGGTGGCATCATTGTGGCAGTGCAGGAGGCCCATGATGGACATGTCATCAAGAGAATGGGAGGGGGAGTGGAAATGGTTTGCGACTGGGAGGTGCAGTTGTTTGTTGCGAACTGAGCGGAGGTGTTCTGCAAAGCGGTCCCCAAGCCTCCGCTTGGTTTCCCCAATGTAGAGGAAGCCGCACCGGGTACAGTGGATGCAGTATACCACATAGGCAGATGTGCAGGTGAACCTCTGCTTGATGTGGAATGTCATCATGGGGCCTGGGATGGGGGTGAGGGAGGAGGTGTGGGGACAAGTGTGGCATTTCCTGCGGTTGCAGGGGAAGGTGCCGGGTGTGGTGGGGTTGGAGGGCAGTGTGGAGCGAACAAGGGAGTCACGGAGAGAGTGGTCTCTCCGGAAAGCAGACAGGGGAGGGGATGGAAAAATGTCTTGGGTGGTGGGGTCGGATTGTAAATGGCGGAAGTGTCGGAGGATAATGCGTTGTATCCGGAGGTTGGTAGGGTGGTGTGTGAGAACGAGGGGGATCCTCTTGGGGCGGTTGTGGCGGGGGCGGGGTGTGAGGGATGTGTCGCGGGAAATGCGGGAGACGCGGTCAAGGGCGTTCTCGATCACCGTGGGGGGAAAGTTGCGGTCCTTAAAGAACTTGGACATCTGGGATGTGCGGGAGTGGAATGTCTTGTCGTGGGAGCAGATGCGGCGGAGGCGGAGGAATTGGGAATAGGGGATGGAATTTTTGCAGGAGGGTGGGTGGGAGGAGGTGTATTCTAGGTAGCTGTGGGAGTCGGTGGGCTTGAAATGGACATCAGTTACAAGCTGGTTGCCTGAGATGGAGACTGAGAGGTCCAGGAAGGTGAGGGATGTGCTGGAGATGGCCCAGGTGAACTGAAGGTTGGGGTGGAAGGTGTTGGTGAAGTGGATGAACTGTTCGAGCTCCTCTGGGGAGCAAGAGGCGGCGCCGATACAGTCATCAATGTACCGGAGGAAGAGGTGGGGTTTGGGGCCTGTGTAGGTGCGGAGGAGGGACTGTTCCACGTAACCCAAGAACCAGCTTGTAACTGATGTCCATTTCAAGCCCACCGACTCCCACAGCTACCTAGAATACACCTCCTCCCACCCACCCTCCTGCAAAAATTCCATCCCCTATTCCCAATTCCTCCGCCTCCGCCGCATCTGCTCCCACGACAAGACATTCCACTCCCGCACATCCCAGATGTCCAAGTTCTTTAAGGACCGCAACTTTCCCCCCACAGTTATCGACAACGCCCTTGACCGCGTCTCCCGCATTTCCCGCGACACATCCCTCACACCCCGCCCCCGCCACAACCGCCCCAAGAGGATCCCCCTCGTTCTCACACACCACCCTACCAACCTCCGGATACAACGCATTATCCTCCGACACTTCCGCCATTTACAATCCGACCCCACCACCCAAGACATTTTTCCATCCCCTCCCCTGTCTGCTTTCCGGAGAGACCACTCTCTCCGTGACTCCCTTGTTCGCTCCACACTGCCCTCCAACCCCACCACACCCGGCACCTTCCCCTGCAACCGCAGGAAATGCTACACTTGTCCCCACACCTCCTCCCTCACCCCCATCCCAGGCCCCAAGATGACATTCCACATCAAGCAGAGGTTCACCTGCACATCTGCCTATGTGGTATACTGCATCCACTGTACCCGGTGCGGCTTCCTCTACATTGGGGAAACCAAGCGGAGGCTTGGGGACCGCTTTGCAGAACACCTCCGCTCAGTTCGCAACAAACAACTGCACCTCCCAGTCGCAAACCATTTCCACTCCCCCTCCCATTCTCTTGATGACATGTCCATCATGGGCCTCCTGCACTGCCACAATGATGCCACCCGAAGGTTGCAGGAAGAGCAACTCATATTCCGCCTGGGAACCCTGCAACCATATGGTATCAATGTGGACTTCACCAGTTTCAAAATCTCCCCTTCCCCTACTGCATCCCTCAACCAGCCCAGTTCGTCCCCTCCCCCCACTGCACCACACAACCAGCCCAGCTCTTCCCCCCCACCCACTGCATCCCAAAACCAGTCCAACCTGTCTCTGCCTCCCTAACCGGTTCTTCCTCTCACCCATCCCTTCCTCCCACCCCAAGCCGCACCCCCCGCTACCTACTAACCTCATCCCACCTCCTTGACCTGTCCGTCTTCCCTGGACTGACCTATCCCCTCCATACCTCCCCACCTACACTCTCTCCACCTATCTTCTTTACTCTCCATCTTCGGTCCGCCTCCCCCTCTCTCCCTATTTATTCCAGTTCCCTCCCCCCATCCCCCTCTCTGATGAAGGGTCTAGGCCCGAAACGTCAGCTTTTGTGCTCCTGAGATGCTGCTTGGCCTGCTGTGTTTGTCCAGCCTCACATTTTATTATCTTGGAATCTCCAGCATCTGCAGTTCCCATTATCTCAAATACTGTGGACCACACTGGATTAGGCAGTATCCATGGAGAGAGAGCAAGCTAATGTTTCGAGTCTAAATGACTCTTCATCAGAGCTGAAGTGTGGAGGGGACAGCATTTATGTTCTAGTTTGGGGGAAGAGGCATGGGGTAGCAGTAGTAGTGGGTGTAGGGTGCTGGTGGAAAAATGGTGTTGATAGTTCAGATGCAGTGATCGGACTGTGAGTACAGCAGAACAGTGTTGTGCCTAAGTGCCAGACTGAAAGGACAGTAACGGGGATGGGGGGAGGGGAGGACATGATAACAGGCTAAAACAAAGCCCTTGGGTGGTGAGTTGTTACCTTGGATGGTGAGCAGCGAGCAGGTGAAGGGCCTAAACAGTCTTTCCAGGTGAAGCAGCATTTCACTTGCACCTCCTCCAATCTCGTGTATTGTATTCGCTGCGCCCAATGGCGCCTACTCTACATTGGAGAACTGTAATGACCTCAAGTTTATTTGAATTGCACTTACTTCAAGGTGGCTTATCACTTTCTCATTTAAATCTTTCCATTTATCACATATTTAATGCATTAATCAGAGAATTACTATAATATGGAACGAGGCCATTAGACACATCATGCCTGTGCAGACCGGGTGACCGCCCTGCAGAACACCTGCAGTCTGTGCATGACCAGAATCCTGACCTGCCTGTAGCTGGTCATTTTAACACAGTGTCCTGCTCACGTGGTCCAAGTGTCTGTCCTCGGTATGCTGCAGTGTTCCAGTGAATCACAGCACTAACTGCAGCAACATCTCATCTTCAGACTACACACTTCACAGCCTTCTGGACTTAATATTGAGCTCAACACGTTCAAAATTGTGAACTAACTCCCAGTTCTTCCTTTTGTTTTAGTTTGTTATCATGTCCTCCCATCTCCTCATCCTAGTTACTGTCCTTTCAAATCTGGCAGTCAGACACACCATTGTTTTGTCATTCACACATTTTGATCACTTAATCTGAACTATTAATACCTTTTCTCCACCAGCACCCTTATACCCACTGCTCCTGCAACACCACCGCCCCCACCCCAAACTACAGCATAATGCTGGCCCCTCCACACTTCACTTCAGCTCACGTTAGCTTGCTGTCTCCCCATGGATACTGTCTGACCCGTTATGATCTCCAGCATTTATTGCTTTCAATAAACAAAACCATTATTTGTTAATCTTTGAGGCTTGTTTTCAGACTTTACAGGATATAACCTTTAATATTTGAGAAAATTATTTGCTGTAAATCTTTAGCATTGTAGATTAAACAGAAGCCAGGAGCTGCATAGAATAACATGAACATTTTTGTTTAAATTCATTGAGTCATAGAGGTCTACAGCACCGTAAAAGGGCCTTTGGCCCATTATGTCTATGCTAATCAAAAACAATGTCCTGGCTATTCTAATCCCCAATTTCCTCTACTTGGCCCATCACCTGTATGCCTCGGCTTTGCAAGTACGCATCTAAATACTTCTTCACTGTTACTATCATCAGTAAAGATTGTTCTATTTTTGAATTGCTATTTTAGTGAAAATTCCCATACTGCTTGGATTTGAAAAGTTGGATTTTCATTTAAGAACTGACTTCAGGTTGAGTAGAAATTCAGATCCTCTATTAAGTCATGTCAGTTTAAGTAACAGCATGGCCAATAATGGTCCTATTAAAACAATGGCTGGTATCTTTAAATTCCATTTACTTTTTTCTTGATGGAGAAACTTAATGGTCTCCAGAAATGTATCTCCTCACGTTTTAAAGGTCAAATGCCCTGATCCACGAATCTAGTAGCTCTGATGTGACATTTACACAGAAGAGAATAACAGGATTTATATACAAAAAAAACTGTCCTCTATTAATAGAAAATGAATGCAGTTTTGGATGAATTATTTATATATTGCAGTGTAACCTACAATCACACAGAGGAAACAAAAAGCAGTTCTCTTGCATTTATTCCTTCAAGACTCCCATTGTAATCTTTAATTAAAGTGACAAGCATTTGGGTGTAGTAATCGGATTAAATCTAACAGCCAGCATTGAAGATTGTGTAATAATCGGCATTAACACTGGAGTTCTAACTGCCAGGTAGAGTGTGGGGGGTTTCTCACTGGATCAACTGAGTTGTCTTTGCCACTGGAGCCAATGGCACTTTCACATGGACCTGGAGAAAGGACCTGCCTGAGGGTGCATTCGCTGCTCCCATGTTGTGTTCACTGCACTATTCCCATGGCTACCAACACATTTAATGGAAAGAAAATGCATGAACACTGCAATGCACCATTTTCTGTATCTCTCAAAGTAGCAGAGTAGCAGGAATATGCAAAACAGAAAGAAGAAAGATCAGTTAAATATCTTGAAATACTTTGAAGGCAGAGATGGATAAATTTTTGCCTTCCAAAGGGATAAAAGATTATTTGGGGATATGCAGGAATGTAGGGCTGAGGTTAAAATCAGATCAGCCATGATTTTATTGATTGGTGAATAGGAGTGAATATTTTCAATACCCCAGTCCCCAACACCTCATCCTCACCATGGAGATTCATTCCCTATACACCTGTGTCCCCCTCTGCTTCTTCCTCTCCCGTACACACAACCAAACCCCTCCACTGACACTCTCATTCACTTGGCAGAGCTGGCCCTCACTCTCAACAAGAACCAAAAGAACTGTGGATGCTGTAAATCAGGAGCAAAAACAAAGTTGCTGGAAAAACTCAGCAGGTCTGGCAGCATCTGTGGAGGAGAAAACAGAGTTAACATTTTGGGTCCAGTGACCCTTCCTCAGAACTGATCTGAAACGTTAACTCTGTTTTCTCCTCCACAGATTTTGCCAGACCTGCTGAGCTTTTCCAGCAACTTTGTTTTTGGACACTCTCAACTATTTTTCCTTCGATTCCTTCCACTTCCTACAAACCAAAGCGTTGCCTATGAGCATCTGCATGGGCCCAAGCGATGCCTGCCTATTTGTAGGATGCGTGGAGCAGCCCCTCTTCAGCAACTACACCAGCAACATCCCTCACCTCTTACTCCAATATATTGATGACTGCATCGGCACTTCCTCATGTTCCCATGAGGAGCTCAAACAGTTAATCAACATCGCCAACACCCTCAAATTCACCACGACAATGTCTGACACCTCCCTCCCCTTCCTGGGTCTCTACATTTCCATCTCCGGAAACTGGCTCACCACTGACATCCATTTCAAACTCACTGATTCCCACAGCTACCATGACCAGACGTCCTCTCACCCACCATCCTGTGAAAATGTTATTCAGTCCTCCCAATTCCTCCATTTCTGCCGCATCTGCTCCCAGGATGAGGTGTTCTACTCTTGGACTTCCCAGATATCCTTCTACTTTATCGATCATGATTTCCCCTCCTCTGTTACTGAGGATGCTCCCAACCGCATCTCCTCCTTTTCCCTGAAACCATCTCCCCACAACAGCAATAAGGATAGAGTCCCCTTTAGTCCTCACATGCCATCCCACCAACATTCAAATACAAAACTTCATCCTCTGACCTTTCTGCCACCCACAGTCAGATCTCACCATCAAAAAGATGTTTCCCTCCCCACCACCGTCTGCTTTCTGCAGGGACTGCTCATTCCCCGATTCTCTTGTCGGCTACACGCTCCCCACCACCCCCTCCACCACACCTGGTACCTTTCTCTGCAACCACAGGAGGTGCTACACCTGCCTCTACACCTCCCCTCTCACCTTCATCCCAGGCACCAAACAATCCTCCCAGATCCGGCAGAGATTCACCTCCACTTCATCCAACCTCATCTTCTGTATCCATTGCTCCTGATGTGGTCTCCTCTATATCAGGGAGACCAACCACAGACATTGGGACCATTTCACAGAACACCTACACTCTACACGCTCCAACCAACCTGACTTCTTGATTACCATTCCCTTTAACTCCCCCTCCCACTCCCCTGGTGATATGTCCATCCTTGGCCTCCTCCACTGTCAGAGTGAGACCAAATGTAAACTGGAGGAATGCCACCTGATATTTCACCTTGGGAGCTTGCAGCCTAATGACCTTAACATTGGCTTCAGCAGCTTCAAAGTCTTCCACCCCCAACCTGTCCATCTTCCCACTCAGTTATCTACACCGCCCTTCCCACTGACCAACCAGAATAACCCCCGAACTGCACCCATCTATCTCCATCTCCCCTACCCTCCCCCAATCCCTACCCACCTCCCTCATTATTTCTGGGCTCCCGTCCCCCTCCCCAGTCCTGTCTGAAACATTGGCTTCCCTGCTCCTCAGATGCTGTCTGACCTGCTGTGCTTTTCCAGCTCCACATTTATTGAATCCGGCTTCCAGCATCTGCTCAGCTTACTGTGTCCAGGAGTGAATATCCTTCATTGTCACATGCATTCAATACAAAATGCAGTGAAAAATGCATACCATTGCCCATACATAAAAATGTGTACCGTCACTCATACATTAATTACATTAATAAATTACAAAAAGATAACTTAAAGGGAGTACAACTGTTCCTTCTGTGGTGCTACAGCATGCCACCACCAGAGTCCCACTCGGTGCCTCCCAGCCCATGACATGCTGCCGACAGTGTGCCCTGCTCCTGGTTACACCAGCCCAAAGCAGGCTTGAAGTGCCGAGTGCCCTCATCTTGGTCGTTGTTTAGATGTTGGTGTGGAAAGGCAGAGAATAAAGTGAAGGACTGTCTCATGACATGTCCTTGTCTCCCTTTAATTCATTTCCCTATCTCCTGAGAGCAAATATATGGAGATGTTGGTGTTGGACTGGAATGGACGTGGCCAGAAGCCACACGACACCAGGTTATAGTCCAACAGGTTTATTTGGAATCACTCCAGCTTTCGGAGCTCTGCCTCTTTGTCAGGAGCATTGAGTTGGGGCATGAAGGGGCTGTGCTCCAAAAACTTGTGTGATTCCAAATAAGCCTATTGGACTATAACCTGGTGTCGTGTCGCTTCTGTCTTTGTCCTCAGCTCAAAGATAATAAAAGTAATGATCCTTATTAGTCAGGACACAACATCAAAGAAATGCACAACTTTCTGCCTCCAATCTTTTCCATATTCTTTATCTGTAGAGCCCAGAGAATTGATGTTGTTTTAAAGTCAGTGGGAATGCACACGATAATTATTATCAGTTCACAGAATATCAGACTGATTGTGGCAAAAGTCTCCAGGCAAAACCCAAGGTGATGGCTGCTAACTGTTTTCTCTATTTAAAATGTGTACAGTAAATGAAGTTGAATGGTTTCAGCTCTGATGAAAGGTGTCCTGTTTAGATTCTGAATGATTGTCTGGGGACGTTTTGGGAGGTGGGTGGCACATTTCAATTACAGAACTAATGAAGGACTGTAGCTGATTCACTTCACTGCAGCTTACCATCCAGATCCTAAGCCAGCTTTAAGTAGTTTTCATCTTGCTGAGAGTTTTAGGCTCAGATGTTTTAATCTGAAGTAATTTATGTTGAGGTGGTGTTATTGACATAAAAATAAGGCAGCTTCTAAACTTACTTCCAGGATAGCGAGTTTTGAGAAGATTTGTACTTCCAGGATTGTTTCACACACTGAAATCGGGCTGATGCTCTTGATGGATTTACTAAATGCAACATCCTGCAAGTAAAAATAGTTCATGCCCATTTGATAGTGTGGTGTAGCATTACTGATTGTAGAACATTTATCTCCGACCCACACCCCACACCACAAAATCCCCTTAAAAACATTTTTGTGTAGTCATTGGAATTAGGTTCTATTTTACAACTGTTAATAATTTATCATTTCACCTAAACACCATGGGTAGAACTGTCTGATGTGTTTTCTGTTACATATCAGAGGACCAAGACAGCCATGCTGTGGTGAACTGACTGATCAAGGCAAAAGCCAATCCTTTTGTGTTTCCATCTTGGCAAATATACAAAGATTTACACGTTAGCAGACGGTTAGTGGTGAACACAGCCAAGATATTATAATCTTTCCCATCAACCCAGAGGCTCTTAATGCTCCAATTTGAGACAGACAACATAATCATACAGATGTAACAAGTCATTTGTTTTTGTAAATTGATTGTTGCACACAGCATTGGATTATCTTCAGAATGATTCACGCTTAAGATATCATCGTATTCTTCCTTGCTCAATTTTGGGTCAATTTAATCACTTCCAGTTCAACCAGCTTGAAATTTACAGTTTGATGTGATTATTGCCCTTCTATCATGCAGTAAAATACGGAGAGTATTGAAATGAAAATCCTTGGTAGCTATGTCTGATACAGTATACTACCTTCCTCTCAAAGCCAAGCATGTTCCAGTGATGGTATTGCCAGGAAAGTCCCTTAATGGGCAGACAATGTTGAGGAATGATATAACCTATATACTTCAAATTCAGATCAATTTCTGCAACAAAACTAAATCACTCAAATGCATAATCTAAGATAGATCTTGCATTTTGTTTCAGCTGAATTAGATGAGCATTGAGCTGCACATCTGTATATCACTGAAAGCCAGCGCCCTCACTCCCACTGAGCCTGACCCAGTTTTCATGTCAATAAAGGGGACAAATTTAGTCGAGGTTTGTTATTAGGTCTGTCATTTTATCAAGCTCTGAGGAGGGCAGAGGCTGGCAGAAACACAAAGACTGGCACAATTACAAATTTCTAATTTTAAATTCTTAAACAGTTCAAAATAATGATAAGCAAATATCCAAACATTAGTATAAAACTTGGTAACACTGCTGTTCTTTTAAATATATCTGTATCATGTTTAAGGGTCGTGTCTTAAAGTGGTCAAAATTATGGCTCTGCACCAACATCTGCTCATATTTCATTTGTTTAAAATGCAAGTCAGTTCTTTTCAACTTACAGCCAATGACAGCTAATAAGCCAATCCTATGATAACTGGAGCAAACAGAGTGAATATTGCATATGTACAATGTTTGCAGTGTAGGGCATTGCACTTTAAAACAGTTCTCATCAGGCTAGGGTGGTTCATTGCTACCTCAGGGCAAATAGACTGAAACTATGTTGGAATTGTTAAAATTTCTTTCGAATAGAGTTTCAAAGCATAAGGAATTCGAAATCATTTTTTAATAGCAAGCCATGTAGCTTCTCAAGTGAATTAGAGATGAGCCAAAAATGTTGGTCTTGCCAATGTCACTCACTCCCACATGAAAACTAAATTAAAAATTAAAATTTCAGTGTGAATGAAGACTTCTCATTTTCAGCAGGATGCTAACAGTATGGTATCAGTTTTCATATTGTCAGGCAAACAGCAATTAAGGGCAGTATTATGTCAACACATCTGTACAGTTCCTGACAACTGAAATGGAATGCCCATTAAATACTTTCCAGTTCTGTTTAAGAATAAATGAAATAAATTTCTTGGTAAATCCACCAAATGATTAACAATGCGCTGCCTCTTTCTATCAAGACTTCCGAACTCCAGTAAGGAGAAATAGAATTGATCAAAGGTCAAAAGAAAATCTGGTTATCATTCATTCCAGTTAGGGGAAGCTTTTATAAAGTAAAATGCGCCATGCAGCAGTGATACTGATAGTTGGTTACGTTGATGGAACTATTATGTCAGCCTGTATCTGTTTGAAAGGTTAAATATACATATCCACAGTCAACGCAAACCAGAATATGTACATATAGTCTTCTATGAAATAGTTTGTATTTTGTTTGTTACAGTAGCATCCACTACTGTCTGCTATCATCCATCTGCTGTCTTAGAGTTAATTAAATACACAAATAACAGAAAGGGTAAAAATATTATTAGTAATTCAAATCAATAAATTAATTTTGAAAGTTTGCCAGTATGAATTACATTGTCTTCCCTTTATTTCCATAACTCCATTTGTATATTTTCCTTATAACTAAATCTGCTTAATCCCACTTTCACACAGTTTGCCTTAGGTGCCTGTTTGTCAGAGGTTAAAGCAACTCTTGCGGCTACTGGCAGGTCTGTACTTAATGTTAACATTTCTCTCGTTTGCTTTGTGCATTTTAAAATTGTTACATTCATGTGATTTTCATCCTGAGGCTTTAGAAAATGGCACTGCTGCACGTACCTGTCTCCAGACAAACCGGTCAAGCTAGAAAACTGGGATCCTCAAGCCTTTTTTGATTGTGCTACATACTTGCATTTTTTGATAGTATAATGTAAGGTATGCAGGGTAGTTTGATCTTAGAGTATGATATTAGGTCGGCACACTATCATGGGCCAAAGGGCCTGAAATGTGCTGTACTGTTCCATGTTATCTATGATCTATGTTCAATTCTATAACGATCATCACAGCTGCATAGACTCCCTTGTTCGCTCCACACTGCCCTCCAACCCCACCACACCCGGCACCTTCCCCTGCAACCGCAGGAAGTGGCACACTTGCCCCCACACCTCTTCCCTCACCCCTATCCTAGGCCCCAAGATAACTTTCCATATTAAGCAGAGGTTCACCTGCACATCTGCCAATGTGGTATACTGTATCCACTGTACCCGGTGTGGCTTCCTCTACATTGGGGAAACCAAGCGGAGGCTTGGGGACCACTTTGCAGAACACCTCCGCTCGGTTCGCAATAAACAACTGCACCTCCCAGTCGCAAACCATTTCAACTCCCCCTCCCATTCTTTAGATGACATGTCCATCATGGGCCTCCTGCAGTGCCACAATGATGCCAACCGAAGGTTGCAGGAACAGCAACTCATATTCCGCTTGGGAACCCTGCAGCCCAATGGTATCAATGTGGACTTCACCAGCTTCAAAATCTCTGCTTCCCCCACCACATCCCAAAACCAGCCCAGTTCATCCCCTCCCCCCACTGCACCACACAACCAGCCCAGCTATTCCCCTCCACCCACTGCATCCCAAAACCAGCCCAGCTTGTCCCCACCTCCCTAACCTGTTCTTCCTCTCACTTATCCCCTCCTCCCACCTCAAGCCGCACCTCCATTCCCCACCTACCAATCTCATCCCGCCTCCTTGACCTGTCCGTCCTCCCCGGACTGACCTATCCCCTCCCTACCTCCCCATCTACGCTCACCTCTACAGGTTCCATTCCTGCCTCTTTAACTTGTCTGTCTCCTCTCCACCTATCTTCTCCTCAATCCATCCTCAATCCGCCTTCCTCTCTCTCCCTATTTATTTCAGAACCCTCTCCCACTCCTTCTTTTCTGATGAAGGGTCTAGGCCCGAAACGTCAGCTTTTGTGCTCCTAAGATGCTGCGTCCGTCTTCCCTGGACTGACCTATCCCCTCCCTACCTCCCCACCTATACTCTCCTCTCCACCTATCTTCTTTTCTCTCCATCTTCGGTCTGCCTCCCCCTCTCTCCCTATTTATTCCAGTTCCCTCTCCCCATCCCCCTCTCTGATGAAGGGTCTAGGCCCGAAACGTCAGCTTTTGTGCTCCTGAGATGCTTCTTGGCCTGCTGTGTTCATCCAGCTCCACACTTTGTTATCTCGGATTCTCCAGCATCTGCAGTTCCCATTATCTCTGATACATTTTATTCCAATACTTGGTTTTGATATGTACATTTATAATAAACCAGTGGAGCTGTAGATAAAGTTGTATTGACAGTCATGTCTAATGTAATCAAAAATTGAGAAGTGATGCAGATTAACAGGCAATAACTGTGTTTTAAAGTTGGAAGTCAGATTCCACTAACTTTTATATTGACCTAACTGTGTACTTTACTCATGGTAAAAACCAATGTACTTTAAAAGGACAATGTCAACAATGTTTATCCAAGTCAAGTGATGTTATTAAATAGAGCAAATAGTCAGTGATGAAATGGTAATTCAAATCGTTACTATTCAAGCAAAAGATCAACGCAACAATTAACCACTTCATATAGAGCAAACTAGCTGGAGACAACATCAGCATTTGGAGGGAACAAATTAAACTTTGTTGACCTTTAAAATTAATTTAAACTTCCAAAGTGCAAACTGGAAATTCTAAGTGTAAACAAAATCTTCAGTACATTAATAAGATTCATTAAATCGTCCAATGTTGTCGCATTTTCAATTCCTGCCTCTTCTTTTATCACCAGTGATAACATGATATTATCAGCCCCACTTGGCCCCAGCCATTAGCTCAGTTCACAATATCAAACAAAATGAAGTTTGCAATCAAATTAAATTGGACTGCTTTGAGTTACATTTATCGCCTTCCATATGAGATAAATAGCTGTCCTGGCCATCCTCTGAGGGTGTAGAGGATTCCATGGAGTGATTTGGAAGAAGAGCTGAAGAGTTTTCCCAAAAATAAATGGGCTTTTTTTTTTGAGTGGTAGATAGTGACAAGTGGGATACCTCCAGGATCGGTGCTAGGACATAAATAAACATCATTCACAGACAAGATGCTGAGAGAATGCTTTCCTTTAGTTGACTCCCCAATAAATTAGATGGGGAGTCAGAAACCAGGGGACTCATTCCAGGATAATAAAATGTGAGGCTGGATGAACACAGCAGGCCAAGCAGCATCTCAGGAGCACTGCTTGGCCTGCTGTGTTCATCCAGCCTCACATTTTATTATCTTGGAATCTCCAGCATCTGCAGTTCCCATTATCTCTGACTCATTCCAGGATATGGGATAGACTGTTTACGACTGATATGAGGAAAAAGTCTTCACCCAGAGGACAGTGAACCTGTGGAATTCTCTCCCACAAAAGGCCATAGGCGCCAAGCCACAGAATATATTCAAGAAGGAGACAGATATGGCTTTAGATAATGGGAGAAAGCAGGAACGTGGCGTGGAGATTGAGGTTCAGTCATGTTCGCATTGAATGGCAATGCAGGCTTGAAGGACTGATTGGCTTACCACTGCTCCTAATTTCTATGTTTCTGTTTTACCAAAACAGTTTTCATCTGTGAACTGAAATGATCTCATTGTTGTTTGTGAGACCTGATAGTGTATAAATGTGTTGCTGAGCATTGTCCTTTCTAACAATGACTATATAGATGAAAATTCTTCAAAAGTTTTTAAGTAAAGTGCTTTGGGGCATCCCGAGGTCACACAAAATTTTGACTTTCTTTCAATTTAATGATCGATTCAAATTTAGTTAGGCACAAGATGCCTGTTTGAACATTTAGCACAGTATCTCAAATCAGCTGGCAGGGTACTGTGGTCATGTTTCACTATCCTATTCTTGTCAGTGGGAAATCAGAGGTAAATACCAGTAATAAAACTAGAGACAGCTGGGAATACTCAGCAGGTTTAATACCAGCTGTGGGGAAAGTCATCCCCCATCAGATAGCCACCTCAGACTGTTGCAGCCCACAGCCAAATGTTTCAGTTGGGGCCTGGCCTTCCAAACCTACAGCTGATCAATTTCATCCTGAAGGGCCTCATCATTCTCCAGTCACCCTCTCAGAAAGACAGAAGCTTTCCCTCAACCACAGCACAGCCTGAAGGACAGCTAGAACAGGTATGCAGAAGGTTATTAGATTAGATTCCCTACAATGCGGAAACAGGGCCTTCGGCCCAACAAATCCCCACTGCCCCTTGCATCGCACCCAGACCCATCTCCCTATAACCCACACACCCCTGAACACTATGGGCAATTTAGCATGGCCAATCCACCTAACCTGCACATCTTTGGACTGTGGGAGGACACCGGAGCACCTGGAATAAACCCACACAGACATGGGGAGAATGTGCAAACTCCACACAGACAGTCGCCCGAGGCTGGAATCAAACCCGGGTCCCTGGTGCTGTGAGGCTGCAGTGCTAACCACTGAGCGACTGTGCCACCCATTAAGATGGCCACCAAATGGATGCACAAAGGTAATTTGTTGAATCTTTATACAATATTGCATAATACAATAACGTACAAACATAGCATGTTCTGAGGAAGGGTCACTGGGCCCAAAAGGTTAACTCTGTTTTCTCCTCCACAGATGCTGCCAGACCTGCTGAGCTTTTCCAGCAACTTTGTTTTTGAGCATAGTATGCAATGTGTATTTTGTGTGCCATGATACATCGTGGCCAAGATAGCAACAACGCATCATTGACAAAGGGAAGGTCCATGGGGCTACTGGGGATGAGTTTGTGACATTGCATCTGAGTTAGCTCTTCAATTACAGCTGGGTAGAAAATATCTCACAATTTTGCAACCTCCGTTCCTCTTTTCCCATTTTCTTCCTCTCTCTTCCAACAATATGTTCTGCTTTTACATGATTTCTGTATATTTTCTCAGACATGCTCAGTTCTACAATGAAGACCTACCAGTGTGCACACACATAGGAGCAACAAATTTGTGCATCAAACTTTGTTTTAGCCGGCACCTTAATAAAGCAGCACTTTCAACAAACTGGCAAAAATTATATCCCCCCAATACCGCGGGCTTTACTGGATCATTCTGTCTAATTGTTATACTTGTTTAATTTATTTATCAATGGAAATACACTTATTGATCAATCAAAAGGCCACAAGAAATGTCAACAGTTGATTCAGTTTCAAGTCAACCTCTCCTCAAATACCATGGTGTCTGAGTCGTCATTTGAGGTAGTGAGTGTGATGGCTCTCTGCCGGTCAGTTTTGTTTCAGGCAACGTTACCTGATTATTCAGGTGATTTATGCTGTAACTGAAGTATAACAGTGATGTATATACCCCCTGTATTATGTGTGTTTTTACATTGATATCTAGCCCTCTTGATTAGCAGAATATTTGATCAAACGACATACTTCAGGTCGCAGAGGTGGCAGCTGGTGAAATGTTTCCTGCACTTGAATCCTTGAACCCAGCAAAAAATAATTCAGCCACAACATTCGTTGTAAATGTTTGGAACTTGAAACAACTTCAGAAAGCATCAAAAGAGGCAGAGGAAATATTAACCAATACATAACCAGGATGTAGTTGAACATCCCTTGAAGTAGCAGCTGAGGTTTCTTCCCTTCTACTTAATGTACATCAAACTATATACATTTAAGAATACTTTACATCTAATTGACCATCTTATCCACTTGTGTTACCACTTCCAGGGAACTGCAGATCTGTACGCCTTGTTAATGCCTCTAAGGGTTCTGCTACTCACTGTACGCTTCCTTCCTGTGTTAGACATTCCAAAATGCATCACCTCACATTTGTCCGGATTAAACTGCACCTGCTATTTCTCCGCCCAAGCCTCCAACCTATCTCTATCTTCTGACAATCCTCCTCACCAGCTCCCCCAATCTTTGTGTCACCTGCAAACCTATGAATCAAACCTGCAGACCATCATAAGCTCAGAAGTGAGAATACTCGCCAATGATTGCACAATGTTCAGCACCATTTGTGACTCCTCAGATACTGAAGCAGTCCATATTCAAATGCAACAAGATCTGGACAATATCCTGGCTTGGGCTGACAAGTGACAAATAACATTTGCGCCGCTCATGACCATCTCCAATAAGAGACAATCTAACCACCGCCCCTTGACATTCAATGATGTTACCATCACTGAATCCCCCACTATCAACTTCCTGAGGGGGGGTATCATTGACCAGAAACTCAACTAGACTCACCACATTAATATAGGGGCTATTAGAGCAGGCCAGAAGCTGGGAATACTGTGGCGAATAATTCATCTCCTGACTCCTCAAAGCCTGTCCCACCATCTACAAGGCACAAGTCAGGAGTGGGATGGAATACTCCCCACTTGCCTGAATGGGTACAGCCCAACAGCACTCAAGAAGCTTGACACCATCCAGGACAAAGCAGTCCCCTTGACTGGTACCACATTCACAAACATCCACTCCCTCCATCACAGGTGCTCAGTCGCAGCAGTGTGTACCATCTACAAAATGCTCTGCAGAAATTCGCCAAAGATCCTCAGACAGCATCTTCCAAACCCACAACCACTTCTATCTTGAAGGACAAGGGCAGCAGATATATGGGAACACCACCCCCTGCAAGTTCCCCTCCAAGCCACTCACCACCCTGACTTGGAAATATATCGTTGTTCCTTTGCTGTCACTGGGTCAGAATCCTTGAATTCCCTCCCTAAGGGCATTGTGGGTCAAACCACAGCAGGAGGGCTGCAGCAGTTCAGGAAGGCAGCTCACCACCACCTTCCCAAGGGGCAACTAGGGAAGGGCAAGAAATGCTGTGAGCCAGCAATCCTCACACCCCACGAATG
The DNA here is from genome assembly GCF_030684315.1 of Stegostoma tigrinum. NCBI lineage: Eukaryota > Metazoa > Chordata > Chondrichthyes > Orectolobiformes > Stegostomatidae > Stegostoma > Stegostoma tigrinum. The sequence continues at coordinate 77,317,992 of NC_081367.1, read as the reverse complement.
AAAAAATCAAGCATCTACATTCTTCTCCAAATCATCTATATATTACAAACAACAGGAGTCCTAATACTGACCCCTATGGAATACCATTGGTCAGAGTCATATAGCACTGAAAAATACCCTTTGGTCCAATTTTTTCTTGCTGACCAGGTATCCCAAAAATCCCATTTGCCTATGTTTGGTCCAAATACCTCTAAGCCTTCCTTCTTCATATAGCTGTCCAAGGATTTGAGGTTTCCAGTCAGAAGCTCTTCTATGACTGAGCCAGTTCTGTATCCAACTTAGCATGTCACCACAGAACCCGTGTGGCTTCACGTTTTGTATCAGCCTGCCATGAGGGACCTTGCCAAGGCCTTGCTGAAGTCCATGTGGATATCATCCACTGCCCTGCCCTCATCAACCACCTTTATCACTTCTTCAAAAAACTCAATTAAGTTTTTGTAACGCAATCTCCATCGAAGAAAGCCATGCTACTTGCTACCCCTGGGTAAAGCCATGTTATGTATTGCTAATAAGTCTGCATTTTTCCAAATGTGAGTCAATCCTATTCCTAAGAATCTTCTGCAATAATTTCCCTATTACTGACATTATGATTCACTCACCTGTAATTTCACAGATTATCCCTGTTGCCCTTCTTAAACCAAGGAACAATATTGGCCATTTCTCCAGTCCTTCGGGATGTGGCCAAAGAGGGTACAAAGATTTGGCACATGGACCTGCAATTTCCTACCACACCCCTTTAAACATTCAGCTCTCGTGAGGTCCTGAGGACCTGCCTACTTTGATGGTTTGCAAAACCCCCCATTATGCCACCAGTTCTTATAGTGAGACATCCCAGAATGTCAACATACTCTCCTCTAGACTTCACCACACCCCACCCTCACCCAACCCAACCACGTGCTTCTCCTTTGTGAAGACTGATGTCAGGTATTCATTAAGGCCCACACCCACTCCCTTCGCATGAATTCCTTCCTTTGTCCCTGAGTGGACCTACCCTTTCCCTAGCTACACCTTTGTTCCTTACATATGTTCAAAACATCTTGGGGTTTTCCTTATTTCTGTTTGACAAAGACATTTCATGGCCCTTTCTGGTGAATGAACAAACGAATGAATGAATGAACTTTATTGTCACATGTATTCAAATGAGTACAGTGAAAAGTTTATGTCATCACTTCCATTGCTCCTTTTAGCCTCCAAAGTCCTTGTTTATGTTCTTTCCTGTTACGTTTGCATTTTTCAAGGTCTCTGTCTGTCTTCAGTTTCCTAAACCTTGCCTATACCTCCTTTTAGTTTTTGACTAAGCTCGCAATTGCTCTCGCCATCCAAGGTTTGAATATCTCATTCTTCATCCTCACAGGAACATGCTGGCCCCAAACTCTAATCCACAAGCCTTTAAAAGATTCTGACATGCCGGATGTGGATTCACCCTCGAACAGTTGCCCCAGTCTACATTGCCCACTCTCTGCCGAATATTGAGATAGTCTGCCTTCCCCCAATTTAATACACGCACCCAAGGGCTACTCTTATCACCATTCATAAGTAGGTTAAAACTTACAGAAAGATGGTCATTGTTCCCAAAATGCTCCCCCACTAAAACTTCAATCATCTGGCCTAGTTCATTCCCCAATACCAAGTCCGGTATAGCCCCTTCCCTGGTTGGACTATTTACAAAATGTTTCACAAAATGGTCCTGGATATACCTAACAAGGTCCTCCCCAGTCCAAGTCCCTGGCACTAAGCCAGTCCCAGTCAATATGGGGCAAGTTAAAATCCCCAACCACTATAACCCTGTTATTTTCACATTTTCCACAATCTGCTCACATATCCATTTCTCTATCTCCCACTGGGTCTAGGGGAGCCTGTGGTACAATCCTATGAAAGTGATTGCACACTTCCTATTCCTGAACTCTACCCATTATGCCTTGCTGGATGAACCCTCCAAGGTGCCCTCCCTCAGTACAGCTGTGATATTCTCCCCAAAGAGTAACAGCACTCCCCCACCTCTTTACATCCCTCTCTATCCCACCTGAAACATCTCAATCCCAGAATGTTAATCTGTCTCTCAACCAAATCTCTGTAATGGCTACAACATCATAGTTATACATATTAATCCAAGCTCCACATTGATCTGCTTTCCCTGTCATACTCCTTGCCTTAAAATGCATATCCCTCAGACCACCAGTCCCACTGTGATCAGTGACCTCTCCCTGTCTGTATGCCCTCTTACCCTTACTGGCCTTAGTCTCTCACTCCTCCTCGGTCATTTCACTTGCTGACCTACTGCTCTGGCTCCCACTACCCTGCCATACAAGTTTAAACCCTCCCACTTGGCACTAGCAAACCTCCCTGCCAGGATATTGGTGCCCCTCCAGTTCAGGTGCAACCTATCCTTCTTGTCTAGGCCCCACCTGCCCCAGAGGACATGCCAATGATCCACATTCCTGAAGCTCTCCCTCCTACACCAGCTCTCTAGCTTAGCATTTAACTGTACTATCTTCTGAGGAAGGGTTGCTGGATCTGAAATATTAACTGCCTTTTCTTCACAGATGATGCCAGACCTGCTGAGCTTTACCAGAAACTTCTGTTTTAGTTTCAGATGTAACATATCTGTGACAAAGCTCAAGCTGATGAGGAGCATTTCCTCTACCAGCTCCAGCTACAGAATCATTTCTGTAACCATATGAAGTCCATTAGATTTATTCTTTGAAAATATTTTGGTGGAAACAACTTGATCTTCCAATCAGCGATAACGGGAACTGCAGATGCTGGAGAATCCAAGATAATAAAATGTGAGGCTGGATGAACACAGCAGGCCAAGCAGCATCTCAGGAGCACAAAAGCTGATGTTTCGAGCCTAGACCCTTCATCAGAGAGGGGGATGGGGTGAGGGATCTGGAATAAATAGGGAGAGAGGGGGAGGCGGACCGAAGATGGAGAGAAAAGAAGATAGGTGGAGAGAGTATAGGTGGGGAGGTAGGGAGGGGATAGGTCAGTCCAGGGAAGATGGACAGGTCAAGGAGGTGGGATGATGTCAGTAGGTAGGAGATGGAGGTGCGGCTTGGGGTGGGAGGAAGGGATAGGTGAGAGGAAGAACAGGTTAGGGAGGCAGAGACAGGTTGGACTGGTTTTGGGATGTAGTGGGTGGAGGGGAAGAGCTGGGCTGGTTGTGTGGTGCAGTGGGGGGAGAGGACGAACTGGGCTGGTTTTGGGATGCGGTGGGGGAAGGGGAGATTTTGAAGCTGGTGAAGTCCACATTGATACCATTAGGCTGCAGGGTTCCCAAGCGGAATATGAGTTGCTGTTCCTGCAACCTTCGGGTGGCATCATTGTGGTACTGCAGGAGGCCCATGATGGAGGTGTGGCTTTCTCTACATTGGGGAAACCAAGCAGAGGCTTGGGGACCACTTTGCAGAACACTTCTGCTCGTTTCGCAATAAACAACTGCACCTCCCAGTCGCAAACCATTTCCACTCCCCCTCCCATTCTTTAGATGACATGTCCATCATGGGCCTCCTGCAGTGCCACAATGATGCCACCCGAAGGTTGCAGGAACAGCAACTCATATTCCGCTTGGGAACGCTGCAGCCCAATGGTATCAATGTGGACTTCACCAGCTTCAAAATCTCCCCTTCCCCCACCGCATCCCAAAACCAGCCCAGTTCGTCCCCTCCCCCCACTGCACCACACAACCAGCCCAGCTCTTCCCCTCTACCCACTGCATCCCAAAACCAGTCCAGCCCCTCTCTGCCTCCCTAAACTGTTCTTCCGCTCACCCATCCCTTCCTCCCACCCCAAGCCGCACCTCCATCTCCTACCTACTAACCTCATCCCACCTCCTTGACCTGTCCGTCTTCCCTGGACTGACCTATCCCCTTCCTACCTCCCCACCTATACTCTCCTCTCCACCTATCTTCTTTTCTCTCCATCTTCGGTCCGCCTCCCCCTCTCTCCCTATTTATTCCAGAACCCTCTCCCCATCCCCCTCTCTGATGAAGGGTCTAGGCCCGAAACATCAGCTTTTGTGCCCCTGAGAAGCTGCATGGCCTGCTGTGTTCATCCAGCCTCACATTTCATTATCTTGACCTTCCAATCATTCAAATTAGGTTAATAAGGGAGGTCAACAGAGGTGAAGAAAGGGCGTGTGTTGGCATGGGTAGAAAGCTTCTGAGATGACCCCAGCCTGTCAAACTGCTGGGAGCAGAGATGTAGACAGTAGCATCGCATCAAGCAGAGCTTAACAGCTGACCCATAGCAATAAAAGGCAGCAAACGCATTCTCCCAAACTGAGGACTATTTGAAAAACCAGTCACTGAACAATGAACTTCAGTCACCATTCACAGTTGCTTGAGTGTTGAGTCACGTTTACTTCCCATTTTTTGCCAGAGACCATCCACTTCCAGATTCAGGGGCGTGCCACTGGGCAACTGGGGAAAAGGGAGGTTCCCAAAACTGTGTAAAATTGACCAATCATTCATGTTGTGTTGCTTTTCCTGAGGAGAATGCTAAGTGAATCAAGGCAGTGTTTTAGGGAGGTTTAGGGGGATTTGAGGAATCCCTTTTTCACCAAGAATCTAGTAAGGGTCTGGAATGCCGGGCTTTGGAGGAGAGTTAAGGTGGGAAACCTCACAGACTCAAAGGGCTGAAAAGCCTTTTGTATAATTCTACAGTTCTTTGGGGGGATCGGGGGGGGGGGGGGGCGCGGTGTGCCTCCAAAATACATGACTAGTGACACTAGTCCCACCTACACACAATAGGCCCACAGCCTTGTACATGTTCAAGTGCTCACCCAATACTTTTAAAAAGCTGTGAGGTTTCCAGTCTCAATTACCCACCCAGGGAGTGCCTTCCACACTCCCACACCCTCAGGGTGAAAACATTTTCCTCAAATTCCCTCCAGACCTCCTGCCTTTCACTTTAGAAGTGTCCCCCTGCCTTGTTACTGACCCTTCAACTAAGGGGAATGAAATAAGTCCACTGAGGCTGGTATCCCAATCTCCACATTACCCTTTATTTAAACATGGAGAGTCCTTCACACCAGTTCAGCTCCCTCAGAGCCAGCTCTGGCACTCCTGTCAGCCAGGGCTCCCTGATTAGACCAGATTAACAGCCCCAATCAGGGAACTCGTAATCCAAGAGGTCCACCTGTCTGATCTCGTTACAATCACTACATCCCCACCACCACACTGCCCCACTCCCCCACACCCACCCCCTACTGCCGCAGCCTCCCCCCGCCCCCCTACTGCTGAGTCTAAGGACCTCAGCTGCTTCATTTTTTTTGTAGCTCCATTTGCACTTTAGCACTGGGTCAGGTTCCTCCAGCTCTGCTTCTGATACGGGGCTGTGTGTAACACACAGTAGCTCGACTCTTGTGCTCAGAGCACCTCGGAAGAAATTCACTCCCTTCTTCAGGCAGCAATGGCATTGAGGCGTTGACATCTCCAAGTTCATCTCAGATTCCGAGGTATCCTCAATGCTTGGCGGAGCGGGAGGAAGGCTGTCAGGGATCTGGGCATGTTTTTCCTCCAGCTCCATTTTCAAGTTCGTAGCTTTCATCATTTCCACCACTTTATTGATAATCGAGAGTAGATTGATGAAGAGGTGATTGGCCAAGTTGGATTTATTCTATATTTTATGTACACGACATGCCTGGGCAATATCCCACATTGTTGGGTAGATACCAGTGCTGTAGCTATACTGAAACAGCTTGGCTCGGGGAGCAGAAACTTCTGGAGAACAAGTCTTCAGTGTTATTGCTGGGATGTTGTGAGGGCCCGTAGACTTTGCAACTGTTTGACCAGATTCTGGCTCATTTTTCAGAATATCTGCCTTCCCACAATCCAAAACCCATTTCTGCAGTTCATCCTTCTCTTTTTCTGTAACAAATTTAAAACACCTGATGGTGCAGTCATTGTCACCAAAATGCTGCTCCACACTCACCTCAAACATTTGTTTGGCTTTGTTCCACAGAATTAGGTCCAGCACTGCACTTGTTCTTTCTTGGACTATCTACATATAGATACTAAAAATGTTTCCTGAATTCATTTCAAGAAACCTGCCCTAAACTCTAAACCCTTTATACTATGATTTTGCGGCAGTTTAAACCCCTAGTTGTTGTAATTACACACTTCAGTGAATTATCTACAAGTCCGTTCCTCCACCGCCCACTGACTGAATGGACGCCTGTTGTACACTCACGGCAATATGACTGTCCCCTTTTTATTCCTCAATTCTACCCACAATGCCTCACTTAATGATACTTCCAAGGTATCCCCCCTTTTTACTGTGTAACTCATCTTGCCACCATTTCATATCCACGCCTCACAGCCAGTGTCCACAAATGGTCTTGTTCCTTCTTCTCTTTACTATCCATTTCTTACACTCCCAATTCTCCATTTTTTCTCCTTGTAAAGGAAATGAGCCACAGTATTCCAGGAAGGTACAGACAACCAGGGGATAGGTGGCCCTTCTTGAAGTCCACTGGCAACATGTAGCTATTTCACAATTGTTTTGTTTTCAACATGGCGCTGTGTAAATCTCTAGAAGCCGCTCCCATGTTGTAACAAATGCTGAAGACAGTGATAGATAAATCAAGGTGATTGAAAAGATGGATTAATCTACTTCCAATGAGTTAGAAATCCCATATCAAGCGGCAAAAACACACTCTGCAAAGAACTGCTGGGGATTCTAGCCTTTGACCTGGGTGTGGCTGCAGTTATCCATTGCTACGTTGTACTTTTACCATCTGTCAGTCTTAGTGGTCAATCCAGGCAAATGGCCCACACCCCTGTGAACCAATCAATAAAGCCAGAATCAAAAAGGAAGAGAAACTGCTGAAGAAACTTAGCAGGTCTGTGGAGAGGAAGCAAAATTAACGCTTCAAGTCCAGTGATCCTTCTCCAGAGCTGATAGTAGCTGGGAATAGGTTAGTATTGATGTGACTGACAGGAGGTAGGGGCTTGGGTGAGGTGGGGTGGGTGTGAGTGGATAGATGGAAATAGTGCCCATAGACAGAGAAAAAAGGTTAAGCAGATATTGGGCTGGCTCTGCTGAAAGCAACCTGGGGTGTGAGGCCTGGGTAAAAGGATATGGAAGAAGGTGTTCAGGCCCTAAAAGCATTGAACCCGATATTGCATCATCAAAGCTGCAGGTTTCCCAAGCAGAAGATAAGATGTTGTCCTTCCAGCTTGTACTGAGCCTCACTGCAAATCCGAGGCAGAGATGCCTGCTCATCTACTCACCACAGAGTGGGTAGGGTCATGTTGGATTCCCAAGATCACTTGCTGGGGCTTTCACTCTAACTCCCCACATCCTCCTACCCCTAAACCAGTTAAAATTCCTCTCAATTATGATGAAGAACATAACTGGGAGACAAAACTATAAAATGTGCATTAATAGATCTCTTAGAGGATTCAAAAGAAACTTCTTTGCCACCCAGAAAACGATTTGAATGTGAAACTTGCTGCTAGAGTTAAATATTGAGGCAAATAGCAGAGCTCCATTGCAGGGGAACCCAGACAAACAGGTGAGAACCAATGGAATCTTATGCTGAACAGGGGCTCTTTGGTTTCTGTGTCCAAAGGCCCCATCCCCCCCTGTTAAACATAAACTCGCAAAGCAGCACTGAGGGAGCGTAGCTTTGTCAGAATTACTATCTTTTCAATGGGTCTGACTGAGAGCTGATCTGTCCCTTTAGGTCAACATAAAAGGCCCCATTGCACAATCTCAAAGAGCAAAAGATTTTTCAATAAATACTTCAAGCAACCTCACTAAAACAGATTATCGGCCATTATCTCATTGGCTCTTTGTGGAACATTGCTTTTTGCAAATTGATTGTCACATTTCCTTTTGATGTAACTCCACTTCAGATGTATTTTATTGGCTATAAAGTGTTTAGGGATGGGCTGGGATTCTGAGAGAGCGATCTAAATGTTACTTATTTCTTTCTTGAAACATCCAGCAATTCAAGGGCTAATTTCCCAATTGGTCATTGTTGGCACAGAGAGACTCATTGGAAAATTATGACCCTGTCATGCATGGGGTTTCATCCATTAATTGTTGTTTTGTCTCTTAGCTTTACCTTATGGTCAAAACAAGTGAATGATACTAACATGATCCAGCTGCCAGTGCAAAGATAGGAGGTTCAATTTCTTCTGCTCTAGTTACCAAGGGAAGCAGGCTTCTGGAAATAATGGAGCTTAAAATGTTATGCATTATATATCCTTATGCTTCAGCATGTTAGCTAGCATGTGTGAAATGTGCACATGGCATGAACAATTGTGGCTAAGGAAGTTTGAAAAGCTTCCGTGACAAAAGAAACACAGGTGTAGTTATAGAGTGAGGATACAGAGAGAACAATTATATATAGAGAGAGAGACGGAGAGAGAGAGAAGACATGGAGAGAAAAGGGCTAGTGATAAAGAATGTGAATAAATATAGAGAGAGAACATAGAGAAAGAAAGCGGAGAAAATTGTAGAACAATTATATTTATGGAGAGTGAGAAAGAATATCGAGAGAAAAATTCATTACTCTCATTAGACACAAAATTGGAGCTTAAGAAGATTAAGATATCAATATTGGAAGCAGAACTAACAAAGCGCTCAAAAGTGAAAGTGATTGGATGTCACAGTTGTAGAAAAGAGCTTCATGCTGAGCTGTCAGAGTTACAATTCAGATAAGTAGGAAATGGTCATCTGAAAGGGTAGTTGTTGCTAATATGAAGTTACTGTTAAAACCTCAAGGAAGAATCTCAATGCAGTTAATTTATAAAAGTTATGCACACAGCTAGAAATATAGTAGATCCTAATTGGAAAAGACTACATTTTCTCAAAACATTACTTCCATTTCAGTACGAACCCTGCCTCTTGTTTCTTCCCTTGAGGCATCCAATTTTATCCCCAGCTGCTACCATCTTCCAATCAAAGTCAATTCCTTCCTTTGGAAACAATTCTCGATGCTGCCTTCAGTGCGGTGGTACCTGTAAATCCCATGCTGTGTCCCCAGTTTGACAGTAATTTTGCTTGTGCATTGTATCACAGCTTCCTCACTATTTGTTCCCAATAACGATCACTTCTTCATTTTGAGGCTACTATCCATTCAGTCCTGGTGCTGCCATTATTCCTCCTCTCATTACTGTCACCAGTTTTACAAAGTTGTCATGAAGTAGAATTTTTTAACATATCCCAACTAATAGGTTGATGTTATTAAAAATAAGATTGGGGTCATCACTTTCTTATACTGGGGATAACATTGGCCTTGTTAGGTCCCTGAATTTTTACTGCTCCAAGTACCCAAAAAGGCATATATGTACAAGATAACAAAGTGTGGAGCTGGATGAACACAGCAGGCCAAGCAGCATCTTAGGAGCACAAAAGCTGACGTTTCGGGCCTAGACCCTTCATCAGAAAAGAAGGAGTGGGAGAGGGTTCTGAAATAAATAGGGAGAGAGAGGAAGGCGGATTGAGGATGGATTGAGGAGATGATAGGTGGAGAGGAGACAAACAAGTTAAAGAGGCAGGGATGAAACCTGTAGGGGTGAGTGTAGATGGGGAGGTAGTGAGGGGATAGGTCAGTCCGGGGAGGACGGACAGGTCAAGGGTTTGGGATGAGGTTAGTAGGGAGGAAATGGGGGTGCGGCTTGAGCTGGGAGAGGAGGGGATAGGTGAGAGGAAGAATAGGTTACAGAGGCGGGGATGAGCTGGGCTGGTTTTGGGATGCATTAGGGAGAGGGGAGATTTTGAAGCTTGTGAAATCCACGTTACAGATTTTTGACAACACATTTGTGAGGCATTAATTCCTGTGAAATGAACAGATGCCAGCAACACACAGAACAGGCAGATCAATCAATGTACAACACAGAAATAAAACAAAGAATGCAGATGACAGAGACCTGAAACAGAATTAGATTGACAGATGCAGCAGATCTGGCAGCAGCAGGACACCTGCAAAAGTGTCGTACCGGACTGGAAGCGTGAGCTCTGTTTTTCTCCACAGATGCTGCCAGACCTGCTGATTTTCTCCAGCTATTTCTGTTTTTGAACATAAAACATAGTTTTGTATCCAATTGCGCCATGTTAGAGCTCAATGCCCCAGCTAGTTGCTCCTCCATACATTTGTACAACTACACATGCAGGAAGGGATTCCCCCTGTTAACCCAACCACCACTGCAACTCCATCTCATGGAATCATCAACTAGTTATAGCTCCTTTTGGTTACACTGGAAGAAGTTTGGAGCTTTCTCACATTGTTTGATGTTGGAAGAGGCGACAGGGAGTTGAGTGCAAGGAGCTACAAAACATTTTTAATAACTTCAAGGCTTCTGCACAAGCTGATTGCTTCCACACACGGCTGCACTAATCAGCTCAATCTTTCAAATACAGCTTGACTGGGAAAATGAGCAGAAAGCAGATAGAGTGGGACAAGATGCTGGAAGAATGAAGATGAGGAACAGAAGGAGCATTATCTTTGATAAGACAGTAGTTGTGCTAATTGGCTTGTAATCTGAAAAGGCTAGTCTAATGATCTCATCCTAGCACCTGGACAGTTTAATTTTCATAAATAAATGTGGGGGGTAATGGTCCTTTCAGTAATGGTAACCGCAAAACTGACTATTTGTTACAATGAAAGGGAAGAAAATCTGTTTCCTTTTTCTTGTGTGGCTCCCCAATGAAATGGCCAAGCCAGCCACACAGTTGTACGGAACAATTAACATTTGCACCACACAAGTGGAAACATTGACCAACTACAATAAAAGCCTACACCACCGTACATGCCATGTCAAAACAAGAGGAAAAATCCAACATGGACCCAAGCCAACTCACAAATCTAATCTCAAACATCAACAACACAATCAAAGAGATTGTTGCCCAGACCATCAAGTGGCACCTCATCAATAATTACCTGCTCACACATTTTCAGTTTGGGTTCTGCCAGGCTGACACAATCCAGAACTCAATGCATCCTTGGCCCAAACATGAACAAAAGAGCTGAAATCAAGGAGTGAAATGAGTTGCAGTGCCATTGACAACAAGGCAGGATTTGACCAACATGGCTTCAAGGAGACATACCAAACTTAAAGTCAATGGGAATCAGAGGGGAAATGTTAGTTGGAGTCATCCCTGACACAAAGGAAGATGGTTATTATTGTTGGGGGTTAGTCATCTCAGCTCCAGGACATCTCTGCAGGAGTTCCTCAGGTAAGTGTCCTCAGACCAACCGCCTTCAGCTTCTTCATTAGTGATTTTCCCTCCGTCATAAGGTCAGAAATGTCTGCCAAATATTGCACAATGTTCAGCACCATACACAAGTCTTCAGATACTGAAGCAGTCCATGTTCAAATGCAGCAAGACCTGGACAATACCCAGTCTTTGGCTGATATGGGGCAAGTAATATTTGTATTACACAATAACATTTGTACCACACATTTCCAAAAACAGAAAATCACTGTCCCTGGATGTTCAATATTCAACCATCACAAAATCACACACTGTTAACGTTGTGTCAATATCAAAATGGAGGTGGCTTTGGGAACTTTGGAAAGCTTTAAGATAGACAAGTCCCCAAGATCTGTGGGATCCATCCCAGCATGCTGAGGGAGTCCGCTGAGGAAATTGCTGGGGTCTTGTACAAAATCTTTGTATCTTGTTTAGGCACAGGTACAGCTCTAGAGAACTGGAGAATTAGCTAACATTGTGCTTTTGTTTAAGAAGGGCAACAGAGATAATCTGGAAAATTACGGGCTGCGGTGCCTTACATCAGTGGCGGCGAGATTATTAGAGAAGATTATTAGGGATAGGATTGACAGGCATTTGGAAATGTAGACTTATTAGTGATAGGCAACATGCTTTGTGTGGGAGGTCATGTCTCACAGACTTGATTGAGTTTTCTGAAGTGACAAAGATGATTGATGAGGGCATGGTGATAGATGCTGTCTATATGGACTTTAGCAAGACCTTTGACAAGGTGCCTCATGGCAGACTGGTACAGAAGGTGGAGTCACATGGGATGAGCAGTGAACGGGTAAGATGGATACAGAGATAATAGGAACTGCAAATGCTGGAAAATCTGAAATAACAAGGTGTGAAGCTAAATGAACACAGAAGGCCAAGCAGCATCAGTGGAGCAGGGAGGCTGGTGTTTTGGACCTTTTCTGAAGGATAGTCTAGGCCTGAAACATCAGCCTTCCAGCTCCTCTGATGCTGCTTGGCCTGCTGTGTTCATCCAGCTCCACAAGATGGATACAGAACTGGCTTTGTCATAGAAGGCAGAGAGTAGCAGAAGAAGAGTCTGTGGAGGTCTGTGACCAGTGGTGTTCCACAGGGATCAGTGCTGGAGCCTCTGTTGTTTATAATGTACCTAATTTGGAAAAGAATGTTAGTGACCTGATTAGTTAGTATGCGGATGACACAAAGATTGGGGAACTGCAGATAATGAGGAGAATTGCCAGAGGATACAGAAGGGTATGAATAGGCTTGAGACTTGGACGGAGAGATAGCAGATGGAATTTAATCTGGACAATGCGAGACGACGCCTTTTCAAAGGTTAATGCAGGACGGAAATATACAGTAGATGGCATAACCCTTAGAAGCATCAACATACAGGTGGGTCTAGGCATACAGGTACACAGATCCCTGAAAGAGGCAACACAAGTGGATATGGTGTTCAAGAAGGCATATAGCATGCTTGCCTTCATTGGTTGGAGCATAGAGTGTAAAGATTGGCTAGCCATGTTGCAGCTGTATCAAGCTTTAGTTCAACCACATTTGGAATATGGTGTACAATTCTGGCCACCACACTACAAGATGAACATGTAGGCTTTGGAGATGGCACAAGAACAGTTTACCGAGGAGTTGCTTGGTTTGGATGGTCTTTGTTATGAGGACAAACGTCTAACGATGTTTGAAAATTTCAACACCCTACAGGGCAAAACAGCCTATCTGATTGGTACTGCATCTTAACACCTAGAACATTCACTGCCCCCAGCACCAAGCACAGTGCACCTGTGTACCAGAAATTTGGAAGATATACTGCAAAAACCCAGCAAGGCCTGTAGACAGCATCTTTAAAATCCACAGACTCTACTGCATACCCGATCAAAGACAGCAGTGACATTGTAATGACCACCGCTGGTTCATCTCTGAGTCATGCAGTATTATAACTTGGAAGTACAGCACCTTTCTTTCACAATCCTGGAGCTCCCTCCCTAATGGCATTGTGGATCTCCCATTTCACACAGACTGGTGTGATGCAATGGTTCAAGACAGATGACCTAACCTCTTCATATACAATAAATGTTGGTCTAACTTGTGACACTCATATCTCATGAATGTAGGAAAAAGGTATAGAAACCAATGAGATAGGTAGATCTAAGAATGATGCTCTGTCAAGATAGCATGAGAAGCTAGTATCTATATTATAACAAAGATCCTCAAATATACTCATCTCAATGATCTAAGATTTTGGGAAAGCCATTCAGGACAGAGATAAGGAAGAATTTATTCACTCAGAGAGTTGTGAACCTGTGAATTCTCTCCCACAGGAAGCTGCTGGAGCCTGTCCATTAGAAATATTCAACAGGGAGCTGCACATGGCCCTTGTAGCTAAAGCAATCAAAGGGTATAAAGAGAGGAGGGGAATGGGTTACTGAGATTGCATGATCAACCGTGATCATATTGAATGGTGATGCAGTCTCAAAGGGCTGAATGGCCTACTCCTGCTCTGATTTTCTAAGTTGCTATGTTTCAATGTAATCTGACCAATATGCCAATAGATCAAACAGTTTAGGGAGTTTGGCACATGCCTGAGAGAGGGGGTTGAGAAGAAATGATTTAGATGCATGGGGCATGAACAACAACACAAAAAAAATCGAACTATTTCAATGATAATAAAGTGTGGAGCTGGATGAGCACAGCAGACCAAGCAGCATCCCAGGAGCACAAAAGCTGGGATGCTGCTTGGCCTGCTGTGCTCATCCAGCTCCACACTTTATTATCTTGGATTCTCCAGCATCTGCAGTTCCCATTATCTCTGAAACTATTTCACTGAGTTTGACTCCAAATAAACAGGTCTGGGTTCAATAACTAAAGAAACTGTATAATCGCAGCTGTGTATAGGGCTTTAAACTAAAAGTAGGGGTCTTCAGTTGAAGAAAGACTTAGAGGTCGACAGGGAAACTGTGTAACATTGCAGCTGGACAGCCATTTGTGTAAAGTCAAGCAGAGTTAGACAGGAAGAGACAAAGAGCCTAACTGTAATGAAGCATCAGCAAAGAGGTTCAAACAAATAATGATAATACAACAGAATTAAAATCAAAGATGAATCCTCCTGGGAGCCTGCAGACAAACCCAGCTCCCCACCCTGCCACCTCTTATTGAACAGCAGAGGAGGTGATCCCCTGAAAAGGATAATGACTTGTTATCCAATACAGCACCCAATCTATGTCATAGTAGTCATCACAACAGTTTAAATTAGCAAGAAACTAATTTATCTCCTGGCCACATTTAAATGTGTGACACTGGCTTCTATTTTGGTATAAATGACAAAATTTCACAACTGTCTGACATTCAATGAATGAAATTGATTTAATTCAATGAGAGATTTTACAAACTAAAAAAAAGAACAAGTTTTCAGTAATTAACGTGTTCACAGATAATGTGTCAATGATTGAAAATTAGCACTAACACGATTATTTCTGCATAGCCAAAGCAATTTGTCATAACGTAATGTTATAACCCCTTCTGAAACTGAATATCAACTTGGCACATCTGTCCTGATTGGTGGAATGCTAGATCAATGGAGAATTATCTGACAGGAATCTGACATGCTAAAACGTTCTATCAATAGGCCACTAGATCACATGGGATCACTAATAACAGTTAGTACACAATGGGAGCTCAATACAATACTGTCGCCAATGGATTTCAAATCCAGAAATAATTGCTTCCTTCAAAGAAATTCCCTCTGATTCAGTCAAGAAAGCTTTCCCACAGAATTATGATGTTCTGGTTCATGTCCCATGGTACAGTTTGTTTGTAAGTAGCATGGGTATAGAGGCGATTCAACAGTTTGCTCCCTGGGATGAAGTCTTTCAGCAATGAAGAGAGGCGGGATAAGGTCAGGTGTTTTCTGTGGAGCAGAAAAGATTGAGGGGTGATACCCGATAGAGGGATATCAGATTATAAGGAGCGTGGACATGGTTCATATCCTTTAGAGGAAAATGTTTGTTCCTCATTTTGGAACCAAGTGGCAGCCTGTTATTTTTAAAATTGTACTCTCTGTATCTAGACTCCTCAACAAGTCAACCCCGTCCCCTCTGCCTACCTCACTCGAATTCAGAAATATTAGAAGTGATCTCATTGAAACATATCGGATCCTTAAGGGATTTGTCGTGGTAAATGCTGAGAGGGTTCTAAATCTTTGCCACAGAGACCTGTGGGGGCAGAGTCCTTTTGATATTTAAGGTTGATATAAATAGATTCTTGATCATTTGGGGAATCAGGCGTTATAGGGAGAGGGCAGGAAAGAGAGTGTGATGAACATTGGATCAGCCGTGGCCTACCGAATGGCACAGCAGGCTTGATGGGCCAAATGGCCTACTCCTGTTGCTATTTCTGATGGCCTTATGGTTACTGGAAGCACATTTTGGACTTCAAAATAAAACTTCCTGGAAGAGCCACTTAAGCCAAATGAACATGCAGAGCCAGATAGACTATGGAACAGTTGAGGTTGTTTCCAGGAAAGTCAAATGTCTGGGTTAATGCCAGTCATGAGCCTCTACTTTATTTCAGGTAAGGCTTTGAGAAGTTGAGTGACAAAGAGAAGAGGCGCCTTTCAGAACTTCTGTGAAAACCGCTTCAAATATCGGGTGAGAAAGTTGGAAAATCTGATACAGCAATTCTCCTGAGAAGGTTCTGGAAGACTGTTGCTTAACTCCACCTGAACTAACTGGTTCTGAAAAGATCCCATTTGCACCTGCACATGTCTAGTCAAACCCACTTACGCACTTAAAGATAACAGACTGAAAGTAGTTTGAAAAATTTCATAGATAACACAGCGTGGAGCTGGAGGAGTGCTGCAGCCAGGCAGCATCAGAGGGGCAGGAAAGTTGACATTTCGGGTCAGGGCCCTCTCTCTTGCTCCTCTGATGCTGCCTGGCCTGCTGTTTTCACCCAGTTTCACACGGCGTTATCTCTGACTCCAGCATCGACAGTTCTTGCTGTCTCTGAAGCACTTCATACATTGTTTTTCTGCAAGTTAACAATAATCGGGCTGAAGTAATTTTTATAGGAAAGTTGATCATTACAAAGAAAGCCCTATTTTTGATAACAAGTGTGGAGCTGGATGAACACAGCAGGCAAAGCAGCATCTCAGGAGCTCAAAAGCTGACGTTTCGGGCCTAGACCCTTCATCAGAGAGGGGGATGGGGAGAGGGAACTGGAAGAAATAGGGAGAGAGGGGGAGGCGGACCCAAGATGGAGAGAAAAGAAGATAGGTAGAGAGGAGAGTATAGGTGGGGAGGTAGGGAGGGGATAGGTCAGTCCAGGGAAGATGGACAGGTCAAGGAGGTGGGATGAAGTGGTAGGTAGGAAATGGAGGTGCGGCTTGAGGTGGGAGGAAGGGATGGGTGAGAGGAAGAACAGGTTAGGGAGGCAGAGACAGGCTGGGCTGGTTTTGGGATGCGGTGATGGGAGGGGCAGAACTGGGCTGGTTTTGGGATGCAGTGGGGGAAGGGGAGATTTTGAAGCTGGTGAAGTCCACATTGATACCATTGGGCTGCAGGGTTCCCAAGCGGAAAATGAGTTGCTGTTCCTGCAACCTTTGGGTGGCATCATTGTGGCATTGCAGGAGGCCCATGATGAACATGTCGTCTGAGGAATGGGAGGGGGAGTTGGAATGGTTCGCGACTGGGATGTGCAGTTGTTTGTTGCGAACCGAGTGGAGGTGCTCTGCAAAGCGGTCTCCAAGCCTCCGCTTGGTTTCCCCAATGTAGAGGAAGCCACTCCGGGTGCAATGGATACAATATACCACATTAGCAGATGTGCAGGTGAACATCTGTTTGATATGGAAGGTCATTCTGGGGCCTGGGTTGGGGGTGAGGGAGGAGCTGTGGGGGCAAGTGTAGAACTTCCTGCGGTTGCAGGGGAATGTGCCGGGTGTGGTGGGGTTGGAGGGCAGTGTGGAGCGGACAAGGGAGTCGCGGAGAGAGTGGTCTCTCCGGAAAGCAGACAGGGGTGGGGATGGAAAAATGTCTTGGGTGGTGGGGTCGGATTGTAGATGGCGGAAGTGTCAGAGCTCTATT
Source organism: Stegostoma tigrinum (assembly GCF_030684315.1). Classification (NCBI taxonomy): domain Eukaryota; kingdom Metazoa; phylum Chordata; class Chondrichthyes; order Orectolobiformes; family Stegostomatidae; genus Stegostoma; species Stegostoma tigrinum. Next base: position 77,300,701 of record NC_081367.1, on the reverse strand, counting down.
TTTGTTTGCTTTAAATGGCATTTGTGCATTTGGTTAAATAGGAAGGTCAATATTTGTGACTGGATGGCTCGTTTGCAATGCAGAGTGACACCAACAGTATGGGTTCAATTCCTGCACCAAGCTGAGGTTGCCATAAAGGACCCTCCTTCTCACCCTCTCCCCTTGCTTGAGGTACGGTGACCCTCAGGTTAAACTTCACTAATGAGACAGCAGTCCTACATCTGATAAGAATGTATCAGAGATAATGGGAACTGCAGATGCTGGAGAATCCAAGATAATAAAATGTGAGGCTGGATGAACACAGCAGGCCAAGCAGCATCTCAGGAGCTCCTGAGATGCTGCTTGGCCTGCTGTGTTCATCCAACCTCACATTTTATTATCTCTGATAAGAATGTGATGGCTTTACCTTCACTGTTTAATATTTAAACTTTTGTACCTCAAACATTGTATTAATCAGAATGCATCTTTGTTAATTCTTACTTTAATAATAATATATGTTTCTAAATATTATTTTGCTATAAAAGAAAAGGTTTGACAGTTTTTTTTGTACTTTGAAACCGATTTGGATAAAAGAAACCAATGGTCTTACCTGTAATGGGTAAAAAATTTCACTTTATATTGTGACCAATGGAGTGACAAAGCCAGAAAAAAGTCATGCATTCTCCCAGACTCCTCTGTTACACTGTGTACAACATATATTTTTAGAATTTAACGTCTCAAATTTTCCATAAGGGTAGAAAAAGAAAGGATTCTAAAGCAAGGAATTATTACAAGATGTTCCGACAAAGATTCTAATTTCACGTGAAATCAAATAAAAAGATTAGCACATAACATTTTCTGCAACCTTTTCCAATTTTACAAACATCTATTCAATCAAAATGTAAGCCAAACATATGCACTTACCTGATGTTGAAAAATATTTTGTGATATAAATGCATGAAATAAAATATTTGTATGCTTATGTTATCCATGAAACTGTCAACTTATAATATCTCAGTAAATTTTAATGAATTATGTTCTGCTGGTAGCTTCCTGCCTCCAGGCCAGAGCTTTTCCATTCCCGGCTTCCTCCATATCACCCCACTCACTGATTCCCTCAGAACAATTGATTCTGTAAAGAAATGTCTGAGATACAAAAGTTTAAGTATTCACTGCCTGTAAAGATCCTAACACACACACACTCTCTCTCATACACACACACACACACACACACTCACACACACACACACACATGCACCATCTGACACTCACAGGCTGACACACACACACAAGCACACACACATGGACTGACACATACACTGACTGAAACACACACAAAGACTGACACACGCTGACTGACACGCACAGACACACACACTGACTGACACAAGCACAAATTGACATGCACACAAACACACACACAGACACACACAAATACAGACACACACACTGACACACACACAGGCTGACACACACGTGCAGACTGACACACACACACACACACACACACACACAGACACACACACACACACAAACACACGTGCACAGGCTGACATGCATACGGACTGACACCCACACATACATAGTCTGACACACTCTGACTGACACACACAAACTGACACACATACACATACAAACGCACACACACTGACTGACACAATTACAGACACACACACACACACAAACATGCACACACACACATGTACACTCACACTGGTCAAAGAAAAAAATAAATTCTTTGCAGTGATCAACTTTTCTATTAAAAATACTTCAGCCATTGTGAGCAACCACATCTCATTTGGGATAAAATTAGCCAAACCTGAAACTGTATTTCAAAACTGAATATTTGCAATCACAAAACCCAGAGCCCCTGAGAAACTACTTACTAGCTTGCAGAGCCAGAGAAGCTCCTGATGCTGTCAACCTGACTCCTTCTGAACCAGAGGTTCCAAGTAGGTTACGTGGAACAGTCCCTCTTCCGCACCTACACAGGCCCCAAACCCCACCTCTTCCTCCGGTACATTGATGACTGTATCGGCGCCACCTCTTGCTCCCCAGAGGAGCTCGAACAGTTCATCCACTTCACCAACACCTTCCACCCCAACCTTCAGTTCACCTGGGCCATCTCCAGCACATCCCTCACCTTCCTGGACCTCTCAGTCTCCATCTCAGGCAACCAGCTTGTAACTGATGTCCATTTCAAGCCCACCGACTCCCACAGCTACCTAGAATACACCTCCTCCCACCCACCCTCCTGCAAAAATTCCATCCCCTATTCCCAATTCCTCCGCCTCCGCCGCATCTGCTCCCACGACAAGACATTCCAGATGTCCAAGTTCTTCAAGGACCGCAACTTTCCCCCCACAGTGATCGAGAACGCCCTTGACCACGTCTCCCGTATTTCCCGCAACACGTCCCTCACACACCGCCCCCGCCACAACCGCCCAAAAAGGATCCCCCTCGTTCTCACACACCACCCCACCAACCTCCGGATATAACGCATCATCCTCCGACACTTCCGCCATTTACAATCCGACCCCACCAACCAAGATATTTTTCCATCCCCACCCCTGTTGGCTTTCCGGAGAGACCACTCTCTCCGTGACTCCCTTGTTCGCTCCACACTGCCCTCCAGCCCCACCACACCCGGCACCTACTCCTGCAACCGCAGGAAATGCTACACTTGCCCCCACACCTCCCCCCTCACCCCTATCCCAGGCCCCAAGATGACATTCCACATTAAGCAGAGGTTCACCTGCACATCTGCCAATGTGGTATACTGCATCCACTGTACCCGATGTGGCTTCCTCTACATTGGGGAAACCAAGCGGAGGCTTGGAGACCGCTTTGCAGAATACCTCCGCTCAGTTCGCAACAAACTACTGCACCTCCCAGTCGCAAACCATTTCCACTCCCCCTCCCATTCTCTTGATGACATGTCCATCATGGGCCTCCTGTAGTGCCACAATGATGCCACCCGAAGGTTGCAGGAACAGCAACTCATATTCTGCCTGGGAACCCTGCAGCCTAATGGTATCAATGTGGACTTCACCAGTTTCCAAAATCTCCCCTTCTCCAACTGCATCCCTAAACCAGCCCAGTTCATCCCCACCCCCCACTGCACCAGACAACCAGCCCAGCTCTTCCCCTCCACCCACTGCATCCCAAAACCAATCCAACCTGTCTCCGCCTCCCTAACCTGTTCTTCCTCTCACCCATCCCTTGCTCCCACCCCAAGCCGCACCCCCATCTACCTACTAACCTCATCCCACCTCCTTGACCTGTCCGTCTTCCCTGGACTGACCTATCCCCTCCCTACCTCCCCACCTATACTCTCTCCACCTATCTTCTTTTCTCTCCATCTTCGGTCCGCCTCCCCCTCTCTCCCTATTTATTCCAGAACCCTCACCCCATCCCCCTCTCTGATGAAGGGACTAGGCCCAAAACATCAGCTTTTGTGCTCCTGAGATGCTGCTTGGCCTGCTGTGTTCATCCAGCCTTACATTTTGTTGTCTCCTTCTGAACCATCTCCCACTTGTAGATCCCTTCCTTCCTTCCTACACTTTTATTGTGCGTGACACCAGCCAATCAGCTGTTGTGATCTGACCAGGCTGACCAGATCAACTTGGATCAGCCACCAATACAAACTTTGTAATGTGAGGCAACACAGTTCACAAAACATGGATTTGTGAAGCTGCAGAATATTCTCCATGTGAATGATATTAATGTACACATGCCTGGTACTTAATAGATTGGTACACAGCTGTGCAGTCACAGCTCAGACACAGGTCAGATTTCCAAGATCTTGTCTCTATCTGCACTGAGCTCACAGGAGCAGGGAAGGCTACATGGCCAGCCTGTGGATCAAAGCAACACCAGCATTTGTGATTTGATCCCCATTCTGGGTGAAGCAGACTTGGCACCAGAACTGTATCTACCCATGTTTAAAAAATCACAAGCCTGTGATTCAGCAAATAACCACTATGGATCTGCTTTCAAGCTGATGCCTCAGAGAAAAAAAACAGGGGAAAGGGGTCTGACGACCTAGTCTGCCTTGTGATGGTCACTCAAGAGAAGTCTTTCACTGACCCTTTCACAGGAGGGAGTGGAGAGAAACCTACTTTAGATCAATTCCAAGGCTTAGCCCTCATGAGTACAGAGTTGTCCTCAGCCTGAGGCTTATTGGAAATGCAAATATTCTTCCCTTACAAAATATAGGAACAGAAGCAGATCATTCAACCCATCAGGTCTGCCCTGCCATTCAATGAAGTCATGGCTGAACTGATAATTCTCAAGTCAACCTTTCTGCATTTTCCCAATGATCCTCGTTTTCCTTCCTGATTAAAATGTGTCGAACATATCCTTGAACATAGCTGGTGATCCAGCCTCTGGGAAGGAATTCCGCATGGAAACTCCAAGCCTAAGGATGGCACTGTGCAAAATGAAACATCTTACACTTTGCAAAAGGCATGCATGTAGGTGATTAAAATTTTTTGTACCACCAGACTGTATGAGAACCAGAGCCATAGTGATGTGTTGGACATTATAAATAGTCAACATAGCTTTGTGTGTGGGAAATCATGTCTCACTAACTTTGGTTTTTGGAAGAAGTAATAAAGAGGATTGATGAGGGTGGAGTGGTCGATGTGATCTACATGGACTTCAGTTAGGAATTTCACGAGGTCCCTAATGGTAGGCTGGTTAACAAGGTTAGATCACATGGAATACAGGGAGAACTAGCCATTTGGATACAGATAATAAAATGTGAGGCTGGATGAACACAGCAGGCCAAGCAGCATCTCAGGAGCACAAAAGCTGACGTTTCGGGCCTAGACTGTGATGAAGGGTCTAGGCCCGAAACGTCAGCTTTTGTGCTCCTGAGATGCTGCTTGGCCTGCTGTGTTCATCCAGCCTCACATTTTATTATCTTGGAATTCTCCAGCATCTGCAGTTCCCATTATCTCTGATACCATTTGGATACAGAACTGGCTTGAAGGTAGGAGACAGAGGATGGTGGTAGAGGGTTGCTTTTCAGGCTTCAGGCCAGCAGTGCATCCCAAGGAATGGTGCTGGGTCCACTGCGTTTTGTCATTTACATACATGATTTAGATGTGGACATAGGAGGTACGGTTAGTAAGTTTGCAGATGTTACCAAAATTGGAGATGTATTGGACAGTGAAGAAGGTTACCTCGGAGTAAATGGAGTCTTGAGCAGATGGGCCAAAGGGCCGAGCAGGGGGAGATGGAGTTTAATTTACATAAATGTGAGGTGCTGAATGTTGGAAAGACAAATCAGAGCAGGGCTTACACACTTAATGGTAAGGCCCTGGGGTGTGTTGTTGAACAAAGAGACCTTGGAGTGCAGGTTCATAGTTCCTCGAACGTAGAGTCACGGGTAGATAGGATATTGAAAAGTGTGTTTGGTACGCTTACCTTTATTGGCCAGTGCATTGAGGATAGGAGTCGGAAGGTCATGTTGCAGTTGGACAGAACATTGGTTAGGCCACTTTTGGATCATTGCATGCAATTCAGGCCTCCCGGCTTTGGGAAGTATGTTGTGAAACTTGAAAGGATTCAGAAAAGATTTACAAGGATGTTGCCAGGGTTAACGAGCTTGGGCTATAGGGAAAGGCTAACTAGGCTGAGGCTATTCTCTCTGGAGGCTGAGGGGTAAACTTATAGAAGTTCATGAATTCATGAGGGACGTGGATAGGATGAATAGACAAGGTCTTTTCTCCAGGGGAGTGGAATCCAAAACTAGATGGCATAGGTTTAAGGCGAGAGGAAAAAGATTTGAAAGGGACCTAAGGGACAACATTTTAATGCAAAAGGTGGTGTGTGTATGGAATGGACTGCCAGAGAAAATGGTGGAGGTTGGTATAATCACAGCATTTAAAACACATTTTGATGGGTATTTAAGTAGGAAGGGTTCAGAGAGATATGGGCCAAATGCTGGCAGATAGTCCCTCTTCAGCTCCACCCTCCCCACTAACCCCTTCACCACACCTGATATCTTTCCCTGCAACCACAGGAGGTGCTACACCTGCCTCTACACCTCCACTCTCACCTTCATCCCAGGCACCAAACAATCCTCCCAGATCCAGCAGAGATTCACCTCCACTTCATCCAACCTCATCTGCTGTATCCGCTGCTCCCGATGTAGCCTCCTCTATATAAGGGAGACCAACCGCAGACATTGGGACCATTTCACGGAACACCTACGCTCTACACACACCAACCAACCTGACTTCCCAATTACCATCCACTTTAACTCCCCTGGTGACATGTCCATCCTTGACTTCCTTCACTGTCAGAGTGAGGCCAAGTGTAAACTGGAGGAATGCCACCTGATATTTCACCTTGGGAGCTTACAGCCTAATGACCTTAACATTGGCATCAGAAGCTTCAAAATCTTCCACCCCCAGCCTCATCCCATATCCAGCCCTTCCCCTCCTCCTGCTTCCCTGACCTGACATAATCCGTCCATCTTCCTACTCACCTATCCATTCCACCCTTCCCACTGACCAACCACAATAACCTTCCCACTGACCATCCACAATAACCACCTAGCTGCGTCCACCTATCTTCATCTCCCCTATCCTCCACCCAGCACTATTCTCCTCCCTTCCCCTCCTCAGTCCTGACAAAGGGTTTCAGTCAGGACATATTGACTTTCCTGTTCCTCAGACTTTGTCCTCTTCCAAACTCTGTTTAATGTCTCATCTGAAATGTAGCACTTCAGACCATGCAGCATTCCCACTATACTGCACCAGAACATTGGTCTTGGTTTGAGTACTCCTGCCTTTGATCAATAATTCAAAATCCCAAGACAAACTGCAGGTGCCATTCATTCTGTCATTCATTCTTTTTGACAGTCAAACATTTAACTGAAATGGAGAAACTGAAAATGGGCATTGGGTTTGGAAATTACTGAACTTGCCATTTAAGATATAATTGTAATAATTGAATCACACAGGATGGAAGTTTTCCAGAATGTATTGGTATTATGGCTCTGCACCTGCTGCTGACTGATGCAGATGAATCCACTTCATGACCCATTACTTAGTTTTTCAGGGTTTCAGTTACTACTTAACATTCCTTTTCAGAGTTGCCTATCTGAACGCCTCATTTATTAGAGCATGTAAGTGCAGCACACCACAATGCATCACTTTTTGTAACTTTTTACAAGGTGTACATAGTAAACGACATCGCCAGATACCTGAATCTTCTATTCCGTTACAAATAGTTTGCTCAATCTTGATTCTGGATGACATGTGATGGAAACAATGCCCCTCTTACACAGTTTGATCAGAGTCAAAGGGAGACAACCAGAGACATCAGCTAACCAGCTGGTTCAATTACCCTGACTCACCAAAGGGAACAGAGACATAACACTGCTTCAGAATAAAGGATTTAAGGCAGTTTCCTTCAAACATTGCATTAATGAGGAGTAATTTGTGAAACTAATTACTTATTTGAGGAATAGAATCCCTCAACAATTAATAAAATGGTCATGGTGGATGTATCATCCACATGAATGCAGTTAACAGCTCAACAACTTTGGAAAACCTGCAATTCTATTAACATTAATAACCTTCTCACTGGTTTTCTTGGTTCCATTGTCAAACTGAACAAAGAACAAGGAACAGTACAGCACAGGAACTGGCCCTTTGGCCCACCAAGACTGCACCAGTACATATCACTTTTCTAAAACATAAATCCTTTTGAGTCTACTCAGTCTGTATCCCTCAATTGATTGAATATATCAATTGATTGAAAATGCCTCTTAAATGAACATAGAATATAGAACATTACAGCACAATATGGGCCCTTCAGCCCTCAGTGTTGTGCCGATCTGTCATACCAATCTGAAGCCCATCTAACCTACACTATTCCATACATGTCCATATGCTTATCCATTATATAATGCTTCCATTATACCAACCTCCACCACTTCCTCTGGCAGCACACACCAAGCACTTCTGCGTAAAAAAACCCTTAAAACTCCTTTAAACTTACCCCCTTTTACCTTAAATCTATGTCTCCCCCTCCCCACCCCAGTAATTGGCATTTCTACCCTGGGAAAGAGACTCTGACTATCCATTCTATTCATGCCCCCCATAATTGTGTAAATTTCTATCAGGTTGTCCCTCATCCTTCAACATTCATGTGATACTAACCCAAGTTTGTCCAATCTCTCCTCATAGCTAATCCTCTCCAAACCCTGCAACTTCCTGGTAAACCATTTCCAAAACCTCCACATCCATACGGTAGTTTCGCTACCAGAACTGGACACAATATTCCAAGTGTGGCCTAACAAAAGTTCTGCAATATTCCTAGCCAATTTTAATACTCTATGCCCTAACCAGTGAAGGCAAGCGTGCCATATGCCTTCTTGACTGTCATATCCACTTCTGTTACCACTTTCGGGGAACAGAGACCTGTGCGCCTAGATCTCTCTGTATGCTTGATGTCACTAAAGATTTAGTTCTTCCAAAGTACACTGCCTCACATTTGTCAGGATTAAACTCCATCTGCCACTCCCCTGCCCAAGTCTCCAGCCGATCTATAGCATAGTGTGGAGCTGGAAAATACAGCAGGCCAGACAGCACCAGAGGAGCAGGAAAGCAGGCGTTTCAGTTTGGGACCCTTCTTCAGAAAAAATCTGAAGAAGGGTCCTGACCTGAAATGTCAACTATCCTGCCCCTCTGATGCTGCCTGACCTGCTGTGTTCCCCCAGCTCTACCCTGTGTTATCTCTGACTCCAGTATCAGCAGTTCCTACTATTTCCAACCTATCTATATCCTACTTTATCCTCCAGCAATTGCTCTCCCTAACTGCAGCTCTCTCAATCTTTGTGTCATCCACAACCATACCATTCAGGTCACTTACATTCTTCTCTAAATCATTTGTGTATGTTACAACCACAGAGGTTCCAGTACTCATTCCTATGGAATACCACTGGTCACAAATGTCCAGTCAGAAAAACACTCTGCCACTGGTACCCTCTGCCTTCTATGGCAAGCCAGTTCTACATCCATCTTACCAGCTTACCAGGGATCCCATGTGACCTCACCTTCTATATCAGCCTGCCATAAGGGACCTTGCAAAAAGCCTTACTGAAGTCCATAAAGACACCATCTAACATCCTGCCCTCATTGATCATCCTTGCCACTTCCTCAAAAACCTCAAATCAAATTTGTAAGGCATGTTCTTTCCCAAATAAAGCCATGTTTCTTATTGCTAATATGCCCATGTTTTTCCAAATGTGAGTAAATCCTATCCTGAAGAATCTTCTCCATGAGACTCACTGGCCTGTAATTTCCCACATTATCCCTCGTCAGAATACCCTGTGCCCACCCAGAGGCATCCTTGACCCTGGCACCAGGGAGACAACGCTCTATCGTGGAGTCTCACTTGCATCCACAGAAACATGTATTTGTGCCCCTGACTATACAGTCCCCCATCACTACTGCTCGCCTACACTTTGACCCTCCCGGCTGGACAACACAGCCCGTCATGGTATCAATGATCTGGCTGTGGTTGCTTTCCCGTGGTAGGCCACTCCCCCAACAGTATCCAAAACAGTAACCTCGTCTGAGAGGGGAACGGCCAGACGGGAACCCTGCACTGACTGACCATGCTTCCTCTTCCCTGTCTGTGCCGCACCTACCGATGTGGTGTGACCAGCTCGCTAAACATGCTACCCATGATATTCTCAGCCTTATGGATGCTCCACAGTGAGTCTATCCACAATGCCAGCTGTTCCACTATGTCACATCAGGAGCTGCAGTTATACATCTCCAAAACTCCACTCCGAGATTCATCACCAGGGTCACTCTCACTGATCCCGCTACTCAGGTATTTGTCCTGCTGTTCACTCCCAGGGACACGCTGACTGACCCCACTCTTCAGGTATTTATCCTGCTGTTCACCCCCAGGGTCACTCTGACTGACGCTGCTCCTCAGGTATTTATCCTGCTGTTCACTCCCAGGGTCACTCTGACTGACGCTGCTCCTCAGGTATTTATCCTGCTGTTCACTCCCAGGGTCACTCTGACTGACCCCGCTCCTCAGGTATTTATCCTGCTGTTCACCCCCAGTGTCACTCTGACTGACCCCGCTCCTCCTGTCACAGGACAAACTCAGATGAACTGAGTAACTGTAATGCATTGGGGATGTGTTCTTTTTTTGAAGCAATGCAGTGCATATCTGCAAATCTGTGTCATTGAGGCAGGAAAACCTTCAAAATAGAGTGAGGAGCAGTTCAAGTGACATAGCATTCATGGTTAAGGGCCTAGTGGGGGACCAGTGAAGTGTAGTTTTGGCATTGCAGACTCAATGGGCTGAAGGGCTGTATGATTCTACATTTTTATAATTCTTGGGGGATTTGCTGTTCTCCAGTTCAGAGTAATCATCTCTTTTGAATGGTAGCCCATCTTCCTTATCTCCATCCAACAAACAGAATGAATGAGTAAATTTTCTTCTGAAACACAGTGATTGATTGATTTATTGTCACGTGTACTGGAATACAGTGAAAAGCTTTGTTTATGAGTGGTGCAGGCAGATCATAGGAAGCAAAAGATGTACACATCAAAGGTTGTAAAAAATAGATTGAGACAGAGGAATACAGGGTATAGTACACAGAGTGTGCACTAGGTGAGATCAACATTAGCAAGATCAGATTATGTGAGGGTATAAAGTCCATTTATCAGCCTGATAACTGCTGGAAAGAAGCTGTTCCTGAACCTGCTCAAGTGGGTGTTCAGGCTTCTATATCTTCTGCCTGATGAAAGAGGTTGCAGGAGATCATTACCAGGTGGCTTAGGTCTTTGATGATGTTGGCAGCCTTTCTGCAGCAGCGAGCCCTGTAAATAGAGTCCATGGATGGAAGGTTCATTTCCGTAATGGTCTGGGCTGCGCACACCATCTTCCGTAGTTTCTTACGTTCCTGGGCAGAGCAGTTGCCGTACCAGGCTGTTATGCGCCTGGACAGTACGCTTTCAATGGAGCATCTGTTGAAGTTGGTGAGGGCCCTTATGGACGTTCCTAAATTTCCTGAGCTGCCTGAGTCATGGGATTACAGGGAACACTGTAGGGGGCTGAGGAAACATCCTTGCGTGCTGCCAGTGTTAAGTGTTATTCTGAAGGAGGTGCAGTTGACTGATTGCAGTCTGTGGGTCAGAAAACTGAGGATTCAGTTACAGAGGATGGCGCTGAGAGCAAGGTCACAGAGTTTTGAGATCAGTCTGGAGGGGATAATGATGTTGAAGGTGGAGATGTAGTCAATGAGCAGGAGCCTGGCATAGGTGTTTTGTCGTCTAGATGTTCCAGGGATGAGCGCAAGGCTAGGCATATAGCATCTGCTGTGGATCTGTTATGCAGGTAGGCAAAGTGGAGGGGATTGCTCCCCAGAAATTGTTCAATTGAAATTAATTTTCCAAGAAGATCCCAATGTGTAGCCTTGATACTTTTTCAGAAATTCCGAAGTTAAAGGAAGTTACAACTTCAAAAAGATTAGGTAAGTTCAATTTTTTCAGTTAGCCTTTAAGAAACTCTGAATATACCACTATTTACCACTATCTATTCCATGGCAATAAAGGATATTCTGTGTCCACTCTCAGGAATGCCTGTTAAACAGAGGTATTCGTTGTCAGCAAATTCAACTTCACTTTGCACGTAGTCCAAATTCACAACCAGCAAGGAGATAAATATTCAACTAATTTGTTGATAATATCTATGGAGCATTATGGTGAATCATTTTTCAATAACTTTCTCTACTCCTCAAAATGAATAGTGAGTCCAAGATCAAGCAAATAAAAGTCATTTGATATCTGATTTTAATAAGCAGCAGCAAAGCTGGTTATCAAACAACAAAAAGATCATATCAGGGTAAATGCTTTTGAAGCCAAACTAAAACCCAGGTATCACTGTTGCAAAGAGATTCAAGAGTTAACTGAACATTGTTTCAGGTTTCTTTCCTGTGAATAAGCATGTCTGTTAACCCAGGATTTTATTATTTTTGGGAGCTGCAATAAATTCATAATATAATACCCATACAGTGGGCTGTTCAATGGAGTGGTAAGGTGAATAATGAGTGCTAACATCTGTTAGAAATGTTAAACATCCATTTAAACCTCGGTGGTAAAACAAGGGAAAATAGGGCAGCTGGTAAATATTGTGGTTTTTTTGTGCTATGGAAGTGGTTAGAGAAGGAAGTGAAGTATGATGGCCATGTGTTGTGAAATCCTATTGGCAGAGGGAGACGCCAAAAGAATTACATTAATGGCCAGGTTAGAAAGGCCTGTGAGTAGATCCTGAAGGAAGTCGACAGGTCTTTCAGTGCCTTGCCTGGTGGCTTGTTAATCTGTAAGGATGTAAGGAAAAGGGGATGTGTATGGTGTACGGCAAAATTTCAAAATTGGTATGAGTGTTTCAACAGCTCAACAGAAAAGAAATTGGGCATGGTGTAAAGTCACAGAGCAAAATTGCCCAGCCAATCCTGAAAGCATTTTCAACTAAATCATGCTTTGAAATAGAACAAGGTTACTCAGTGCTGTGTTGGCCCAGGTGATGACCTCTGAATTGGTGCATGGGAGAGAAGATGGGGCTGGGGTGAAACAGATGCGATGAGTGTTTGGACTGGCTAACGTTCAAATGAGAGGCTTTGAGAAGCTAAGGAAAGTGGATGCATACTCTACAAAGTTTCAATGAAGATCTCATTGAAATAATGTATTAGATTCTGAAGGGGCAGGCAGTGAAAGGTTGTTTCTCCCAGCTGAACAATCAAACAACATGGCAGCACAAGCTCAGCTTAAGGGAGAACTGCATGAAATACTTTAACCCAAATGGTTGTAGTTACCTAATTATTTAACATACTTGACTTAGGATAAATAGACTTTTGGTCTCTCTGGGAATCAAGAGATTTGCACATTCTCCCTGTGCCTGTGTGGGTTTCCTCCAGGTGCCCTGGTTCCCTCCCACAGTCCAAAGTTGTGAGGGCTAGGTGGATTAGCCATGGGACATGTGGGCTTACAGGTGTAGGGTAGGGGGCTGGGTCTGGGTGGTATGCAGTTCGGAGGGTCAGTGTGACAAGATGGGCTAAGTGGCCTGCTTCCATACTGTGGGGATTCCACGATTCTTTGAGTCAGGCAGTGCATGGAAAAGTGGAATTCACTGCCGTGGACAGTGGTTAAAGGTCAAAATATTGAACTGTTCCAAAAAGGAGTTAGATATGCTTCTGAGGGCTAAACGGATCAATGGGTATGGGGAGCCGTTACAGGTCCTGAGTTGGATGATTATATCAAAAGACTATAAGAAACGAGAACAGGAGTGTAGGCCATTTGGACCCCCTGAGATTGCTCTGATATTTAACAGAATCATGGCTGATCCAACATTGCTCCCAACCATTTCCCTCCAATCCTTGTAATGTTTAATTCCCCGAGAATCTAAATATCCCAGCCTTCAGCATGCACAAACAGCCTCAGTATTTACTCTGTCAAGTCCCTTAAGAGCCCCTTATTGTTTTGAGGCTACCTTTAATTCTTCCAAATTCCAGGGAGAAGAATCCCAACCTGTTTGACCTTTGCTCATAAGACAATCCCTCCAATCAGGGATCATCCTGGTGGGCATTCTCTGAACTGCCTCCAATGAAATGACATTTTTTTATTAAAAGGGACCAAAACTGCTCGCAGTACTCCAAATGTGATCTCACCAGCACCTTGTACAGTTACAGTAAGACTTCCCTACTCTTATACTCCAACCCTGTTGAAATAAGGGGCAACATCCATTAGCCTTCCTGATTCCCTGAGGTCCCTGTATACTAGCTTTCTGTGTACAAATACCTCAAGTTTTGATGAAGAGTCAACAGACTAGAAACATTACCTCTGCTTTCTCTCTAAAAATGCTGCCAGGCCTGCTGAGTTTCACCAGCAATTTCTGTTTTTATTTGCACAAGTCCCTTTGAGTTGCAAACTCTGTAAACTGCTTGTATCCCCTTCACAAATGGCTTCTGCACATTTGGTAACATTCACTTCCTTCCTGTAAGTCATTAACATATATGGTAGTCCCAGCACTGATCCCTGAGGAACCCCCCTCATCACAGGTCAACAACCTGAGAAAGGACCCCTTATCCCACTCATTGTCTTCTGCCTCTTCACCAATTTTCTGTCTATGAGCGTGTGGCCTAAACTATTATGAATGCCTTCTGGGAGTCTGAATACAATATATCTACTGGTTTCTCTCTATCCACTCTGATCCAGAAGCCAAGGATTTTTGGAAAATTACAGGTAATTACAGGTGTTGGAATGGGGTGGATAAGATCAGAACTCACACGACACCAGGTTATCGTCCATAATAAAGTGTGGAGCTGGATGAACACAGCAGGCCAAGCAGCATCTCAGGAGCACAAAAGCTTATCATCCAACAGGTTTATTTGAAAACACAATCTTTTGGAGTCTTACTCCTTCTTCAGGTGTTGCTGAAAGAGGTGGTGTCAGACAATATTTACAAGTAAAATATCAAAGGTCACACCACTAATGAGGATGCATTAAACAAACCTAAGATGCTTTTAAATCTTTAATCAGTTAGAAGGTTTTAATTGATTAATATGCATTTGTAGATCCCCAAATTCCTTACAAGTCACTGCCCTGAAAGAACTGAAGGTTTTATCAGTGTAAAGAAGAGGTGACATTTTAAGTCAGACAGTGCCTGCTAGGTGACCTTGTTTGACTCCAAACCAGAACACAAATAGATTCTAAACCTCTGCAATTCTGATGAAAGTTCATCAAACTGAAACATTCACTTTGCTGTATTTCAACAGATACTGCCTAACCTACTGAGCACTTCTGAAATCATAAAATCCCTACAGTTATGGAAACAGGCCCTTTGGCCCAACAAGTCTGGGAGTATCCCACCCAGACCCATCCCCCTAAACTGCACACCCCTGAACACTATGGGCAATTTAGCATGGCCAATCCACCTAGCCTGCTTATCTTTGGACTGTGGGAGGAAACTGGAGCACCCGGAGGAAACCCACACAGACATGGGGAGAATTTGCAAACTCCACACAGACAGCCACCTGAGGGTGGAATTGAACCCGGGTTCCCAGTGCTGTGAAGCAGCAGTGCTAAGGACTGAGCCACCATGCCCCATCTCCCCATGTTTAGCTTTCATTGCCTGTTTTTATTTAAGAGGGAATCTTGCCTTTTCTACACAAGTCCTCCTTTAGAGAGTAAGGCTGGAGGATGAAAATTGTGCTGTTGAGGTGATGCAGTGTCGCACAGAGTGAAAAAGACCAAAGCTGTATCAGACACAAGCAGCTGTCAAAACAGCTTTGGGTTGATCACTGAGACTGCCAGCAGCAGCGCTAGCTGTAACTAAAAATGAGGTGCCAGCCTAGTGAAGCTACAGCTCAGGATTACTGGCATTCTAAAAAGCCTAAGGGGAGTGGCACATGAAGCACAGGGAGAAGCGTGGGATTAAAGGAGGAAATGAAAGTAACTGAAAATAAGGAGACAAATATAAGCGTGTCTTTTTAAAACTTGAGTTGTGAATGTGGAATATTCAGCGGCCAGTAATCAATTGTGTAACTCACCGTTTGTCTCGAAGTTCAATGAACTCTGTCTGTCTGCAGTCACTGGCTGGGCACACATTTCACGAAGCCACCAACACAGAAATTATAAATAAAAGACTTTTTTAAAACATTCTGGCTTTTAAGGGAAAAACAATGTATTCCCAAAGGATTTTGTGGTTCTTTGCTTGAAAATGAGCTGACACTGCATTAGAGACTCCCAGCTGTAGACACCGCTTAAAAGCCCCTCTGATTGCATCATATAGAATAGTGTACAATTAACTCAAGGAGAGGGTGGGAGGGGGGAGTTGTCACAGAATTGCCGAAAGTGTAGTTAGTCTGTGTCTTTGTTAACTGCTTTGAAAAATGATTAAAAATCATCGCAGACAAAAGGATGAACACCTAATGTTAGACTCGCAGACTCGGTTGCTGTCCATGGTGCTAAACGTATCGCCAGAAAGAAAATTGAATTGTAATTCTCTTAAGTTTTGGAAATAGCGGCCCCCCGCAATGAAAGGCCAGCGACAGCTTGGGGTCAAGGTGTAAAATAACAAGTTTTTTTTTCAAAAGAATTGCTGAGACTATTTCACCTCCCTGCAATTTTTCTGAAGCAGATAGCTGTGTGAGGGATAACTTCACGTTGCTATGTCCTACATAGAATGGGAAACGAATGGCAGTCTAACAGTCTGCATTGACTGCCTTAATTGTTCATTTTACAGGAACATCACGTGAGTCGAATTCACCTTTCCCATCACATGAGAGAGAGCCACATCAGTAAAAGTGTTCACTGGGCGATTTTCCTGGATGCAGGGGAGAGAGAGCGCAAGGTGGGCTCCTCAGTAAAAAGGCGCTCATTTCAGTTCCTGCTGCACTGATTTTAAGAGGGGAGGGGGGCACAGCAGAAGATGCTGCCGAGACACTGTGCTCCCAGGAGGATCGAGAGCCCTGGGAGCTGATATTGAAGGCAGAGTGAGATTGCGTTGCTGCTTCAGTCACTGATCCCACTCCCCTCGTCGATGGGCCTAGCCAAAACCTGCCCAGAGTGCTGGCATGTTGATCAGACGGTCAGTAAATACCTGCAGACTGCTTACAGACAGAAACAGGACAACTATTTTCACAAGAAGGTGGGTTGCTTTTTGTTGTTTGGTGATTTCCCAGCTCGGATCGCTGATTAATCCGCGGGTAATTTCAGGGACTGAAGCAGCTGGGGATTGTAAACTGCCAGTACTTTCTCGGGGAGGGGTCTGGGGAGGCGGTGGTGGTGGTAGTAGTGGGGAGGAGATGATGATGCCACAAGACAGAATGCACAGGACCTGCTGAATCTAAAAAGGAAAACGTCTTTCTACTCCAGGGGGAAACCATTAGGAGATGCGGCTCTGTATTTATCCCTGCCCCTCGCATGAGTAAAAACACCGGGAGCAGATGAAGCTTTCTGGAGAGCTGGAGGTGATTGCATTAGGGCTGTGCCGTTTCCTTCGGTGTTTGAAAGTGGGTGAGAAAGATCCAGCTGCCTTTTTCACGAGACTGAGTAGCAGGGTGTAATTTCCAGGCGGACTCCCCTCTCCTTGGTTCCTCTCTATGGATGTGTGTAAGAGAAACGCAGCACCTGTTCTCAATCTGAGCTAAATCCAACAACAAAGAACCCAAGGACATTTCTTTGTACGATTAACAATCTAACAAGGAGAATCAAAATTAATCCATTTGCCATTTTACGGCTTTTTTGCGGGAATCAGCAGGACTTAAAGACCCAGGCAATGTGTGGCAAGGAAGGATTGATTTGAAAGTATTAATGAGCAGTGCCCACGTTTCTGTTACTGGAACAGAAAACCCTCCAAGCTTCACCGAGCTGAACAACAGGAACGGAGAAAGGCTTTCTTTAAAAGTTAATTTGTTTAATGCCAGCAGAGCAAACAGTGGCCTCAACGCTCCAGCCCTCAGCACATGTGGGTATGTTTGCAGAATTTTTTTCCACAATTGTCTGTTTTGAGTCAGTCTGCTCTTGTTTGTTCGCTTTCAATGAACCGTTCAAGGGCTGCCTTTGGCATTTCAGCACCAAAGCAAAAATTAACATAGTCAAGGTCATTATTTCATGATTGCTTCGTTCCTTTTTAAAAGAAGATAGATTTTCTGTTATTGATGTTTTCTGTTTGTTTCATTCTTAAAAAGCAAGTGTTGCAGGCGAGATACAGAAAAGGGAGTGTGTGTGCTGTTAAAAAGGTCCTTCACTGTACAGAAGGTTAAATGGAATCAATTCCACTGTTAACCAGTCACTAGCTGCATTGTTTTCATGAGTAAAAATCCAAAAAAAGCTAATGTGTATTTTTAATTAAATCTGTCATCATGAATTGCCTTCAGAAGTCACTTCCTTATTAATAAGTCAATAAATTATTTTAATAGCATATTTTAGCTGGCAAACTGAACACAGTACATTTCCATATAGTTTATTGATCATTTATGCTGATGTCATGGCAGTGCCAAGCAGTTTTCAACAAGCACCATAACTTTGTGATGGAATCATTTGTTCGACGTTCATCCAGAAGCTCAGTCCATCATTAAACGGTCTGCAGCCTGTGATGCTCAGTCTTGTACATCTCAAATGCAGTTCTGACATTTGCTGTAGAATCCATTTTGTTTGTAGCACACAATTTATTTCACAGCCATCACAGTTTGTCATAGAAACAATTTTTTTTTAGTTTTGCTTGCTCTTTAACAGGGAAAGGGAATCTGAGTTTATTAGTTCTTGAGCAACCTGCAGAAACTGCATGCTCCTCTAACCAACGTGTTCACATTAAATGTGCAAAAAATCAAATTAGCTGGCACAGATTTTCTTCTTTTTAATGATTAGCTCCCTTCACTAAGAGGAGGAAATGTAATATGTTGTGTTCTTTTCATTTCCAAATGGCTACGTTGCCCATCCTGGTGTATCTACAAACAGCCAAACTTCAAGCAGCTCTTCACAGCTTTCACTGGGTCTTTCAGTTTAAACTGAAATCAATTTTAAAAAGAAAGACAGGACAGTTTCCAGCCCGTTTAAGAAAAACTCTGAAGATTCGATTCTGTTTTTCTTCAGAGTCACAAACTGGGTGAAAAAGTAATATCACCAGAAGCTGCCTATGGCTTTATTTCCTGCAGTGTCATGGGACCGTAGCATCATACAGCATGGAAACAGGCTCTTTGGTCCAACCAGTCCACACCGAACATAATCCCAATCTATACTAGTCCCTCTTACCTGGTCCTGGCTCATATCCCTCCAAATCTTTCCTATTCATGTACTTATCCAAATGTCTTTTAAATGTTGTAATTGTACCCACATCCATCACTTTCTCAAAGTTCATTCCACTCATAAACCACCATCTGTGTAAACAATTTGCTTCATGTCTTTTGTAAATCTCTCCTCTCAATGTGTCCCAATCTTGAAATTCCTCCATTCCTGGGAAAGACAGCTAACATCAAGTCTATCTTTACCTCACATTATTTTATAAACTTACATCAGGTCACCTCTCTCCCTCCTGTGCTCCAGTGAAAAAATGTCCCAACCTATTCAGCCTTTCCTTATAACTCAAACCTTCCATACCTGGCAACATCCTGGTAAATCTCACAATGAAATAGACTCCATGGTTAACACAAATTCCCATCACAACTGATTTAGATTGGTAGACATTTTGGATAACGCTGTGCACCAGGGAATTATACTTGCACAACTCAGACAATATAGACCCTTAAGTCTAATTGCAAAACAGTTGACCTTACTGGTGTTAGCTATGTAGGTTATTTGAACATGTTTGCTAATGTAATAGAGCTACTCTTTTTATATCACAGAGCGTGCTACTCCACTTTTCATCTGCTCTTTGAAGGAAGATGACTTCAAAGCAGGAAGATGCTGCCTTGAACAACTTTCTGCAGTTCATTGAAGACAAGGGACTGAGGGCTTATGATGCCTTGGTGATTCAAAATGCCTCAGACATTGCTCGTGAAAATGACCGCATGCGAAGTGAAACAAACTTGGCATACCTCAAAGAAAAAAGTGAAAGAAGATTGAGGCAAGAGGAAGCAATAAAACGGTAAATATTGAAAGGTGTTTTACATTTGACTACCAATTAGGAGAAAAGTATACACTGAGCTCAGGGCATTGATGAAATAGCAGCATGTCCTGTCGAGATTTTTATAGTAAATCATAGCATCATAGAAACTGAAGTGAAGAATGAGGCCACTTGGCCCATTCAATTCATTTTGGCCTAGAAAACAGCCCTGCAATCTAATCCCATATTTCAGTTCTGAGTTTCTATCCTTGTAGGCTATGGCTCCTTCATGCACATATCCCTGTTCCTTTTAATCTAGCTCTACTAGACTTTTAGGTAAGGAGTTCTGAACACCCAGCACTTTCAAAACTAACTCAATTCCGTTCTAGCCATTCTGCCCATCATTTTAAACTTATGCCCTGATTGTTGATCTCTCCAAAGTAGAATAAATCCTTCCCATTCATTTTAGTTCCCACTATAATTTTATACACCTGAATTAAATCTTCTCCCAGCTCCAAAAATAACAATTCCAGCTCATCAGATCTTTCCTCAGATCCTCTTCTGGTGACATCTTCACAATTCCTTTGTTATTTAGTGCAGTCACATTTTGACAGCAATGTGATGACTGGAACTGTATGCAATATACTAGTCGTGGTCTAACTAATGCTTTATAGTGTTCCTGGGCAATCTCCCTGTTTTTTTTACATTCTTTGCCTAGGCTCCTAAAGAAAAGTGACCCATGTTGTTTTCTTAAGCATGTTATTTCTCTGTCCTGCTATCCTGGGAGCTGCAGACTGTGTGCAACAAGATCTCTTTGCGACTTTGAACTTTACAATGTCCTGCAATTTAATGTATATTCTGTAGTTTTCCCTCTGCAACACCCCAAAACCCCAAAAAATATTATCTCAGTATCCTTGGGACTGAATTCTATTTGCCACTTTCTGCCCCATCTCCTGTCTATTGATATCATTTTGTAATCTACAGCTTTCTTCCTCACTTTCATACACAGGACCAATTTCTGTATTGCGATCATGTCCCCAACATTTATGTCTAAGTCCTTGTTAAATATTATGAGAAACAAAGCACCTTCTACCATGTCCTGCAGAATTCTACTGGTCTGGCCTTCCAATCACAACAGCACCCATTGGCCAATTTTAGATCCAACTTCTCTGTTGCCTTTAAATTCCATGGCTATTCGTGTTTCTGACTAGTCTGTCATGCAGGATCTTGTGAAAAAACCTTGTTGAAATCCACATAGACCACATCAAGTACACCTCCATCACTTCTACATGAAGTAACAAGGAATGTGATAACATTAGTCAGACAAAACCTTACCTTTACGAATCTATGCTGACTGTCCTCGATTGATCCATGCCTTTCAAACGATGATTAATTCTGTTATTTGCAGTTTTTCAGGATAATTTGCCCATAAACTGTTTCTGCAATTACTGGGTTTATCCCTTTCTTCCTTTCTAAACAATAGCACATTGTTCAATGCTCTCCAGTTCTTTGGCACTATATCTGTAGCAAGAGAGAATTGGAAAAATGATGGTAAGAGACTCCTCTATTTCCCCCCTCTTCTCTTATTTGCTTAAGATATATCTCCTCCCAAGTAAAAGGATGGTATATTTTCAAGGGTAAAAACAGCTTCTACAATCAGGTCACAGTATAATGTTCAGCAGTTGATAAGGTACTCATTTGAAGTCACACAACACCAGGTTATAAGTTCACCTGACAAAGGGACTGCGCTCCGAAAGCTTGCAACTTCAAATAAACCTGTTGGGCTCTTGCTTGATGTCATGTAACTTCTGACTTTGTCCATCTCAGTCCAGCACTGGCGCCTGCACACAATAAGATACTCATATTTCGCCTGTGTCTTTAAGACTACAAGGTTCAATTGTTATTAATAGTCAAATTCTGAGGCAGATTAGCTGTTGATTTATTTGTAGATTAGATAAGGTTTAATCGTCATCTGGCAGCTTTTACTATTTTCTGGTAAACCAGTAAAAAATTAACAATAAATGTTTAACTACTAACTGATTTTAAGAATAGTTTCCATCTGTAACAAGTTGGGATGTTTTAGAGGTGATATCACAGGTATGACAGACGCAGACGTGTGCTATATTAAAAGATTTCTTTAAAAAGTGCCTAAATGACAGTAGATCCATGAGGCTATTGTGACACAGGTACCAATAGAGTCCTTTGAATCTCATAATTCCAGAATGCCATGCATCAAGCAGAATGATATAAATTATGCCCTCACTGATGTGAGTAACATTAAGGTTCATTTATTTTATTATGGAAAATACTTCTGAAATACAAATTGATGTTTCATGAAATGTTGCATGAAAGAGTTTCCTTGTGGGAGAAACCACACATTACTGCCTAGTTTGTTTGATGCGATGACCACATTGAACATAAAAGAATCTATACCATTAGAACATAGAACATTACAGCACAGCACAGGCCCTTCAGCCCTCGATGTTGCGCTGACCTGTCATACCGATCTCAAGCCCATTATTTGAAGAATATTAGAGAAGGCTTCAAAATCCAGCCAAACATTCTGCCTCAAACCAAAATCTACACCAAAACAAAAAACAGATGATCTGCTTGGTCAGCCCTCTTGATGCTCTTGGATGCCATGCTATATTTTAAGGAGCCTGCAAAATTTATCTACATCAAAGCAAGTGATTGCATTTTGAAAGTATCATTGCCTGTGAAGAGTTTTGAATGTTTATCAGAGAAGTGGTTTGATGTATATATTCGGTAAATCTATCCCTCCTCTTCCATTCATTACTATGTAATGACCTAGATATTGCTGGAATGGAACATCTCACTCTGTTGCCTGTAATAATTTATCCTTCACCTTAAATGCGTTGCCTATAATTTGCTGGCAGAGTAAGCTACAGAGAGAGGCATTTGGAGCCATGATGAATGATATGAACAGACTTCCAGCCTCATAACCAATGAGATTTCAGGGTTGAGGGAAATAAACAGATATGAAACAGAGTATGGAGGCAAAGTTGAATTTGCATTGGACAGAAGTTCAGCCTCCATCAGAATATTGCAGTTACTTCTGGCTACCACACTTTATGAAGGCATTGGATAGAGGACAGAAGACTCATGAGAATAGTTCCCGTCCACTAAATAATAGACCCAGAGCAGAATAGACTCTGACTACATCATTGTAATTTGCGGGAGAAATACATTTAGTTATGAAGATATGTTGGAAAACTTGGGGCTATTTTCCCTGAGAAATGAAGATTAAGGAAGATGGTTGTGGTTGTTGGAGGTCACTCACCTCAGCTCCAGGAGATCCCTGCAGGAGTTCCTCAGGGTAGTGTCCTTGTCCCAACCATCTTCAACTGCTCCATCAATGACCTTCTCTCCATCAGAAGTGGTGATATTCACCTGATGATTGCGCAATGTTCAGAACCATTCACAACTCCTCAGATACTGAAGCGGTCCATGTGCAAATGATACAAGATCTGGACAATATCCAGGCTTACGCTGAAGAGTGGAAAGTAACATTCATGCCACACAAATAACCAACTCTAATAGGAGACAATCTAACCTCTGACCCATTGATACTCAATGGTGTTACCATCATTGAATCCCCCGCTATCAACATCCTTTGAGGTTACTGTTGAGCAGACAGTCAACTGAATTCACCATATAAATACACCGACTACACAAACAGGCCAGAGGCTAGGAATACTGCAGTGTATAACTGACCTCCTGAATCTCAAAAGCCTGCCCACCATCTACAAGTTATAAGTCAGGAGTGTGATGGAATACTCCCCTACTCCCCCCTTGCCTGGATGAGTGCAGTCCCAACAACACTTAAGAAGTGTGACACCATCCAGGACAAAGCAACCCACTTGATTGGCACCACATCCACAAACACATGCTCCCTCCACCAGTGATGCTCGGTAGCATTAGTGTATACTTTCTACAGGATGCAATGTTTAAATTCTCCAAAGATCCTCAGACATCACCTTCCAAACTCATGACCACTACCATCTAGACAGACAAGGACAGCAGGTACATGGGCACACCATCCCCTGCAAGTTCCCCTCCAAGCCACTCACCATCCTGACTTGGAAATATATTGCCAATCCTTTACTATCACTAAGTCAGAATCCTGAAATTCCCTCCCTCAGACCATTATGGGCTAACCTATAACACAGAGACTGCAGTGGTTCAAAAAGACAGCTCACCAGCACCTTCTCAAGGGGCAACAAGGGACTGGTAATAAATGCTGGCCCAGCTGGTGATGCCCACGTCCCACAAATGAATAAAAAGAGGAAATTTGATTGAGATACTTCAAATTATGGGAAATCTGGAGAGTGGTGAAAGGGAGAAACTGTTCCCTTTTGTGACAGTACCAAGATTGAGGGGTACAGAGTTAGAGTAATTGATAATGGAAGCAAAAGCAATATGGAGAAAAATGTTTTAATGCAGCGAGTGGTTAAGGTCTGGAATGCATTGTCTGAGATTGGAGCATTCCAAGAGAATTAGCCTGTTATCTGAAAAGGAAGAAAATATAAAGGTATGGAGAGAAAGCATCTCTGTTGTTCATTAGGAAAGTTCATGCAGACACAATTGGCTTTCTTCTGCCCTGCAGCTGTTTGATTCTGTAGTGGCTAAGGTAATTTACCAGTGATTGGAAGGGATGGGCTTGTAAATTTAAAGTCCATTCTACCTTGTTGGGAGTGTAGTAGATAAGCAGTTAAAATGGGAAAGCTTTGTTTCCCACTTTATTTCCAACAATCTCTGATTTTAACCCATTTGGTTTTAATATGTTCAAAAAAAAGTTCATACCACCTTGGAACCCTGCGGCTGATCTAATGTAGATTCAAACACTGTGCTATTTAAAGGGAGTCTGCAGGTTTCTGATCCAGTGACAGTGAAGACATGGTGAGAGAGGTCCAAAATGTTATGTCTCTTGGAGAGGAGTTTGGAACTGGTGCTGTTCCACATGTCTGGCCCCCTGACCTTCTCGTGGGAGAGGCTGAGAGTTTGGACGTGATGATGATGGACAGTGGTGTATCTTGTGGATGGGACACACTGCCGTCACTGTGCCCTAGTTCTAGAAGGAGGGGATGTTTAAGGTGATGAATGAGTTGTCAGGCAGTGGGCTGCTTTCTCTTGAATGATGTCTAATGCAGACCAGACTTACACATAAACACCAATTAAGGCCTTATGTTATTACCATTAGGGCTCCAAAGTCTACTTAACTATCTTTGAGCATGGAAATCTCTGGGACTCATTGAGAACTCGCAAAGGATTTAGTCAGAGCTCCCCTTCATACATCCTACAGTAGTCAGAAACCTGTGTCTTGCTACTCACCTACAATCCCATCTCACTCTTTGAGCAGGTCTTGTTGCCCATTAAAATGCAGCCAAAAACTTTGAATACAAATGAAGCTTGGACTCAGATGTCACCTCCCATTCAAATCCACTCCGTGTTCAAATCTACCCCTCAGTCTGTTCTCTAGTTACAATAACAGACAGGTATCTGTGTGATAAGTTCATATTTCTTACACTCATCATACAAATAGGATAGTTAAAAAGACCAAAGTGATATATTGTTAATGTTACTGTATAAATAACACAGCTGGTGGATAGCTGTCGGATGGGCAAGAATTTCTCAATTGTAAAGCAGTATAAATAGAATTGCTCATGTGTCCCATTTTGACACACTGATATTTGTCACAGTGCCATCAGGCTAGCAGGGGCTCTTTTCTGGTTCTCAGCAAATTATGCAGCAGCTAAATTGCATTTTAAAAATGAGCGGATTAGTGATTAATGTGGATAGGAGAATGCCTGTGCACTTGCAACAGATGCAGAACAGTTGTCAAAAATAACTGAGGAAAAGTAATCCATTTCAAAAAATTTGAAGACTTACATGTGGATAAATCATTGAGCCTATCGTTGATAGGCATCCCCGATCGTTAAAAAAATCTAGCAAAGAACAATCTAAGATCCTGACAGCAATTTTTCAATGTGCTTTCGATCTCTAACTTATGTTCTCTGCAGATATTCCTTAAGATAATGTCCTGGACCCACCCGTCAAGGGTCAGAAGTGGGGATGTTCATTCATAATTGCACAAAGTTCAGCACCAACGCTCAGCGACTCCTCAGACAATGAAGCAGTCCATGTTTGAATGCAACAAGGTCAGAACAACATCCAGGTGTGGGCTGACAAGTTGCAATAACATTCACACTGCACAAATGTCAGGCTATAACCATTTCCAACAAAAGAGAATGTGAGCATTGCACAGTGACATTCAATGGTAATGCTATCACTGTTGTTAACATCCAGGAGGTCACCATTTACCAGAAATTGAACTGAATTAGTCATATAAACACAATGGCTACAAGAGCAGGTCAGAGGCTAGGAATTCTGCAGCAAGTACCTCACCTCACCAAAGCCTGTCCACCATCTACAAGGCACAAGTCTGGAGTGTGATGGAATACTCCCCACTTGCCTGGATGGGTGCAGCCCCAACAACACTCAACAAGCTTGGCACCATCCAGGACATAGGAACAGGAATAGACTATTCAGCCTTTTGAGCCGGTTCTACCATTCAATAAGATCGTGGCTGATCCGTGGCCTAACTCCATATACTTTCATGCAATTGTTCAACAAAAATGTAACAGCTCAGATTTAGAATTAACAACTGATTTGGCATCCTCTGCCATTTGTGGAAAAGAGTTCCAAACCTCTCCCACCCTTTGTGTGTAGAAGTGCTTCCCAACATCACTCTAACGGCCTGGCCCTAATTCTCACACTATGCCACTAGTTCTAGAATCTCCAACCAGTGGAAATAGTTTATCTTTATCTACTTTGTCTTTCCTGTCAATATCTTGAAGACTCTAATCAGATCACACCATAACTTCCCAAATTCAGGATAAAACGGGCCTAATTTATATAAAAACTGAAAGAACTGCAGATGCTGCAAATCAGGAACAAAAACAAAGTTGCTGGAAAAGCTCAGCAGGTCTGTCAGCATCTGTGGAGGATAAAACAGAGTTAACATTTCGGGTCCGGAGACCCTTCCTCAGAACTCAGAATTGTATAATCTCTCCTCATAACAACCCTTCACTGCAACAGAGTGATATATCACATACTGCTCACTGTAACACTCTGATATATCCTGAAATCCATGTACCATTTGTGCAAACCTACGTTGTTCACCCTCCAAGGCCAATCTGTTATTCTTAAGGTGTGGTGCCCCGATCTGCTCACAGTACACAAGGTGGGTTTTGTATACTTGCAGCGTAACTTCTGTATCCCTGGACTCCAGCCCTGAGCTATAAAGGCCAACATTCCTGATTTTTTGCTGTGCATTTTAAAGATCTGCTGGACCCCCAAGTCTCTTTTGACTTCCACCACGTTTAACTTCATGCCATCTAGAAAATACTCCTATCAATTCTTTTTGGTCTAAAATGGGCAAAGCAGCCTGGTTGATTGGCATTACATCCACAGGCATCCATACTCTCCACCGGCAACTCAGCAGCAGTGTGTACTATCTACAAGATGCACTGCAGAAATTCACCAAAGATCGTCAAATGGCACGTTTCAAACCCATGACCACTTCCATTTAGAAGGACAAGGCAACCAATATATGAGAACACCATCACCTGCAAGTTCCCCTTCAAGCCACTCACCACCCTGCCCTGGAAATATATCGCTGTTCATTCACTGTCAATGGGTCAAAATGCTGTAATTTCCTCCCTAAGGGCATTGGGTCAACCTACAGCCCTTGCACTGCAGCAGTTTAAGAAGGCAGCTCACTATCACCTATTCAAGGGCAACTGAAGAGAGCAATAAGTCTTCTCTGATTAGAGAGAGATGACCAGTAGACAAAGGGCGATCCCTTCTTTATCCCTTCAGTTAATGTAGGACTTGAACTCACATTGTTGGTCTCGCTCTGTATCACAAAAAAATCATCCTGCCAACTAAGCTAACCTACCCCTTTGCTCAATGATAACTCCCAGTCTGTTGATAGTGGGGGATTTAGTGATGGTAATACTATTGAATGTCAAGGGGTAACACTTAGATTGACTCTTATTGGTGATGGTCATAGCCTGGCATTTGTGTGGTGTGAATGTCACTTGCCACCTGTCAGCCCAAGCCTAGATATTGTCCAGATCTTGTTGCATGTGAACATGGACTGCTTCAGTATCTGAGGAGTCATGAATGGTGCTGAACATTGTGCAATCATCAGTGAGCATCCCCATCTCTGACCTTGTGATGGAGGGAAGGTCACTGATGAAGCAGCTGAGGATGGTTGGGCCTAGGACACTATCCTGAGGAACTCCTGCAGAGATGCTCTGGGGCTGAGATGACAGACGTCTCACAACATGACCATCTTCCTGTGTGTCAGGTATGACTCCAACCACTGTGGCATTTTCCCCCAATACCCATTGATTCCAGTTTTGCCAGGGCTCCTTGATGCCACACTCGGTCGAATGCAGCCTTGATATCAGGGGCTGTCACTCTCACCTCACCTCTGGAATTCAACCCTTTTGTCCATGTTTGAACCGAGGCTGTAATGAGGACAGGAGCTGAGTGGCCCTGGCGGAACCCAAACTGGGCGTCACTGAGAAGGTTATTGCTGAGCAGGTGCTGCTTGATAGCCCTGTTACTGACACCTTCCATCACTTTACTGGTGGTCGAGAGGAGACTGAGGGGGCGGTAATTGGCCGGGTTGGATTAGTCCTGCTTTTTGTGTACGGGACATACCTGGGCAGTTTTCCACATTGTCAGGTAGCTGTCAGTGTTGTAACTGTACAGGAGCAGCTTGGCTCGGGGAGCGGCAAGTTCTGGAGAACAAGTCTTCAGTGTTATTGTCAGAATGTAGTCAGGGCCTTTGCAGTATCCAGTGACTACAACAATTTCTTGATATCTCTTGGAGTGAATCAAATTGGCTAAAGACGGGTATCTATAATGTTGCGGACCACTGGAAGTCAAGATGGATCATCCACTCAGCACTTCTGTCTGAAGATTGCTGTGAATGCTTCTGCCTTGCCTTTTGCCCTGATGTGCTGGGGTCTTCCATCACTGAGGATGGGGATATTTGTGGAACATCCTCCTCCAGTGAGTTGTTTAATTGACCACCACCATTCACCACCAGATGTGGCAGGTCTGCAGAGCTTAGATCGGATCAATTAATGCACAGTTGCTTAGGTCTGTCTATCACTTGTTGCTTATGCTGTTTGGAATACAAGTAATCTTGTTTGGTAGCTTCGCCAGGTTGATAACTCACTTTTAGGTATACCTAAACAGGGAGACAATGGCCGAGTGGTATAATTGTTAGAATATTAATCCAGAATCTCAACTAATGTTCCAGGGACCTGGATTTGAATCTTGTCAGGCAGATTGTGGAATTTGAATTCAATTTCAAAATCTGCCTGGAATTAGGTATCTGCTGATACCAATTGTCATAACAACCCATCTGGTTCACTAATGTCCTTTAGAGTAGAATAGAATTTCCCTTATTTCAGGGAGGGAAATCTGCTTTTCTTATTGTCTAGCCTTCATGTGACCCATGTGGTTGACTCTTAATTGCTCTGGGGAAATTAGGGATGGCCAATAAATGCTGTTCTAGCCAATGATGTCCTAACCTGTGAACACAGGGCAATAATAACCTGGTGTTGCTCCTGGCATACCCTCCTATAATCACCATCAGACCAGGGTGGATCCCCTGGCTTGACGGTATTGGTTGAGTGGGGGATGTGCCCAGCCATGAAGCTGCAGATTGTGCTGGAGTACAATTCTGCTGTTGTTGAGGGCCCACAGCTCATGGCTTAGTGTGTGCAATTTTGGGCCTTTTCTTGCAGATTACTGCTAAAGCCAGAAAGACCATACAAGCAGGATTCACCACGAATGAGAAACTGTAGTATTGAGGAAATATTTGAGACACATGGTCAATTTCCACCTCTTTGTAAAAGGAAAAGGGATGACTAAAGGGATTTGAAAACAAATTTAAAAGTTGTGATGAAGTGTCTCAGAACACTGCCTCCTGTGTAGATTAGAAACAGATAATTATCAATTGTCACTGACAGTAATGAGAAGTTTGGAGAAATTATTGATGCAGAAATTTGTTGCAGAATAAAATGTTCTGGATGATAATGGTTGGCGGAGAGACAAACGTGCTATTTAAGGTAAAAGCAAACACATTTGAAACAGTGGAAGGCACAGAATGAGAGAGCAGGACAGTGCGAGAAATTTGCATTGTCCATAAAGAAGAGCTAGTATTTATATAATGGACTGAATTTCACCAATCCTGTGGAAAAGGCTGTGGAGGTGGGAGTGTGGGGAAATTTGAAGGTTCTGGATGTGAGTTTGCTCGCTGAGCTGGAAGGTAACGTCATCAGTGACCCTCCGACGAAACGCTGGTGTTACGTCCCGCTTTCTATTTATCTGTTTAGGTTTCCTTGGGTTGGTGATGTCATTTCCTGCATTGGTGATGTCATTTCCTGCTCTTTTTCTCAGAGGATGGTAGATTGATTTGGAGCCAATGTGTTTGTTGATGGAGTTCCGGTTGGAATGCCATGCTTCTAGGAATTCTCGTGCATGTCTCTGTTTGGCTTGTCCGAGGATGGATGTGTTATCCCAATCAAAGTGGTGTCCTTCCTCATCTGTATGTAAGGATACGAGTGATAGTGGGTCATGTCGTTTTGTGGCTAGTTGATGTTCATGTATCCTGGTGGCTAGCTTTCTGCCAGTTTGTCCAATGTAGTGTTTGTCACAGTTACATACAATGAGGAAGGACACCACTTTGATTGGGACAACACATCCATCCTAGGACAAGCCAAACAGAGACATGCACGAGAATTCCTAGAAGCATGGCATTCCAACAGGAACTCCATCAACAAACACATTGATTTGGAGCCAATCTACCATCCCCTGAGAAAAAGAGCAGGAAATGACATCACCAATGCAGGAAATGACATCACCAACCCAAGGAAACCTAAACAGATAAATAGAAAGCAGGACATAACACCAGCGCTTCATTGGAGGGTCACTGATGATGTTACCTAGAATGGTGACGAAACGTCTGGGAACAAACCTTCCAGCTCAGTGAACCAGCTTACATCCGGAACAAAATAAAGACTCAATCTTCTGCGGACCGAGAGGAGGAGAGTGCTGTGTTGGAGGTGGAAGGAAGACGTCGGGTTGGCTGTGCACACTTGCAACTGGTGGATCTCAATGCTGGCTTCGGCCTAACGCTGGTTCAGGGGAGCAGCCAACCTGCAACGATGGCAGCGGCAAGTGCTCGTGCCCCAGGTCAGGGAGTCTGGAACACCATCCATGTTTCCGTGAAGAAAGTGGATGAAGGTGCACCTGTGGACCGCACCCTCTTTGTGAAGAGGGTCCTGTTGGACTGTTGTGGGTTCGCTGCTGCGGACATTTATTGCCTGCAGGATTTCCACGGAGGAGGTTTTTACGATGTAACCTTCAGGAGTGCCAAGCTTTGCGAGCGCTTCCTGGAGGTTTTCAAGGAGAAAGGAGGTGAGGGCCCCCTCTCTGTATTGACCGCTGTCCCGCTGTTCGTGATGCCAGCACAGAGGAGCCATATGGTGACTAAACACATGTACAACCAGCAGTTGATGTCCTGACCTTTCTTGGAAGGTACGTGAAGGTGGAAGGGGACCTAACTGACATCATGGACCCCTTTGGCATCTGGACCAGTAAGAGGCAGGTCAAGGTGACGCTGAGGATGGGCGCAGACAGGAATGTCGCACACCCACCGTCCAGCTTCGCGATCGGCGGGAGCAGGGGCTACCTGACCTACGCAGGGCAACCTAAAGCCTGCCATGCCTGTGGTAGGTCAGGTCACGTGGTGGCCGTCTGCAAAGCCACCATCTGCAGGAACTGCAGGGAGGAGGGACACCTTGCAAAGGATTGCCCACAAGAAAAAAGCTGCAACCTTTGCGGGGAAGCGGGCCACCTCTACAGGGCATGCCCGAGGAGGGGGACCACCTACGCCCAGGTCGCCGGCTGGGGCAATGCGGGGCCAGTCCCCGTGGAGGGGAGGACAGCACCAGGGCCCTGCAAGGACCCCACTAAAGTGCAGGAGGGCCTGGCCCCGCAAGATGGGCCCGAGGACAGCAAAGCGCCCCTCCAGGCTCCGCTCCACCATGACAACCCGGAGTCGATGGAGGCGGCGACAGGCGACCCAGGGGAGTGGACGACGGTCCGGAAAGCGAGAAGGAAGGCGCGTCGGCAAGCCTAGGAACCGCAACCATCAGGTGGGAAGAGGCAGCTACAGGGGGGCTGAAAGAGCTCCTGTGACGAGGGAGATTTGGAGAGGGCCCGCCCAAAGCAGAAGCTAAAGATCTCAAGGAAGAAGGAAAGCAGCACCCCACTTCCAGGTGACGGGAGACGTCCTGAGGCTCCCTCCGACACCCAGCCACGTGCCTGGAGGGCCCCCCAGAAATTCCAGGTGGGAAGGAGGAAACAGCGCGTCCCCAGCCTGACCCAGAGCCGGACTCTCCTGCCTCTGTACCCCCGACGGGGGGATGCCACCCAGAAGGCAACACGGACGGTTTCCTGAGCCCGGAGAGCGTCCAGCAGTTAGCCCGGGCAATGGGCATGAAGGGACAGATGGAGGGGCTGGACCTTGGACTTGGGGAGGGTACTGCGGTCACGGCCCACAATGGGGGTACGAGATGCGAGCATTAATGTGCGCAGTGTCAAGTCCACCGCAAGATGTGTGTCGACGTTGGCCTACCTGACCACCATCAAGGCAGACCTCCTGTTTCTGCAGGAGTGCGGGATTCCGCACCTCGGCAGGTACGGGAATTGGTCCGGCGCCTGGACCTGTGGGCCTTCGATCTGGTCGGGGGGGTAACGACTGTTGCTCCTCAGGCCTGGCTATTCTGCTGTGGGGGGGCGCGACTTCACCATCTCTCCAGTTCAGGAGGTGGTGGGGGGTGCGTCTCCTCGTGGCTGACGTCACCTACAGGAACGCTCCCCTGAGGCTGACCAACGTGTACGCCCCAGCGGTACAGAGTGAGCGGTTGGCCGTCCTGCAGCGGCTTCCACCCCTGCTGGCTACGTCCAGGCCGGTCATCCTAGGCGGAGACTTCAACTGCATCATCGATGCAGATGGAAGATCCAGCGTGGGGACAGCGGGTGGGGGGAGTCAACTGGACGTCACATCCAGATTCCTGATTGGCACGGTGAAGGACGCCAAGCTGCTCGATGTCTTCAGTACCCCTGCAGACGGAACGCAGCGGAGGTACAACTGGTCGCGTCCAGACGGGTCTATTCGCTCAAGGATAGACTTCCTGTTTGTGTCATGGGCGTTCTCGGTCAGGTCCACCGGCGTCGAGCCGGTGTTCTTCTCTGACCACTGCCTCCTGCTGGCCGACTGTCACTTACAGGACGGCCAGCCTGCCGGCAAGGGGACTTGGAAGCTCAACACGACTCTGTTGACCCCAGAGAACGTCGAGGAGCTTAAGAGGGAGTACGCCGGTTGGAGAACCGTGAAACCCCTCTTTGAGTCTCCGGGCGACTGGTGGGAGATGGTCTAGGAGAACATCAAGAGGCTCTTTGTCCTCAAGGGTGTTCGGAAGGCGAGAGAGAGGTGGGTAAAGCTGTCGCGACCCCAGAAAAGGGTGCAGAACCTGCTCCTTCTGCAGCTGATGGGGGTCGATGTCACAGAGGATCTCCGCGAGGTGACGGGTCAGCAAGCCTCGCTCTTCGCCGCGGAGGCCTCCAGGATAATCTTCCGGCCCAGGGTCCGCTCCATGGAGCAGGAAGAGACGTGCTTGCGTTTCTTCTTTCAGAAGGTGCACAAAGAGAGCTCTGTGCTTAGCCGGCTGAAGGAGGACGACGGCTCGGTGACGTCGTCTCTGCCCGACATTTTGAGGATCAGCAGATCCTTCTATGCTGGACTGTACGACACGAAGCCCAAGGACAGCACGGCCTCCGAGTCGTTCCTGTCGTCGATCACGGAGGTCTTAGACGATGGCACGAGGGAGTGGCTGGACCGGCTGATATCCCTGGACGAGCTGACCAGACCCCTCAAGTCCTTGGAGAGGAATAAGACTCGCGGGAGCGATGGCTTACCGGTCGTGCTGTATTCCGCTCTGTGGGACCTGGTCGGCCAGGACCTGCTGGAGGTGTACGATAGTGCGCTTCGGGCAGGGGAAATGTGCAAGCCCATGAGGAAGGGCATCATCACCCTCATTTACAAGAGGAAGAGGGAGAGGGAAGAAATTAAGAATTGGCGTCCCATTTCACTATTGAACGTGGACTACAAAATCCTGGCCAAGGTCATAGCCAACCGGGTCAGGTCTGTCCTGGAGTCAGTGATTCACCCTGACCAAACCTGTGCTGTGCCCGGCAGGAAGATCGCTAAGGGCCTCGCGCTCATCAGGGATACGATCGCCTACGTACAGGACAGGCGGGTGGACACCTGCCTCATCAGCCTGGACCAGGAGAAGGCCTTCAACAGGGTCTCTCATGCTTACATGAGGGATGTCCTCTTCAAATTGGGGTTCGGGGACGGCATCCGCAATTGGATCCGGCTGCTCTACACCAACATCGTTAGCACAGTCTCGATCAACGGGTGGGAATCAGACAGTTTTCCTGTCAGATCTGGAGTCGGGCAGGGCTGCCCGCTCTCTCCTGCCTTGTTCGTGTGCTGTGTGGAGCCCTTCGCCGCATCCATCAGGAAGGACGTGAGCCTGAAGGGCGTGACTATCCCAGGCAGCGGAGGCCTTCAGGTCAAAACCTCCCTGCACATGGACGACGTCGCCGTCTTCTGCACCGATCGTCGGTCGGTGAGTAGGCTGTTGGACATCTGCGGCCAGTTTGAACTGGCCTCGGGTGCCAGAGTCAATAGGAGTAAGAGCGAGGTCATGTTCTTTGGGAACTGGGACGACCGCTCCTTCATCCCCTTCACCGTCAGGACAGACTCCTGAAGGCGCTGGGTGTTTGGTTCGGTGGAGCTGGGGCGTGCACTAAGACTTGGGAGGAGCGCATCACCAAACTGAAGCAGAAGCTGGGCAGGTGGATGCTCCGGTCCCTCTCCATCGCGGGTAAGAACCTGGTTGTCAGGTGCGAGGGGCTTACGGTACTGTTGTATGTGGCGCAGGCCTGGCCTATTCCCTGGACCTGCGCCGCTGCGGTCACCCGGGCCATCTTCCACTTCATTTGGGGCTCGAGGATGGACCGGGTCCGCAGTGACACCATGTACAAAGGCCTGGAAAATGGGGGAAAGGGCGTACTGAACGCCACCCTCGCCCTGACAGCTACCTTTGTGTGCGGCTGCATCAAGCTGTGCGTAGATCCTCAGTACGCAAACACCAAGTGTCACTACTTACTGAGGTTCTACCTGTCCCTGGTGTTGCGAAGGATGGGCCTGGCCTTGTTGCCGCGGAACGCTCCAAGTAGTTGGACCGTCCCGTACCACCTGTCCTTCGTGGAGAAATTTTTGAACGGAAACACCTTTGACCACAAGGCCGTCAGGCAGTGGTCAGCACGTAGTATCCTCGAGACCCTTCGGGAAAAGGAGAGGGTGGATCCCGTCGTGTGGTTCCCCACGCAGACTGCCAAAGTCGTTTGGCAGAATGCCCCATCGCCAGAACTTTCAAACAAGCACAAGGACATTGCTTGGCTGGCGGTGAGAGGGGCTCTGCCAGTGAGATCCTTTATGCATGCCCGGAATCTCTGCGCCACCACACGCTGCCCTCGAGGTGGCTGCGGGGGGGTCGAGACTGTCGATCACCTCCTTCTGGAGTGTGCCTATGCGCAGGAGGTCTGGAGGGGGATGCAGTGGTATTTGTCGAGGTTCGTCCCGAGCAGCTCCGTGACGCGGGACTCCGTGCTGTACGGGCTGTTTCCTGGGACGCACACCGAGACCAGCATCAACTGCGCTTGGAGGACCATCAATGCGGTGAAAGACGCTCTTTGGTCTGCCCGCAACGTGCTGGTCTGCCAGCTGAAAGAATTGACCCCGACCGAATGTTGCAGACTGGCGCACTCCAAGGTCCAGGACTATGTGCTGAGGGACGCGCTATAAAGCTTGAGGCAGCCGCTGCCAAGGCGGGGTGGGGAAAGACCACGGTATGAAACCCCGCGCCCAGAATAGAAAAAAAGGGCCCTATCTGGTAATTGTGCCCAGCTGGTGCCTTCCCCAACTGGTCAGGGGGCCAACGGGGACTGTGCGGGGTGACGACTGCCGGGGTATTTTCTTTGCTTTGTTCTTTTTTCTTTGTTTGTTATTTTCCTTTAGTTGGTGTACGTACCCCCTGGGTAGCCTGGAGCGGCTTGCAGGACTGGGTAGGTGTATAAATATGTTTTATTTTTTGTACATCTTATGAATAAAGTGTATTTTTTCAAATAAAAAAAAGTGACGAAACGTCTGAAAACTAACCTTCCAGCCCAGGGAGCAAACTCCGATGTAGAACCTCAACCTGAGCTACAAATCTTCTCAAAACTCGCTAAATTTGAAGGTATTGGATTTGCGGGATTTGAATTATTGGCATCAATGATGACCCAGTGGCCAGCTCTGTGGGAACATGCGAATTCAGGTTACGCCCCAGAGTGAGGCCCAGAACCTCTAACTTCCTCTATACTCCTAGTGATTTTTCCCTGAGACCGCAGGCGCTTTGCTGGATCAGGGGCATGGCAACAGTTCAGAGTCAGCACGAGAAGCTTTATATAGATTCAGCCATTGTAATTCACAATGGAGACCCCAACACCAAGCAGCAGGCCTGTTCTTTCTGATGCCTGTGATAATGTTCATCCTCCTTCTCTTTCTGCTGCCTCCCTCCCACCTGAAGGTACCTTGATGCAGTGACAACCAGTAGCCAGGTATCAGCCACACTGTGAAGTCAGATGGTGGCCCTGTGCACTGGTCATGCTGATTGGACATCCTGAACTGAACCCTGCAACACCCAGAGTTGGGGATGGCGTCTATCTTAATTTGCTGACTCCAGGAAGATTGTGTTCAAAGCTGTACCAGTGATTCTCTTGACCCAGAATTTATTGCAATATTCAGCTCAAATGTTCAAATAGCTCACACCTCAGCTGTGAACTCTTCTGGCTCTAAGCATGCAGACATTAGCTAAAGTTATATCTCATTGGGTTCAACAAAATAGAAATTGATCTCACATTAAAACTAAAGCCAAAGAGTAGCAGTTGATTCAATGAAATTAAGCAAG
This sequence comes from Stegostoma tigrinum, assembly GCF_030684315.1. NCBI lineage: Eukaryota > Metazoa > Chordata > Chondrichthyes > Orectolobiformes > Stegostomatidae > Stegostoma > Stegostoma tigrinum. The sequence goes on along the minus strand of NC_081367.1, from coordinate 77,263,940 downwards.
GAGATATTCTTTGATAATTGTAGCCACTGTGCAACCTGCGCCAACATTTGGAATAAAAACATAAAACCCGATGATATTAAGCTTGTGTTTTGACTGTATGAGTTTGTAAAGGAGCAGAAAGGAACATGTGACTTTCTGTCTGAAAGTGACACTCAGAACTGACAAACTGTCACCTGGAGAAAGAGAATGAATTTTCTCTGGATATAAAATTACGTCCACTTGTTAAAAGAAGAACATATGTATGGAAAATCAAATCATATTTGCGATGAACTTAACCTCTCCATTTCAGTTACTATAGTTTCAATTGTCACCATATCGTAATTGTCTTGATTTCCAATTTGTTCCTGGAACCAAGAAGTGAAGTTCTTGTGTAGATCAGAGGGTATAATAGCATCCTTACAGAATAATACTTCAAGCAAAACAATCTCTTTAATCAATGTAGCCAGCACCAACAAACACAATTGGGCTGGTAATATGATGCTATGATTTCTGCTCCCCAGATGTTGAAGGTACTATTGTGGCTCCCAGCATATTACTCAGGAAATATTCATTCAGGAAGGCAGGGCTTCGTTAAATAGGAAATGGGTTCCAGTGCACCTGCATATGTTTTGTATTCAGTGTAAAATCTACAAGTGCAGTTCTTTCCTGAGCAGCAAATATATCAGCTACTGAAGAGGCCTCAGCACCACTTAATCTGAAATCCATCTATGTAGAGGCAGCTAAAATTCTATTGCTAAGGATCACATTGGTATATATCCACATTCTATGCATGCTGTGACAGATCTAGGTCTTTGAACATATGAATCAAAGTTCTACTATAGAGTGGGTAATGTCCCCTGGCAGTGTGACTGTACATTCATTGTGTCCTGCATGTCCTTGTACCCACATGAATATTTCTGTCATGAAAATGTAAGATCTACTCATTTCAATGTTTCCCCAGCGCTTGGAGTATTCAGTACGCTATGAGCACTGTATTGTACAGAGGTTGGAATTTTGGGTTCCATTACCACTTGTTGATTCAGGTCGTTGGCACAGATCAACATACCAGATATGCACTTGAGGGAGGAAAGAATAGAAGGATAGATCAACTGATTGAGCTGATCATAGATATAGGGAGGCTCACAAAAGCATATACAATTGTATCAACCTACTGAGCTGATCTGCCTATTTCTATGCTACAAAATTGTATGTGATTGGATTGTGATTTGGATAAACTGCAGAGTTGGGCTTAATGGTGGCAAATGGAGTTCAATGTGGATAAATGTTAGGTGATTCACTTTGGGAAGAATAATAAGAAGGCTGAATGCTGGGTCAATGGAAAGATTCTTGGTAGTGTGGGTATGCAGAGGGATCTTGGTGTCCATGTACACAGATCCCTGAAAGTTGCCACCCAGATTAATAGTGTTGCTAAGAAGGCTTATGATATGTTAGGTTTTATTGGTAGAGGGATTGAGTTCTGGAGCCGTGATGTCATGCTGCAACTGTACAAAGCGCTAGTGCGGCCTCATTTGGAATATTGCGTGCAGTTCTGGTCGCCCCATTACAGAAAGGATGTGGAAGCATTGGAAAAGGCGCAGAGGAGATTTAACAGGATGTTGCCTGGTCTGGAGCGCAGGCCCTATGAAGAAAGTTTGAGGGACTTGGGTCTGTTCTCATTGGAGAGAAGAAGGCTAAGAGGGGAATTAATAGAGATATACAAGATGATCAGAGGATTAGATAGGGTGGACAGTAGGAGCCTTTTTCCAAGGATGATGACTTCAGCTTGTACAAGGGGGCATAGCTACAAATTGAGGGATGATAGATTTAAGGCAGATGTCAGAGGCAGGTTCTTTACTCAGAGAATGGTTAGGGCGTGGAACGCCCTGCCGCCAATGTAGTTAACTCAGCCACATTAGGGGCATTTAAACAGTCCTTGGATAAGCATATGGATGATGATGGGATAGTGTAGGGGAGGGGCTTAAATTAGTTCACAGGTCGGCGCAACATCGAGGGCCGAAGGGCCTGTTCTGCGCTGTATTGTTCTATGTTCTATGTTCTGTTCTAGGATGGCATTATTTTTCTCTTCAAGAAATTTTAGAATGTAAAGATCACATTTAAAGGTTAATGCTGAAGCTCAACAAAATGCTTTAAATGAAGAATGGCTGTCTCAAGATGTCTGTTTTAATGCATAATTTGGTAAAACCATAACGTAAACTGCTAGGTTCTGCACTTTAGACCCAAAATCAGCCAGTTGGTCATTGAGTGCAATTTGCGTCACTAACTAATTGGGATTTAGACCATCATAAAACATAAACTTCATTTTGCGCTTCTCAGCTGCTTCATCAATGTCCTCCCTCCATCATAAGGTCAGAAATGGAAATGTTCCTCATGGCTGCACAATGTTCAGAGCCATTTGCAACTCTTCAAATACTGAAGCAGTCTGTGTTCAAATGCAGCATGACCTGGACAATATCCAGGCTTGCACTGAACAATGGCAAGGAACTCTCACACCTCACAAGTACCAATAATGGCCATCTCCAAGAAGAGACAATCTAACCATCCCCCCCGACATTCAATGGCGTTACCATCACTGAATCCCCTGCTCTCAATATCCTGGGTTTACCATTAAGAAAAAACTCAACTGCACTCAGATAAAAGTGGCTAAAACCACAGGTCACAGGCGCGAAACTATGTGGTGAATAACTCATCCCTAATTCCTATATATGATTTACAAGACACAAGTCAGGAGTGTGATATTATATTCCCCACTTGCCTGAATTAGAGTAGCTCTAACAACACGCAAGAAAAAGCTAGCCCAGAAGTTGTTAAAGAGACCAAGTTATGTAGTAAAGGCAGGCAAAAGCACGACAGGGAACAAGGGAAAGCTGATGAATTAAACTACATATATTTCAATGCAAGTGGCTGACAAGCAGATGAACTCGGGCCACGGATGGGCACATGGGGCTGAGTTATTATAGCTATTACAGAAACATGGCTGACGGAGGGATAGGGCTGGCAGCTCAGTGTTTTGTGGTATAGATGCTATAAAAAGGGTAGAAGGGGAGGCCAGAGCGGAGGGGGAGTTGCGTTTTGATTGGGGAAAACATCACGGCAGTACTTGGACAAGGTATTCCTCGGGATTGTCCAGTGAGGCTACATGGGTGGAACTGAGAAATAAAAAGGGGGTGACCACTTGGATAGCATTGTATTATAGGCCCACCAATAGTCAGTGGGAAATCGAGGAGCAAATATGTGGGGAGATTGCAGATAGCTACAAGAGTAGTGGGGTTGTAATAGCCAGGGATTTTAACTTTCCGAATGTTGACTGGGACTGCCATAGTGGTAAGAGCTTGGATGGAGAGCAATTTCTCAAGTATGTTCAGGAAGAATTTCTTCTGCATTATGTAGGTGGCCCTACCAGAGAAGGGGCAAAACTTGACCTCGACTTGGGAGATAAGGCAGGGCAAGTGACAGAAATGTTAGTGAGGGAGCGCTTTGGGACCAGTGACCATAATTCTATTATATTTAAAATAACAATGGAAAGGATATGCATGGTCCACAAAATTAAAGTTCTAAACTGGGGCAAAGCCAATTTTGATGGTATTTGATAGGAACTTTCAAAAGTTAATTGCAGACAAAGAGATGCCTTACAAGTGGAAGGCTTTCAAAAGCATGGTAACAAAAGTTCACAAACGAGGAGGAAAACAACAGCAAACTGCCATTCCTAGATGCCACAGTAGAGCGAACAGCCAATGGGGAACTTCAAACCAGCATCTACAGGAAAACAACACATACGGACCAAATACTGAACTACAGGAGCAACCATCCCAACACCCACAAACGAAGCTGCATTAGAACATTATTCCAACGAGCCACCACACACTGCAGCACAGAGGAACTATGCAGAGCAGAGGAAAATCACCTATATAGCGTATTCAAAAAGAACGGGTACCCTATAAACACAGTCCGCCGATTCCTCAGCAACAAACCCAAACAAACAGACAAAACATGCCCAGAAACCATAACCGCTCTCCCCTACATCAAAGACATTTCCAAAATGATTGCCAGACTACTCGGACCTCTTGGCATCGTGGTAGCCCACAAACCCACCAACACACTAAAACAGCAGCTAATGAACTTAAAAGACCCTATAGGGACAACAAGCAAAATGAACATCATCTACAAAATACCTTGCAAGAACTGTGACAAACACTACATTGGACAAACTGGCAGAAAGCTAGCCACCAGGATACATGAACATCAACTAGCCACAAAACGACATGACCCACTATCACTCGTATCCTTACATACAGATGAGGAAGGACACCACTTTGATTGGGACAACACATCCATCCTAGGACAAGCCAAACAGAGACACGCATGAGAATTCCTAGAAGCATGGCATTCCAACCGGAACTCCATCAACAAACACATTGATTTGGAGCCAATCTACCATCCTCTGAGAATAAGAACAGGAAATAACATCACCAATGCAGGAAATGACATCACCAACCCAAGGAAACCTAACCAGATAAATAGAAAGCGGGACATAACACCAGCGCTTCGTCGGAGGCTCACTGATGATGTTACCTAGAATGGTGACGAAACGTCTGAAAACTAACCTTCCAGCTCAGCAAGCAAACTCCCATCCAGAAACTCAATCTGGGCTATAAATCTTCTCAAAAGTTCAGGGGCAGCATATTCCTACTAGTATGAGATATTGAGGCTCTGAGACTATGTAGAAAGACATGGAAGCTAGGGAACTGAGGGAAACAAACAGTGATTTCTTAAATAGAGTCCACATTCCAGAAGAGGAGGTGCTGGAGGTCTTAACACACATGAAGGTAGACAAATCTCAGAGAGCTGATGAAGTATATTCGGACATTGTATGAAGCTAGGGAAGAAATTGTAGGCCCCTAGCACAGATATTTGTATTATCAACAGCCATGGGTGAAATGCTGAAAGACTGAACGGTGGCTAATGCAGTGCTATTATTTAAGAAAAGCTTCAAGGGACAGCCAGGGAACTACAGACGATGAGCCTGACATCAGTGATGGGTAAGTTCATGGAAGGGACTTGGAACGACAAGATTTACATGTTCTTGCAAAGGCAAGGACTGATTTGGGATAGTCAACATGGCTTTGTGTATGGGAAATTGTTCCTCACAAATTCCATTGAGTCTGTGAAGAGGTGACCAAGAAGGTGGATGAAGGCAAAGAGGTAGACATTGTCTACATGGACTTGAGCAAGGCCTTCAACTGGTTAGTAAGGCTAGATCACATGGAATCCAGGGTGAGCTAACAAAGAACAAAGAATAAAACAAAATTACAGTACGGTAACCAGTCCTTCGGCCCTCCAAGCCTGCACCGACATGGTTCCCGTCACAATTAAAACCCTCTACCCTTCCAGGGACCATATCCCTCTATTCACATCCTATTCATATAGCTATCAGGGCTCCCTTTAAAAATCACTATAGGATCTGCTCCCACTACCTCCACCAGCAGCGAGTTCCAGGCACCCACCACCCGCTGTGTAAAAAAAAAACTTGCCTCGTACATGACCTTTAAACCTTGCCCCTCGCACCTAAAACCCATGGCCCCTGGTAACAGGCTGTTGCACTCTGGGAAAAGGCTTCTGACTGTCCGGTCTGCCCATGCCCTTCATGATCTTGTAGGCCTCTATCAGATCATCCCTCAATCTCCATTGTTCCAGTGAGAACAACCCCAAGTTTCTCCAACCTCCCCTCATATTTCATGCCCTCCATACCAGGCAACATCCCGGTAAACCTTTTCTGTGCCCTCTCCAAAGCCACCACATCCTTCTGGTAGTGTGGCAACCAGAACTGAACGCAATATTCCAAAAGCAGCCTAACTAAGGTTCTATAAAGCTGCAACATTACCTGCCAATTTTTAAACTCAATGCCCCGGCCGATGAAGGCAAGCTTGCCATACGCCTTGTTGACTACCTTTTCCACCTGCATTGCCAGTTTCAGTGACCTGTGTACTTGTACACCCAGATCCCTCTGCTTATCAGTATTCTTAAGGGTTCTGCCATTTACTGTATATTTTCCATGAGGATCAGTCCTTCCAAAATACATTACATCCCATTTTTCCAGACTAAACTCGATCTGTCATCTCTTTGTCCAGGTCACTAACCAACCTATATCCTGCTGTATCTTTTGCCGGACCTCATTGGTATCCACAATTCCACCAACCTGTGTGTCATCATCACAATTGAATTGTGCTAGCCAGTTGAATGTACAATGGCTTGGCCATAGGAAACAGAAGGTGGTAGTAGAGGGTTGTTGTTCAGATTGGAGACCTGTGACCAGCAGAATGCCACAAGGATATGTGTTGGGTCCACTTTGTTTGTCATTTATATAAATTATTTGGATGAGAAAACAGGAGGCAAGGTTCGTAAGTTTGCAGATGATACCAAACTAGATCGTGAAGTGGGCAGTGAAGAAGGTTGTCTAAGAATACAACAGGATCCTGATATCCTGAGAGATATGGGCTAAATACTGGCAAATGGGACTAGTTCAGTTTCAGAAAACTGGTCAGCAGAGATGAGTTGGGCTGAAGAGCTTATCTCCATGCTGCAAGACTCCGTGATCCTATGACTCTGGTGCCTGCTTGATTTACACACATTCGCCACTTCCAACATTCATTTCTTCCAACATCCTTCTACCAGAAGGATGTGGTGGCTTTGGAGAGGGTGCAGAAAAGATTTACCAGGATGTTGCCTTGTATGGTGGGCATTAGTTATGAGGAGAGTTTGGAGAAACTTGAGTTGTTCTCACTGGAACGACAGAGGCTGAGGGGCGACCTGATAGAGGTCGACAAGATTATGAAGGCGTGCAGTAAGAGCAGTGTGTATCATCTACAAGGTGCACCTTTGAAACTCTCAAAGGATCTTCTGACAGCATTATCCAAACTCCAGACCTCGACATCCTAAAAAGACAAAGACAGCAGATACATGGGGATGGCACCCCTGTAGGTTCCCTTCTAAGTCAATCACCATCCGGAACAAGGACTATATCCCTTTTCCTCACTGTCACTTGAGCTTCCTTCCTTGCAGCACTGTGGGCATATAGACTGTATGTAGATTGCAGTGGCTCTGGAATTCAGGATGGGCAATAAATGCCGGCATCTTGTGAAAGAGTAAAAGAAATAGTGGGTTGCAGTTGGAGATTTGCCCCTTTTATGGAAAAACATCGACCCTGAGTAACTACTGACCAACTGGAGAGCTTGGAGGTTTAATGTTCCAGTAGTGCCACTGAGAACAGTGGCCACTAATGATACTGCAAAAGGACCAGCCCAATGAAGATTCTGTTGGGTACATTACTGCAGTTAAAGTTGAGGAGCTTCATCAAGGTCAGTCAGGCAAACACTAGCAAGGGATGATGGAATTTGTTGGTCCTGTGGACAGAGATAAGGGTCTCCAAACAAAGATTGTCATTGCTGCAAGAGGTCCCAAATGGGTCTAGGGAATAGCTCACCATTTGGAAGAAATAGATTACATCTAAATAGATAATGGCCTTGCAAACTGAGCCACAACCAGCATACTGTGATTGGAAACACTGGAATTTTCTTCCTCAGAAAGCAACGGATGCTGGATCATTGATGATATTCCAGGCAGAGTTAGATTTGTGACATGTTAGCCAAAGTTTTATTGAATGGAGGTGCAGGCTCTAAGGGCCAAAAGGTCTGCTCCTGTTCCTAAATCCTCTGTCCCAAATAGTTCTGAAGCAAGGATGAAATGAAAAGGAAGACAATACAAGAATAAGAAGCAAATCTCATGACAGATTATATTTACTCCTCAGTGAAAACTGTATTTTGGGACTCAGTTGAATTAATTTTAATCTGTGCCACAATAATCTCTATTCTTTCAGTCCTATTTGAAGGAAATCTATCCGATTTCATTTTTGTGTCTTAATCAGGTCAGCCATCCAGTAATCACACTTGCTATTTATAGCATTAATATTCCTAATTTTGCATCATTAATATTACATACAATCTGCTTGGTTTATAAATTTGTCTTTGAATTTTAATATCATCCAAGACTCACAGTGTCCTAACAAAGACAATGTAGATTGTAAAATGACACCTTCATCTTTTCTTTTGCCCATGACTTCTACACATTTCTATAATGTAGTTGCTAATCTTGTTGAGTGCTGGAAGCATTACCGAATGTGACGCCTCAGATGTGATTCAGTCCCAGACTGTAGAAAAAAAATCTTTATTCTCTCCTGGCTCCAAAGCTCTCAAATCAAAGTCTCTTAGCCCAGCTCCCAGTGATTGCTGGTTTACAGTGCAGAATTGTTCAGTGTTTAGCATAAATTAGCACCTAATTATTAGTTTCACTTCGAGAGACGCTAAGGATCACTGGTATGGGGATGGAGGAAAAATCAAATTGGCACAGCAGGTTACATGACCTGAGAGGTTTGACACTGATGCCAGGCAGGAAACTAAAGAGGCATTCTATTCCATACCAAGATCAGGCTTCACCCTGGGAGTCAAAAAAAGGATGAAAAGCATGAATGTAAATAATTATCAGTACCTAGAAAGAGAAAGATCAATCCTAAAGCGTGTCACTGTTCACAGCTACTCCACTGAAACTGCAACCAATCCTTGTGATGTTCAGTTTAACATATTCTAACATTTCAGTATCCAATTAAGAGATACTTCCTTTGTCAGCTTCAGACCTATTTCTTATGAAGAATGCTCTCATTGATTCCTAGAAATCCTGACTTATTCCATTCTCTATCATTTTCTTATTTACATCATCTGCCAACCTTGCTTATTTAAAAAAAAATTCATGGACAATTTTTTTTTAAATGACCCAATTAATCCCTATGTTAAAATTGTGATGTAATACATCAAAATGTCACCTCAGGGCCTAAAGGATCTGGAACAAATTGATTCTTGTTTAGCTTCTTTTATATTTCCACTTGGAGTAATAGAACTCCCCTGGAATGGAAATTTACTACCTCCTAGCTATCCTGACCATTTTATTGTATCTGTGTGGAGCCACTGCCTTGTATTGGAAAGCCAAGAGATGTCAGCCCACTGTCATGGCACAAAGTCTAGCTTCTGGGCCCATGATGGTGCGTTTCCTCACTTCAGTGATCTTTGTGTTTTTGCTGTCATCCCTCTGGTTACTCTCAATCTGATGATCGTGGGTTAAAATTGTGAGACCTGAGTGCATAAACCTTGATTTCACCTCACTGTAGCACTGATGAGTCACTGTACTGCTGGGGGTGCTGTTGGTTGTTGAAATGTAGTAATGTGTGATTGACTTACATGAGTGAAAAGCAACAGCCTTTATTGGAGAAAGGACATCTTACTTGGACTACTATAGACTGAGGCTCTGATCTCATTATGGCCTTCATACACACACAATAGCTGTAGTCAGACTAATGGTACAACTCTCTGGGCTTCACAAAAACATCGAAACAAGGTTTCAGGTGCTGCCCTTGATCGATGGTAAAAATATTATTCTATAATTATTCAAAAAAGAGCAGGAGAGTTTTCCCAACAATTTAGCTGACATTTCACCCTCAACCAATAGGTCTAAAAACAGATTACTCCATTGTTTTATCTCATCACAATTTACATAATCTTGTTGTGCACTGCTAGTTTTCCTCCATTAAAAAAAAATCAGCTCACATCAAAGCTGATCGGGCTGATTGATGGGCTGAATGGCCTGTTTCTGCACCTGCATCTTATGATGCTCTGAGGTGCCATGAGAATATTTGGATCAAGCAAATCCTTTCTTTCCATTTGTAAGCCTCAAATCGCCCTGTAAATCTTCATGTGTACTCAGGTTCACATTCCCAGTCAAACTCCACTCATCAGGCTACACTGCATTCTCACATCATACATGTTTCAGAGCTGATTCCTAGGTACCTTTCTTTTGTCTTGGCATTTGTTATGAGGGTCGATTCAACACTCTCCTTTCCTAAAAATACTGATAGCATTCAGTCAATGGTGCAGAAAATAATATACAATATGAATTTGGAATGGTTTGAAGTTAAGGCAGAGAAAAATATAATCCAAACTCAGGAGTGAGTAGTGTGAATGTCTTGCCATTTACAAAAATATCCTGCAACTCAGTTTAGACATTCTGATATCTTGGAAGCTTCTAAACCCTAGTGAATACAAGCCCAGTCAACCCAATCTCTCCTCACAACAGTTCTGTCATCTCCAGTGTCAGCCGACCGAAACTCCACTAACTCCCTCTACTGGAAGTATATCCTTTCTTAAAGAGGGAGACCAAAACTGCGCACAATCCTTTAAAGGTGGTCTTACAAAGACCCTGCATAACTGCAGTAAGACATCTCTACCTCTAAAGTCAAATCCTCTTGCAATGAAGACCAACATACTATTTGTCTTTCTAACTGCTTGCTGCATCTGCCTGTTTACTTTCATTGCATGGCACAGCAGGATACCTGGATCCCTTTCTACATCACACTTCCCAATACATCGCTATTTAAACAATACTCTTCCTATCTGTTTTTACTTCATATTTATCCACATTGTACCGTACCTGCCATGCATTTTTCATTCATTCAACTTGCCTAAACTGCCTTGAAATCTTGCAGCCTCCTCACAATCCCACTCAGTTTTATGTCATCAGCAAACTTGGAACAAAGAACAAAGAAAATTATAGCACAGGAACAGGCACTTCAGCCCTCCAAGCCTGCGCTGATCGAGATCAAGGGGAAATGTTGCATTTAGTTCCCTCAGCAAGACCATTGACATAGATCTTAAACAGTTTGGGGTTTGGGTCCCATAAGTCACTGCCTAGTCAGAAAAAGTCTCACTTACCTCCACAGAGATAGTAGGAACTGCAGGTGCTTGAGAATCTGAGATAACAAGGTATAGAGCTGGATGAACACAGCAGGCCAAGCAGCATCAGAGGAGCAGGAAAGCTGACATTTCGGGCCTAGAACCTTCATCAGAAAACTAGATTTTCCAGAAAATCAGATTTTCTAATGAAGAGTCTAGACCCGAAACATCAAGCTTTCCTGTTCCTCTGATGCTGCTTGGCCTGCTGTGTTCATCCAGCTCTACACCGTGTTATCTCCACTCTCTGTTTCCTGCTTGCGAACCAGTTCTCAGTCCATGTCTACCCTATCCCCAATCCCAATTTTTTAAACTTGATCCACTAGACTCTTAACTGTGACTTTATAAAAAGCCTTCTTGAAATCCAAATACACCATATCCTCTCTGATGAAGGGTCTAGGCCCGAAACATCAGCTTTTGTGCTCCTGAGATGCTACTTGGCCTGCTGTGTTCATCCAGCCTCACATTTTATTATCTTGGAATTCTCCAGCATCTGCAGTTCCCATTATCTCTGACACCATATCCACTGGTCTTTTATCTGCTAGTTCCAGCCTTTTCAAAAAAAATTCAATAGGTTAGTTTAGCCCGATTTCCAATTCCATGAACACTTGCTGACTAGATCTAATTCTGTGAATATTCATGTACAGACTGTAATTACCTGTATTAATTCATCTCTACTCTGATAAAGCTAATCAGAATTCCTTATAACCCTTTGTTTTCCTGAGTGACGAGGTACAGCTATTATTAACTGCAATGCACTTCATCTTGTTTATGTGAATGGCTGAAATCACTGCATTCTGACACACTGAAGGGGCTGGGTGAAGAGAGGTTGAGCAGCTACAATTCAACTCACAGTGAGTCAGAATCAACTGCTCAAAATAATCGATAATCCACCATACAGCAGAGCTAAAGTGATAATCCTTCCACGAAGACATGAAGAGAACTGGGTCGCACACCATTATAGGCAAAAAGAATTTACATTTATATAGTGCCTCTCACAGCATCCACATGTCCCAGAATTTTCACAATGTGTATTATTTGAAGTGTAGTTGCCATCTGTAGTGCAAGTAAATGCCAATTTAAAAACAGCATGGTCTCACAAATAATAGTGATTTGAAAACAACAACTTCAATTTATATCATGTTTTTAATATACTAAAACTTTACAAAACCCTTCATAGAGACATTCTAAAGCAAAACTTGATAATGAGTAACATAAAGCAATGTTAAAAAAGATAGGTTTTAAGAGTAACCTCAAAGGAGGAAATCACTGGGAAAGCTCAGCAGGTCTGGCAGCATCTGTGAAGCGAAATCAGAGTTAAAGTTTCAGTCCAGTGACCCTTCCTCAGAACTGGTGTTGACAGCACCCACAGGTCTTCGGAAGGAAATGAAGGATTAGGCAGATGATTCCAGAGGTTTAGGTCTAATATTTCATATTCATTCCTGAGATGTGGGCCTCACCGGCTGGGCCCAGCATTTCTTCCCCATCCCTAGCTGTCTCTTGGGAAGGTGGTGATGAGCTGCCTCCTCGAACCGCTGCAGCCCTCCTGCTGTGGGTTGACCCACGATGCCCTTAGGGAGGGAATTCCAGGATTTTGACCCAGCAACACTGAAGGAACAGCGATATATTTCCAAATCATGATGGTGAGTGACTTGGAGTAGAACTTGCAGGGGGTGGTGTTCCCATGTACCTGCTGCCCTTGTCCTTCTAGCTGGAAGTGGTCGTGGGTTTGGAAGGTGCTGTCTATGGATGCTTGGTGAATTTCTGCGGTGCATCGTGTACGTAACACACACTGCTGCTACTGAGTGCTGGTGGTAGAGGGAGAGAATGCTTGTGGATGTGGTGTCAATTAAACTGGCTGCATTGTCTTGGATGGTGTCAAGCTTGATAGCAATCGAGAGAAGTCTCATTCGGCTGATACCAGATGTGGAGGGGTTTTCATATGAGGTGTGGTTGAGTAGACTGACTCTACTCATTGGAGTTTAGAAGAATGAAAGATGAACTTATTGAAACAAACAAGATTCAGAGAGGGATTGACAGGGAAGAAGTAGCAAGCCACTTTCCCCTTGTGAGAAAGCCTCTGACCCAAATAAAAGGTTGCCTATTTAAGATAAAGTAGAGGAGGAATCTCTTCTGTGAGGCTAGTGAATCAATGAATTTCTTTACTGCAGAGGATTGTTGAGGCTGGATGGTTAAGTATATTCAAGATTGAGATAGATTTTTAATCAGTAAGGAAGTCAAGAGTGGTCAGGAAAAGGCTGGATGTGGAGCTGAAGATTATCGGATCAGCCGTGATCTCATTGAACAGCCAAGCCGAATAGATGGGCTAAATGGCCTCCTTCTGCTCCTACGTCTGATGGTTCAAAGGAAACTGGAAGATATAACCATTTTGAGGATGATTCTGATTCTACTGAAGGATTTGATTTCATTAAAAATCTGCATTTTATGCAAATCTTACATAGAATGAAGTTGAACAATATTTCACCTCAAAGATACCTGTGAAGTTTAAATGGCCAGATGATGCATACAATGTTAGAGTGTCACAGTAGGTAGAGTTGTAAATGCATACACCAGGTTATCAGCAGAGACATTGGCAGCTCAATGAAACTGTGGAAAAGGTAATACTCACTCTTTGTGAATTTGTTCCTGAAGCTTGAGGAAGGGGCAGTGGTTCATGAGGTGGTAGTTCCATTTGGATATAATAAAATTTTGAGTAGCTTTTCTAAAAATTCATTCACAGAATGTGGATGCCCCTGGCTAGCCCATCATTCATCGCCCATCATTCATCGCCCATCATTCACCGCCTATCATTCATCGCCCATCATTCACCGCCCATCATTCACCGCCCATCATTCATCGTCCATCATTTATCGCCCACCATTTATCACCCATCATTCATCGCCCATCATCTATTGCCCATCTAATTGGTCAGAGTGGTTCCTTGTATGGATGCTATGACTGACTCTCCACTCGTTAGTGCCTCTCTCACTGGTCATGATGAAGGAGTGGGGTAACTTGCCCTCCCTTTTGAACAACTAAACTGATCAACTCTTTATGAACATTTAAACCGTGTTAAATGGACCCAATCGGGCTGGAAGTGGGGCTTTGATCATACATTTCCACAGCCCAGTATATACTGCCACTGTTGAGATATCAGAGCCTTAGAACTGATGTGCCTTATGGAGCCTGTATTTCTCTAATCTCCCTGCCTCCCTTCTTGCCTTCGGGCATCCTTAAGATTCAGCCCCTTATCTGAAAGCGCTTCATGCACAAACTGAAACATGTTTCACTCCCTAACGCTGAAGATTGCACAAAATTTACAGACAATTTTTCTTTGAAAAAGTAGCCCTGTTTTTACTTGATTTTTCTTCTGAAGTTTCAGTGCAGCTTCTGCTGAATAATTCATTACAGATCCAAATTATATTTTACCCTTGCCCTTCAATCAGCGCTTTCTCTTCTAGTCTAACACTTAATCTGCTGCATCAATCACATGCCTCACAGTGGGCTGCCTGTGCTTGCTTTAATTAGCCCTCCATCTTCTATACCAATGACGAAACTGCCCTCATCATTTACTATAGCTTCAGATTCTGCTCTGGCTTCATCCTTTAGTCATATCTTTGAGTCCTATTCATTTCTCTTTGCTTTTTTTATTATTTTGTGGTTTTTACTGGAGCTGAGTTAAGCTAATGTAACAAAGGAGCTGCTAATCTGCTTGACAGTAATCTTCACACTGCATCGATGATGCCTACCCTGTGTAAAAATGTTGTCAGACAGTAATAATGAAAGCAGTTTGCATTTCCTATGATGAGTGTAACAGGGTGGTCACATTTTAATAAAGAAGGAGGAACAATGCAATGTCAATTTGCATTTTCTGTGACAGATTTACCAGAGTAATCGAATTTTAATGTTAGGAGAATATAGTTTAATCACTTTCAAAGGAATAGGATTCTTCTGACAATTGAACCATTACACTACTAAAGTTCAAAATAGACCCTGAAAGTTATTTAATGTGGAAGCAAAAAAGAGCAATGACCAATGGCAGAGTCATACATTATGCTCAAAGCATACAGAATGGTTATAAATTAGTTAAATCTGGATGGGATGTGTAATTTTAATGTAATCCACTTGTTGAGAACTGGAGGAATGGTAGCCAATGCAGAGTTTAACCTTCAGCACAAGTTTACTTTGCAATAAAGATTAACATTTATTGGGACACAAAAACATTTGTCCATTCGAGCCTGTGAAACAGTTTGGGTTAGAATTGCCCACCTATAGCTTGGTTTGGTTCATTTGGAACAGTTTGTAGGCACTGAACTGTTAGCACATTACTCAGAAACATCTGAAAGTACTTCCCATGCAATGTTGCTGTTGGTGCTAGTTACTAATCCGGCCAAATCTATTCTCATGGCCTGCCATGTACCATCCTCTCACACAGGCACACGCACACAGACACATGACGCAGACATGCACACAAGCATGCACACAGATACACGGACTCATGACACAAACAAGACACATGAAACAGGCACATGATACAAATATAAAACACAAACACAGACACGACACAAACACAGATACATGACACAGACTTTCACACAGACACACAACACAGACACAAATTTGTGGACAGATGCACAACACAGAGGCATGACACAAACAAAAGCAGACATGTACACGCATGCAGACAAGCACACAGACATGCACACAGACACACATACAGATATGCACATGCAGACGCATGACACAGGCATGCACACAGACACATACACAGATACACACACACAGATACAGGACACAGACACATGACATAAACATGCACACAGACATGTGACACAGGCATGCAACACACACACACACACATATAGACACACACACACAGACACACACACACACACACACACACTCCACCATGCAATCCCCAAAACACACCCCTACACCCACACCTCCATGCATACCACAGACACAAAGTAATTGGTCTGCAACCACTCGATATCATCCATCATCCAATTATGGTTTGTTCAACAAATGATGAGTTTCCCAAAAGAGTGGTAACTTGGTTACATAAGACAATCGACAACAGATAATAGGTGCTGGAGTAGGCCATTCGGCCCTTCGAGCCAGCACCACCATTCATTATGATCATGGCTGATCATCCACCATCAGTATCCTGTTCCTGCCTTATCCCCATAACCCTTGATCCCACTATCTTTAAGAACTCTATCTATCTCTTTCTTGAAACTATCCAGAGACTTGGCCTCCACTGCCTTCTGGGGCAGAGCATTCCATATATCCACCACTCTCTGGGTGAAGAAGTTTATCCTCAACTCTGTTTTAAATGGCCTACCTCTTATTTTTAAACTGTGTCCTCTGGCCCTGGACTCACCCATCAGCGGAAACATGCTTCCTGCCTCTAGAGTGCCCAATCCCTTAATAATCTTATACGTCTCAACCAGATCCCCTCTCATCCTCCTAAACTCGTGTAGTAAACAAAGCTGAGAGATATTACCCATAATATACCGTTAACAGCAATGGCCTGCTCGATAGTTTAGAGTAAGGACAGCAACACAACCTCCTGTTGTTCTATTCCAAACAGAAATATGGAATGTTGTTCACCCATTCATCAGAACAAGCAGAAATGGCCTTGATTTAATGTCCCATTAGAGGCTTGGGACAGCATCAGACCCTGGGGTAAATTAATAAAACATATCATGCACCATCAGGAAGTTTTTTTTAATTCTTTTGATGGAATGTGGGTACTGCTGACCTGGCCAATACCTATTGTCCATAAAATATGAGAGCAGAATTAGGATAATTGGCCCATTGGATCTGCTCTATCATCTGATCATGGCTGATATATTTCTCAATCCCATTTGAACAATACAGCACAGTAACAGGCCCTTCAGCCCACCGTGTTGGCCATTCTCCTGCCTTCTCTCCATTACCCTTGCTCCCCTTACTAATCAAGAACCAATCCCTCTCTCCCTTGAATACACTCGATGACTTGGCCTCCAAGCCCTCTGAGGCAATGAGTTCCACAGATTAACCATCCTCTGGTTAAAGAAACTCCTCCCCATCTCAATTCTAAAGGGTTGTGCCTTCACACCGAGGCTGCCCACTCAGGTCCTAGTCTCCGCCCATCTCCAAATACCATTGAATTAATACCTTACTAGGCCATTTCAGAAGGCAGCTGAGAGCCAACCACATTGCCGAGGATCTGGAGTCTGGATATTAAGCAGTGAAATATGTGTTTTTTTTGACAATTGATGATAGCTTCATATTCACCAGTACTAGATTTTAGTGGTAAAAACACTGTCTCCACTTCTTTGGCTGTGCAAGACATTGGTAAGGTCACTTTTAGAGTACAGTGTACAATTCTGATCACCCTGTTATTGGAAGGGTGTTATTTAACTGGATAAGATGTGAAAAAGATTTACAACGATGTTGCTGAGACTGGATGCTTTGAGATATAAGGAGAGGCTGGATAGGCTGGGACTTCTTTCCCCTGGAACATCGGAGGCTGAGGGTTGGCCTGGTAGAGGTTTATAAAATCATGACAGGCACAGGCAAGGTGAACAGGCAATGGAAAAACCGAAAGAACTGCGGATGCTTAAATCAGAAACAAAAACTGAAATTGCTGGAAAAGCTCAGCAGGCCTGGCAGCATCCATGCAGAGAAATCAGAGTTAACATTTTGGGCCCAGTGACCCTTCCTCAGAACTGGAGAGTCACTCAGCATGAAGCATTACCTCTGATTTCTCTCCACAGACACTACCAGACCTGCTGAGCTTTTCCAGCAATTTCTATTTTTGTTTCTGAATAGCCAAGGGTTTTTTCTCCAGGGCAGGGGAAGTCCAAAGCTAGAGGCCATAGGTTCAAGGCGAAAGGGGAAGGAGTTAAAAGGGACCCAATGGGCAACTTCCACATGCAGAGGGTGATGCCAGCATGGAACGAACTGCCAAAGGAAGTGGTAGAGATGGGTACAGTTACAATGTTTAAAAGACATTTGGATAGTACATGAATAGGAGAGGTTTGGAGGGATATGGGCCAAACACAGGCAATTGAGTCTAATTCAGTTCAGAAGACGGAGCGGCATGGTGGCTCAGTGGTTAGTACTGCAGCCTCACAGCGCCAGGGACCCAGGTTCGATTCCAACCTTGGGCGACTGTCTGTGTGGAGTTTGCACATTCTCCCCATGTCTGCGTGGGTTTCCTCCAGGTGCTCCGGTTTCCTCCCACCGTCCAAAGATGTGCAGGCTATGTGGATTAGCCATGCTAAATTGCCCGTAGTGTTCAGAGGTGTGTGAGTTATGGGGGATGGGTCTGAGTGGAATGCTCCAAGGGGTGGCGTGGACTTGTTGGGCCTACAGGCCTGTTTCCACATTGTAGGGAAGCTAATCTAATCTAAGACCTGACTGATGTGGACGAGTTGGGCAAAAGGGCCAGTTTCCATGCTGTTTGAGACCCTGACTGTATGATTGGCTGGACCTCACTTGGAATTCTCAGGGCACTGTAAGGGTAGGAACAATTATACTTTTTCCCCTACGAGAGGTTAATGACACAAACAACCATGATGATTACCAAATTATAGAATTTTGCAGCATGAAATCTGAGAATGCATTAACTATTTCCTTAATAAGAACTCTCTGGGAAAATGTCTAAGTGGAATATAGATGGGACAGTATCACATTTATGGTGCTTGACGTTCTCTTCAAAATGATTAAGTTCAACTACAGATAGCAAGGTAATTGACATGAGTGTTCAATCAGAATGTTTTGCATGCAAAATATCTGTGCTGTTCATTTCTGATTCTTTCACATTAAGAGAGTATACTCTAATGAATTATCTCAGTATTTTCCTCCTCTTCATTTCTCATGCTACACGGTGGTGAGGAGAATATCAACATGCTTGACAGGGAAAATAAAAAATGTAGTGACCTTATAGAGGTTTACAAAATCATGCAAATCCAATGCAGTTAATTACCACCCCATCAGTCTCCTCTCGATCACCAGTAAAGTGATAGAAAGTGTCAGTAACAGTGCTATCAAGCAGCACCTGCTCAGCAATAACTTGCTCAGTGACACCCAGTTTGGGTTCTGCCAGGGCCACTCAGCTCCTGACCTCATTACGGCCTTGGTTCAAACATGGACAAAAGAGCTGAATTCCAGAGGGTGGGGTGAGCGTGACAACCCTTGACATTTTACCAGGTGAGGCATCAAGAAGCCTTTGTAAAACTGCAAGTGGGTGAAAGTGAGTGTGGGTTGGAGTCAAAGTGGCACATAGGAAGATGGCTGTGGTTGCTGGAGGTCAGTTATCTCAGCTCCAGGACACCTCTGTAGGAATTGCTCATGGTAGTGTCCTAGGTCCAACCATCTTCAGCTGCTTCATCAATGACCTTTCCTCCATCATAAGGTCAGAAGTGGGGATGTTCGCTAATGATTGTGCAATGTTCAGCACCATTTGTGACTCCTCAGATATTAAATTCCCAAATACAGCCCATGTTCACATGCAACAAGATCTAGACAATATCCAGGTTGAGCTGACAAGTGGCAAGTGACATTCATGCCACACAAATGCCAGGCTATGACCCTGTCCAACACAATAGAATCTAGTCACCCTGTCTTGACCTTCAATAACATTACTATTGCTGAATCCCCCAATATCAATCACCTTGAGGTTACCTTTGACCAGAAATTGAAATGGTCCCACCACATCAACACAGTGGCTACAAGTGCAGGCCAGAAGCTGGGAACACTGTAGCAAGTAACTCACCTCCTGACTCCTCAAAGTCTGTCCACCATCTACAAGGCACAAGTTAGGAGTGCGATGGAATACTCCCCAGTTGCCTGGATGGGTGCAACCCCAACAACATTGAAGAAGCTTGACACCATCCAGGACAAAGCAGCCCCTGCTTGATTGGCACTCCACCCACAATTCTCCCCACTCTCCACTGACAGTCCCTAGAAGTTGCGCTACATAAACTCACCTAGGATCCTTAATGGCTTCCAACCCCACAACCACTTCCATGTAAAAGGACAAGGGCAGCAGGTACCTGAAAACACCACCTTCTTCACTCAGCAAAGACTTCCAGTTTTCTTTAGAAAGAAAGATGGGAACTTCTAAAATCTCATCCAAGCCATTCACCATCCTGGTTTGGAAATATATTGCCTTTCCTTCACAGTCACTGGGTCACAATCCTGGAATTCCCTCCCTAAGGACATTGTGGGTCAATCTACGGCAGGTGGACTATAGCGGTTCAAGAAAGCAGCTCACCCCCACCTTCTCAAGGGGTAACTAGGGACGGATAATAGTGTTAGCCCAGCCAGTGACACCCACTTATTCTGAATGAATCAAACCAAAGTCTTAGCTGGCCACTGGCGATTGGGTTTGAGGTGCCCTCGGAGTTTTCAATTCACTTCAGGGCACCCACGTCCCTACACGGGACATCTGAGCCTCCAGAGTTCCGCAATCACAGAAGTGATCACTTTGGTCACTACCTTCTGGAAGGCTGAACTCGATGACATGTTGCTGGAAGGTGCAGCTTGGGATTCCCAACTGATCCCAAGGCTGAAATCCTGGGGCCTACAGAAAATTCCATCTCTGTGGAAGTAGTTATATTGTAGGCACCACTAAGGTTTTTGAAAAGGCTTGTTATTGCATGAAGAAGTGATATGTGAGGCTTTGCACTGCTAGAATTGTCAATGGTAACGGGTAGTACAATACCTATCATGAATCCTCGCAAGGACATAATTTCATGAAACTTCATTTTATATTAAAATATCTTTCATGTCAATAACTCAGCTTATCATTTCAGAAGACTTTAAGATATTTTTAACATCTGTAATTAAAACCCTTGGTCCAGCCCAAGGTTTTGTGTAGAATTGGTTTTGCCTTCAGAATCGAAAGGGGAAAATTTGCATGGCCAAGAGAAAAGGCTGGGCAGTGGGATCAATTGAAGTGCACTCTCAAAGAGCCTGCAAAGTCAATGAGGGCAGACTGGCCTCATCCTTTGCTGTGCTGAAATATAACATTTTTGAACTATCTAAAGTATTGCATCCCTGGAGAGATGGTTATGCAGCTCTAATGTCACTGCACGAGTAATGCAGAACTCCACACTAATCATCGAACCCCTACAGTATGGAAATAGGCCCTTCAGCCCAACAAGTCTACGCCCGCTCTCAGAGCATCCCACCCTGACTCATCCTCCCAATCTACACATCCCTGAACTCTACGGGCAATTTAGCATGGCCAATCCACCTAACTTGCACATCTTTGGACTGTGGGAGGAAACCCACGCAGACACGGGGAGAATGTGCAAACTCCATACTGACAACTTTAGGTACATTTAAGTCGTCATTGGATAAGCATATGGACGTACATGGAATAGTGTAGGTTAGATGGGCTTCAGATCGGTATGACAGGTCGGCACAACATCGAGGCCCGAAGGGCCTGTACTGTGCTGTAATGTTCTATGTTCTATGACAGTCCGCCCGAGGCTAGAATCGAACCCGGGTCCCTGGTGCTGTGTGGCAGCAGTGCTAAGTGCTGAGCCACCGTGCCACCCATAATAACTGTGCTGCTAGGCACACATGGGAAACGAACCCACAATTTTTGGTTTACAAGACCAACGCCTTCTCACTTGGCCACCGCGCCCTGCCCAAATGTTCCAGGGACAGTGGTTTGAATCCCACCATATCAAATGGTGCATTTGAAACCATTGGTGATCATCACAAAACCCAATCTGATTTACTAATATCCTCTTAAAGAAGGAAACCTGTTACCCTTTCCTGACCTGGCTTATAAGTGACTGCAGATCTACAGCAATGTGATTGGCTCTTAATTCCTCTCTGGGCAATTAGGGATGGTCAGTCAAAGTTGGCTTAGTCAGAGTTACACACATCCCATGAAGGCATAAAGGAAACTGAAAGCCTTCATTGAGTTAAGACGATTTATGTTCACCAGTTCAACCAATTAGCCATTTAGATTTAAAGCACCACAATGTATCAACAATATTTCTTAATCTGAATATTGTTAAATAGGAAATTCTGTCAACAATTCGAGATTCCATCAAAACTGTTCCAACTAACCAGTTGTTCTTCTAAGTATCTTTTTCTGCTCAATATTTAAGCTAAACTCTCCTCATTAAACTAAACTCTTCTCATTAAAGCAGGGTAGCCACTGGGTGTTATTCACAATGGAATGTGGGATTTGAGAGCAGGAGAAGGCCATTCTACCCTTTGAGCCTCCTCCACTATTCAATATGATCATCATCCGGCCGTAGTCACATCTCCACTTTCTGGTTCATCCACCATAATCCTTGGCTTCTTTATCTGTCAAAAGTCTAGCTAACTATGAATAAACTCAATACTTTCTAGGGAAGAAAATTCCATGGCTAGGGAGAGAAGCAAATTCGCCTCACCTCCCTCTTAATCTTAAAGCGTGTCCTCCTGGTATCAGGCTCTCCCACAGCAGGCAACATCCTCCTGTTATCAATCCTGGTATGTCTCCTCAAGGTGCCTGTCCATTATTCCAGTCTCACTGTGAACATCCAACCCATTCTCCTTGACCAAAGTAAATGATAAAAAAGGGGAACTTGGAAGTAATATACTGTTTGTAATTTTTATTAACAGTTTGTAATTTTTATTAATGACTTGGATGAGGGGATTGAAGGATGGGTCAGCAAGTTTGCAGACGACACAAAGGTTGGAGGTGTCGTTGACAGTATAGAGGACTGTTTAGGCTGCAGCGGGACATTGACAGGATGCAGAAATGGGCTGAGAGGTGGCAGATGGAGTTCAACCTGGATAAATGCGAGGTGATGCATTTTGGAAGGTCGAATTTGAAAGCTGAGTACAGGATTAAGGATAGGATTCTTGGCAGTGTGGAGGAACAGAGGGATCTTGGTGTGCAGATACATAGATCCCTGAAAATGGCCACCCAAGTGGACAGGGTTGTTAAGAAAGCATATGGAGTTTTGGCTTTCATTAACAGGGGGATTGAGTTTAAGAGTCGTGAGATCTTGTTGCAGCTCTATAAAACTTTGGTTAGACCGCACTTGGAATACTGCGTCCAGTTCTGGTCGCCCTATTATAGGAAAGATGTGGATGCTTTGGAGAGGGTTCAGAGGAGGTTTACCAGGATGCTGCCTGGACTGGAGGGCTTATCTTATGAAGAGAGGTTGACTGAGCTCGGTCTCTTTTCATTGGAGAAAAGGAGGAGGAGAGGGGACCGAATTGAGGTATACAAGATAATGAGAGGCATAGATAGAGTTGATAGCCAGAGACTATTTCCCAGGGCAGAAAAGGCTAGCACGAGAGGTCATAGTTTTAAGCTGGTTGGAGGAAGTATAGAGGGGATGTCAGAGGCGGGTTCTTTACACAGAGAGTTGTGAGAGCATGGAATGCGTTGCCAGCAGCAGTTGTGGAAGCAAGGTCATTGGGGACATTTAAGAGACTGCTGGACATGCATATGGTCACAGAAATTTGAGGGTGCATACATGAGGATCAATGGTCGGCACAACATTGTGGGCTGAAGGGCCTGTTCTGTGCTGTACTGTTCTATGTTCTATGTTCTAATATACACTGGTCTGACTCACCTGGTGCCCCGAAAGATGAAATGTACTCACTGTCTGCTCATTTCCCAGGTTGATGTTCATTTTAAGGTTTTCTCTGGGACAGCCTCCATTGAGTTAGTTCCAGTGGGATTTCTTGCATCCTTGGGAAGGTGAACCATGGAATCCTGCAGTTGTTGAGTCACTAGAAAAGGCAGAGGAAAGAGCTTTAGACCCTAACACTAAGGAAAGGTTCATTACAGAAGAAGAGGAAACCATATCAGACCATCCTCCTTCCATTAACTGAATTAGGGATCTACAGTATCCACATTATGAATCAAGGATTTTGACTTCAAAATGTGTTATCATTGCTCTCAAAGAGAATTCTTGTTCACTTTCACATGAAGGTTTTTTTGGCATAAACAGTAAATTTCCTCAGAATATGAGTGATTTCTCCATGCAAATATTTCAAAATGTAAGAGCCAGATTTTTCAGTGGGTGGATGATGTTTTATTTTGTTGACTGCATAAACCTGGTAATTACAGTCCGAGATCCAGATAGAACAGTTCTCTAGAAATTCGATATGTTCATGAAATATGTTGAGAAATATTTGGATGGGCTATATGTTTTTATTGGCCTGTATTGTGAAGATCTTGCTAGGAAGCTGCTGTGTAATTAAGTGGCTATTCTGGATGTAAGTGGGTGGTTTTGCTTTGGTGTTTTGAGATATGATTAAAACCTTTTATTAACATGATGAGTAACCAAATGGCCTGTTTCCATCTTGTAACTTGTTGTGTTTTCCGGTTTCTTAACTATTTAGATGCTTTTCCAGACTACAGAACCATGGAATAATTAAAACCCATTCTTCTAAACCTATATATGTCATATATTCCTCATCATTTGCCATATGCTTGCGTTCATGGTCATCTGCAAATTTAGAAACTCTACTCCTATATAGCAAAATCATTTCCATGTATCAGAAAGGACAGATTCGAAAACAAACCCTTGGAAAACACCATCATCTACCATCTACCATGGAGTCTAATATTCTCAAGTCCACAAAGAGACACTATTCACTGTTTCCCGCGACACATCCCTCACACCCCGCCCCCGCCACAACCGCCCCAAGAGGATCCCCCTCGTTCTCACACACCACCCTACCAACCTCCGGATACAACGCATTATCCTCCGACACTTCCGCCATTTACAATCCGACCCCACCACCCAAGACATTTTTCCATCCCCACCCCTGTCTGCTTTCCGGAGAGACCACTCTCTCCGTGACTCCCTTGTTCGCTCCACACTGCCCTCCAACCCCACCACACCCGGCACCTTCCCCTGCAACCGCAGGAAATGCTACACTTGTCCCCACACCTCCTCCCTCACCCCCATCCCAGGCCCCAAGATGACATTCCACATTAAGCAGAGGTTCACCTGCACATCTGCCAATGTGGTATACTGCATCCACTGTACCCGGTGCGGCTTTCTCTACATTGGGGAAACCAAGCGGAGGCTTGGGGACCGCTTTGCAGAACACCTCCGCTCAGTTCGCAACAAACAACTGCACCTCCCAGTCGCAAACCATTTCCACTCCCCCTCCCATTCTCTTGATGACATGTCCATCATGGGCCTCCTGCACTGCCACAATGATGCCACCCGAAGGTTGCAGGAACAGCAACTCATATTCCGCCTGGGAACCCTGCAGCCATATGGTATCAATGTGGACTTCACCAGTTTCAAAATCTCCCCTTCCCCCACTGCATCCCTAAACCAGCCCAGTTCATCCCCTCCCCCCACTGCACCACACAACCAGCCCAGCTCTTCCCCCCCACCCACTGCATCCCAAAACCAGTCCAACCTGTCTCTGCCTCCCTAACCGGTTCTTCCTCTCACCCATCCCTTCCTCCCACCCCAAGCCGCACCCCCAGCTACCTACTAACCTCATCCCACCTCCTTGACCTGTCCGTCTTCCCTGGACTGACCTATCCCCTCCCTACCTCCCCACCCACACCTTCTCCACCTATCTTCTTTACTCTCCATCTTCGGTCCGCCTCCCCCTCTCTCCCTATTTATTCCAGTTCCCTCCCCCCATCCCCCTCTCTGATGAAGGGTCTAGGCCCGAAACGTCAGCTTTTGTGCTCCTGAGATGCTGCTTGGCCTGCTGTGTTCATCCAGCCTCACATTTTATTATCTTGGAATCTCCAGCATCTGCAGTTCCCATTATCTCTGATACTATTCACTGTTTGTTTGTCCTTTAGTCAACTTTTTTTATCCAAACTGACCTGAACTTTCTATTCTACGGCCTTTACTTTGTCAAATACTTTCTTAAAATTCACCTTGACAACACCAACTGTTTCCCTCCATCGACCTTCTCCGTTTCTTTTTGAAAGGTTTCTCTTAGATTAGTCAAATATAATCTGTCTTTTACAAATGCATGTTCATTCTTCTTAATTAACTTTGCTCCACCTCATGCCACATCCTCGTTATTTATCTGCCAGCAGGAGATTTGTGGATCCCATTTCTCATGTTAAATGTCATTTCCTGGTCTGCCAGTTTCATTTTCCTCTTCACATCCCTTTTCGACTTTCTGAATTTACCTTGTTCTTGCTAGAACAACTCACCTGATTGGCATCTACCCCATCTTTTTCATTGTTCCATCACATGATCTACCTCCTTCCCATC
The DNA here is from genome assembly GCF_030684315.1 of Stegostoma tigrinum. Classification (NCBI taxonomy): domain Eukaryota; kingdom Metazoa; phylum Chordata; class Chondrichthyes; order Orectolobiformes; family Stegostomatidae; genus Stegostoma; species Stegostoma tigrinum. The sequence continues at coordinate 77,237,887 of NC_081367.1, read as the reverse complement.
TAACGAACATTGGTTTTATTTCCTTTAACTTTCTCTCATTTTGCAATACACCCAACCTGTAACTGAAATTTCTCTGCATATCTCTGTCATTTCCCTGCAGATTTTTTCCAATCTCTCCCATGGTGGGTGTGTGGAATGTGCTACCGGTAGTGAGTCAGATATGTTAGGGACATTTAAGCAATTCTTGGATAGGCACATGGATGATATCAAAATGTAGGGCATGAGGGTAGTTTGATCTTAGTAGGATAATAGGTCAGCACAGCATTGTGGGCCAAAGGGCCTGTACTGTGCTGTCCTGTTCTATGTCCTATGTTCTCTCTCTTTCTCACAAGGGTTGAGAGAAACCCATGAATACTCCCAGAGAAAGATTATATCCTGTGTGATTCTCAACCCCAACCAAATGGATTCTATCTTTTCCCCATCGTGGACAATCCCTCTTTCCAACACTATAATGCCTTGTTTTCTCAACACTGCTCTCCTTTAGTTCTTTCTTATCTTTTCTGGACATGACTGTGAAGCCATCCATTTTCACTACTTTTCAGTCACACTGTAGTTATTGTCTTGCATCCAATTGCCAAATGACTATCATTGTTTTTAGCTTACTAACTTTCTTCATCACATTTTTGTTGTCTACATTTTTACAATCTATTGCTGACTTTGAATCTTTCATGGTCTTTCTTAGTGAGCTCCTATCTAATATAGTATTATGCCCTTCCCTCGTGCAACTCACTCCCATGTAAATCTTAATACTACCTTCCTCTTCAGTAAATACCGAAAGAACTGCAGATGCTGTAAGTTAGAAACAATAACAGAATTTGCTAGAAGAGCTCAGCAGGTCTGGCAGCATCTGTGGAAAAAAATCAGAGTTAACATTTCAGGTTGAGTGAACCTTCCTCAGAACTGAGGATCACCAGACCTGAAATGTTAACTCTGATTTCTCTCCACTGATGTTGACCTTTTCCAACAATTTCAGTTTTTGTTTCATCTTCAGTTAGCTGCTGTCCATTCCCTGCCAACTAAAACTCTCCACAACCATTATAGTGAGCTCCCTGCAAGATCATTGGTCACAATTCTGTTGAGATGCAATCTGCCCCTTTTGAAAATGTGCCTCCACCTTAGAACTGGTCTCAATGCCTCAAAAATATGAGGTCTCCCCCACCCCCCCCACTTACAGCATAGCTCAAACTGTGCAATGATTCTCCGTCTCACAGCATTTCCACTTTTGTTGGTGTGTTACTATGTCAAATGTGCCAACTTGTTAATCAGTCCTGAAGAAGTATTTTATGGCTAACAGTGAGGACCAAGGTATTAGGTTATAAACCGATTGGGCAGATCAGTGGCAGATGGAGTTTAACCTGAATCACCATGAGGTGATTCATTTTGGAAGAAGTAACAAGCTGAGGAAGTACTCAATGAATGGCAGGGCACTAGCAAGCTCAGAGGAACAAAGAGGTCTTGGGATGCTTGTCCACAGATCGCTGAACATGACAGGACAGATTAATAGGCTGGTTAATAAGGCATCCAGGACACTTACCTTTATCAGTCGAGGTGTAGATAATGAGAGCAAGGAGGTTGTCCTCGTGTTGTGCAGGACTTTGGTGAGGTCACAGCTGGAGTTCTGTGTGCGGTTCTGGTCACAGCTGTATAGGAGGGATGGGATTGCACGGATGGGGGTACAAAGGAGATGCACCAGGATGTTGCCTGGGATGGAGCATTTCTGTGAAGAAGAAAGGCTGGATAAGCTAGGATTGTTTTCTTTGGAGCAGGGAAGATTGAGGAGGGATCTCAATAGAGGGGTCTCAGATAATGAGGGGCATGGACAGTGTGAATAGAAAGCAGCTGTTCCTCTTAGTTATAGGGTCAATAACAAGGGGACATCACTTTAAAGTGAAGGGAAGGAAGTTTGAAGTGAATTTGAAGAAAGGCATTTAACCCAGAGGGTGGTGAGGGTCTGGAATGCGTTGTTGGGGAGTATAGCAGAGGCAGAAAACCTCACAAGCTTTAAAAAATACCTAGATGAGCACTTGAAATGTCATAACATTCAACGCTATGGGTCAAGTGTGGGAAGATGGGACTAGTGTAGATGAGTTAGCACAGGCTCAATGGGCCAAAGGGCCTCTTCAGTGCTGTATGATTCTATAACTGTATAACGAAGTGTCACATTGGTCTCAATTTTACATTTTATTTCTCTCGCCACAGATGCTTCCCGATCTGCTGAGTTTCCCCAGCATAGTGTGTTTGTTTCAGACTTCCATCATCCAATATTGTGCTTTTATTCTACCTTTTAACTTCCTATTTACCTCCTAAAGTTCTGACTGTAGGACCTCAATACCCAGGTTCTCAATGGTACTGATACCAACATGTGCCACAGATTTGTGTGACACTCCCTTCCATTGAAGAACAGTTCTGCACTCTCTTCATTCCTGTACCCTGGCATCAGGGAGGCATCATCATGCAGGATCCACATCAGCAGTGACAATAAAATCCTGCCTGGCCCTCCCACAATGGAATCTCCATTACAACTGTATGTTTCCTTTTCCTCTGTGGCATGCTATGCCATGCTCTGCACTGGTTTGTAAGTGGCACACACCCTGACCCTTAGTGCCTCTTCCCAGCCCTTCAGGTCACCAGGCTATGCAGTCCTGAACTCTCATTGCCAAGGGAATGGCAAATTCCTGAAACATTTTCGGCCAAGAAGCTCCTGTTCTCACTGAGGTTCTGCAGTGACTCCAGCCACCCTCAAACTCACAAACTCTGAGTTCAAGCTCAAGCAGCTGGAGAAAAGTCCCGTGATGTGGTTTCCCCAAGACACAGGTCCTATAGTGCTGACATGGTTCAGGTATTAGAAATTAGAAACTCAGCTGTGTATCCATGATCTAAAAAATATCTACATGACCGCTTTTATAATTCTGCTTGTAGCTAATTTAAGGTGCTAATTTTCATTAATACGCTAGACTTTAGATTGTTTCACGTTTGCTCTCTTATAAAAAAAAATACAAAACTGCAACTCTTCCCACTCTACATAAAATCCCCTCATTCTCCAAGTGTAATACTTAGCAGAAACCGCACTCTAGATTTGGGCTCCATGCCATTTCATCCACGCATTAGCAAAAGCATCTTGTATTTATATCAGCAAACATTCCAAAGAACTTGAATAAGTCCATGCTGACCAGAACTGCCAATTTTTAATTACCAGTTATATAATTAGGTGTAAAAGTACCAATCACAGGCAACTTGTTGACCATGTACAGCGCCAAGAAAGAAATTCCCCATTAAGATCAAATTTACTTTAGCTATTATATGTTAGATGCAAAAGTTATATTTTAGAATGAGATCAATTCTTAACATTATTAAAATTACCCAACTCACAAAGTTCCCCAACATTAGTCGTGTGTTGAAGTAGCATAGTGGAGAATGGGATTCCATGCTACTTACTTCGTATTTCTTAGAATATGCTTAGCTATGTATTAGTGTTTAAGTAGGATCGGTGAAGGAGATTGCCAATACAAGTGGCAGGGATGAGTAATGCAGAAACAGATTTATGTTGAAAATAAAGCTCAGAGAAGGTGGTAAATCCTTCTGTGGCCCTGAGAGGATTTAATCTGGATGGAGATTACATTTGCTCCCTGGTGAAGGAAATACTTTGATCACTGTGAACCTTTCAAAGAAACTTAACAAAATGTGCAGTAGCATTCTTTACTGTGGATTTTCTAAGTTATCTCACCTTTTAGGTAATCTTCAGTGTGTTATACTCGAGGTTAATTACAAAGAGCAATGTTAATTCTGATCACCAGCACTACTGACATTTGAGCAACCCAGACACATTTGCAGGGTAGACTGTTTGTATCATTACATTGGCATTGTAATAGAACATTAACTCCGCTAAATGCACTGGTCCAACCTGCCCATAGCCCACACTCCTTTCTTTTTGAGATTGCACTATGCACAAAGCAAATAGCTGCTGGATGCTGGAACTAAGTCCCTGATATGAATCAGCTCAGTATTGATTCCCTGGTACAGTAAATGTACAGAATTGTGCTGTAGGGAGTGCAGCCTCTCTTAAATGGGATTACTGGTATAATTAATCATAGCAATTAAAAGTGCTTGCCCATGAGTAATTGTAATTTTTTTGCACGTAATGACACTGAACCAGGTCTCTTTTGCTGATGCAGCTGAAACATTTAATTCAGTCTAGGTGTGGCATATTAAAATATTCACAAAACAGTCACCTGCTGATAGGTTGGCACCCTTAAAGATTTACTAGACTCTAAAAAGCTGCCTATTATCTATTATTCAAATTGAGTTGACACCATGATATCAGAAAGCATTGGATGTGATTTTATGAAAGACTTGGACAGACTGGAGAAATAAAATGAACTTTCCAAATGAAAATTGTAATGGTTCCAAATCATAAAAAAGCTTAGTTTAATTTTTACACGTTTTTTTTAATGGAATATGGACATTGTCAGCAAGATCAGCAGGTGTTGCTTCTCTCTAGTTCCTCCTGACCCGAGAGTTTGCCTGAGCCATTTCAGAAGGCAACTAATAACCAACCACATTGCTGTGGGTCTGGAGTCACGTGTAGGTCAGAACAGGAATGGATAGCAGTTCCCTACCCTGAAGGACATTATTGAACCAACAGGTTTTAATGACAGTCATTGATAGCAAATTAATGAAGAAGATTGATAAAAGAACTAACAGCAACTAAAGGAATAACAAAGTGTGGGGCTGGATGAACACAGCAGGCCAAGCAGCATCTTAGGAGCACAAAAGCTGGCGTTTCAGGCCTAGACCCTTCCTCAGAAAAAGCTCTTTCTGATGAAGGGTCTAGGCCCGAAACGTCAGCTTTTGTGCTCCTGAGATGCTGCTTGGCCTGCTGTGTTCATCCAGCCTCACATTTCATTATCTTGGATTCTCCAGCATCTGCAGTTCCCATTATCACTGACACTGAGCTATAGTCCAGCAGGTTTATTTGAAGCCACAAGCTTTCAGAGCACTGAGAGATAGTAGGAACTGCTGATGCTGGAGAATCTGAGATACGAAGGTGTAGAGTTAAATGAACACAGCAGGCCCAGTAGCATCAGAGGAGCAGAAAAGTTGATGTTTCGGGCCTAGATCCTTCTTCAGAAATGGCAGGAGGGCCCCAGACCCGAAAATCCAGCTTTCCGGCTCCTCTGATGCTGTTTGGCCTGTTGTGTTCATCCAGCTCTGCACCTTGTTATCTCTTTCAGAGCACTGAAGTCAGTCTACCAGTAGCATCAAGCCAGAGAATCAATCTTGGCTCACATAAAGAATGCAGGAGGGAATGCAGCATCGGGCATACCTACAAATGAGGTGTTAACCTGGTCAGAGGTAATGGGAACTGCAGATGCTGGAGAATCCAAGATAACAAAGTGTGGAGCTAGATGAACACAGCAGGCCAAGCAGCATCTCAGGAGCACAAAAGCTGACGTTTCAGGCCTAGACACTTCATCAGAAAGCCAGTGTCTGCAGTTCCCATTATCTGTCATCCCAGTGTAATACTTTGTAACTTCCCATGCTTCGCCATGTGATTGGAGGGAATGATGCAACACGTATGTTAACAGATGGCCAGAGATCAAGTCCCCAGGTGGTAAATAACTCTGGGGTAAAACACTAGTTTCAGAAATACTGACCATAAATAACCAGGTTGTAGTAAATAATGTGGCTGGTTCACTAATGTTCTTTCAGAACGACTGAGATGAAGAGAAATGTCATCATCCAGAGAGTGGTGAGCTTTTGCAATTCTTTGACACAGGAAGTGAGTGAGGCCAAAATGTTGAATGTTTTCATGAAGGGGTAGACATAATTCCTCAGGCTAAAGGGATCAAATGGGTATGGGACTAAAGCAGGAACAGGGGACTGGATAGCCATGATCATTTTGAAAGGCAGAACATGCTTAACAGGCCACATGCCTACTCCTAGATAATAAAATGTGAGGCTGGATGAACACAGCAGGCCAAGCAGCATCTCAGGAGCACAAAAGCTTTTGTGCTCCTGAGATGCTGCTTGGCCTGCTGTGTTCATCCAGCCTCACATTTTATTATCTTGGAATCTCCAGCATCTGCAGTTCCCATTATCTCTGATACATGCCTACTCCTATTCCTGTTTCCTTTCTTCCAATGATTTTGTCACTTTATGCACAAAACACATGTGAAAAAAAGCAATCTCATCACACGTACTCTTTCTGCAAATCACTTTAAGCCTGTTCTAAGGATAAGTTACTGGTCCCGAAATGTCAACTCCGTTTTCTCCTTCACAGATGCTGCCAGATTTGCTGAGCTTTTTCAGCAATTTTGTTTTTGTTCCTGATTTACGGCATCCACAGTTCTTTTAGTTTTCACTTTAAGTCTGTGCCCACTTGGAACATATCACTTTTACAAACAGGAATAGCTTCTCCTTTTCTGCTCTGTCCAGCTCTCGCTCGTGATTTTTCAAAGCTCCATCAAATCGTCACTCAGCCGCCTTCTCTCCATGGAGGACACATTCAACATCTTCAACGCATTTTCATCCCTAAACTTTCTCATTCCTAGAATCATTCTCGTAGATTGCTTCTGCACTCACTCCAATTAATTTATGTCTTTCCTTTAGAGTAATGCCAATAGCTGTACACAATACTCCAGCAGAGGTCTAGCAAGTGGTTTGTACACGTTCAACATTGCCTCTTTACTCTTATAAATGATGCCCCTACTTTAGAAAAAAAAAAGTCGGCTTTGCTAACTGCTCTCTCCACCCGTCCTGCCACCTTCAATCATCTGTGCACGTGTACAACCAAGCGATGGGGAGGTGATGGCCGAGTGGTATTATTGCTGGACTGTTAACCCAGAAATGTTCTGGGGACCTGGGTTCAAATCCTGCCAGGAGAGATGATGGAATTTGAATTCAATAAAATATCTGGAATTAAGCATCTAATGATAACCGTGAATCTAATGTCAATTGTTGGGAAAAACACATCTGGTTCATTAATGTCTTTTAGGGAAGGGAACTGCCATCCTTATCTGGTTTGGTCTACATGTGACTCCAAACACACAGTAATGTGGTTGACTGTGAACTGCCCTCTGGGCAATTAGGGATGGGCAATAAATGCTGCCTAGCCAGCAAAACCCATATCCCTTGAATGAATAAAGAAAGAAAAAGCCCTTCAGCTCCCTCACCCACTTTCAAATTATAACCCCAATTTCATATTGTCTTTCAATGTTCTTCCAACCAAAGTGCATCACCTCGCATTTCTTTGCATTGAACCTCACCTGCCACCGCTCTGCCCACTCCTTCAACCTATCAATGTCCTTTTGGAATTCCACACTGTCCTCCTCACATATTACAATTCTTCCAAGTTTAGTGTCATGTGCAAACTTGGGATTTGCCCCCATGCACTCCAAGATCCAGATCATTAATATGTATCAGGAAAAGCTCAGGCCCCAATACTGATGCCTAGGAACTTCACTGCAAATCTTCCTCCAGCCCAAAATATCTCCATTGACCACTCCCAGCTGTTTCCTATCACTCAGCCAATTTTGTATCTATGTTGCTGCTGTATATTTTATATCATGGCATAGAACTTGCTGCACAAGTCTATTGTTTGGCATGGTATCGAACACCTTCTGGAAACCTATGTTCACCACATCAACAGCATCACCCTCATTAAGCCTCTCTGTTACCTCGTCAAAAATCTCCAGCCAGTTTGTTAAATATGATTTCCGCTTTAGAAATCTGTGCTGACTCTTCCTAACCAACACAGATTTTTCCCTGTGACTGCTAATTCTATCGCACGTTAATGTTTTACAAAGCTTCCCCACTGGTGAAATTAAACTGGCCGAATTAACTGGTCTGAACTGAAGTGTGGGGAGGGGCTCTTCATTTAGTTGCACCTGCTGAACATGAACATTACCAGCACAGATTCAACCAATGAGTGAGGATCAAAAAGCTTTCTGATACAATTTGCTTTAATCTATTATTGTCACATGTACCAAAATACAGTGCAAAGAATTGTTTTGCGTGTTAACCAGCCAAATCATACCTTATATACATACATCAGTGTAATAGAATAGAACGCAGAATATAGTGTTACAGCTACAGAAAAGATGCCGAAAAAGATCAACTCTGATATATGAGGGATCCGGTCATAAATCTGATCACAGCAGGGAAGAAGCTGTTCTTGAATCTGTTGATAGGCACTTTCAAACTTTGGTACCTTCTGCCCAATGGAAGAGGGTGGAAGAGCATATAGCTGGGGTAGGAGGGATCTTTGATTATGTTGGCTGCTTTCTTGAGGCAGCAGGAAGTGTAAATGGAATCGATGGAAGGAAGGCTGGTTTTCATGATGGATTGGGCTGCATTCACAACTCTCTGTAATTTCCTGCAGTCTTGGGCAGACCAGTTGCCATATCAAGCTGTGATGGATCTGGATAGGATGCTTTCTATAAAAATTGCAGTAATTATGGACAAGCTGAATTTCCTTAGATTTCTGAGTAAGTAGAGGTGTTGGTGTGCTTTCCTAACTGTAGAGCTGTCCCCTCTTCTGTATCCTGTTCATGTGTTGTATAGAATGTATTGCTGACTCCTTGAGAAAGAAAGCAGGCATTAAATGGGGAAAACCCATCTGGTTCACTAATGTCCTTCAGGGAGGGAAGCTGCCATCCTTACCTGGTCAGGCCTACTTGTGACTCCAGACTCACTGCGATGTGGTTGACTTTGAATTGCCCGCAGGCAATTTGGGGCGGTCAATAAATGCTGGTCCAGCCAGCAACGCCCTCATCCCCTGAATGAATAAAGAATAACGGAAAATATTCAGATCAAAGCATCTCTCTACATCAACGACAACAGTTTTCTGCTCCATCTGTGGTTGATACCCACACTGAAGAGCATCTGTGACAAGCTCCGATGGGCCCTGGGAGCCAAGATGAATGATGGGAACAATGAGGTGACATTCTTTGTGAACTGGGGCGAACTGATCTTTTCTCAGCTTCAGTGTAAGGAAAGGGTGAGGAACAACAGGAAAGTAAAAATGAGGAATGTTGGGGTAATGCTCTCCCTGCACTAGGTGTAAGAAACTGGTCATCAGATACGAGTTGCTGTCAGCGTTATAGAGACATAGAAGTAGGAACAGGATGAGGCTATTCGGCCCTTCGAGCCTTCTCCACCATTCTTCACAACCATGATTGACCATTCAACTCAATAGCCTAATCCTGCTTTCTCTCCATAACCTTTGATCCCATTCACCCCAAATGCTACATTTATCCACCTATTGAATACATTCAATGTTTTGTCATCAACTACTTCCTGTGGTAATGAATTCCATAGGCTCACCACTCTTTGGGTAAAGAAATATCTCCTCATCTCCATCCCAAAAGGTCTACCCTGAATCCTGAGACTGTGACCCCCTGGTTCAGGACACACCCACTGTCGGGAACATCCTCCTTGCATTAACCCTGTCCAGTCCTGTTAGAATTTTATAAGTCTCTATGAGATTCCCTCTCATTTGTCTGAACTCCAGCGAAAACAATCTCAATCTAGTCAATCTCCCCTCATACATTAGATCCACCATCCCAGGGATCAGCCTGATAAACGTTCGCTGCACTCCCTTGAGAGTAAGAGCATCCTTCCTCAGAAAAGGAGACCAAAACTGCACACAGTATTCCAGGCATGGCCTCACCAAGGCCCTGTCTCACTGTAACAGCACTCCTGTACTCAAACTTTCTTTCTCATTGATTCACAGGATCTGGGCATCACTGGCTGGTGCCAGTATTTTATTGCCTACCCATAGTTGCCTTGGAGAAGGTAGTGAGCTGCATTCCTGAGTCACTGCAGTCCACCAGCAGCCAGGCTCAATCATCACTCCTGCAGTGGGATACTCACTCTGACCATCCTTGGCTCTAGCCGGAGATTAAAAATATGCCAAGTTCATGGGCCCCAGATACACAATCACATGGATAAAGGAAGAAAGAAAATGCCCTACATTGCCCCTCATCCTGATGGCTGTCTATCTGAGCAGTTTTGTATACTTGCCCTAATTAGCCAGCGCATTGAGTACAGGAGTTGGGAGGCCATGTTGTGGCTGTACAGGATATTGGTTAGGTCACTTTTGGAACACTGTGCTCAATTCTTGTCTCCCTGCTATCGGACGGATGTTGTGAAACTCGAAAGGGTCCAAAAAAGATTTACAAGGCTGTTGCCAGGGTTGGAGGGTTTGAACTATCGGGAGAGGTGGAATAAGCTGGGACTATCCCTGGAATGTCAGAGGTTGAGGGATGACCTTATAGATGCTGATAAAATCTTCAGGGGCATGGATAGGGTGAATAGTGTGGGTCTTTTCCCCAGGGTAGGGGAATCCAAGACTAGAGAGAACAGGTTTAAGGTGAGAGGGGAAAGATATAAAAGAGGCCTGAGGGGCATCTTTTTCATACAGAGGCTGGTGCATGTATGGAATGAGCTGCCAGAGGAAGTGGTGGCAGTCGGATGGGTATATGAGCAGTAAGGATTTAGAGGGGTATTGGCCCAGTGCTGGAAAGTGGGACTAGACTATTTGAGGTTTTCTGGTCAGCATGGATGAGTTAGACCGAAGGGTTTGTTTCCATGCTGTATTGCTCAATAACTCTACAAAAGACTAGATTGGCTGGGCGTGTACTACTGAAATTTAGAAGACTGATCTGTGGGAATCTCACAGAAATATGTCAAGTCCTGAAGGGATTGGGCAGGCTAGGTGTAGGAAGAATGTTCCTGACATTGGTAAAGGCCAGAACTAGGGGTCAGAGTTGAAGAATAAGGGGTAAGCCATTCAGCACTTAGATATGTAAGAATTTCAGACAGTTTTGAACCTGTGGAATTCTCTCCCATGGGAAGCTGTTGGGGCCAGTTCAGTAGAAATATTCAATATGGAGTTGCATATGGCCCTTGTGGCTAAAGGGATTAAGAGTAATGGGAAGACGGTGGGAATGGGATACTGAGATTACATGTTAAGCCCATGATTGTACTGAATGGTGGGGCAGGCTTGAAGGGCCGAATGGCCTATTCCTGCAATGATATTCTATGTTTCTATGACTCCTGGATTGTAAACACCATATGTTACAAAATGTGTGTTTTGTACCTGTGAGCATCAGGAATATTGAAATTACATTGCAGCACCTTGCAGTGGAATATGATGACAAGAAAAAAGTTTATTTCCATGACACTTTCTGGAATATTCAAATAGAAATGTTGCCCCCTCAGGCTATGTGCCTGATATTGAATAGATGTTACATATATTAAGATAATTATATTCATATTGAGACATCAAACTGTGGATGATTCTGCATGGAGACAGGTCAGTGTTGTTGCACCTTTTGTAATTTTGAGGTTGAAATGTTTTGTTCTGTGCTTTTATGAATTTGATGAATAATAGAATGTTTTTTATGAGAAATCTAATTGCCTCCAGAGCGCAGCAATATAGCTGACTCTTAACTGCCCTCAGAAACAGCTGAGCAAGCTGGTTAGTTCAGAATAATCACATTGCGTCATCAAATGTTGGCCTTGCCAGTGATGGATAACAAATAACAACTAACATTCGCACTACAAAAATGCCAGGCAATGACTATCTCCAGTAAGAAATAATCCAATCACTGCGCCTCAACATCCAATGATCTCACCAATGAAATTACAATTAAGCAACTTATATATGTCATCTGGGTTCAGAATAATATAGGGGACATCGAATATTTGTTAAAATCCAAGACTATCTCACAATCTATTTGAATATATACACTAGGCAAGGGTTGCACCAGTTAAAATCAGAATGGGAATTGAAGCCAATTACCATCAGAGAAAACAAGGTGTAGAGCTGGATGAACACAGCAGGCCGAGCAGCATCAGAGGAGCAGGAAAGCTGACGTTTCGGGTCAAGACCCTTCTTCAGAAATTTTGAAAAGAAATTCAGAGGAAGGGCCTCGACCCGAAACGTCAGCTTTCCTGCTCCTCTGATGCTTCGTGGCCTGCTGCGTTCATCCACCTTCACACCATTTTACCATCAGTGCTTTTTTTATTTATTCACAGGATGTGGCCATCACTGGCAAGGCCAACATCGATGACCCAATGCGATTACCCTGAACTAAATGCTTGCTCAGTCTTTCCAAGAGAAGTTATATTGCTGTAGTTTGGAGACGCTTGGATTTGTCACAAGAACATCCTTTACTCATAAAATTTATACAAGTACACAACAAAACATTTCAACCTCAATATTACAAAAGGTGCAACAACACTGACCTGTCACCATATAATGTGATGTCCCAGTATGAATATAATTGTCTTAATATATGAAATATCTATTCAATAACAAGGCACACAGCCTGAGGGGGCAAGATTTCTATTTGAATTTTCCAGAAAGTGCAGTGGAAATAAACTTTCCTCTTGACACCATGTTCGACTGCAAGGTGTTTCAATGTCAAAAATCACACCACACCAGGTTATAGTCCAACAGGTTTATTTGAAAACACAAGCTTTCAGAGCCTTGCTCCTTCATCAAGTATAGTGAGAGAGGCATCAAGACACTGAATGTATAAGTAAAAGTTCAAAAGATCATACAATTAATGCAAATGTTTGAATAAACCTAAAATGGCTGGCTGGCTCTCTCCTGTTAAATCTTTAATCAGCTAAAAAGGAGAAGCAGGTTTCAATTGATTAATATGCAAATCTCAGAATTTATTTCAAGTCACTGCCCTGAGGAAACTAAAAATTTTACCAGTGTGTACCAAAGGTCACATCTCAGGTCAGACAATGTATTTTAGGTGTGAGAGATAATGGGAACTGCAGATGCTGAAGAATCCAAGATAACAAAGTGTGAAGCTGGATGAACACAGCAGGCCAAGCAGTATCTCAGGAGCACAAAAGCTGACGTTTTGGGCCTAGACCCTTCACCAGAGAGGATCTAGGCCCGAAACGTCAGCTTTTGTGCTCCTGAGATGCTGCTTGGCCTGCTGCGTTCATCCAGCTTCACACTTTAATATCTTATTTTAGGTGTGAGGCCTTGTTCATAATCTGTCTGAGTTTTAACCTGGAGTCAGGTTGGTTTTATTTCCAAAGCAAGAATTTATAAAAAGCTCCATTGACCAACAGTGTCTATAAATTGAACAAAATAGAATGTATATGCCAATGCAAATACACCCCATAGATTCATATGTGTGTGTGTGTGTATGTATCTGTGTGTGTGTGCCTGTGTACGTGTGTGTGTGTGTGTGTGTGTGTGTGTGTGTGTGCGCGCGTGTGGGTGTGTGTGTGTGTGTGGGTGTGTGCACGTGTGTGTGTGCGCGCGTGTGTGTGTGTGTATGCACGTTTCAGAGAGAGCATGTGTGAGTATAAGAGAGTACATGTGTGTGAGAGAGTGCGTGTCTGATACATGTGGATTTATGTAGCAAATTTGCATTTGTAGATTTGTATTTGCAGAGATATTATACTTTGTTCAAACAGTTCCAATAGCTTGTGTTTTCAAATAAATCTGTTGGATTATAACCTGGTGTCATGTGATTTTTGACCTTGTCTAACCCAGTCCGACGCTGGCACCTTCACATCAGGTGTTTCAATGTAATTTCAATATTCCTGATGTCCACAGGTACAACTTTGGCATTTTGTGACACTGCGTGTTTACAATCTGAGGACAGATGGATAGGCTTTGGGGAGTCAGCAGGTGAGTTACTCTCTGCAGTATTCCTGGCCTCTGACCTGTTCTTGTCTCCACAGTGTTTATGCTCAAGTCCAGTTCAGTTTTCGACTGATAGGATATTGCCTGGTATGGAGGGAAGGTCTTACGAGGAAAGGCTGAGGGACTTGAGGCTGTTTTCATTAGAGAGAGGAAGGTTGAGAGGTGACTTAATTGAAACATATTAAATAATCAGAGGGTTAGATAGGGTGGATAGGGAAAGCCTTTTTCCTGGATGGTGACGGCAAGCACGAGGGGGCATAGCTTTAAATTGAGGGGTGAAAGATATAGGACAGATGTCAGAGGTAGTTTCTTTACTCAGAGAGTAGTAAGGGAATGGAACGCTTTGCCTGCAATGGTAGTAGATTCGTCAACTTTAAGTACATTTAAGTCGTCATTGGATAAGCATATGGACGTACATGGAATAGTGTAGGTTAGATGGGCTTGAGATCGGTATGACAGGTTGGCACAACATCGAGGGCCAAAGGGCCTGTACTGTGCTGTAATGTTCTATGTTCTATGTAATCCCCAGGATGTTGATAGTGGGGAATCAGTGATAATAACATCATGAAATGTCGAGGAGGTGTCGGTTAAATTGTCGTGTGACGTGAATGTTTCTTGTCACTCAACATCCACAACCTGGGCATCATCCAGGTGTTACTGTGCTGGGACATGGACTACTTCAGGTCTGTTTTATCTAGAATTCAGAAAGTTATGGGAAGATCTGTTTGAAGTCTTCAAGATTTTAACAGAAAAAGGCAAGGTAAAGATAAAGATTTATTTCTACTGGGCGAGGATTCTCAAACTAGGGGCACAGTGTGAGAATTAGGGCCAGCCCATTCAGGAGAGATGTTAGGAAGCACTTTGGCACAGAAAGGTTGGGAGAGGTTGGGAACTCTCTTCCACAAATGGCAGTGGATGCTAGATCAGTTATTAATTTGAAATCTGAGATTAAAATGAAGATATTAAGGGTTATAGGTCAAAGGCAGGCATATGGAGTCAGGGCACATATCAGCCATGATCTCATTGAATGGTGGAACCTGCACAAATGGCTGAATGGCCTACTCCTTGTCCGATATTCTGAGCAGGTATGAATGGTGCTGAATGTTGTACATTCATCAGCAAACATTCCCTTTTGCCCTTACTGTGGACAGGTGGTATCAAGCAATATGTGGAGGAAGGGAGCTGGAAAGAATGGGTGTCGGAGTCAGTGTAGCAGGTAGGAGCAGCTTTTACACTGACTGGGAGGCTTTTACATTATCCAATGTTGTGTAGTTGTGCAAAGGGATAGTAGTGCAATGGTCCGTTAGTACCTTTGAAGAGAACCAACCAATGTTTTTTTTAACCGCTCTGGAGGTTTACAGCCTGTTTACCCAAATAAACCACATAATGAAACAGGCTCATAACTAGGAAAATGGATTTAGCACTAAGTTTAAATGAAACTGCATCTGTTGCTCCTGATGCGTCCTCCTCTACATCGGCGACACCAAGTGGAGGCTTGGAGACTGCTTTGTAGAACATCTGCGCTCTGTCCGTGACAAACAACACCTCCCAGTTCAACCTCCCCCACCCACTCCTTGCACGGCATGTCCATCCTGGGCTTCCTCCAGTGTCACAATGACCCCACCAGAAACTGGAGGAGCAGCACCTCATATTACACCTCAGGAGCCTAGAGCCCAATGGTGTCAATGTGGGCTTTTATCTACGCTGCTGGCTGTTTTCTGAGATAACAAGGTGTAGAGCTGGATGAACACAGCAGGCCAAGCAGCATCAGAGGAGCAGGAAGGCTGATGTTTTGGGTCTGGACCCTTCTTCAGCAATGAGCGAGGGGAAGGGGGCTCTGAAATAAATAGGGAGAGAGGGGGAGGCAGATGGAAGATGGATAAAGGAGTAGATAAGTGGAGAGGAGACAAACAGGTCAAGGAGGTGGGGATGGAGCCAGTAAAGGTGTGTATAGGTGGAGAGCTAGGATGGAGGTTGGTCAGTCAAGGGAAGACGGACAGGTCAAGGAGGCGGGGTCGAGGCTGGTCGGTAGGAACAAGGGGTGGATGTTGGTCAGTGAGGTGGGAGCAGCGGATACATGGGAGAAAGACGGACAGGCCAAGGAGGGGAGATGAGCTGGGCTGGTTTTGGGATAAAGTCAAGGGTGGGGAGAGTTTGAAGCTTATGAAGTCCACATTGATGCCATTGGGCTGCAGGGTTCCCAAGCGGAATATGAGGTGCTGTTCAGCAACCTTTAGGTGGCATCATTGTAGTACTGGAGGAGGCCCAGGAATGGACATGTCATCTGAGGAATGGGAGGGGGAGTTGAAATGGTTCGCGACTGGGAGATGTCATTGCTTGTCACAAACTAAAACTTTAACTTTCCTAATATTGATTGGAACCTCCTTCAAGCAGAAGATTTGAATGGAGCTGTTTTTGTAAGGTGTGTTCAGGAGGGTTTCCTAACTCAGTACGTTGACAGGCTGACGAGGGGAGACGCCATTCTAGACTTGGTGCTCGGAAACGAGCCGGGGCAGGTATCAGATCTTGTGGTGGGAGAGCATTTTGGTGATAGTGACCATAACTGCCTCACATTCTACATAGCTATGGAGAAGGAGAGGATTAGGCAAAATGGGAGGATATTTAATTGGCGAAGAGGAAACTATGATGTGATTAGACATGAGTTAGGAAGCATGGACTGGGAGCAATTGTTCCATGGTAAAGGCACTATAGACATGTGGAGACTATTTAGGGAACAGTTGTTGCGAGTGATGAGTAAATATGTCCCTCTGAGACAGGCAAGAAGGGGTAAGATAAAGGAACCTTGGATGACGAGAGCAGTGGAGCTTCTTGTGAAAAGGAAGAAGGTAGCTTACATAAGGTGGAGGAAGCTAGGGTCAAGTTCAGCTCTAGAGGATTACAGGCAGGCGAGGAAAGAGCTCAAAAATGGTCTGTGGAGAGCCAGGAGGGGGCACGAGAAAGGCTTGGCAGAACGAATTAGGGAGAACACAAAGGCATTTTACACTTATGTGAGGAATAAGAGAATGGTCAAAGAAAGAGTAGGGCCGATCAGGGATAGCATAGGGAACTTGTGTGTGGAGTCTGAGGAGGTAGGGGAAGCCCCAAATGAATTTTTTGCTTCTGTCTTTACGAAAGAAATGAACTTTGTAGTGAATGAAACCTTTGAAGAGCAGGTGTGCATGCTGGAATGGATGGAGATAGAGGAAGCTGATGTGCTGAAAATTTTGTCAAACATTAAGATTGACAAGTCGCCAGGCCTGGACCAGATTTGTCCTCGGCTGCTTTGGGAAGCGAGAAATGCAATTGCTTGGCCACTTGCGAGGATCTTTGCATCCTCGCTCTCCACTGGAGTCGTACCTGAGGACTGGAGAGAGGCAAATGTAATTCCTCTCTTCAAGAAAGGAAATAGGGAAATCCCGGCAATTACAGGCCAGTAAGTCTCACGTCTGTCGTCTGCAAGGTGTTAGAAAGGATTCTGAGGGATAGGATTTATGACCATCTGGAAGAGCATGGCTTGATCAAATGCAGTCAACATGGCTTTGTGAGGGGCAGGTCATGCCTCACAAACCTTATCGAGTTCTTTGAGGATGTGACTGGAAAAGTTAATGAGGGTCAAGCTGTGGATGTGGTGTATATGGACTTCAGTAAGGCATTTGATAAGGTTCCCCATGGTAGGCTCATTCAGAAGGTCAGGAGGAATGGGGTACAGGGGAACTTAGCTGTCTGGATACAGAGTTGGCTGGCCAACAGAAGGCAGTGAGTGGTAGTAGAAGGAAAATATTCTGCCTGGAAGTCAGTGGTGAGTGGTGTTCCACAGGGCTCTGTCCTTGGGCCTCTACTGTTTGTAATTTTTATTAATGACTTGGATGAGGGGATTGAAGGATGGGTCAGCAAGTTTGCAGACGACACAAAGGTTGGAGGTGTCATTGACAGTATAGAGGACTGTTTAGGCTGCAGCGGGACATTGACAGGATGCAGAGATGGGCTGAGAGGTGGCAGATGGAGTTCAACCTGGATAAATGCGAGGTGATGCATTTTGGAAGGTCGAATTTGAAAGCTGAGTACAGGATTAAGGATAGGATTCTTGGCAGTTTGGAAGAACAGAGGGATCTTGGTGTGCAGATACATAGATCCCTTAAAATGGCCACCCAAGTGGACAGGGTTCTTAAGAAACCATATGGTGTTTTGGCTTTCATTAACAGGGGGATTGAGTTTAAGAGTCGTGAGATCTTGTTGCAGCTCTATAAAACTTTGGTTAGACCGCACTTGGAATACTGCGTCCAGTTCTGGTCGCCCTATTATAGGAAAGATGTGGATGCTTTGGAGAGGGTTCAGAGGAGGTTTACCAGGATGCTGCCTGGACTGGAGGGCTTATCTTATGAAGAGAGGTTGACTGAGCTCGGACTCCTTTCATTGGAGAAAAGGAGGAGGAGAGGGTACCTAATTGAGGTATACAAGATAATGAGAGGCATAGATAGAGTCGATAGCCAGAGACTATTTCCTAGGGCAGAAATGGCTAACATGAGGGGTCATAGTTTTAAGCTGGTTGGAGGAAAGTATAGAGGGGATGTCAGAGGCGGGTTCTTTACACAGAGAGTTGTGAGAGCATGGAATGCGTTGCCGGCAGCAGTTATGGAAGCAAGGTCATTGGGGTCATTTAAGAGACTGCTGGACATGCATACGGTCACAGAAATTTGAGGGTGCATACATGAGGATCAATGGTCGGCACAACATCGTGGGCTGAAGGGCCTGTTCTGTGCTGTACTGTTCTATGTTCTATGTTCTATGTTTAAAAGTAGGTCTTCCACAAAGTGGTCTCCAAGCCTCCACTTGGTTCCCCCAAGGTAGAGGAGTCCACATTGGGAACAGCAGCTGCAGTATATCACATTAGCTGATGTGCAGGTGAACATCTATTTAATGTGGAAGGTTTTGTTGGGGCCTGGGATGGGGGTGAGGGATGAGGGCAGAGGTGCTGGGGCAGGTGTAGCGCTTCCTGTGGTTGCAGGGAAAAGTGCCTGAGTGGGTGAGGCTAGTCTATTTTCTGTAACTAGCCTTAATCACCAAATTTGTATCATTGCTTGAGCCTGCTCAGGCGAAGACATCCAGAATAGAGAGGGAGATTGGTGCATAACCTGTACAGGGTCAGAACAGGGCAATACCAGTGTGTTCTCTGCATGGCCTCTGTTTCTTGTGCAGCAGTAGGCAGTGTGGGGTCAGCTAGCTCAGTTGGTAGGATAACTGGTTTGCAATGCAGAATTGTACTCACAATGTAGGTTAATATTTCACATTATGATTTTGAGGCTGATGAGAATGTTTTTCAGTAGAGTCTAATCCAAAGGTATAGAACATGATGTAGCTCACCCTGGAAGGGTTTAGAATGGCTGTTGTAATTTACATATGTATTGGATCATGAATGTGAGTACAATTCCTGGACCAGCTGAATGTGCCCCAACGAGCTTTCCCGTCACCCAAGGCATGGCGACCCTCAGGTTAAACCACCACCTGCTGACTCTCTAATGCAAGATTCAGAGTGTGGTGACTTTATTTAGAAACAGCAGAAAATGGGTCTGTAATTTTATTGGATCAAATTGTCAAGTGATTTCATTCACAAAAGTGACTTTTTTAAAACAAAATGGAAGTGAATGTCAGATTAATTGCATCCTCAGTAAAATGACAGTACACTGTATGCACAATCATATTAGCATAATGGTTCAGTCAGTGGATAGACAGAAAACTGGTTGGGCTATTTCAGTGAGATGACGCAAAGTATTAGTTATGTGGTTATGCTAAGTGACTTTAAAAAAAACAGGAAATGAAAACAGAAGTGTTCAAAATTGTGAAAAGGGGGTCAAGGGCTGCAGGGAGAAGCCAGAGACTTCGATGGCACTGTGGCTCAGTTGTCAGCACTGTTCCTTTCTAGCACTCCAGACCCAAGTTCAATCCCACCCTCAGGTGACTGTCTGTGTGGAGTTTGTATGTTCTCCCCACGTCTGTGTGGGTTTCCTCTGAAAGCCTGGAATGTTATAACATTTCAAACTGCTGATCCAGGTAGTTTTTAAAGATTGTGAGGTTTCTTGCCTCAACTATCCTCCCAAACAGTGTATTCCAAACATGCACCATCTTGTCAGTGAAACCATTTTTACTGCTAAACCTTCCCTCTAAACCTCCTGCCTTTCATTTGTTACTGACTCTTCAACTGAGGGGAACAGCTGCTTTCTATTCACCCTGTCCATGCCCCTCATAAACTTATCCACCTCTATCCAACTGTCCCCCCCAACCTTCTCTGCCCTGCAGAAAAGAACCTGAGTTATCCAGTCTAGGAGAGCCAAAGAAAACATGAAAGAACCTGAGTTCAGAACCATTTCTAGCCATTTGTGTTGTTCAATGCAAGATTGGAATGTTATTGTGAGTAAACCATTTGTGTCCTATGAGTATAACTCAGTTGCGTCATGTATCTGGAGCCATATAGTAGTATACTACCCACCGTCTATAAAATATTGTCTGTATAATTTATATTTTATATATGGGGATTCCACAGCAGTTTAAATTACAAGAACATAAATGATATTCTGCTGCAAAATCATCATAGTAAGACATGTTATTCTGATACATAATATACTGTATTAATATTTCATGATCCAATACATATGTAAATTACAACAGCCATTCTAAACCCTTCCAGGGTGAGCTACATCATGTTCTATACCTTTGGATTAGACTCTACTGAAAAACATTCTCATCAGCCTCAAAATCATAATGTGAAATATTAACCTACAGCCAAGCAATTTCATCTGAACCTTCTCTGCCTACTAATTTAATGCAGGTGTTACACTATTGTTTCTCAAACTAGCTACCATCATCTTCTGAACATAGAAGAGGAATTAAAGATGAATTATTTCTCAGCACTTTCTGTTTTTGTTCAATTGTGTGTGATTATGCGAAAAGGATAATTTTGAGACTGTTGCTTTTGAGACCCTTTAGCGAAATGCGACCTAAAGTAGCAGGTATACTAAAGATATTTGGAGTTAGTGTTGGCAAAGCATATAATGTAGACACAATCCTGACCTCCTGCAGAGTTTGAGGAAATCTTCCCATATTGACTCATAACTATATTAACTGACATTAAAACTAAAACACATCTGTTGATCAAACTGTTGACATTTCCACTGATACATAGACCTTGAAAATCCTGGGACGCACTTTTCCAGCACAGGTGCAGTGCAGGTACCCGTGCTAATCCTGGCTTCAAAACATAGACCCCTCCAACCTAAATCCTGCCACTAGGATTTTTGGAATAGTTGGAGCAGGCAAATCTCATGTGCCATGGTATACTAGTGCCATCTTCCTCTGTTTGCCACCTGGTAAGTCAGAGCAAAGCCATGCTGCTCTGATTGTTGAGAAGCTGACTTTTCTTATATTCTGCTCCCACCAAAAGAAGAAGGGGTAACCACTCTGTTTGGAGTTTTTTTTTATTATTCCCTCATAAAGGTACAGAGCCTTTTCTTCTCCTCAGCTGGATTCAAACATTTGAGAGTTGCACTTGAGGCCAATATCGAATAGAATTCCAACAGTCCATCAAGAAGCAAAGCAAAAACAGCCCATCTTTTTGATGAATTTATGTGAATTTGTAAATGATACCAGATGAGGTTTGATGCTGGTCTCCCCGGGTCAGAAAGGGGAGAGGAAGGTGATGACCTAGACTATTAATCTAGTGGAGAAAAAAATCCCAAAAAGAACTGCGGATGCTGTAAATCAGGTACAAAAACAGAAGTTGTTGGAAAAACTCAGCTCGTTGGGTAGCATCTGTAAGGAGACATTGGAGTTAACGTTTCAAGCCTGGCGACCCTTCCTCAGAGCTGATGGTGGCTAGGAAAATGTTGGTTTATATGTAGAAGATGGGGGGAGGGGGTAAGTTGTAAAGAATAAGTGGGGATAGAGCCCAAAGAGAGACAAACAGTTGGACAGTCAAAGATTTTGATAATGATCTGACAAGGAGGGTGAATAGCAGTTAATGCAAAGGGTGTGTAATGGCAGGCACCCACCACCCTCTGTGTAAAACACTTGCCTCGTACATCACCTTTCAACTTTGCCCCTCACACCTGAAACACATGGCCCCTGGTAACGGGCTCTTCCACCCTGGGAAAAGCTTCTGACTGTCCGGTCTGCCCATGCCCTTCATAATCTTGTTGATACCTATCAGGTTGCCCTTTAACCTCCATCGTTCCAGTGAGAGCAACCCAAGTTGCTCCAACCTCTCCTCATAATTAATGCCCTCCATACCAGGCAATACTCTGGTAAAAAAAGTGTGAAGCTGGATGAACACAGCAGGCCAAGCAGTATTTCAAGACCACAAAAGCTGATGTTTTGGGCTTAGACCCTTCATCAGAGAGCCCCTTTCTGTACCCTCTCCAAAGCCACCACATCCTTCTGATAGTGTGGCGACCGGAACTGAACACAATATTCCAAATGCAGCTGAACTAAGGTTCTATAAAGCTGCAACATTACCTGCCAATTTTTAAACTCAATGCCCCGGCCGATGAAGGCAAGCTTACCATATGCCTTGTTGACTACCTTTTCCACCTGCATTGCCAGTTTCAGTGACCTGTGTACCAGATGAACAGCAGAAAAGAGCAGGAAAGGGTATATGTGTGGAATAGTGAAGGAGCAATAAACTATTCTGATGCCTCATTGAAAGTTGAATATCCTGGTGGCTTAATGATCTCAGGGCTATTATCTGTCCATAATCTAATGTTGGTCCCTTTGGACAGCTTAATAAAGCATATATTCAATAGAAAAGCTTTCCTTTTCCAGATGAACCTCTCCAGAAATGCATTTGCAAAGCTTGCATTGTTGTAATAATGGAGTTATTCAATCTACCATGAGGAAAGAGGATTGATTTATTTTTAAATATCCTGGAATTTGATTATCAAATCCTTCAGTATTAAACATCTGAGTGGTCTGCCTGCACACAGGGTTAACTTACAACATTCTTTCAGGTGCCTAAACCCCCAATTATCGAAAATAATTACACGTTTCCCTGAGACAATCCGAAAGAGCATCTTCAGTAAAATAAGCTTCAGTCTGAGGAATTGAAGGAAGCATCTTGTCCAGCTGTAATAGGCCAATGAAAGAAGGTTTTGTTTTGCTTGGATGGCTGTGGGCTCCTGGGCTCCTTTGCAAAGTAATTGGAACTGCCACGATTGGTGAAAAGTAGACACACAATGTTCTTTTTTTTGTATGTCGATACTGCTTATTAGGGGTGACCAGATGTGCAAACATCAGAACCCAGAGATTCTGAAACTTTACCCCTTCAACTAGAACACATTCCCCCTTTTATCACTGAGCTGTCAGAAATAGGGAACATGATCATAAATCAGTATTTTTTCAAGGTTCACTCCCCATGAAGTCCAAAGGGATTCACACCTTGCAGACGTAACCAGCTCAAACAAGTACCTCCCTCTTGTAGCCAATTTCCTGCCAACCTCACCCCCACGTACGTTCCGTGGTGTGCTCCTTCAGAATGGGGTGCTGCAGGGCAAGGTGGCAGGTCTGAGTCTTACCTGCAAATGTATAAAAGCTATTCAATCCAAGTTCATTACATCCCTGCAGAACACATGGGCCAGCTCAAAACTGAAAACCAGGGTGTCGGGGGCATTTACCAGGATGTTGCCCAGGCTGCGGAAAGAGAAATTCGACAGATTGAGGTTGATTTCCTTGGAACAAAGGAGACGAAGAGAGGACATGATAGAGATGCATATACTTACGCGGGGCATAGATGGGATGGACAGGAAGAAACGTTTCCCTTGACAGAGGGATCAATGACCAGAGGGCATAGATTGAAGGTAGGGGGCAGGGCATTTAGACAGGATGTAAGAAAAAACTCTTTCCCCCAGAGGGTGGTGGGAATCTGGGACTCACTGCCAGCGAGGGTGGGAGAGGCAGAAACCCTCAGCACGCTGAAGAAGGATTTAGATGTGGAGTTGTGTTGCCAAGGCAGACAAAGCTCTGGGCCAAGTGCTGGGGAATGGGATTGGAAGAACTAGGTGGTTGTTTTTGACGAGCACGGACAAAATGGGCTGATGGGTCTTTTATTGTGTTGCAGATTTCTGTGACTCGATGACGTTTGCACCAGTTTGAGGAAATTGTCAGGGAACTTGCATATTTGGAGAGAATTTGGGATTGCCCTGCAGGATATCTGGTTTCCCTAAAATAAAGCAATGAACTGTGGATGCTAGAAATCTAAAACAAAAACACAGAGAATGCTGGAGAGTCTCAGCAGGTCTGGCAACATCTATGAAGAGAGAAATAGAGTTAATGTTTGAGTCCAATGTGACTTCTCCAGCACTACCTGCTTTTGTGTCTCAATACCCTGGTGCTTATGTTGCCTGAGCTGCTTCAGGCAGTGTTTGCATTAGCTCAGGACTGACCTAAGAAATAGTCTGTCCTGCATTCTAATGTTGTTCAAACTCCTGTGATTTCTACACTTGTAATGGCTGAGCAGATGAGTGTAATTTTGACTTTGCCTGAGGGTGTAAAACAACTGTCCCCCCATTATACATTACAACCAACTCCAGCATGGCTCAATGAGCGGCATTTGGTTCTTCTTCCCTCCATAACATAGATCTCTGACAACAGCAACATGGTTATTGGCTGGAGGAGGAGCAGGGAATTTGACTGAATTCCCCTCCTTTTGAATGTAGGGCTGCAGGATCATAGTTAGAGAAGAACAGCAGGGACCACATTGACTGTTTAGAGGCAGGAGATTCACTGAATCTCTGAACACCACCTCTTCATCCGCACATTTCCCCCTGCTGGCAGCTGCTTTAGGGTAGAACACTATAAGATAAAGGATCAGGCTTGGGCTATTTGGCCATCGAATCTGCTCCACCATTTGAACATGGCTGATATGTTCCTCAAACAACAAGGTGTAGAGCTGGATGAATGCAGCAGGCCAAGCAGCATCAGATCACAGGAAGGCTGATGTTTTGGGCCTCGACCCTTCTTCAGAAAATGGGTCTAGGCCTGAAACGTCAGCCTTCCTGCTCCTCTGATGCTGCTTGGCCTGCTGTGTTCATCCAGCTACATACCTTGTTATCTCAGAATCTCCAGAATCTGCAGTTCCTACTATCTCTGATATGTTAGACCAAAAGACCATAAGACATAGGAGTGGAAGTAAGGCCGTTTGGCCCATCGAGTCCACTCCACCATTTAAATCATGGTTGATGGGCATTTCAACTCCACTTCCCTGCACTCTCCCTGTAGCCCTTGATTCCTTGCGAGATCAAGAATTTATTGATCTCTGCCTTGAAGACATCTAACGTCCCGGACTCCACTGCAATCCATGGCAATTAATTCCACAAGCCCATCATTCTCTGGCTGAAGAAATGTTTCCTTATTTCCGTTTTAAATTTACCCCCTTTAATTCTAAGGTTGTGCCCACAGGTCCTAGTCTCCCTGCCTAATGGAAACAACTTTCCAGTGTCCACCCTTGTTCCTCAGCTCCATTCTCCTACCTTCTCCATGTGACCCTTGAAGCCCTTTATTAATCAAGACTCTATCTATCTTTGATAATAAAGTGTGGAGCTGGATGAACACAGCAGGCCAAGCAGCATCTTAGGAGCATAAAAGCTGACGTTTTGGGCCTAGACCCTTGGGTCAGCTTTTGTGCTCCTAAGATGCTGCTTGGCCTGTTGTGTTCATCCAGCTCCACACCGTGTTATCTCAGATTCTCCAGCATCTGCAGTTCCCATTAGCCCTATCCCATTCTTCCAATCCCATTCCCCAGCACTTGGCCCAGAGCTTTGTCTGCCTTGGCAACACAACTCCACATCTAAATCCTTCTTCAGCGTGCTGAGGGTTTCTGCCTCTCCCACCCTCGCTGGCAGTGAGTCCCAGATTCCCACCACCCTCTGGGGGAAAGAGTTTTTTCTTACATCCTGTCTAAATGCCCTGCCCCCTACCTTCAATCTATGCCCTCTGGTCATTGATCCCTCTGTCAAGGGAAACGTTTCTTCCCGTCCATCCCATCTATGCCCCGCGTAAGTATATGCATCTCTATCATAGTATCAGAGATAATGGGAACTGCAGATGCTGGAGATTCCAAGATAATAAAATGTGAGGCTGGATGAACACAGCAAGGCCAAGCAGCATCTCAGGAGCACAAAAGCTGACGTTTCGGGCCTAGACCCTTCATCAGAGAGGGGGATGGGGGGAGGGAACTGGAATAAATAGGGAGAGAGGGGGAGGCGGACCGAAGATGGAGAGTAAAGAAGATAGGTGGAGAGAGTGTAGGGCAAGTGCTGGGGAATGGGATTGGAAGAATGGGATAGGGCTAATGGGAACTGCAGATGCTGGAGAATCTGAGATAACACGGTGTGGAGCAGGATGAACACAACAGGCCAAGCAGCATCTTAGGAGCACAAAAGCTGACCCAAGGGTCTAGGCCCAAAACGTCAGCTTTTATGCTCCTAAGATGCTGCTTGGCCTGCTGTGTTCATCCAGCTCCACACTTTATTATCAAAGATAGATAGAGTCTTGATTAATAAAGGGCTTCAAGGGTCACATGGAGAAGGTAGGAGAATGGAGCTGAGGAACAAGGGTGGACACTGGAAAGTTGTTTCCATTAGGCAGGGAGACTAGGACCTGTGGGCACAACCTTAGAATTAAAGGGGGTAAATTTAAAACGGAAATAAGGAAACATTTCTTCAGCCAGAGAGTGATGGGCTTCTACCTCCCCACCTACACTCTCTCCACCTATCTTCTTTACTCTCCATCTTCGGTCCGCCTCCCCCTCTCTCCCTATTTATTCCAGTTCCCTCCCCCCATCCCCCTCTCTGAAGAAGGGTCTAGGCCCGAAACATCAGCTTTTGTGCTCCTGAGATGCTGCTTGGCCTGCTGTGTTCATCCAGCCTCACATTTTATTATCTTGCATCTCTATCATGTTCCCTTTGTTACACTCAATGACTTGGCCTCCACAAACCTCTGCAGCAATGAGCTCCACAGAGCCACCACCCTCTGGCTGAGGAAATTCCTCCTCATCTCAGTTCTAATGGGTCGCCCCTTCACTCTGAGGCTGTGCCCTCATCCCTTCGTCTCCCTACTCATGAAAACATCTTTTCCATATCTACTTATGGAATTGTAGGAATCATGTGTATGGATTCAGGTGGTGACAGCTGTTGAAGGATATTGAAGAGGAGTGAATCAAGGAGATAGAGGGTCAAGGGTAGAATTTCTTGAAGAGGGAGTTAATAAGTCTTGAGTCAAAGGGCTAGGGGATGAGGAACAGTAGTTGAGGAGAGTGAAGTGTGATAGTATGGCCCTGGGAGAGGGGTTGTTCATATCATCATCCTACCAAATGCCTATTTTTAAATGGGATCGTAAAAACAGTGCTCTGGAGTTAAATAGTCTCCCATTCCGATCTATTGTCTCGTACAGCATGGATTAGTCATTTGTTTCTATTTTTCTTGATCTTATGCCCAATAAAAAAAGATATTGTTACTCACATTCTGTCAGTTCGCATGAAGGATGGGATGATGTCAAAAACCAGCATTTGCTCCAGAGGACATTCTGATGGAAGAATATGTAAAGAAACATGAGTTTTCTCTAAAAGCACACGGGCATCTGTAGAGTTGTGTGGATTGCAATTCATAAACTATTATATGGTACATTAGTGACTGATTTGTTCATCGGCGCTAGTCTCAGCTGTATTAACTGCATCATCTCTAATTTAGCAGTAATCCCTGGGAACAGAAAAAAAATTAATGCTTCCAAATAATGAAATGTATATTGGCCCTGAGAGAAGTTATTAAATGGGCACTGTCTTTATGAAATTCTCTGACTGACAAGCTTTGTTTTCAAAAGAAGAAGACCCATCCATCAGTTTGTTGTGGCAATGTCATAAGCAAGCAGCACAAAATTTCGATCAAGGTGTGTGCTTTGTTTTGTGAATTCAGGTGTGCTGTGTGCTGTCAAAGGTGCTCCCATCATTAAAATGTTACGAAGTTGATACAGTAGTTGTGGATTGGAAGGCAGGATGTTAGAATTTGCTTGGAAAATAATAAGAGGCAAGGGTGTATGGCCCCTTTAAAAGATGTGTTTCTTTTAGGCTTGGAAATTTAAAAAAAGCCTGCAGGCAGCAGCAGATGCACACATGTTCTTGAAATTGAAATATTGGATCAGAAGGCGATATTGTTAGTAGGCAAAGCAACATTTTTATCAAGACAACAGGTTTTTGAACTTAGCCAATTAATTTAAACCAGGCTCTAAATAACAAAACCCAATTAAATTTAAATCTGCTTTCCTACTATCTCTAAATTTAAATCTGATGTCTTTGACAACCTAGAACCAATCCTATTGTAAGATATTAATTGGTCATCAAGGGTATAAAATAAGAGGACATTTGAAACTTGTGGAGAGAGCAAACTGTCATCTATTAAGAGAACAGACATCAGCTCTAAAGAAAGACAAAAATCATCAGCTGTCACAGAAATG
The DNA here is from genome assembly GCF_030684315.1 of Stegostoma tigrinum. Taxonomy (NCBI): domain Eukaryota; kingdom Metazoa; phylum Chordata; class Chondrichthyes; order Orectolobiformes; family Stegostomatidae; genus Stegostoma; species Stegostoma tigrinum. Next base: position 77,209,713 of record NC_081367.1, on the reverse strand, counting down.
TCTAAGATCTCTAAGTACTGAGGAGGTGGGGAGGCTGCAGAAAGATTTAGACAGTTTAAGAGAGTGGTCCAGGAAATGGCTGATGAAATTCAATGTGAGCAAGTGTGAGGTTTTGCACTTTGGAAAAAAGAATACAGGCATGAACTATTTTCTAAATGGTGAGAAAATTCATAAAGCAGAAGTACAAACGGATCTGGGAGTGTTAGTCCAGGATTCTCTAAAGGTTAACTTGCAGGTAGAGTCTGTGATTAAGAAAGTGAAGGTAATGTTGTCATTTATCTCAAGAGGGCTGGAATATAAAAGCAGCGATGTGCTTCTGAGACTTTATAAAGCTCTAATTAGTCCCTATTTAGAATACTGTATCCAATTTTGGGCCCCACACCTCAGGAAGGACATACTAGCCCTGGAGCGTGTCCAGCAGAGATTCTCACAGATGATCCCTGGAATTGTAGGATTAACGTACAATGAACGGCTGAGGATCCTGGGATCGTATTCATTAGAGTTTAGAAGGTTGAGGAGAGATCAGTAGAAACTTACAAGATAATGTATGGCTTAGAAAGGGTGGACGCTGGGAGGTTGTTTCCATTTGGTGGGGAGACTAGGACCTGTGGGCACAGCCTTAGAATTGGGGGGGGGGGGGTAATTTTAGAATGGAAATGAAGAGACATTTCTTCAGCCAGAGAGTGGGCTGTAGAATTCATTGCCACGGAGTGCAGTGGAGGCCGGGACATTGAATGTCTTCAAGGCAGAGATCGATAAGTTCTTGATCTCACAAGGAATCAAGGGCTACGGGGAGAGTGCAGGGAAGTAGAGTTGAAATGCCCATCAGCCATGATTAAATGGCAGAGTGGACTCGATGGGCCGAATGGCCTTACTTCCACTCCTATGTCTTATGGTCTTATAGTAAGCACCATCTAAATAAAGGTGCAATGGCATTCTTAGCTAATATTCCCAACACAAGAATTTGACAGAGGAAGACATTCCTGACTGGAGGACAGCGCAGAAAGCAACAAACATTTGGGAAGACTTATTCTGGCTGTAATTGAGAGATTAAGCTTTAATTTTTATGTTCATTTTCATTTATATGTGATACTGTAATCTATTGGAACAGCATATCATTAGGATTTTGTTTTATTACAGAATAGTTAGCAGTTAAAGGGAAATTATTCAGTTTTTGTTGGTTCTATCAATTTCTTTATCTGTTAGAGTAAGATATATAAATTATTATGAGTTGTTTATAAAGTGAGTATCAGGGATTTCTTTTATTTAAACTCTCCTTTTGTAGATTACGAAGCAAGGTGAATTCTCTTGGTGTTTCGGGTTTAGTTATCAGAGGTGGGGGTGGGGGTGTTGACCTCATTTCCTCTCTGTAACGCATCTAATTGTGACAACATTTCTGAATCACCTTCACACAACAATGACTTTCCTTGTTGGTCATGGATGGAAGTGTAGCACTGTTTTTTTTTACACAGCAATGAGACAAATGATCAGTAAGCCACCTTCAGAGATAATGGGAACTGCAGAAGCTGGAGAATCCAAGATAATAAGGCATGGAGCTGGATGAACACAGCAGGCCAAGCAGCATCTTAGGAGCACAAGAGCTAACGTTCCAGGCCTAGACCCTTCATCAGAAAAGGGGGAGGGGAAGTGAGGTCTTAAATAAATAGCGTGAGGGGGAGGCAGATCAAAGATGGGTAGAGGAGAAGATAGCTGGAGAGGAGACACACAGGTTAAAGAGGCGGGGATGGAGCCAGTAAGGGTGGGTAGGGGATAGGTCAGTCCAGGGAGGATTGACAGGTCAAGGGGCTGGGATGGCTGGGGCAGAAACCTGATTGGACAACTTCAAGTATGGAGTTCTGGGAAAAATGTGAGGCCCAGATTTGGTAGGCATCAAGGACTTTGGAGAGGAAATGGAGTTTGGATACAGAGTGGAAGCTTTGTAAGGTCGGTGGGGACTGGGTGCGGCTATATGTTTAAAGGTGGGAAAGACAATACCCAAAGGAAAAACTATTGTTAGTTGATGTTGTTAATGTAGTGGGGGAGGCAGAGCGGTCAGCAGTTCCATGGGAATAGGGTTGAAGGTGTAGAAGGTGGGTCTCACGGTCAAATAAACTCATAGTATGGGGAGAAATCAGAGAAATTTGAGCAAGTTGCCAACTCAGAGCCTGAAGAAAGGGGAGGAACTTTAAAAGAAGTTTAGCCAGGTCGGTGAGTGGAATGAGGGATTTTATGTTTTTTTCCCAGAACTCCTTACTTCAAGTTGTCCAATCAGGTTTCTGCCCCAGCCACCACATTGAAACAACTTTTACCAAAGGCAGGAATACTGACTGAAAGGGAGATTTCGGCATAGTGCTTATGTCACTGGACAATTAATTCAAAGGCCCAGACTCATGACTTTGATAACAAAGTGTGGAGCTGGATGAACACAGCAGGCCAAGCAGCATCTTAGGAGCACAAAAGCCTAGACATTTCATTAGAGAGGGTCTAGGCCCAAAATGTCAGCTTTTGTGCTCCTGAGATGCTGCTTGGCCTGCTGTGTTCATCCAGCTCCACACTTTGTTATCTTGGATTCTCCAGCATCTGCAGTTCCCATTATCTCATGGCCTTGGTTTGCAGATGGAGTTTAATCTGGATAAATTGTAAGGTTTTACATTTTGGTAAAGCAAACTCAGGCAGGACCTGTACAGCTAATGGTAGGGCATGGGGAGTTTTGTATAACAGGGAGGCCGAGTGATTCAGTTACAAAATTTGTTGAAAGTTGTGTCGCAGGTAGACAGGGTGGTTAAGGCGCTTAGCATGCTTGTCTTCATTACTCAGACCACTGCTTGCCTTCATTACTCAGACCACTGCTTGTCTTCATTACTCAGACCACTGAGTATAGGAGTTGGGACATCATTGAGGTTGTACAGGATGTTGATTGGATGGTCTCTATCTTAGTGATAAGCAAGTCAAGTAGTTCCTCACACTTATTGTTAGAGACGAGGGCGGAGAGGATAGAGATTTAACAGGGCAATGTGCATAAGACCATAAAACAGAAGGGAATATATTGCTTTTCCTTCACTGTCGTGGGTCAAAATCCTGGAATTCCCTCCCTAAGGGCATTGTGGGTCAACCTACATCACACGGACAGCAGCAATTCAAGAAGGCAGCTCATCATCACCTTCTCAAGGGCAACTAGGACAGTACTGCTGAAACTGGTCAGACTGCATTGGGAATATTGTGAGCAGGGCTTGTCCTGCGAGGAATGGCTTAGGACTCTGAGTCTGTACGAGATGGAATTTAGAAGAATAGGGGGTGATCTTACTGAAACTGAATACTGATAGGCCTTGATAGAGTGGACATGGAGAAGATATTTCCACTAGTTGATCAAACTAGGAGCAAAGAGCAAAGCTTAAGAATGAAGGGAGGACCATTTCGAACTGAGTTGAGGAGAAATTCCTTCAGCCAGAATGTGGTGACTCTGTGAAACTCATTGCTGCAGAGGGCAGTGGAGGCCAAGTCATTGATTGTAACAAAGACAAAGATAGATAGTTTCTTGATTAGTAAAGGACTTCAAGGGTCACAAGGAGAAGGTAGGAGAATGGAACTGATGAACATTTCAGAGATAGTAGGAACTGCAGATGCTGGAGAGTCGGAGATGACAAAGTATGGAGCTGGATGAACACAGCAGGCCAAGCAGCATCGGAGGAGCAGGAAAGCTGATGTTTCGGGCTTAGACCCATTTTCTGAAGAAGGGTCTAGGCCTGAAATGTCAGCCTTCCTGCTCCTCTGATGCTGCTTGGCCTGCTGTGTTCATCCAGCTCTACGCTTGGTTTTCTGAGGAACATATTAGCCATGTTCAAATGGTGGAGCAGATTCGATGGGCCAAACAGCCTAATTCTGAACCTTTATCTTATAGTGTTCTAGCCTAAACCATCAGCCAGCACAGGGAATGTGCGGACGAAGAGGTGGTGTTCAGAGTGCATTCAGTGAATCTCCTGCCTCTGCACAGTCAACGTGGTCCCTGCTGTTCTTCTCTAACTATGGACCAGCAGCACTACGTTCAAAAGGAAGGGAATTCAGTCAAATTCCCTGCACCTCCTCCAGCCAATAACCATGTTGCTGCTTTTGGAGATCTAAGTTGTGGAGGGAAGAAGAACCAAATACTGCTCATTGAGTCATGCTGTGGTTGGTTGCAATGTATAATGGGGGGACAGTTGTTTTACATTGTCGTCCAAAGTCAAAATTGCACTCATCTGATCGGCCAAGACTCAAAGGGCCAAATGGCCTAATTTTGCCCCAATATCTTATTAGCTTATTGAATCTTCCTTCTCAGGTTTCTGTCCCCACTTCCATCATGAAATAGTGCTTATCAAAGTCACAAGTGACTATTTCTCCTCATCCTCATGACCTACCAGTATTCTTTGAAATTATTGACCCTACTAATTGAGTATAGGAGCAAAAAGGTCCTTCTGCAGCTATACAGGGCCCTGGTGAGACCACACCTGGAGTATCGTGTGCAGTTTTGTCTCCGAATTTGAGGAAGGACATTCTGGCTATTGAGGGAGTGCAGCATAGGTTCATGAGGACAATTCTTGGAATGGCGGGACTATCATATGTTGAAAGATTGGAGCGACTGGGCTTGTATACACTTGAGTTTAGGAGGATGAGAGGGGATCTGATTGAAACGTATAAGATTATTAAGGGATTGGACAATCTGGAGGCAGGAAGTATGTTTCTGTTGATGGGGGAGTCCAGAACCAGAGGACACAGTTTAAAAATAAGAGGTAGGCCATTTAGAACAGAGTTGAGGAGAAACTTCTTCACCCAGAGAGTGGTGGATATATGGAATGCTCTGCCCCAGAAGGCAGTGGAGGCCAAGTCTCTGGATAGTTTCAAGAAAGAGATAGATAGAGCTCTTAAAGATAGTGGAATCAAGGGTTTTGGGGATAAGGCAGGAACAGGATACTCATTGTGGATGATCAGCCGTGATCATAATGAATGGTGATGCTGGCTCAAAGGGCCAAATGGCCTACTCCTGCACCTATTGTCTATTGTCCAATGCCTCTCATCCATCATTCAACTGTTTGGGGGTTGCCTTTACCTGGTCCACTCTTGTTTGTTGAATGTAAGTCATGGAAGGTTTTCTGTTTATAGTGATCTCATTGAAACTAGAGTCAGTTACAATGATGGTCCTTCCCAATCCCATTCTGCTATCTCCGGAGTCCCACGCAGCTCTTTTTTATGCTCCTCCAATTTCTCTTTCACATGTTCCTTGTAAATGTCATTCTTTAAAAGCACAGCAACAGTTTCTACCTCTCTACCTCTCCACCATCTCTCTCAATCCCTCTACTCCCGATACAATTTTAGACCAGGCCATGGCATTCAATGCTGGATGACCGGTGAATCCCTCGATTTAGGGTTTGGGAATACTGAGGGCATGAGGCTGAATTTTAAAAGCAGCCATGTTTGAGTCAGGCCAGGAAGTTGATCCAGGTAAAACTAAAACAGGAAAGGTAACCCATCCCTGGCTAACAGGAAAAATTAGGGATAGTATGAGATCCAACAAAGGTCAATTCAAATTGGCCAAAAAGAGCAACAGTCCAAAGGTCCTGGGGACAGAGATCAGTCTGGATGTGAGTTTGCTCGCTGAGCTGGAAGGTTAGTTTTCAGACGTTTCATCACCATTCTAGGTAACATCATCAGTGAGCCTCCGACGAAGCGCTGGTGTTATGTCCCGCTTTCTATTTATCTGTTTAGGTTTCCTTGGGTTGGTGATGTCATTTCCCGAGTTGGTGATGTCATTTCCTGTTCTTTTTCTCAGAGAATGGTAGATTGGCTCCAAATCAATGTGTTTGTTGATGGAGTTCCGGTTGGAATGCCATGCTTCTAGGAATTCTCGTGCATGTCTCTGTTTGGCTTGTCCTAGGATGGATGTGTTGTTCCAATCAAAGTGGTGTCCTTCCTTATCTGTATGTAAGGATACGAGTGATAGTGGGTCATGTCGTTTTGTGGCTAGCTGATGTTCATGAACATCCCAACACACCAACCCAGGGAAACCTAAACAGATAAGTAGAAAGCGGGACATAACACCAGCGCTTCATCGGAGGCTCACTGATGATGTTACCTAGAATGGTGACGAAACATCTGAAAACTAACCTTCCAGCTCAGCGAGCAAACTCACATCCAGAAACTCAACCTGAGCTACAAATCTTCTCAAAACTCGCCAGCAGAGATCAGTGCTGGGAACACAGCTATTCACAACATATCTTAATGATTTGAATGGGAGAGCTAAATTTGATTTGATTTATTTATCATTGTTACATGTACCTAGGTACAGTGGAAAGTTTTGTTTTGAGTGCAGTACAGGCAGATCATAGCAAACCAAGTGCATTAGGGTAATAGAACAGAGTGAGGAATTCAATGTCACAGCTGCAGAGAAGGTGCACAAAGAGGGAGATCAACATTTAAAATTTAAAAATAAACGCACCATAAGACCGTAAGACCATAAGACCCAGGAGTGGAAGTAAGGCCATTCGGCCCATCAAGTCCACTCCGCCATTTTAATCATGGCTGATGGGCATTTCAACTCCATTTTCCTGCACTCTCCCCGTAGCCCTTAATTCCTTGTGAGATCAAGAATTTGTCGATCTCTGCCTTGAGGCATTTAACGTCCCGGCCTCCACTGCACTCTGCGGCAATGAGTTCCACAGGACCACCACTCTCTGGCTGAAGAAATGTCGTCTAATTTCAGTTTTAAATTTACCCCCTCTAATTTTAAGGCTGTGCCCACGGGTCCTAGTCTCCCCGCCTAATGGAAACACCTTCCCAGCATCCACCCCTTTCTAGCCATACATTATCTTGTAAGTTTCTATTAGATCTCCCCTCAACCTTCTAAACTCTAATGACTACAATCCCAGGATCCTTAGCCGTTCATCGTACGTTAAACCTACCATTCCAGGGATTATTCGTTTGAAACTCCGCTGGACATGCTCCAGGGCTAGTATGTCCTTCCTGAGATGTGGGGCCCAAAATTGGACACAGTATTCTAAATGGGGACTCACTAGAGCTTTATAAAGTCTCAGAAGCACATCGCTGCTTTTATATTCCAACCCTCTTGAGATAAGTGACAACATTACATTCGCTTTCTTAATCACGGACTCTACCTGCAAGTTAACTTTTAGAGAATCCTGGACCAACACTCCCAGATCCCTTTCTACTTCAGCTGCCATCTCTGTGTTTGCAGAGAACATAAAGCTGGGTGGAAGGGTGTGCATGAGGAGGATGCAGAGTTGCTTCAGTCTGATTGGGACAGGCTGAGTAACTGCGTAAATACATGGTTGATACAGTATGATGTGGGTAAATGTGAGGTTATCCATTTGGAAGAAAAAACAGGAAAGCAGATTTTTAACAAAAACAGATTTTGCTGGAGAAATTCAGCAGGGCTGGCAGCACCTGCCAAGAGAAAGCAGAGTCAATGTTTCAAGCTATTTCTGTTTTTGTTTCAGATCTCCAGCATCCGCAGTTATAGAGTCATACAGTTATAGGGCCATACAGCACAGAAACAGACCCTTCAGTCCAACCAGTCCATGCCAGCCATAGTCCCGCCTGCCTGCACTTAGCCCATTTCCTTCCAAACATTTCCTATTTGTGCGTTTACCCAAATATCTTTGAAACATTGTAATTGTACTTACAACTAGCACTTCTTCTGGCAATACACTCCACACACTGACTATTCTCCCTCATTTTTTTTACATCTTCCTCCTCTCACCTTAAAAATATGTGCCCTAGCCTTTAAATCTCCCACTGTGAAGAAAAGGCACCTGATATTTACCCAATCTATCCCCTTCATGGTTTTATAAAGCTCTACAAGGTCACCTCTCCACCTCCTACACTCCAGTAATTAAAAAGTGCCACCTAGACAGTCTATCCTTATGACTCAGATCCTCTAATCCTGGAAACATCTTGGTGAATCTCTTCTGAACCTGTTCCAGCTAAATAATACCCTACCTGTAACAAGGAGACTAGAACTGCACACAATACTCTAGAAGAGGCCGCACCACTGCCCTGTACAATCTCAATATAATGTCCCAACTCTTACCCTCAAAGGTCTGAGCAATGAAGGCAGGTGTGCTAAATGCCTGTCTACATGTGATGCAAACTTCAAGGAATTATGTACCTGAATCCCACCCGCACCCCCACCCCAGCCCCTCTAAGTAATTGTATCAGCCTTGCAATAAGTTCAGTAAACCTTCACTGCACTCTGTCTGGAGTTAGAGCATTCTTGCAGGCCCGGTATAATTGTAGGACAACATCCCTGCTTCTGCACAAAAACTTCTTCATTTTACCAAAATGCAACACCTCACATGTATCCAAATTAAAATCCATTTACCACTCTTCAGCCCACTGACTCAGTTGATCAAGATCTCTTTGTAATCTTAGATAACCATCTTTGCTGACCACTTTACTGCCAATTGTAGTGTCCTCCACAAGCTTAGTGTCCATGCCTACTATATTCTCATCTAAATCATTAATATAAATGAGAAACAGAAAGGGACCCAGAACCAGAGATAATGGGAACTGCAGATGCTGGAGATTCCAAGATAATAAAATGTGAGGCTGGATGAACACAGCAGGCCAAGCAGCATCTCAGGAGCACAAAAGCTGACGTTTCGGGCCTAGACCTTTCATCAGAGAGGGGGATGGGGGGAGGGGACTGGAATAAATAGGGAGAGAGGGGGAGGCGGACCGAAGATGGAGAGTAAAGAAGATAGGTGGAGAGAGTGTAGGTGGGGAGGTAGGGAGGGGATAGGTCAGTCCAGGGAAGACGGACAGGTCGAGGAGGTGGGATGAGGTTAGTAGGTAGCTGGGGGACCCAGAACCAGTCCCTTTGGAATGCCATAGATCACAGACCTCCAGTTCGAAAGGCAACCCTCCACCAGCACCCTCTATCATCAAGTAATTTTGTGTTCAACTGGCAAGTTCACCCTGAATCCCATGTGATCTAACTTTACCAATCAGTCTACGATGCAGAACCTTACCAAAGGCTTACTACTGCCCAAGTAAACAATGTCTACCGCTCTGCCCTCATCAGTCTTGTTGGTTACGTCCTCAAAAAACTCAATCAGGTTTGTGAGACAAGATTTCTCATGCACAAAACCATTCCTGATCATCCCCTGCCTGTCCAAATGCATATAAATGCATATAAAAAATCCTATCTTAGTTTTTGTTTGTTAAGGCAGATTATTATTTGATTTGATAGGTTGGGAAAGATGGAGGTGCAATGACACCTCACACACCAGCCCCTGAAACTAAGCATGTAGGTGGGGCAGGTGGTGAACAATGTATTTGGTATGTTAGCCCTCGCAGCAAGCAGGGATGCTTTCCCGCAATTATAGAGGGCCTACAAGAATGTTCTGGCTACGGAGAGAGTGCAGCAAAGGTTTACCAGACTAATTGTAGGACTGACTATGAAGAGAAATTGGATCAATTAGGACTACATTCACTGGAACAAAGAACAAAGTAAGTTACAGCACGGGAACAGGCTCTTCGGCCCTCCAAGCCTGCGCCAATCCAGATCCTCTATCTGAACCTGTTGCCTACATTCCAAGGATCTGTATCCCTTTGCTCTCTGCCCATTCATGTATGTGTCTAGATACATCTTAAATGACACTATCGTGCCCACTTCTACCACCACTGCTGGCAACACTCTCTACGCACCCACCACCCTCTGTATAAAGAACTTTCCACGCATATCTCCCTTAAACTTTCCTCCTCTCACTTTGAACTCATGACCCCTAGTAATTGAGTCCCCCACTCTGGGAAAAAGCTTCTTGCTATCCACCCTGTCTACACTTATCATGATTTTGTAGACCTCAATCAGGTCCCCCCTCAATCTCTCTCTGTCTTTCTAATGAAAATAATCCTAATCTCGTCAACCTCTCTTCATAGCTAGCACCCTCCATACCAGACAACATCCTGGTGAACCTCCTCTGCACCCTCTCCAAAGCATCCACATCCTTTTGGTAATGTGGTGACCAGAACTGGACATAGTACTCCAAATGTGGTTGAACCAAAGTCTGATACAACTGCAACATGACCTGCCAACTCTTGTGCTCAATACCCCGTCCGATGAAGGAAAGCATGCCATATGCCTCCTTGACCACCCTATTGACCTGCATTGCCACTTTCAGGGTGCAATGGACTTGAACACTCAGGTCTCTCTGTTCATCAATTTTCCCCAAGGCTTTTCCATTTACCGTATAGTTAGCCCTTGAATTGGATCTTCCAAAATGCATCACCTTGCATTTGCCTGGATTGAACTCCATCTGCCATTTCTCTGCCCAACTCTCCAGTCTATTTATATTCTGCTGCATTCTCTGACACTCCCCTTTACTGTCTGCTACTCCACCAATCTTAGTGTCATCTGCAAATTTGCTGATCAGGCCACCTATACGTTCCTCCAGATCATTCATGTATATCACAAACAACAGTGGCCCCAACACGGATCCCTGTGGAACACCACTGGCCACAGTTCTACATTTTGAGAAACTCTCTTCCACTACAATTCTCTGTCTCCTTTTGCCCAGCCAGTTCTCTATCCAGCTTGCCAGTACACCCTAGACCCCATGTGACTGAAGTTTAGAAAAATGAGTGGAGAGCCTCATAGAAACCTTTTAAATTCTATCAAGGCTAGACAGAGTAAATGCAAGAAGGATATTGCCAAGGGAGGTCCTGAACCAAGGGTCACATGATAAAGCCATTGAAGAGGAAGAATTTATTCACTCAGAGAGTGAGGACCCTGTGGAATTCTCTGCCACAGAATGACTTTGAGGCCAAAACATTGAATAATTTCAAGAAGGAGTTAGATAGAGTTTTTGTGCTAAAGGGATCAAAGGGCACGGGGAGAACGTGGGAACAGGGGGTTCAGTCAGATGATCAGTCATGATCGTATTGAATTGTGGAGCAGGTTCGATGGACTAAACAACCTACTCTTGCTCCTATTTTCCATGTTTCAATATTAAACTGCATCTAAACCAACATCTCTAAGAGGTTTGTGTGTAACTAACCCAGGGCGGAAATGACTTTTACAAGGGAGCATAATTTTAATGTGATAGAGGAAGGCACAAGGAGTGGTGGGCGTGTGGAATGTGCTGCTGGCAATGATAGTGGAGACAGATACTTTAGAGACTTTTAAGCGATTCTTGGATATGCACATGGAGGATAGTAAAATGCAGGGTATGCAGGGTACTTTTATCTTAGTAGGATAATAGGTTGGCACAACATTGTGGGCCGAAGGTCCTGTACTATGCTGTGCTGTTGTATGATCTATGAGCCAGTCTAGCTGACTGTCATTTTAAGTAAGATAATGGGGAAATGGACCTCAGTCTCTGGCAGCTACAAGCTCCGTTTCCTGAAATAAGGTGAGAGCTTCATCAGAGTCAGGATCAGGTGACATCAGGAGGAGAATATCCTTATGGTCCCAGGTTTGAAAATACGGAAATAACTTGATGATTATTAAACTCTGGCTTGATCAATCATAAACATTTAAAGAATGTAATGGAAGAACCAAGAACATTGGAACAGGAGGAGACCACTCAGCCCCTTGAGCCTGTCCCACCATTCAATGTGATCCTGGCTGAACTGTGACCTCACTCCATATCCCTGTCTTTGGCCCATACCCCCTATCACCCTGACTTAACAAAAACATTTATGTCTCAAATTTAAAATGAACAACTGATTGAGCATCCCCTGCCATTCCTGGAAGAAAGTTCAAAACTTCTACCACTCTTTGTGTGTTGAAATGTTTCCTATAATTTCTCCTGAACGGCCAAGCTCTATTTCTCAGTCTTTGCCCCTAAATCTAGAATCCCCAAGCAGTGGGAATAGTTTATCTTTATCTACCCTGTCATTTCCTATTAATATCTTGAAAATGTTGCTTAGATCACCCCTTAAATGTCTAAATTTCTTGTGGTGTAACACAAGGATCTGTTCTGGGCCCTTTTCTATTTGTGATTTTTGTAAATGATTTGGATGTAGGAGTGGAAGGGTGGATTAGTAAGTTCGCAGATGATACCGGGGTGGGTTGAGTTGTGGGCAGTACAGAGGGTTGTTCTCGGTTACAAAGGGACATTGATAGGATGCAGAGCTGGGTGAGATGTTGCAGATGGAGTTTAACGCTGAAAAGTGTGAGGTGATTCATTTTGGAAGGACAAACTTGAAAGCAGAATACAGGGTTAAGGGAAAGATTCTAGGCAGTGTTGAGGAGCAGAGGGATCTTGCGGTTCATGTTCATAGTTCCCTGAGAGCTGCCACCCAGGTGGATAGAGTTGTTAAGAAGGCGTACGGTGTGTTAGCTTTCATTAATAGAGAGATTGATTTCAAGAGCCGTGAAGTTATGCTCCAGCTGTACAAAAGCCTGGTTCGTCCACATCTGGAGTATTGTGATCAGAGATAATGGGAACTGCAGATGCTGGAGAATCCAAGATAGCAAACTGTGAAGCTGAATGAACACAGAAGGCCAAGCAGCATCCCAGGAGCACAAAAGCTGACGTTTTGGGCCTAGACCCTTCATCATCAGAAGGGTCTAGGCCCGAAACGTCAGCTTTTGTGCTCCTGAGATGCTGCTTGGCCTGCTGTGTTCATCCTGCTCCACACTTTGTTATCTTGAGTATTGTGTCCAGTTCTGTCACCTCATTACAGGAAAGATGTAGTGTTGGAATAGGTACAGAGGAGATTTACCAGGATGATGACTGGAATAGAGGGAATGTCTGACGAGGAAAGGTTGAGAGAGCTAGGGCTTTTCTTTAGAATGATGAAGGATGAGAGGCGACTTGATAGAAATGTACGAAATGATCAGAGGTACAAATAGTGTGGACAGCTGGAGACTTTTTCCTAGGGTGGAGGTAGCTATTACGAGAGGGGCATAGTCTTAAAGTGAGTGGAGGTAGATACAGAAGAAACATCAGAGCTAGGTTCTTTACTCAGAGAGTGGTCGGGGCGTGGAATGCATTGCCGGAGAGTGTAGTGGAGTCAGCCTCATTCGGGGCATTTACGCGGCTATTAAGTAGGCATATGGATGATAGTATAAGGTGGTGATGGAGGTTAGATAGACCTTACGTTTAGGGTAAAAGTTTGGCACAACATCGTGGGCTGAAGGGCCTGAACTGTGCTGTACTGTTCTATGTTCTATGTTCTAAATTCTAGAGGAAACAAGCCTCATTTGTATCAGCTCTCTTCATACATTGAACTCTCTCCAAGGCCAATCTATCTTTCCCAAGGTATGGTACCTCGGTCTGCTCTCTGCGCTCCAAGTGGGGTTCTCACTGTCTTTGGTCAGGAAATTAGCAGTGGGTCGCCATGAAATGTAAACAGTAAAAGCATCTTCCTGTGCAAATGTGAACAATAAGTAACCAGTTATACTGCCCAGGTGAGATAATAATGTTCATCCATAGGCACTATGTAGGCAACTTAAAGTGTAACATGCAGAATTAATAGTTGTTTGAGTATCAATTTTAATTTGAAGCATCTTGGGGTGTGAGTGCAGCATTTGCAGTGAATGGAACAAATGTTCCCATCTGACTACCTCAAAAGGAAACACAATATTGACAGGGCTCACTGACCTCTATCAGATAATTGTATGAGGAGTTTTGCAGCTTCTAACTTTTACACTTAGTGTCAAATTCCACCATAACAAGCACCCTGACCTGACACTGCAGCGTAATGAAATCACTCAGTGCATGAAGACTCTGTAATCAGAAAAGTTGGTGAACGGAATGTTTCTTTTCCATTGGTAATAGAGTGAGGGAAGTGTTCATGATGGTACGTATTTGAAACCTGGTCATAACAGTTTCCAGAGCTTTACTATTTGGCAAAGGGCAATACAAGGCCTGACCTTGACTTCAAGCGGAATATTTGGGTACACTGGTATTTTATCGATCATCACTACTGCAAAGGTTCATGTTGTGAAACACCCTTGAAGCTAAACAATGGTCCCACCTGGTAGCAGAGATAATGGGAACTGCAGATGCTGGAGATTCCAAGATAATAAAATGTGAGGCTGGATGAACACAGCAGGCCAAGCAGCATCTCAGGAGCACAAAAGCTGACGTTTCGGGCCTAGACCCTTCATCAGAGAGGGGGATGGGGGGAGGGAACTGGAATAAATAGGGAGAGAGGGGGAGGCGGACCGAAGATGGAGAGTAAAGAAGATAGGTGGAGAGGGTGTAGGTGGGGAGGTAGGGAGGGGATAGGTCAGTCCAGGGAAGACGGACAGGTCAAGGAGGTGGGATGAGGTTACTAGGTAGCTGGGGGTGCGGCTTGGGGTGGGAGGAAGGGATGGGTGAGAGGAAGAACCGGTTAGGGAGGCAGAGACAGGTTGGACTGGTTTTGGGATGCAGTGGGTGGGGGGGGCCCAGCTCTTCCCCCCCACCCACTGCATCCCAAAACCAGTCCAACCTGTCTCTGCCTCCCTAACCGGTTCTTCCTCTCACCCATCCCTTCCTCCCACCCCAAGCCGCACCCCCAGCTACCTACTAACCTCATCCCACCTCCTTGACCTGTCCGTCTTCCCTGGACTGACCTATCCCCTCCCTACCTCCCCACCTACACCCTCTCCACCTATCTTCTTTACTCTCCATCTTCGGTCCGCCTCCCCCTCTCTCCCTATTTATTCCAGTTCCCTCCCCCCATCCCCCTCTCTGATGAAGGGTCTAGGCCCGAAACGTCAGCTTTTGTGCTCCTGAGATGCTGCTTGGCCTTGCTGTGTTCATCCAGCCTCACATTTTATTATCCCACCTGGTAGCGGCAGCTTTTCATTGATTGAACTGTGGAAAGCATTTCTCAGTAAGTGTGTTGTATCCAGCTCCAATTCCTAAAATTAGTGAAATAATAATCTAAAACACCTGGAGATAGCAAGAACTGCAGATGCTGGAGTCAGGGTTAACACAGCATGGAGCTGGAGGAACGCAATAGGCCAGGCAGCATCAGAGGAGCATGAGAGTCGATGTTTCGGGTAAAGTCCCTTTATCAGGACCAGGGAGGGGGCTGGTGTACTGGGAAATAAATAGCGAGAGGAGGGGTGGGGCTGGGGAAGGGTAGGCAGGGTGGTGATAGGTGGATGTAGGTAGGGGGTAGTTGGGATTGGTCGGTGGGAGGGGTGGGGCGGGTAGGTGGGGAAGTAGCTGGACAAGCTGTGTCAGGTCAAGGAGACGGGATGAGAGGGAGGTTTGGACATGGGATGAGGCCGGGGGTGGGGAGATTTTAAAACTGGTGAATTCTATGTTCAGACCAATGGGCTGTAAGATCCCGAGCGGAATATGAGGTGCTGCTCCACCAGTTTGCGTGTGGTGTCATTGTGACCCTGGAGGAGGCCTGGGATGGGCATGTCTCTTTTTTGTTGACACACAGTCTTCACTCTCCCTGAATTATTCCATGCACCTATTTTGCAGCCAAGATGCTGATCTATCAGTGTACACAAATGCAGGGTGCCTGATCTGCTCTTGCACGGTGAAAGCAGCTGGCTGATGGCAAAGCTGGTAAATTTTCCACTTGGTATTTGTTAAAAATGGGGAAAAGTAGAATCTCCCTGGGGTTCCAGTGTACAGATAATCTCAGGCTCAAATGGAAAGTAAACAGCCAAACAGACACATGTATGACACTTGATATTGTTCAATAGTTTAAGGGTTTCTAATTGTTTGATGTCAGGAGTTACTGTTTATTAGGAAGGGTAATGAGTTGGCTGCAGTTGGTGTTTATTTAGCAGATTAAGAATACACACTGTGTGTCAGTGGAGCTACTATGTTTTCACGTGATATGGAGGTGCCAGTGTTGGACTGGGCTGGACAAAGTTAAAAGTCACACAGGCCACTCGATAAAGGAGCAGCGCTCCAAAAGCCTGTGATTTCAGATAAATCTTGTTGGACTATGGCCTGGTGTTGTGTGACTTTTGACTGGTTCACAAGGGAGGATAATTCATCGTGTAGCTGTGAAATAACTGGTTATTTAACAGGATAACAGTCCCTTGAGTGACCAAACACAGCCATTGGTTATTTGAAAGAGAAAGGATTTCCCACTGAGGAACTGTCCGGAATTTCTGCAGCAGAGTTTCATCTGGAAAGTTTCTTACTCAAAGAGGGAACAAGAATTGGCCACTCAGCTGTTCCCACCTGCCCTGGCATTCTGCAAGATCGTAGCTGATTGGGTTGTAATCTCCTTGCTACATACCACATGATAATCTTATACAAAGGAAAGGAAAAAGTACCAGGAAGGCATCTGTTCCCGAGCCCCCTGACATGGGCCAAGAGAGCCTTATCAGGTGAGACGTGCCTTCACCCAGACATGACAATCAGACAACCATGAGGCACATGTTTCTTACCACTGAAGCCAGAGCAATGGCGTCCCCCAAAGAACACGCTACACATCTGGTATGCAATATTGTTACAGCATGAGAAAGAGACACTTAAACAAGGATGGCTGTGAAAAAGAAATCAATTCTGAATCCTGTACAAGCGGTTTTTTCTCCATCCCCCAAAGCAGGCTCACCAATACAGAGAGAAATCACTTCAATGTTCCACCTGACCTATTCAAATGGTCCTACACCCCAGGAAATCAGACAGGGTTATGGCACAGGCAAAGCGTCCCTCCCTGAAGGATCGAGAAGCCTAAGGGCTGGCGCTGGGTTGAGGGTATAATATCCCAGTTTGTTCTTGCTGCTAAAGAATATTGACAGTGAGCTGCAGTAAAGAAAGTATGAACTTTAAGAAATATTTGATTGTACAGTCATTCAGATAATAATCTGCCTTCACCCTGTATTTTTGCTGCGCCACTCTGCACTCTCTGTCACTCTCACCCTGTATCTTTACTGCACCACTCTGCACTCTCTGTCACTCTCACCCTGTATCTTTACTGTTCCACTCTGCACTCTCTGTCACTCTCACCCTGTATCTTTACTGTTCCACTCTGCACTCTCTGTCACTCTCACCCTGTATCTTTACTGCACCACTCTGCACTCTCTGTCACTCTCACCCTGTATCTTTACTGTTCCACTCTGCACTCTCTGTCACTCTCACCCTGTATCTTTACTGCACCACTCTGCACTCTCTGTCACTCTCACCCTGTATCTTTACTGCTCCACTCTGCACTCTCTGTCACTCTCACCCTGTATCTTTACTGCACCACTCTGCACTCTCTGTCACTCTCACTCTGTATCTTTACTGTTCCACTCTGCACTCTCTGTCACTCTCACCCTGTATCTTTACTGCGCCACTCTGCACTCTCTGTCACTCTCACCCTGTATCTTTACTGTTCCACTCTGCACTCTCTGTCACTCTCACCCTGTATCTTTACTGTTCCACTCTGCACTCTCTGTCACTCTCACCCTGTATCTTTACTGTTCCACTCTGCACTCTCTGTCACTCTCACCCTGTATCTTTACTGTTCCACTCTGCACTCTCTGTCACTCTCACCCTGTATCTTTACTGTTCCACTCTGCACTCTCTGTCACTCTCACCCTGTATCTTTACTGTTCCACTCTGCACTCTCTGTCACTCTCACCCTGTATCTTTACTGCGCCACTCTGCACTCTCTGTCACTCTCACCCTGTATCTTTACTGTTCCACTCTGCACTCTCTGTCACTCTCACCCTGTATCTTTACTGCTCCACTCTGCACTCTCTGTCACTCTCACCCTGTATCTTTACTGCGCCACTCTGCACTCTCTGTCACTCTCACCCTGTATCTTTACTGTTCCACTCTGCACTCTCTGTCACTCTCAGCCTGTATCTTTACTGCGCTGATGTAGACTGTTTCACAGGTGCTTACCTCAGTTAGACTTAACCCCTTCTGCTCCAGACAGGGGAGTGGTCTATCAGAGTGTGGGGGGAGTGGAGGTGGGGGAGGTAGCGGTTTGTCAGAGTGTGGGAGGGAGTCGTCTGTCAGAGTGTGGGGGGAGTGGAGGTGGGGGTGAGTCATCTGTCAGAGTGTGGGGGGAGTTGAGGTGTGGGGGGAGAGGTCTGTCAGAGTGTAGGGGGAGTGGAGGTGTTGGGGGAGTGGTCTGTCAGAGTGTGGGGGGAGTGGAGGTGTGGGGGGAGTGGTCTGTCAGAGTGTGGGGGGAGTGGAGGTGGGGGAGTGGTCTGTCAGAGTGTGGGGGGAGTGGAGGTGTGGGGGGAGTGGTCTGTCAGTGTCGGGGGAGTGGAGGTGTGGGGGTCGTGGTCTGTCAGAGTGTAGGGGGAGTGGAGGTGGGGGAGTGGTCTGTCAGAGTGTAGGGGGAGTGGAGGTGGGGGAGTGGTCTGTCAGAGTGTGGGGGGAGTGGTGGTGTGGGGGGAGTGGTCTGTCAGTGTGAGGGGAGTGGAGGTGTGGGGGGAGTGGTCTGTCAGAGTGTAGGGGGAGTGGAGGTGGGGGAGTGGTCTGTCAGAGTGTAGGGGGAGTGGAGGTGTGGGGGGAGTGGTCTGTCAAGAGTGTGGGGGGAGTGGAGGTGTGGGGGGAGTGGTCTGTCAGAGTGTACAGGGAGTGGAGGTGGGGGAGTGGTCTGTCAGAGTGTAGGGGGAGTGGAGGTGGGGGTTGGGGGGGAATGGAGGTGAGGAATGGGGGGGTTGGGGGGTTCTCTACTGCTAATTAAACAAGGTGAATCATTTTATAGGTAAATGAACAAACCTGATTTGTCTGTTCCAATGTCACAACAGGAAATTTCAGCGAATTAATTATATTGCATCAACAGAATCAATCAATCAGTCTGTTTACTCAGACATTGACTCAACATTCTCTACCGTAAAATCTGAGAGCTTTTCACACTGGGGCATAGGAGGCTAAGGGGTGACCTTACAGAGGTTTATAAAATCATGAGTGGTATAGGTAAGGTGAATGGCAAGTGTCTTTTCCCTGGGGTGGGGGATTTCAAGACCAGGGGGCACATTTTTTAAGATGAGAGGAGAAAGATTTTAAAAAGACCTGAGGAGCATTTTTTTGTTTGCATAGAGAGAGGTTCATGTGTGGAATGAACCGCCAGAAGAAGTAGTGGATACAGTTACAAAGTTTAAAAGACATTTAGATGAGTACACGAATAAGAAATGTGTAGAGGGATATGAGCCAAGTGCAGGCAGGTGAGACTAGTTTAGTTTGGGATTATGTTCAGCATTGATTGGTTGGACCGAAGGGTATGTTCCAATGCTGAATGACTCTGTGATTCCTCATCTTCTAGTCCCTCAAAACAATAAAACCCAATATAAATTGTACAGACACCTTTCAATGTGGCTTATTCTTTGTTCTATCCTGAAATTTCATTGACATCAGGGAGTCGTTTGCTTGTATAAATTTAATTTTATCAGAATCATAGTCGACACACAGTTTCTATTGACAGCACTGGTTTATTTGGGGCAGAGATTAAGTACAAACAAACATTCTCATTTCAAAGAAAGATCCCTGGCATTGTGCAAACATTAACAAGCAATATGAGCGACTGAGTCAGAGGGCTTTAAAATAGCATCGATTTCAGAATGTCAAGTGTTGTTACACGGTTCTCTGTGCACTGGCGTGATTTCATGTGGCCATTTACTGTCATACATTTGCTGATCAACGACATTCTGTGAGCTGTGAGCTGGCTGTATGCTGTCTAGTGGCTCCATGTGGTCATTCAGTGTAGTACATGTAATGCTGAGATCTGATCCAAATCTCCAAAAGATAGAATGCAAATTCAAACAGTGGTATGTCTGTGGCTATAAACCCTGTACCTGCAGTGTTGTTGATGCTGCAAAGTTACCGAATATGGTCTGAAGCTAATTTCACCAACAGTTCAAACGGACTTGACAGAGTGCTACAACCATTTTTGAACATTGAGGGGTGGAATAAATTATTCCAAAGCATTCCGTCACTTTATATTGAATTAACAAAAGTACAGGGCCCAACACAGAGTCCGTGTGGCTGAGCTATAGTTCATTCTTTGAGGACATTCCCTGTCTACATGGAAACATTTAATAGAAACGACACAAATGGATGTGTTCTGCACAAATGCCATGCACTGAGCTTTCTCTTAGTTTTGTTTCAAAGTATATCTGCTGTAACAGGAATATGTTACAACAGGCACTCATATGCTGATCCTAAGCAGGCTCAACAGCTAATAGCCTAGCCCTGCTACTATTTTGTTTAAAAAATAATTAAAAAGGCAAAGATTAATTCTGAAAGAAAACTCACACAAAATATAAAACGGATTGCAAAAGCTTCTATAGAAGGGAAGAGAGTAGTGAAAGTGAATGTTGTTCGCTGGGAGGATGAGCGAATAGTGAGGAAGACAGAAATGACAGAATCACTAAATCAATATTTTACTTCAGTTTTCATGGTGGAGGAAATTGAAGCCATCCCAATAGTTACAGTGATTATAGAATAGGAGAAGCTTAAGATGGTCATCATGATGAGAGAAGAAGTACTGAGAAAACTATTGGGATGAAAGGTAAACAAGTGGCCAGGATCTGATGAGCTGAGGATCCAAAAGAAAGTAGAGACAGGAAGTACATTAGCTATAATATTCCATCATTCTCTGGTTACAGGAAAGATTCCTGTGATTGGAAAATGGTAATATAATACCCTTATTCAAGAAGGGATGCAGGCAGAATGTTGGAAATAATAGACCAGTTTGTTTAACGTCTGTCATTGGGAAGTTGTTAGAATCCATTATGAAGGAAGTAACAATCAGACATTTGGAAAATCAAAATACAGTGATAGGGTAGGGGCTATAGGTATGGGTGGGATGCTCTTTGGAGGGTTGGTATGGACTTGATGCGCCAAATGGCCTGCTTTCATGCCCAGAGAATTCTATGATCTAATTGAGGTTGAGAAGGTGTTATGGGGGAATTGGCAAAATGTTACAAAGGTTTGTCTTCATGTGGGACTATCTAGTGTAAGCCCACTTTAATAAAGGGCCAATCACATCCAACTAATTTGTTAGAGTTCTTTGAAGATCTAACAAGTTAAAGTGGATAATGGGGATCCTATAGGTGTTACATATTTGAACTTCCAGGAGAATTTGATAGCATGTCATACAAAAGGTCAATAAACAGGGAAGATCACATGGATAATAAAATGTGAGGCTGGATGAACACAGCAGGCCAAGCAGCATCTCAGGAGCACAAAACCTGACATTTCAGGCCTAGACCCTTCATCATCATTATCTCTGATACTATTTTAAGATCACATGGAGTTGGGGATAATTTATTTGCTTGGATAAAGGATTGGCTAACCAACAGAAAGCAGAGAATCAGGTAAAAGAGCCTTTTTCTGGTTGCCATGATGTAAGTAGTCGGTGCCATGGGGTTCAGTCCTCAGGCTCCAACTATTTACAATCGATAGTAATGATTTGGTTGCAGGAAATCTAAGAACGGATGTTGATAGGTTACGTGAATTTAATGGAGTTTCACGTAGATAAGTGTGAAGTTATCCACTTTGGTCAGAGCAATGTAAAGGCAACTACTTACCCAAATGAAGAGAAACATCAGAGTGTTTCAGTGCAGCGGGATCTGGATATCCTCGTGCATGAATCACCGAAAGCCAGTGTGCAGGTACAGCAGGTAGTGAGGAAGGCAAATGGAATTTTGGCACATATTGCTAAAGGAAAAGAATATAAATGCAGGGAAGTGTTTGTGAAACTGTACAAAGCATTAGTGAAAACCCATTAGTAGTATTGTGTGAGTTTTGGTCCCCTTACTTGAGGAACGATGTAGTTGTATTAAAGGCAGGTCAGAGGAGGCTCACTAGATTGATTCCAGAGATGAGGGAAGTCTTATGAGGAGAAATTCAGCAGTTTAGGGTGATAGTCTCTACAGTTTGAAAGAATGAGAGGAGATCTCAGGAGAGAGGGGAAGCTCTGTGGCTCAGTGGTAAGCACTGCTACCTCACAGCGCCAGGGACCCAGGTTCAATCCCAGCCCTGGGCAAAGTGTCTGTGTGGAGATTACACATTCTCCCTGTGTCTGTATGGGTTTCTGTTGGGTGCTCTAGTTTCCTCCCACAGTCTAAAGATATGAGGTTAGATGGACTGGTCATGCTAAAAGGTCCATAGTGTCTAAGGATGTGTAGGCCATGGGAAATGCAGGGTTACAGTGATGGGGTAAGGGGGAATAGGTGTGGTCTGGAATGATGTTTGGAGGGTTGGTATGGACTCGATGGGCCAAATGGCCTGCTTGCACACCCAGAGAATCCTATGATCTAATTGAGGTATAGAAGGTGCTAAGCAGGAATTGGCAACACAGATGTAAAAAGGGTGTGTCTTCATGTGGGGCAATCTAGAATGAGAGGCCATTTCTTTAGGATAGGTGAGAGGAAGAACAGGCCATGAATCTGTGGGATTCACTCCCTCAGTGTGGTGGATGCTGGAATATTGAGTATATCTAAGGAGGAGACAGAGAGGTTTTTCATTAGTAACAGGTTGAAAGGTTATGGAGAGTGGACAGGAAAGTGTAGTTGAGCTGAAGATAACAAAGTGTGAAGCTGGATGAACACAGCAGGCCAAGCAGCATCTTAGGAGCACAAAAGCTGACGTTTCGGGCCTAGACCCTCTAATGAAGGGTCTAGGCCCGAAACATCAGCTTTTGTGCTCCTGAGATGCTGCTTGGCCTGCTGTGTTCATCCAGCTTCACACTTTGTCATCTTGGATTCTCCAGCAACTGCAGTTCCCATTATCTCTGGAGTTGAGCTGAGATATTAAATGATGGAGTAGGCCAAGGGGCCTAGTTTTATATAACAGAGATAACAGACCCTCGAGGGGTCAGTATCTGATCTGGTGGAGTGGGCAGGAGGCAGCCTTGCTGATGCTTCCTCAGAGTGACCTGTGCTCCCTCCCTCAAGGGTAGAGGAGGGAGAAGTATCATGGTGATACCATCTCGATTTTGGAGACTGTGGTCATGTGATTGGTACCCGCAGGAGAATGTGACACGACCAAGCAGTCAAAGTTCTGTTGAGTTAAGAATATATTGGGGCCAGGGAGGAAAAGGAGAGTAGCACAACAAGGGATGGGGCGTTTCTCCTGGAATCTAGGAAGTGGAGGTATAGGTATCTCCACAGAATGGCTCCTAGCCCTCACTGGTGAGGGTCAAGATCCTCTCTTCATATAGACGAGGAGGCAAATGTCAGAAAGCCCACTCCCCCCCCCCCCCAACCAATCCTGGTTGTTTCCATGGCCCACCAAGCTGCTTCCTCCTGGAATGTGAGAAATGGAGGCAGTGGGCGTCGTGGCAAGTAAATTTGCTGAAAGTGGGCGATACCATTGGATGTCCTGAGAGAGTGAGTGGGCTATTTGGAGGGTGTACATGCTGCGTAGTTTGGGTGAGGGGGTGGGGGGTGGTGAGAGATGAGTGGGGGACTGTTAGGGTGGTGTGAGTGAGCAGTGGAAGATGCTGCAGGTGATAGTGAAAAAGGTAGAGAATGAGCCTCAATGGGAAATGGGTACATTAGGATAGTGTGAGTGCATGTGCTAGCAGAGAGATGCTGATACAGCAGAGGAAGACATTCCCCACCTTCTTCCTCCAGTGTTGGGCTTCCCTCCAGACACTTGGGACCATACTAACCTGGGTGGAGACTGGAGCAGACTGACAGGGCTTGGTGCTGTGAGTCCTTGCATCAGTCCTGGGAGGAGGGGAAGGGAGGGATATCTCCTGTCTACCAGCCCTTTGATCCGGGCTTCCACTTTCCTGTTTGCGAAGTGTTGCGGCCAGTCTCCCTCAGCTTATACACACAATCTGTTTCTTCCAGTGGTCATTGTACAGGAAGATAAGAACAAGAATAAGAGATAAAAACAAAAAAACTGTACAGCATGGGAACAGGTCCTTCAGCTCACTAGGCCTGTGCTAAACATAAACCTTGTGCCTCCAACGGTGAAGCTAATGATGACATTCTGCAATCAGTCAGTTAAACTCTCTCTCAGTGATATACCTGTCAGAGCTGGTAAAAAGACAGGCAATGTCTTTTGATTTGATTAGTTTTCTCCATTTGATAATCCACCCGAAAGTCAGAACTAGAATATATCTATTTCATTAGTTTGTGGTGATACGACAATGTGAGCAGAAGGTCTGGGTGAAAGGAGATTGCGATGGAACCGCTCAGTTTGACAGATATTGTGAGAGGCCGTAAGTGTAATAGATTTAAATAAATTAATGCCACATGCCATGAATAATTCAACTCAAACTCTGTTCCACATCCTTTAACCTCTAAAACCAGACAGGTATCACAACAAAGAAAGCCGCAGGTGATAAACACTGTACCCCTTTGAAACAAATTATTTATTTTGCATTTCTAACTTTAGCCTATCGAAGATGTCAAGTTTAGTTTAGATCCCAAACATGTACCGCTGGATCATTTGCACAATGCCCTCTTTATTTGGGGTTGAAGACTGTAAGAATGATTTTAGCCTGAGCACAGTGAAGACTCCCACATTCCAGAGAAATTTCAGGAAAACTGTGGCTTCTGTCTCTCAGACCTGAGTTTCACCTTCAGGACAAGACTTTACAATTGTGCAGTGTTTTCACTGAGGGACAGGATATTCCACAAAGTCTATAAAACCAACCTTTGCTGCATAGTATAAACTTTCACTATCTGTTTGCTGCAAGGGAGAAAACACCTTTTTTTTATGGTGATCATTGTTTGATCCATTTTAACTAAAGAGAGTTCTGTATGGCCAGCATGTGATCAATAAGTAACAAGGTGTCGAGCTGGGTGAACGCAGCAGGCCAAGCAGCATCGGAGGAGCAGGAAAGCTGAAATTTCGGGCCAAGACCCTTCTTCAGAAATGGGGAAAGAGAAGGGGTTTCTGAAATAAATAGGGAGAGAGGGGGAGACGGATATAAGATGGAAAGAGGAGAAGATAGGTGGAGAGGAGACAGCCAGATCAAAGATGCAGGGATGAAGCCAGTAAAGGTGAGTGTAGGTGTGGAGGTAGGGAGGGGATAGGTCAGTCCAGGGAGGATGGTCAGGCCAAGGGGGTGGGATGAGGTTAGTAGGTAGGAGATGGGGGTGGAGCTTGAGGTGGGAGAGGCAATAGGTGAGAGTAAGAGCAGGTTAGGGAGGCAGGGATGAGCTGGGCTGGTTTTGGGATGCGGTGGGGGAAGGGGAGATTTTGAAACTGGTGAAGTCCACATTGATACCATTGGGCTGCAGGTTCCCAAGCGGAATATGAGTTGCTGTTCCTGCAACCTTTGGGTGGCATCATTGTGGCACTGCAGGAGGCCCAGGATGGACATTTCTTCGAAGGAATGGGAGGGGGAGTTGAAATGGTTCACGACTGGGAGGTGCAGTTGTTTAGTGCGAACCGAGCGTAGGTGTTTCGCAACGCGGTCCCGAAGGGTCAGGGAAATTGAGGCGATCAATGTTATGTCAAGAGTTCTCAATGAACAGATTGAGTGCAGGTAAAAGGCCGGAGGGAGTTGTCCAGGTGGAGGAACAATGTTGGAACTGGGCAAAGGGGTCTGTGGAATAGCAGAGGAATGTCATCCAAAGAAATGGGCATAGAGGCGATAAAAATGGAAGGAGAGTTTGATGTCTTGTTGTGCCCGAAATTCGTTAAGCTCAGGACGCAGACAACAAGCACCAAGACATTGTATGCACACCCAGTCAGCCTGTACCATCACATGGTATCCTCTAAGTGGCTGCAGGGGAGGGTTTGAGGCTGTCACACAGCTCCTTCTGGCATGTGCCTTTGTACAGGAAATCTGGAGAAAGCTCCAGTGGTTGTTATGAGGTGTGTCCTGAGTAGCTCCGTGATGTGGGGCTGTGTGTGCTATGGGTCTGTTCCCCAGGACACACACCAGGAGAAACATCCACTACACCTGGACGACCATCAACTCAGTGAAAGGCACTTTTTGGTCTGCCCAAAACTCGTCCATCTTCCAGAGCAAGGAGCTGACCCTGAGTGAGATAACAAGGTATAGAGCTGAATGAACACAGCCGGCCATGCAGCATCTTAGGAGCACGAAAGCTGACATTGAAAGCTGATGAAGGGCCTAGGCCCAAAACATCACACCTTGTTATCTCGGATTCTCCAGCATCTGCAGTTCCTACTGTCTCTAACTCTGAGTGAGTCTGTTTCCCTATTATACTTGACTGCCCAGAATTGCGTTAGTACCAGTGTATATACATAAAGGTAATTTGTTATGAATAAGGTATATTTTTGCAGGAAAAAAAAACTTAAGAAAGGGCGTTTCCCTTCCCTTGCTTACCGCCAACAATCTCTTTGTTTGCCTAGCATTTTTCTTTCTCTCTCTCTGGGCTCTGTCTCCAACAATCTGTTCACTCCCTTTCTCATGTTATTGGCATAACTATCACCTTTTCCCAACTGTGATCGGTTCTGAAGGAGACTCCTGTTGGAGTTTTCTTTCTCTGCGCACACAGACACTCTCAGTCCTGCTGAGTTTCTCCAGCAATTTCTGATTTTGCTGGTTACCAATCCGGAATTGTCAATGTGGGTTCGGTTGGCTTCTGGTCTGAATTCAGCATCTTCATTTCTTTTTCCATTTGTATCACTGCTTTAATTCATGGAGATTTCTTGTACATTGTTTATTGGTACAAGGCCTGGTTAATTTCCTTGGCCACAAAATGCTGTATGTGTCTGTGATGTTTTATGATACAGTGCCGCTTAGTGATTGTGTCCCAACAAACAATGCAAGGAGTGAGATCCTGGCTTCTCAGATGTCTACATGTTTCAATTTTTAACAGCTTGCTACGTTACAGGAGCAGGCAAGGTGCTGTGCACAACAGCAGTATTGATGAATAACTGCAATTGTCTCTTAAGCAGGACAACTGTTCTCAGGCTACATTTGTTAATTAAAGTTCTGACACTGTATCATATTGGACTGAAAACGTTAACTCTGTTTCTCTCTCCACAGATGCTGCCCGACCTACCGAGTTTCTCCAGCATTTTCTTTATTTGTTACAGATTGTGGGAATCTGCAGTATTTGCTTTTATTTATGAATTCATTCTGAGAATGGGGCAGCTAGAGGGCTGGAGTAAAAAGATGCAGGCAGTTGCTGCAGTTATACAAAACCCTGGTTAGATCCCACTTGGAGCACAGTGAGCAGACCCAAGGAAGGACATACTGATCTCAGAGGGACTGCAATGGTTTACAAGACTTGGACTTCAGGGGGTAAGTTATGAGGAGAGCTTATACAAATTTGGCCTGTTTTCTCTCGAATTTAGAAGGTTAAGGGGTGATCTGATCAAAGACTTCAAATTATTAACAGGAAAAGACGGGGTAGATAAAGATTTGCTATTCCCACTGGTTGGGAATTCTGGAACTAGGGCCATAGTGTAAAAATTAGGGGCAGGCCATTCAGGAGAGATGTTGGGAAGCATTTCTACACACAAAGGGTGGGAGAGGTTGAGAACTCTCTTCCAGAAATGGCAGTGGATGCCAGGTCAGTTTTTAATTTAGAGCCCGAAATCAGATAGACTTTTGTTAAACAAAGGGAATAAGGAATATAGGCCAAAGGCAGGGATATGGAAATAGGCCACAGATCAGCCAGGATCTCATTGAATGGTGGAACAGGCTTGAGGGAGTGAATGGCCTCCTCTTATTCTGATAAAAATAGTCTGAGGTTCCACTGAACAAAAACAAAGTTGCTG
This sequence comes from Stegostoma tigrinum, assembly GCF_030684315.1. Taxonomy (NCBI): domain Eukaryota; kingdom Metazoa; phylum Chordata; class Chondrichthyes; order Orectolobiformes; family Stegostomatidae; genus Stegostoma; species Stegostoma tigrinum. The sequence goes on along the minus strand of NC_081367.1, from coordinate 77,182,141 downwards.
GAAAAGCTCAGCAGGTCTGGCACCAGCTATAGAGAAGAAAGCAGAGTTAACGTTTCGGGTCCAGTGACCCATCCTCAGAGCTGAAGGGTCCTTCCACCGAATATTGATATGGGCAATAGAATAAATTAGGCGGAATAATTAAGCCTTACCTATTCCTGTTCTGCCATTCTAATCTTGTGATATGATCGACTCTCTTCCCTGAACTTGAAAATTAGTAACCGACAAAACTATTCTTCACTTGACAGGGAAGTGAGAGCATTGTTTTCCAAAGTAAAGGACTGAAGAAATGAAGTGAAAGATTCATCTTCAATCTTCTAATCATCTCTTGTTGCTTTTCTTCCAGATTAGGTGCAGAGGTTGGGAAAGGAAGTGATGGCACTTGCATGGGAAAACACTTCCGTTTGGGATTCATGACACTGCCTGCTCCTCAGGACCGCCTGCCACATCCCTGTGCCAGCGGCTTTTCTGTCAGGTCTCAGTCACTTCATTCTGTCGGAGGTGGTGATGATGAAAGTCATGCCTGTGCTCGAAAACAGCCGCCTCCGAAGCCCAAGCGAGATCCAAGTACAAAGCTCAGCATCTCAGCAGAAACCGTCAATGTGGGATTTGCCGCAACGTCGGCAATAGGAGGAACACCTGGAATGGGAGGGACTCCTGGAACAGAAGGGACGCCAGGAATAGAAGGGACAACAGGAGCAGGAGGAACACCAGCAACTGCTGGAATAGGAGGGACACCAGTGCCAACTGGAACAGCACTGAAAGAGCAAGACAAAAATGCAGGTGAACAAATCTTACACTTAAATATTAAAATATTACAGGTATTTCTATCTCACATTTTGCAGCAGTTGACTGTGAGCACTATTGTAAATGAGAAGAAGCTCACTATCCAGGCCTCAGTGAAACAAAGTAAGAAGACAGGGTAACAACTAATCGTTTGGGAGCATAGTGCTTCAGCATTGTTGAAAAAAGACGTCTGAAAGAAACTTTTTAACTTGTACTTTTTTTAAAATTCATTAACGGGATGAGGCCATTGCTGGCCAGGCAGCATTTATTGTCCATCCCTAATTGCCCAGAGGGAAGTTGAGAGTCAATCGCATTGCTGTATGTCTGAAGTCACATGTGGATCAGACCAGGTAAGGATGGCAGTTTCCTTCCCTAAAGGACATTAGTGAATCAGATGGGTTTTTCCAACAATTGACAATGGATTCACGCTCATCATTAGATTTTTAATTCCAGATATTTTTTGTTGAATTCAAATTCCACCATCGCCATGGCAGGACTCAAACCCAGAACATTGACTGGGTCTCTGGGTTAACAGTCCAATGATAATACCACGAGGCCATCATCTCCCCAACACTGTCACAACATGAAGAAATTAATTTTATACTGCATAACGAGAGAATCCTGATTGGTTGGCCCTGATTGGTAGACACGTTGGAACCATAGAAACGATACAGCGCAGAAGGGGATGTTCAGCCCATCTTGTCCACGCTGACACAAAATGCCCTTTCTAATACAATTGTCCTGCAGACGGCCCATAGTCCTGCAGCCTACGGCACTTATAGTGCAGATCCATGTACTTCTGAACTTAGGGTCTCTGCCTGTAGCACTAACACAGGCAGCGAATTCCAGGCACACATCCCCTCTGGGCAAAGACATTTTTCCTCGCATCCCCTCTATTCCTTCTGCCACTTATCATGGAGAATACACCAGTTAGTTGATGACTGACATATAACTGCAAAACTTTGTGAAATGTGACCCAGGCAGGTTGACTCTGATTGGTTAGACATTGCCCTGAGAAATGAGCCAGAGAATAGATGTCATCGTTTGTAAAGTTGAAACAGATAAAACTTATGTAAATATTCTTTCTGTCTGCAAGGAACAGGCTCCTGTGTATTCATATATGCAGCTTCCTGCATGCAGGAGAATGTCACACCGGAACCTCAACTGACAATTTTTAATTCCTCGTCAGTACATTTTGTAGCACACTCAGTTATTATTTACCAGCTGCAGTGCGATCTCAGAAACGCACCTATTGTTGGACAAGGTGTAGAGCTGGATGAATACAGCAGGCCAAGCAACATCAGAGGAGCAGGAAGGCTGACGTTTTGGGTCTGGACCCTTCCTCAGAAATGGGGGAGGGGAAAGGGATTCTGAAATAAATAGGGAGCAAGGGGGAAGCTGATGGTAGATGGATAAACGAGCAGATAGGTGGAGAGGAGACCGGCAGGCCAGGGATGGAGCCAGTAAAGGTGAGTGTTGGTGGGGAGTTAGGGTGGGGGTTGGTCAGTCAAGAGAAGACAGACAGGTCAAGGAGGCAGGGATGAGGCTGGTAGGTAGGAGGTTGAGGTGGGGGTTGAGGTGGGAGGAGTGGATAGGTAGTAGGAAGGACAGCTTAGGGAGGCGGGGACAAGCTGGGCTGGTTTTCGGATGCGACTGGGGGATGAGAGATTTTGAAGCTTGTGAGGCTCACATTGACCGCCCCTGACCGCATCCCAAAGAAATCATTTCTGGAGAAGGGTCCAGACCGGAAACATCAGCTTTCCTGCTCCTTTGATGCTGCTTGGCCTGCTCTGTTCATCCAGCTCCACACCTTGTTGTCTCAGATTCTCCAGCATCAGCAGTTCCCACTATCTCTTTAATATCAGACAGTTATTTTTAATTGTCTCTGTTACACAATGAGATTTCAGTGTAAATACACAAGGCTTGATGCCTCCACTCCAGCCTTGCTCCTTCATTTATTCAAAATAATGGAACAGTGAGCAGCCAATACTCTGTGGCATTCAGTTAGGGAAATAGGAAACTTTTAATAATTGCTGACAGGAATGGTTTTGTAGTTTAATCTGTCCATGTTAAATTAACTCTCTTGATGGCTCCATGGTTTTACACAACATACCAGGAGCTGCCGACCTCTCTGTTGATACTATGTCATTTGAGTTAAAGCCAGCCAGGATTGTGCTGTCATTAATGACCATATTCCTGAAGAGGAGAGGCGAATATTTGGCAGTGCTTCTGCCCCTGATTGCCGAATGTGAGCTTTCTGGGATGTCAGATGGAGAGGATAATGACAGGGAACACTTGTGGTGTCAACTGGGATCCAGCTAAAGTCCATGACAACAGCCACATGGGAATGGCTGCTGCTGATTTAACAGAGACCAGGTTTTTTTCCCAAGTGTCATAGATGGGATTTAGAAAGAGTACATCTTTTAGAGAAGGTGCTGTTTGAAGATCAGGAGATAATTAAAATGGCAAGGACCTTCGTACCCATTACTTGTTGCATGTGATCATGTCCACAAGCCCATTCTGTTTCGCAAAACAAGCAGGGCTTACCCTCAAAGTTATGTGCAAAGTGCCTGATATCAAAACAACATCTTGTGAACCAGAAAACTGTCTCCATCAGGTGACAGTGAAATGACGTATTATTTAAATGATTTTATGTCAATTGTTCAACATAGAACATACAACATAGAACATTACAGCACAGTACAAGCCCTTCGGCCTTCGATGTTGTGCCAACCTGTCATACCGATCTCAAGCCCATCTAACCTACACTATTCCATGTACGTCCATATGCTTGCCCAATGACGACTTAAATGTACTTAAAGTTGGCGAATCTACTACCGTTGCAGGCAAAGCGTTCCATTCCCTTACTACTCTCTGAGTAAAAAAACTACCTCTGACATCTGTCCTACATCTTTCACCCCTCAATTTAAAGCTATGCCCCCTCGTGCTCACCGTCACCATCCTAGGAAACAGGCTCTCCCTATCCACCCTATCTAACCCTCTGATTAGTTTATATGTTTCAATTAAGTCACCTCTCAACCTTCTTCTCTCTAATGAAAACAGCCTCAAGTCCCTCAGCCTTTCCTCGTAAGAGCTTCCCTCCATACCAGGCAACATCCTAGTAAATCTCCTCTGCACCCTTTCCAAAGCTTCCACATCCTTCTTATAATACGGTGACGAGAACCGTGCACAATACTCCAAGTGCGGCCGCACCAGAGTTTTGTACAGCTTCACCATAACCTCTTGGTTCCGGAACTCGATCTCTCTATTAATAAAAGCTAAAACACTGTATGCCTTCTTAATAGCCCTGTCAACGTGGGTGGCAACTTCCAAGGATCTGTGTACATGGACACCGAGATCTCTCTCCTCATCTACACTACTAAGAATCTTACCATTAGCCCTGTACTTTGCCTTCCGGTTACTCCTACCAAACTGCATCACCTCACACTTATCTGCATTAAACTCCATTTGCCACCTCTCAGCCCAGCTCTGCAGCTTACCTATGTCTCTCTGCAACCTACAGCATCCTTCGTCACAATCCACAACTCCACCAACCTTAGTGTCGTCTGCAAATTTACTAACCCATCCTTCTACGCCCTCATCCAGGTCATTTATAAAAATGACAAACAGCAGCAGACCCAACACCGACCCTTGCGGTACACCATTGGTAACTGCTCTCCAGGATGAACATTTCCCATCAACTACCACCCTCCGTCTTCTTTCAGCAAGCCAATTTCCGACCCAAACTGCTATATCTCCCACAATTCCATTCCTCCGCATTTTGTACAATAGCCTATTGTGGGGAGCCTTATCGAACGCCTTGCTCAAATCCATATACACCACACCAACCGGTTTACTCTCATCTACCTGTTTGGGCACCTTCTCAAAGAACTTAATAAGGTTTGTGAGGCACGACCTTCCCTTCACAAAACCGTGCTGACTATCCCTAATCAATTTATTCTTTTCTAGATGATTATAAATCCTATCCCTTATAACCTTTTCCAACACTTTACAACAACTGAGGTAAGGCTCACTGGTCTATAATTACCAGGGTTGTCTCTACTCCCCTTCTTGAACAGGGGAACCAGATTTGCTATCCTCCAGTCATCTGGCACTATTCCTGTAGACAATGACGAGTTAAAGATCAATGCCAAAGGCTCGGCAATCTCCTCTCTGGCTTCCCAGAGGATCCTCGGATAAATCCCATCCGGCCCAGGGGACTTATCTATCTTCACCCTCTGTAGGATTTCTAATACCTCTTCCTTGTGAACTTCAATCCTACCTAGTCTAGTAGCCTGTATCTCAGTATTCTCCTCGACAAGATTGTCGTTTTCTAGAGTGAATACTGTAGAAAAATATTCATTCAGCGCTTCCTCTATCTGCTCTGACTCCACACACAACTTACCACTACTATCCTTGATTGGCCCTAATCTTCCTTTCGTCATTCTTTTATTCCTTAAATACCTATAGAAAGCCTTAGGGTTTACCCTGATCCTATCTGCCAACAACTTCTCATGTCTCCTCCTGGCTCTTCTGAGCTCTCTCTTTAGGTCTTTCCTGGCTACGTCGTAGCCCTCAAGTGCCCTAACTGAGCCTTCACATCCCATCCTAACATAAGCCGCCTTCTTCCTCTTGACCAGAGATTCCACCTCCTTCGTAAACCACGGCTCCCGCGCTCTACAGCTTCCTCCCTACCTGACAGGTACATACTTATCTAGGACACACAGGAGCTTTTCCTTGAATAAGCTCCACATTTCTAATGTGCACATCCTCTGCAGTTTCCTTCCCCATCCTATGGTCCCTAAATCTTGTCTAATCTCATCATAATTGCCGGTCCCCCAGCTATAACTCTTGCCCAGTGGTATACACCTATCCCTTTCCATCACAAAAGTAAACATAACAGAATTGTGATCGCTGTCACCAAAGTGCTCACCTATTTCCAAATCTTACACCTGGCCAGGCTCATTACCCAGTACCAAATCTCATGTGGCTTTGCCCCTAGTTGACCTATCTACATACTGTGTCAGAAAGCCCTCCTGCACATACTGGACAAAAACTGGCCCATCTATAGTACTCGAACTATAGTATTCCCAGTCAATATTTGTAAAGTTGAAGTCCCCCATGACAACTACCCTGTCTCTCTCACTCCTATCGAGAATCATCTTTGCTATCCTTTCCTCTACATCTCTGGAACTATTCGGAGGCCTATAGAAAACTCCCAACAGGGAGACCTCTCCTTTCCTGTTTCTAACCTCGGCCCATACTACCTCAGTTGATGAGTCCCCAAACATCCTTTCTGCAACTGTAATACTGTCCTTGACCAACAATGCCACACCTCCGCCCCTTTTGCCATCTTCTCTGTTCTTACTGAAACATCTTAATCCCAGAACCTGCAACAACCATTCCTGTCCCTGCTCTATCCATGTCTCCAAAATGGCCACAACATCGAAGTCCCAGGTACTAACCCATGCTGCGAGTTCTCCCACCTTATTCCGGACGCTCCTGGCATTGAAGTAGACACACTTCAAACTAACTTCTTGTTTGCCGGTGCCATCTTGCTTCCCTGAAACTTTATTTCGGACCTGCCTACTCTCAACCTTTTCTATACTCGAACTACAAATTTGGTTCCCATCCCCCTGCTGAATTAGTTTAAACCCACCCGAATAGCCTTAGCAAATTTCGCCTCCAGGACATCGTTACCCCTCTGGTTCAGGTGAAGACCATCCTGCTTGTAGAGGTCTCACCTACCCCAAAAAGAGCCCCAATTATCCAAGAATCCAAAACCCTCCCTCCTGCACCATCCCTGTAGCCACGTGTTCAACTCCTCTCTCTCCCTATTCCTCGCCTCACTAGAATGTGGCACGGGCAACAAACCAGAGACAACAACTCTGTTCGTCCTAGCTCTCAGCTTCCATCCGAGCTCCCTGAATTTCTGCCTTAAATCCCCATCCCTCTTCCTACCTATGTCATTGGTGCCAATGTGGATCACGACTTGGGGCTGCTCCCCCACCCCCTTAAGGATCCCAAAAACACGATCAGAGACATCACGCACCCTGGCACCTGGGAGGCAACACACCAACCGTGAGTCTCTCTCGTCCCCACAGAACCTCCTATCTGTCCCCCTAACTATGGAGTCCCCAATGACTCATGCTCTGCTCCTCTTCCCCCTTCCCTTCTGAGCAGCAGGGACAGGCTCTGTGCTAGAGACCTGTGCCCCACTGCTTTCCCCTGGTAAGTCGTCCCCCCAACAGTATCCAAAACGGTATACTTATTGTTGAGGGGCATGGCCACAGGGGATCCCTGCACTGCCTGCCGGTTCCCTTTCTGTCCCCTGACTGTAATCTATCTGCCTTTTTCCTGTACTTGAGGAGTGACTACCTCCCTGTAACTCCTCTCAATAACCCCCTCTGCCTCCCGAATGATCCGAAGTTCATCCAGCTCCAGCTCCAGTTCCGTAACGCGGTTTTCAAGAGGAACATTGAACTGCCCTGACCTCCGTTCCCATTATTCTAAATTCCCAAGGCTTAAAAAGAATAAAAAATAAACTTGTTACCTTACCAATCAGGCACACAGAACCTTTATTTTGATTAGAGGAGGAGGATGTGTGGGAGACACTACCCGGGTAGTGTTTCGGGTAACGCAACCACACAAATATATTACCTCACTCACTCACCAGTCCCATGTCCGCTCCTGCTCAGTGCACCTCTGCCTATTCACGAGGTAAGCATTTTAAAGATTCAAAAACAGTGACTCACCGGCTTCCCGACAGGCTCCTGGGCCAAGCTCCCACTCGTGCTGCTGCTCAACCAGAAATTGAGCCAGATATTGAGCCGCTGTTCTGATTAATTCTACAAAACTATCCTTTCAAACAGCCCAAATGCTATAGCAGAAGCAGCCAGAATGTTCACTGGCATCAAACACTGGGTACAATTTAATCTCATCCAAATTGTTTATTTTAACATGTCGTCCCATCAACTTTCCAGGTCTTGTTGCACCACACATTTTCCAACTCTATTGCCATTCAGATAACCATCACCCTTTCCCTGCTCCCAAAGTGGATTATCTTACATTTATTTACATTCAAATCCATCTGCCATCAATTTTCTCACAGATTAAGCGTGTCCAAATCAACACTGGAGTATCTCTGTATCTTCCTTCGCCTCCCACCCAGCTTTGTGGCCAGAGGTGCAGTGCCCAATCCAAGTGTGTTGGGAGATGAGTTTGCAGGAAGCCCCCTCCCCAGGCAGAAGCACGTCTTCTCCCCCAGTCCTGTGACCCATGTAATTTACAAAGTGCTACCCGCTAGATCCAGCTGTTCCTTCACCCTTTTAGCGGACACAGAGCAGTTTTTCCGCCGTCTTCGCCTGCATGCCTACTTCTTCAACCGGGAACCCAACCCTCCTTCCACTGACCCCTTCACCCGCTTCCAACACAAGTCCTCCTCCTGGACACCACCCCCAGGCCTCCTACCCTCCCTCGACCTCTTCATCTCCAACTGCCGTCGAGACATTAACCGCCTCAACCTCTCCACCCCTCTCACCCACTCCAACCTCTCCCCCGCAGAACGGGCAGCCCTCCGCTCCCTCCGCTCCAACCCCAACCTCACCATCAAACCCGCAGACAAGGGTGGCGCAGTGGTAGTATGGCGTACTGACCTCTACATCGCCGAGGCCAGACGCCAACTCTCCGACACCACCTCCTACCGCCTCCTCGATCATGACCCCACACCCGAGCACCAAACCATCATCTCCAACACCATTCATGACCTCATCACCTCAGGGGACCTCCCACCCACAGCCTCCAACCTCATTGTTCCCCAACCCCGCACGGCCCGTTTCTATCTCCTTCCCAAAATCCACAAACCTGCCTGCCCTGGTCGACCCATCGTCTCAGCCTGCTCCTGCCCCACCGAACTCATCTCCACCTATCTGGACTCCATTTTCTCCCCTTTGGTCCAGGAACTCCCCACCTATGTCCGTGACACCACCCACGCCCTCCACCTCCTCCAGGACTTCCAATTCCCTGGCCCCCAACACCTCATATTCACCATGGACGTCCAGTCCCTGTACACCTGCATTCCGCATGGAGATGGCCTCAAGGCCCTCCGCTTCTTCCTGTCCCGCAGGCCCGACCAGGCCCCCTCCACCGACACTCTCATCCGCCTAGCGGAACTCGTCCTCACACTCAACAACTTCTCTTTTGACTCCTCCCACTTCCTACAGACTAAGGGGGTGGCCATGGGCACCCGCATGGGCCCCAGCTATGCCTGCCTCTTTGTAGGTTACGTGGAACAGTCCATCTTCCGCACCTACACAGGCCCCAAACCCCACCTCTTCCTCCGGTACATTGATGACTGTATCGGCGCCGCCTCTTGCTCCCCAGAGGAGCTCGAACAGTTCATCCACTTCACCAACACCTTCCACCCCAACCTTCAGTTCACCTGGGCCATCTCCAGCACATCCCTCACCTTCCTGGACCTCTCAGTCTCCATCTCAGGCAACCAGCTTGTAACTGATGTCCATTTCAAGCCCACCGACTCCCACAGCTACCTAGAATACACCTCCTCCCACCCACCCTCCTGCAAAAACTCCATCCCCTATTCCCAATTCCTCCGCCTCCGCCGCATCTGCTCCCACGATAAGACATTCCACTCCCGCACATCCCAGATGTCCAAGTTCTTTAAGGACCGCAACTTCCCCCCCACGGTGATTGAGAACGCCCTTGACCGCGTCTCCCGCATTTCCCGCGACACATCCCTCACACCCCGCCCCCGCCACAACCGCCCCAAGAGGATCCCCCTCGTTCTCACACACCACCCTACCAACCTCCGGATACAACGCATTATCCTCCGACACTTCCGCCATTTACAATCCGACCCCACCACCCAAGACATTTTTCCATCCCCACCCCTGTCTGCTTTCCGGAGAGACCACTCTCTCCGTGACTCCCTTGTTCGCTCCACACTGCCCTCCAACCCCACCACACCCGGCACCTTCCCCTGCAACCGCAGGAAATGCTACACTTGTCCCCACACCTCCTCCCTCACCCCCATCCCAGGCCCCAAGATGACATTCCACATTAAGCAGAGGTTCACCTGCACATCTGCCAATGTGGTATACTGCATCCACTGTACCCGGTGCGGCTTTCTCTACATTGGGGAAACCAAGCGGAGGCTTGGGGACCGCTTTGCAGAACACCTCCGCTCAGTTCGCAACAAACAACTGCACCTCCCAGTCGCAAACCATTTCCACTCCCCCTCCCATTCTCTTGATGACATGTCCATCATGGGCCTCCTGCACTGCCACAATGATGCCACCCGAAGGTTGCAGGAACAGCAACTCATATTCCGCCTGGGAACCCTGCAGCCATATGGTATCAATGTGGACTTCACCAGTTTCAAAATCTCCCCTTCCCCCACTGCATCCCTAAACCAGCCCAGTTCATCCCCTCCCCCCACTGCACCACACAACCAGCCCAGCTCTTCCCCCCCACCCACTGCATCCCAAAACCAGTCCAACCTGTCTCTGCCTCCCTAACCGGTTCTTCCTCTCACCCATCCCTTCCTCCCACCCCCAGCCGCACCCCCAGCTACCTACTAACCTCATCCCACCTGCTTGACCTGTCCGTCTTCCCTGGACTGACCTATCCCCTCCCTACCTCCCCACCTATACTCTCTCCACCTATCTTCTTTACTCTCCATCTTCGGTCCGCCTCCCCCTCTCTCCCTATTTATTCCAGTTCCCTCCCCCCATCCCCCTCTCTGATGAAGGGTCTAGGCCTGAAATGTCAGCTTTTGTGCTCCTGAGATGCTGCTTGGCCTGCTGTGTTCATCCAGCCTCACATTTTATTACCCTTTTAGCTGTCAGGTTTCTTGAAACCTGGTTGGCCAGCAATAAATTTAAAACAACTGCCAAAATATAGCCGCAGGACCCCAACAATTAACCATCATGACTGACCCACTACTCCAGAGTAGTCTACCCAGACACTGCCAAATGCAGCATGTTGCAAAAGTGAAGGAGCTGCATCAACAAAGTTAAATAATGCAGCTTCACTCTTCAGATCCTTCTCTAACTGTTCTGGATGGATTAAATAGATCCCCAATTCCTGTGACTAAAACAGGAGGGAGGAACTTCTAGTGGACACATTAAACCTTCATACATTAGCATTCAGCAGAAAAATCTCAATACCATTGATGCAGAATTAGCAAATGCTACATTTCCTCCTTTGTGAGACTAAGCACAACTGGCAAGGTGCTTCACAAATCATTCTTACTTGTACTGATGCACATATACAGTGACATCACCCTCATTGTCTCAACATGGGCTTGGAGAACCCCACAGCTTTCTTATCTGTTAATATTAATCAGAAATATATTGAGCTGCTGTTCTGATTAATTCTACAAAACTATCCTTTCAAACAGCCCAAATGCTCTCGCAGAAGCAGCCAGAATGTTCACTGGCATCAAACACTATGTACAATTTAATCCCATCCCAATTGTTTATTTTAACATGTGATTCCATTAAATGACTGCATCACATGATCGGGTCAGTGTCAACTTCATTCACGTTAATCAAGGGCTTTTCTTGAACCATTCTGTGGTTTCACAATAAACATTGTCAGTTGCAGCTTAAACGATAACAGATATCTTTTTAAATTGGCCTCTTTATTATGGGAGGAACCGTGGCTCCTCTCTAGACAGGTTAATTTTCAAAGCAATAGGACAGCACTATGCGCAATTCATCCAGACAAAATCAATGGCTGATTCAGAGAGAAAGCCTCTAAAAGTAGAAACAATCTAAGTAATAGCATCTGCACAAAGGCAATGGAGATGGATGATAATGGCCAAATAAGACAAAGGCTTATCTGTTGTATAATTCAATTTGAAGACTGCATTGGAAGTGAGCAAATTCTTAAATGCTTTGACATAATGTATGAGGCACATCACATCCAGGAGAACATATTCCCTTCTCTTGCTTTATTGACGTTATTGTTTAAAAGTGTCAGTTCTGATCTGTCACTCACATATCCTTACTGTTTATTGGAAAAGCCTACTACAATTGTTCATATTGTGCATTAAATACAATCACTGAGAACTACAGAACAGGAGAAGACACTTTAGGAACATTGTGCTCCCACCAGCCTGAAACAGCCACCTAACTATAGAACATAGAACATAGAACAATACAGCACAGAACAGGCCCTTCAGCCCACGATGTTGTGCCGACCATTGATCCTCATGTATGCACCCTCAAATTTCTGTGACCATATGCATGTCCAGCAGTCTCTTAAATGTCCCCAATGACCTTGCTTCCACAACTGCTGCTGGCAATGCATTCCATGCTCTCACAACTCTCTGTGTAAAGAACCCACCTCTGACATCCCCTCTCTACTTTCCTCCAACCAGCTTAAAACTATGACCCCTCGTGTTAGCCTTTTCTGCCCTGGGAAATAGTCTCTGGCTATCAACTCTATCTATGCCTCTCATTATCTTGTATACCTCAATTAGGTACCCTCTCCTCCTCCTTTTCTCCAATGAAAAAGTCCGAGCTCAGTCAACCTCTCTTCATAAGATAAGCCCTCCAGTCCAGGCAGCATCCTGGTAAGCCTCCTCTGAACCCTATCCAAAGCATCCACATCTTTCCTATAATAGGGCGACCAGAACTGGACGCAATATTCCAAGTGCGGTCTAACCAAAGTTTTATAGAGCTGCAACAAGATCTCACGACTCTTAAACTCAATCCCCCTGCTAATGAAAGCCAAAACACCATATGCTTTCTTAACAACCCTGTCCACTTGGGTGGCCATTTTAAGGGATCTATGTATCTGCACACCAAGATCCCTCTGTTCCTCCACACTGCCAAGAATTCTATCCTTAATCCTGTACTCAGCTTTCAAATTCGACCTTCCAAAATGCATCACCTCGCATTTATCCAGGTTGAACTCCATCTGCCACGTCTCAGTCCATCTCTGCATCCTGTCAATGTCCCGCTGCAGCCTACAACAGCCCTCTATACTGTCAGCAACACCTCCAACCTTCATGTCGTTTGCAAACTTGCTGACCCATCCTTCAATCCCCTCATCCAAGTCATTAGTAAAAATTACAAACAGTAGAGGCCCAAGGACAGACCCCTGTGAAACACCACTCACCACTGACTTCCAGGCAGAATATTTTCCTTCTACTACCACTCGCTGTCTTCTGTTGGCCAGCCAATTCCGTATCCAGACAGCTAGGTTCCCCTGTATCCCATTCCTCCTGACCTTCTGAATGAGCCTACCATGGGGAACCTTATCAAATGCCTTGCTGAAGTCCACCATACTCAGGTGATCTTTAGACTCTTACCACCACTGAAAGCACCTCCAGAGGGGGTATTAAATCCATCATTATTAGGAAACATTAGAAATATTTGAGCAAGCCTGTTGGGAAGCAGATGAAGGGAAGGTCTGTAATAGGGTGGAAGGCAGGAGAGATTAAATTACGAGAGAGGTTGTGGGCAGAGCAAACGGTAGAGAACCCATTTGAATTCCATCCTTGATAACAAAATGTGGAGCTGGATGAACACAGCAGGCCAAGCAGCATCTCAGGAGCACAAAAGCTGACGTTTCGGGCCTAGACCCTTCATCAGAGTGTTCATCCAGCTTCACACACCTGAGACGCTGCTTGGCCTGCTGTGTTCATCCAGCTCCACACTTTGTTATCTTGGATTCTCCAGCATCTGCAGTTTCCATTATCTCTGAACCCCATCCTTACCTGTTTGATCAAAAGAAATGAAAAACATGAAGAACGCTTCTGAATTCTAATCTTCACCAATCCTGATGAAAAGTTATCGACCTGAAACATAAACCTTGTTTCTCAGCCAACAGACCCAACTGAATATTTCAAGCGTTTTCAGCTTTTATGCATGTTCAGGATGATGCTGATGCTCCATGCTGCCTGTGCTTAGCCCTTTAGTGCCATCTAGGTGGAATAAACCAGGTGACTGCAGTCATTGCAGTGAATATCAAATGGGTCAGGTACGTCTGCTATTAATAGTTAGCTCCATAATCACATCAAGGTGACTCTGACACAACAGTAAATTCAATTGAGGAAAATGCTAGAAAAGCAAGCACCAGGGTGAGCACTGTTCCTCTCTAAGGAATTTACAATTTGAAGTCAGGGACCAACTGTCACTCTGCTGTTTCTAAGATTACCCTCTGATATGAAATAGCTTATCAACACAATTTCAGAAAATTTCTTTCATTCACTTGTTGGACATGGGCACCATTGACTAAGCAGCTTTTATCGCCTGACCCTGGTTGCTCTTGTCATTTAAAAAATTAATCACACTTTAAATAGTAATATTCCAGTAAAATATACAACATGAACAGAAATGGGAGTTTCTGTTTCCTCAGAGATCATGATGGAATGAATTCCTACCGTTGTGGCTCAATTCCGATGTGGTACACTATACGCCAATCTGGGTAATGGCACAGAGAATGAATCCCAGGGAGCAGAATTTACTCTGTACAAAACACAGTCCAATGCCACGGTACAGAGTTTCAATGATTCCTCTGGCTACGCAATTCCATCTGAGTGCATTTTCTTGGTTTACGAATCAGATTGGAGTTCACCTTCAATCCTTATGTATAATTAATGGCCTAGAGAAGGAACAGCAAATTATTTCCTGACTTCATCCGCTACAAGCTCACATGAGCAATGTCTGCCTTGTTTTAGTGAAATACCTCACATCTATTTGGCATCTCTCCATAGTCACACATTCAAGAGCATGTACATCCCAGTACAAGACCACAAATGGAAACCAACTAAATAGAATTGCTTGTTCACATTGCTCACCATTGTAGAGCTACCATTGTATTTATTGTAGGTGTTTCAATTGTAAAGTAAAATAATTTTAATGAGCAGCTTTGTAGCATTTCTGAAACACGAGGTCATTAATTGAGCTTGTTTCATGCTGTTCCTTAGTTTTGCATTGCTCTGTGTGTCAAAACATAATTTAACTTACACTCACACGCCCCCAAACAAATATCATAAATGATATTGTTAGTATATTCCCTTTGTTTGTAAAGTTAATGCATGACTCAATATTTCCATTATAACCATAAAAACAAATTAAATATTCCCATAAAATAAGCAATTTACAACTAGAAAGTTCCTGAAAAAATGATTTGCGTAATAACACGCTTGTTTCAATTTGCCTAACTTCAGCAAAACCCAGACCGCACAGCGATGAATACGGCAAAAAGATCCCACCTCCGAAGCCGAGACGTGACCCAAACACACAGCTCAGCACTTCCTTTGATGAAACCTACAGCACTAGACAAGGCAGCAGGAAGGCAATGGCAGTGGGAAGCAAGGAAAATTCTCTAGGACAAACGGTCAGTTCGTCCCAGGGCACTGACGAAGAGGAGCCTGTCTACATTGAAATGGTTGGGAATATATTACGGGATGTCAAAAGGGATGATGATGATCAAAGTGAAGCTGTTTATGAAGAAATGAAATATCCAATGTTTGATGAGGTGGCCCAGGACCTCAAGTGGATCAGCGCAGCTAATGCAGATCCTCATTCTCAGTGTGCCACTCCTACTGTGCCTGACCTGGAAATCACAAAGTCTTCAGTGCCATCCACCCCCAAGGGCTTCTTTTGTGAGATTCCACCTCCATTTCCAAACCTGCTTCCTCACCGCCCCCCACTCCTTGTGTTTCCCCCTGCTCCCACACAATGCTCCCCAACCTCGGACGAGTCCCCTCTAACACCCTTGGAAGTCACTAAGCTGCCAGTACTGGAAACAAGTATCTCCTACATCAAACAGGCCAGTGCGTCCCCATCAGCGCTGCCAGCTCAGGCGGTTGGGTACCAGAAAGTTGAGAAAGACCTGCCCCCTTCTCATGGAATATGCACCACTGGAAGGGCCTCGTCTCCACCACTTCCTTCAACTCTTTACAGGACACCATCACCTCATAGTCTTCAAAGCCACTTCAGCCACTCAATATCCCCATCCCCAGTCACCATGGGTCGCTCCATGACTCCTTTGGGCCTAAAAAGACCTCCACCCTATGAGTCCATCCATCCAACACCAAGATGTTCCTCCGCAGTGCCTCAGTCTACATCAAAAGCCCCCATTCAGGAAGGAGGCAAAACAGGAAACTCTTCGACAGGTCATGGGGCTGTGCACACTGGGGCACGCTCCAGAACACCAACCAGCCCCCTCGAAGAGCTCAGTTGTCTCTTTACCTCAGGAAGGAGTCTGCTGAGGAAATCCGCCAGTGGGAGGAAATCCAAGGAACCCATGGAAAGTAAGTGATCACTCAGTCTTATATTTCATGTGAAAACAGCTCACTCAATGCTCAATTCCAAAGATGAAAGCTTTTGGGGATGTGGGGAGAGGGGCAGGGTGACGAAAACTGGACACAGTTCTCGAGAAGCAGCCTCACAAGTGAAAGGTTTGGAGGGATATGGGTGAGGAGCAGGCAGGTGGGAGGAGTTTAGCTTGGAGATTATGTTTGGCATTCACTGTTTGGACCAAAGGGGTCTGTTTCCACGCCGTATGACTCTATCTAGAAGATTGAGGGGTGTTACCTTAATGTCTACTTTAGACTGATGTGCGACTGTGTGTGCGTTTGCGTGTGTGTGCGTGTGTGTGTGTGTATATGTGTGAGTGTCTGTGTCTGTGTTTGTGTGTGTGTGTGTGTGTGTGACTCTGTGTGTGTGTGTGTGTGTGTGTGTGTGTGACAGAGTGAGTTTGTGAGTGTGTGTGCATGTGTGTGTGAGTGTGAGACAGAGTGAGTTTGTGAGTGTGTGTGCGTGTGTGTGTGTGTGTGACTGTGTGTTTGTGTGTGTGTGTGAGACAGAGTGAGTTTGTGAGTGTCTGTGTGAGTGTGTGTTTGTATTTTTGAGTGAGAAAGTGGGTTTGTAAGTGTGTGTGATTGTGTGTGTATCTCTTATGTGTGAGGGTGTGCGTGTGTATACGTGTGAGTGTATGCTTGAGGGTCAGTGTGTGCATGCGTGGGTATGTGCATGTGGGTGTGTGTTTGCATGTGTGTGCATGTGTAGGTGAGTGTGTGGTGAGGGTGAGTGTGTGAATATATGTTAGTATGAGTGTAAGTGCAGTGCGTGAGTGTGTGAATGTGAGAATGTGTGTGTGTGAGTGAGTGTGTGTGTCTGTCTGTCTGTGTGTGAGTGTGTGCGTCCGTGTGTGAATGTTTTGTGTGTGCAAGTGTGTTGGTGAATGTGTGTATGTTTGAGTGAGTGTGTGTCAGTGTGAGTGTGTGAATGTGTATGTGCATGTGAGTGTGTGTGTGTGTGTGTGTGTGTGTGTGTGTGTGTGTGTGTGTGTGTGAGAGAGAGAATGAGTTTGTGAATATCTATGCGAATGAGTGTGTGTGAGAGAGTGGGCTTATGAGTGTGTGTGTGAGAGAGAGAATTTGTGAGTGTCTGTGAGTGTGTGTGTGTCTCTTGTGTATGAGAGTGTACGTGTGGGAATGTGTGTGTGTGTGTGTGTGTGTGTGTGTGTGTGTGTGTGTGTGTGTGTGTGTGTGTGTGTTTGTATGTGTCTGTGTGTTTATGGTGTGTGTGTGTATATGAAGTTGAGCATCCATGTGAGTGACTGTGAGTGTCTGAGAGTGTACATGTGTGAGAATGTGTGTCAGTGTGAGAATGTGAAAGTGTGCAAATGTGTGAGTGTGACAGTGTGATAGTGCGAGTGTTTGAGTGTGAGTGCATAATTTTGTGAGTGTGAGATTGTGAAAATGTGTATGAGTTTGAGTGTGTGTGAGGTAGAGACTGTGTGTGAGTGTGTATGACTGTGCAGGCATGTGTGAGTGAGTGTGAATGTTTGTGAGAGTGTATGTGTGAGACTGTGTGTGTGAGTGTGTGAATGTGTGTGTGACAGTGTGTGTGAATGTGTGTGTGAGTGTGTATGTGAGCAAGATGAATGTATTTGACTGTGTGTGTGACTGCGTGAATGCATATGTGTGTGTGTGCGTGTGAATATGTGTGCAAGTTTGAATGTGACTGTGTGAGTGTGAGTGTGAGACTGTGAGTATGTGTAAGTGTGTGTGTAAGAGAGGGAGTTAATTTGTGAGTGTCTGTTTGTGTGTGTGTGTGTGTGTGTGTGTGTATCTTGTCTGTCAGGGTGTGCATGTGTTTTTGGGTGTGGGCGTGTGTGTGAGATTGTGAGAAAGTTTAAGTGTGTGTTTGTGAGTGTGACTTTCAGTCTAAGTGTGGGAGCAAGTGTGTCTATGAGTATGAGTGTGTGTGAGTGTATGTGTTAGTATGTGTGTGTGAGTTTGAGTTTGTCTGAATGTGTGCGAATGAGTGTTTGCGTGTGTGAGCTTGAGTGAGTGTGTGAATGAAAGTGTGTGAATGTGTGTAAGTTTGTAGGAGTGTGTGTAATTGTGAGTGAGGGTGACTGTGAGTGAGTGTGACTCTGAGTGTGTGAATGCTTATGTGTGTGTGAGCAGGTGTGTGTTTGTGTGGGTGTGTGTGTTTGTGTTTGTGTTTGTGAGAGTATGTGTGTGAGTGAGTGTGAGTGTGTGAGTCTGACTGTGTGAGGGAGTACGAGTATGTGTGAGTGTGTGTAAGTGTGAGTGTGGCTGTGATGTGTGTGTGAGTGTGTTTGTGTGTGTGTGAGTTTGTGAGTGAGTGTGAATGCGACTGTGAGTGTGAGAGTGTGTGGGTGAGTATGATTGTGAGTATGTGTGTGTGTGCATATGCAAGGGTGAGTGTGCATACATTTGAGTGAGTGTGAGTCTGTGTGAGTGTGTGAATGTGTGTGTGTTTGTGAGTATGTGTAAGTTTGTGAGTGTGTGAATGTGAGTTGACTCTGCATGAGTGTGTGTGAGTTTGGGTGATCGTGTGTAAGTATAAGTGTATGAGTGTGAGTATGTGTGAATGTGAGTGTGAAAACGTGTGAGTTTGCATCTTGTGAATGCGTGTGTAAGCGTGTGGGAGTATGAGTGTGAATATCTGCGTGAGGATGTGTGTGAGATTGTAGGTGTATGTGTGACGGTGTGTGTGAGTGTGTGTGTAGAGCTGAGCATCTGTGTGAGTGAGTGTATCTGAGTGAATGTGAGTGTGACAGGGTGATAGTGTGACAACCTGAAAATGCATTTGTGTAAGCGCGAGTGTGTGTGTGTGTGTCAGAGAGTGTGAGTGATAGAATGTGAGAGTGCGTTTGAGTGAGTGTGAGATTGATTGAGTGTGAGAGTGCATGAGTGTATAAGTGTCAGAGTGTTTATGATTTTGAGTGTGTGTGAGTGCTTGTGAAAAGTGTTTGTGACTGTGTGAGTGTTAATGAGTATAGGAGTATGTGGGTTTGTGAGTTTGAGTCTGAGAGAGTGAAGGGGTGTGAGTGTGTGTGCGTGTGTGAATGTGTGTGATTGTGTGTGTGTCTAGTGTGTTTGAGAGAAAGAGAGCGAATTTGTGAGTGTCTGTGTGGGTGTGGGCATGTGTGACAGTGAGTGTGTGGATGTGTGTGTGAGGGTGAGCATTTGTGTGAATGAATGAGATTGTGTGTGAGCATATGTGAGTGAGTGTGAGTGTGACAGAGTGTAAGAATGTGAAAGTGTGTGAGTGAGAGATTATGTGAGTATGACAGCGTGCTGAGTGTGAGAGTATCTGAGTTTGAGTGTGAATGTGCGTGTGAGTTTGAGTATATATGAGTTTGTGCCTTTTGTGAGTGTATGGGAGTGAGTGTATGAGATGAGAATGAGAGTGAGTGAGTGTGTGTATGTGAGTGAGAATGAGAGTGAGTGAGTGTGAGTGTATGTGAGTGAGTATGAGAGTGAATGGGTGTGAGTGTATGGGAGTGAGAATGAGAGTGAGTGAGTGTGAGTGTATGGGAGTATGAGAGTGAGTGTGTGTGAGTGAGTATGAGAGTGAATGGGTGTGAGTGTATGGGAGTGAGAATGAGAGTGAGCGAGTGTGAGTGTATGGGAGTATGAGAGTGAGTGTGTGTGAGTGAATATGAGAGTGAGTGTGAGTGTGTGGGAGTCTGAGGCTCTTCTCTTCAGAAAGACAAAGGATGAGCGGTGACTTGATAGAGGTGTACAGAGTGATCAGCGGTATAGATAGAGTGGACAGCTGAAGACTTTTTCCTAGGGTGGAGGTAGCTGTAACGAGGGGACATAGTTTTAAAGTGAGTGGAGGTAGATACAGGGGAGACGTCAGAGGTAGGTTCTTTACTCAGAGAGTGGTAGGGGCTTGGAATGCATTGCCGGAGAGTGTAGTGGAGTCGGCCTCATTAGGGGCATTTAAGCGGCTATTAGATAGGTATATGGATGGTAATGTAAGATAGGGGTGGAGGTTAGATAGACCTTAGGTTTAGGGTGAAAGTTCAGCATAACATCGTGGGCCAAAGGGCCTGTACTGTGCTGTACTGTGCTGTACTGTTCTATGTTCTATGTTCTATCAATATGTGTGTGAGTGTGTGAGTTTCCATCTGTATAAGTGAGTATGAGTGAGTGTTAGTGTATGAGAGTGTCAGTGTGAGTGTGAATGTGTGCGGAAGGATGTGTATCGGAGTGTGGGTGTGTTTGTCAGCTTATATGAGCAAGAATGTATGTGTGTATGTGTAGAGGGTGAGCATCTGTGTGAGTGAATGCAAGTGTGTGTGAGTGTGAGAGAGTGCAAGTGTGAGAATATGAAAGTGTGTGAGTGAGTGTGTGTGTGTGTGAGAGGGGGAGTTTGAGTGTGAGTCTGACTGAGTGCCAGACTGACTGTGAGTGTGAATATGAGGTGAGTGTGTGTCAGAGTGTGAACGTGTGTGCAACTGTGAATGTGAGTGACTGAGTGTGAGAGTGAGTCGGTGTGAGAGTTAGTGTAAGTGTGCGATGAGAGTGAGTGTGAGTGATAATGAGTGTGTGTGTGTGTGTGAATGAGTGAGTGAGAGTGAATGTGTGAGAATTAGTGTGAGTGTGAATAAGAGTGAGCAACAGTGTGAGTGTGAGTGAGTGTGAGAGATTGTCAGTGTGTGTGTGTGAATGAGAGGGACTGAGAGTGTGACTGTGAGTGTGAGTGTGAAGGGGTGTGCGAGAGAGTGACTGTGAGTGTGAGTGTGAAGGGGTGTGCGAGAGAGTGAGTGTGAGTCTGAGTGAGCATGAGTGTGACATGAGTGAGAGTGTGAGTAAGAGTGAGTGTGTGTGTGTGAGAGTGAGAATGTCATTGTGAGGGGCTGTGAATGAGACTTCATGTGAGTGTGTGTGAGAGTGAGTGCGAGTGTGCGAACATGACTGTGAGGGTGAGTGAGTGAGAGTGATTGTGAGTGAGTGTCAGTCGGTGTGAGTGAGATTGAGTGTGAGTGAGTGTGAGCTAGCTATACAGTAAGTGGAAAAGTCCTAGGGAAAACTGATGAACAGAGAGATCTGGGTGTTCAGGTCCATTGTTCCCTGAAGGTGACAACACAGGTCAATAGGGTGGTCAAAAAGGCATTTGGCATGCTTTCCTTCATTGGGCGGGGTATTGAGTACAAGAGTTAGCAGGTCATGTTGCAGTTGTATAGGACTTTGGTTTGGCCACATTTGGAGTACTGTGTACAGTTCTGGTCGCCGCATTATAAAAAGGATGTGGATGCTTTGGAAAGGGTGCAGAGGAGGTTCACCAGGATGTTGCCTGGTTTGGAGGGTGCTAGCTATGAAGGGAGGTTGAGTAGATTAGGATTATTTTCATTAGAAAGACGGAGATTGAGGGTGACCTGATTGAGGTCTACAAAATCATGAGGAGTATAGACAGGGTGGATAGCAAAAAGCTTTTTCCCAGAGTAGGAGACTCAATTACTAGGGATCATGAGTTTAAAGTGAGAGGAGGAAAGTTTAAGGGAGATATGCGTGGAAAGGTCTTTACACAGAGGGTGGTGGGTGCCTGGAACGTGTTGCCAGTGGAGGCGGTAGACATAGACACGTTAGCGTCTTTTAAGATGTATCTGGACAGGTACATGGATGGGCAGGGAGCAAAGGGATATAGACCCTTAGAAAATAGGCGACAGGTTAGACAAAGGATCTGGATCGGTGCAGGCTTGGAGGGCCGAAGGGCCTGTTCCTGTGCTGTAGTTTACTTTGTTCTTTGAGTGTGTAAGTGGGACAGTGTGAGTGAGAGTGAGTGTGAGTGTGAGAGTGTGGGGGGTGTAAGTGAGATTTAGTGTGAGTGTCAGTGTGAGTGAGTGTGGGTAAGTGTGAGTGAGAGGGGTTGTGAGTGAGACTTAGTGTGAGTGTGAGTGTGTGTGAGCAAGTATGATTGAGTGTTAGTGTGAGTGTGTGTGAGGCCGTGTGAGTGAGTGTGAGTGAGGGTGAGTGTGAGCAAGAGTGTGAGTGTGAGGGGTTGTGAGTGATACTTCATGTAAGTGAGAGTGAGTGTGAGTGAGCATGAGTGTGACTGTGAGCGAGAGTGTGAGAGTGAGTGAGTGTGTTAGTGTGAGTGTGCATGAGTATGAGTGTATGAGAGTGTGACTGTGAGTGAGTGTGAGTGTGATGGGGTGTGTGAGAGAGTGAGTATGAGAGTGAGTGTGAGAGGGGGTGAGTGTGAAAGAGGGGGTGAGTGTGAGTGAGGGGGTGAGTGTGAGGGGTTGTGAGTGAGACTTAGTTTGAGTGTGAGAGAGTGTGATTGTGTGCATGCATGTGTGTGAGTGTGAGTGAGAGTGTGTGTGAATGTGTGTGAGTGAGAGTAGTGTGAGAGTTAGTGTGAGTGAGTTTGAGTGAGAGTTAGTGTGAGTGTGAGTGAGCTTGAGTGAGTGTGAGTGATTGTGTGTGGGTGTGAGTGTGAGTGAGAGTGAATGTGTATGAGTAAGTGTAAGTGAGTGTGATTGAGTGTTAGTCTGAGTGTGAGTGAGATGGAGAGTGAGAGTGTGTGAGTTAGAGTGAGAGTGTTTTATGTGAATGTGAATGATTGCGAGTGAGTGTGTGTGAGTGTGTGTATGAGTGACAGTGTGACTGTGAGTGAGAGTGTGAATGTGAGGGTGTGTGAGTGAGAATGATTGTGAGCGTGAATGAGCATGAGTCTGATTGTGAGTGAGAACGAGTGTGAGTGTGTGAGTGAGTGAGCGTGAGTGAGAGAGCATGATTGAGGGTGAGTGTGAGTGAGAATGAGAGTGTGAATGTGAGGGTGTGTGAGTGAGAGTTAGTGTGAATGAGCATGAGTGTGACTGTGAGTGTGACTGTGAGTGAGAGTGTGAGTGTGAGTGTGAATGTGTGAGTGTGAGTGTGGAGAATGTGAGTGAGAGTGTGAGTGATTGTGAGTGTGGGTGTGAGTGTGAGAGTGAGTGAGTCTGAGTGATAGTGAGTGTATGAGTGAGTGTGTGTGAGTGTGAGTGAGTGAGAGTGTGAGCGTGAGGGATTGTGAGTGTGGGTGTGAGTGTAAGTGAGAGTGTGGGTGTGAGTGTCAGTGAGAGTGAGTGTGGGTGTGGGTGTCAGTGAGAGTGTGTGTGAGCGAGATTGAGTGTGTGATTGAGTGTGTGTGAGTGTGAGAGAGAATGAGTGTGAGTGAGAGTGACTGTGTGAGTGAGTGTGAGTGTGTGTGTTAGAGTGTGCGAATGAGTGTGTGTGACTGTGAGTGAGAGTGAGTATGAATTTGAGCTAGTGTGTGTGAGTGAGAGTGAGAATGAGTTAGTGCGAGTGAGTGTGTAAGATTGAGTATGTGAGTGACTCTGAGTGGGAGTGAGAGAGTGTGTGAGAGTGAGTGACTGTGAGTGAAATTGAGAGTGAGTGTGTGTGAGTTTGAATGAGAGTGAGTGTGTGTCAGTGTGAGTGTGAATGAGTGAGAATGTGTGTGAGAGTGAATTTGAGTGTGAGGGCGAGTGAGAGTGACTGTGTGTGAGTGAGAGTAAGTGTGAGTTTGGGTGTGGGTGTGAGTGTCATTGAGAGTGTGAGTGAGTGAGATTGACTGTGTGTGAGTGCGAGTGTGAGCATGTGTGTGAGTGAGAATCAGTGTGTGAGTGTGAGTGAGTGAGAGTGAGTGTGAGTGTGTGCAGCAAATGTGAGAGTGAGTAAGTGTTAGTGTGTGTGTGTGTGTGTGTGTGTGTGTGTGTGTGTGTGTGTGTGTGTGTGTGAGTGACTGTGAGTGGGAGTGGGAGTGAAAGTGAGAGTGTGAGTGAGATTGAGTTTGTGTGAGTTTGAATGAAAGTGAGTGTGTGTCAGTGAGAATGTGAATGAGAATGAGTGTGAGAGTGAATTTGAGTGTGCGGGTGAGTGTGAGAGTGTGTGAATGTGAGTGTGAGTGAATGTGTGAGTGAGTGTGAGTGTGAATGAGAGTGAGTTTGCGTGAGAGTGAATGTGAGAGAGTGTGAGTGAATGTGTGAGTGTGAGTGTGCATGAGAGTGTGGGAGAGTGTGAGAGCCAGTGTGAGTGTGAATGAGAGTGAGTTTGAGTGTGAGAGTGAGTGTGAGTGAGAGCAAGTGTGTGTGATAGTGAGTGAGTGACAGTGAGTGTGATTGAGTGTAAGTGAGTGTGTGAGTGTCAGTGAGAGCGAGTGTGTGATAGTGAGTGAGAGTGTGAGTGAGAGTGTGTGTGAGTGAGTGTGAGAGTAAGAGTGTGTGAGAGTGAGTGTGAGAGTAAGAGTGTGAGTGTGTGTGTGAGTGAGAGTGAAATTGAGTGAGAGTGAGAGTGAAAGTGAGTGTGAGTGAGTGAGAGTGAATTTGAGTGAGAGAGAGTGTGAGAGTGAGTGAGTGTGAGAGTGAGTGAGTATGAGTTAGAGTGAGTGTGAGTGAGAGTGTGTGTGTTAGCGAGTGTGAGTGAGAGTGAGTGTGAGTGAGAGTGAATTTGGGTGAGAGTGAGTGTGAGTGAGTGAGAGTGAGTGTGTGAGTGAGACTGAGAGTGAATTTGAGTGAGTGAGTGTGAGTGTGTGTGAATGCGTGAGTGTGAGTGACATACCAATACAATGGAGCTGATGATGATGGTCCCCAGTCACCTCTGTAGCTGGTGGTAGTGACATCACACGGTCATGATAGAGCCTTGTGCTCCCTGCCTCCCCCGCCCCACCCACCTCTCGGGGCCACCTGCTCCTCTCTATTGGCCATTGACCCCCCCCGCCCCACCCACCTCTCGGGGCCACCTGCTCCTCTCTATTGGCCATTGACCCCCCCCGCCCCACCCACCTCTCGGGGCCACCTGCTCCTCTCTATTGGCCATTGACCCCCCCCGCCCCACCCACCTCTCGGGGCCACCTGCTCCTCTCTATTGGCCATTGACCCCCCCCGCCCCACCCACCTCTCGGGGCCACCTGCCCCTCTCTATTGGCCATTGACCCCCCCCGCCCCACCCACCTCTCGGGGCCACCTGCTCCTCTCTATTGGCCATTGACCCCCCCCCGCCCCACCCACCTCTCGGGGCCACCTGCCCCTCTCTATTGGCCATTGCCCCCCCCCCCGCCCCACCCACCTCTCGGGGCCACCTGCTCCTCTCTATTGGCCATTGACCCCCCCCCCCGCCCCACCCACCTCTCGGGGCCACCTGCCCCTCTCTATTGGCCATTGCCCCCCCGCCCCACCCACCTCTCCCGGCCACCTGCCCCACTCTATTGGCTTTTGCCCCCGCCTACCTCTCCCGGCCACCTGCCCCGCTCTATTGGCCACTGCCACCCCCTGCCTTGGCGGTTCCACCCCTCACTGCAGTCAGTGACCTTTCACTCAGGGAGTCGGACAGTGCAGAAAGTGACAGCTGAGGCAGTGAAGATTTATTCTGTGCGTGCCTCTGGCTCAGTACTTTTCAAACTCACTTCTGGGTCACTTCCCATATGGATGCTTTCTCAGTGCAGTGCCGTAAATTTAACGAAACCGCACCAGGCAGGACCTTGAATGCAAAGCTGTGTTCCGCATGTGCACAGTCTCTGGTTGCACTGACACTAACATAGCCAAAACTAGAGACATTGAATCATAGAGAGGACTTCACCTTCAGCCCATCGAGTCTGTACCCGTCAAATACCTAACTATTCCTATAAAAACCGAAAGAACTGCGGATGCTGTAAATCAGGAGCAAAAACAGAAATTACTGGAAAAGCTCGGCAGGTCCGGCAGCATCTGTGAGGGAAAAAACAGAGCTAACGTTTCAGGTCTGGGTTCTGAGGAAAGGTCCTGGGACCCAGTACGTTAACTCTGATTTTTCTTCACAGATGCTGCCAGATCTGCTGAGCTTTTTATTTCCTTATTTGTGAACGGAATGAGGATGTTTCCAGCTAGACAGCATTTATTTCCGATCCCTAACTGCCTGTGGGCAGTTCAGAGTCCACCACATTGCTGTGGGTCTGTAGTCACATGTGGGCCAGGCCAGGTAAGGATGGCAGTTTCCTTCCCTAAAGGGCATTAGTGAATCAGATGGGCTTTTCCTGACAATCAACAATGGATTCACGGTCATCATTAGATTCTTAATTCCAGATTTTTTTAAATTGAATTGAAATTCCACCATCTGCCGTGGCAGGATTCAAACCCAGGTCCCCAGAGTGTTACCCAGGTCTCTGGATTAACAGTCCAGCGAGAATACCACCAGGCTATTATCTCCCCAGCAACTACTGCTTTTGTGCTTAGCTATTCTGATCCCATTTCCCAGCACATGGCCCATAGCCTGTGTGCCTCGGCATTACAAGTTCACATTTAAATACTTCTTCAGTGAGATGAGTGTTTCTGTCTCTCCCACCCTCACTGGCAGTGAGTCCCAACTCCCCACCACCTTCTGGACGAAAGGTTTTGCCTCACACCTCGTGTAAAGCTACTGTCCTTTACCTTCAAACTCTGTCCCTAGTCACTGATTTCTCTGCCAAGGGGAAATGTTTCTTCCTGTGTAACCTGACTATACCCCTCAGAATGTTTGACACTAATTGAATAGTTGCTCACCATTAATGGTGTTTGAAGAAATTTCACAATAATATGATCAGACACATCTTTCCACCATTTGACAACCTCAAACTGAGTCTCCTCATCAGGCAGACAGGAAGTGAAATGGGTCTAAGATAACAAAGCGTGAAGCTGGATGAACACAGCAGGCCAAAAAGTTGCTGCTTGGCCTGCTGTGCTTATCCAGCCCCACACTTTGTTATCTCGGATTCTCCAGCATCTGCAGTTCCCATTATCTGTTAAATGGGTCTAGTTGCTCTTCACACAGCTTCCTGTGGGCACAAATCCACAGCCGAAAATTGTCCACAAATCCACCCAGGCCCTATGAAGAAAGGCTGAGGGACTTGGGTCTATTCTCATTGGAGAGAAGGAGGCTAAGAGGGGATTTAATAGAGACATACAAGATGATCAGAGGATTAGATAGGGTGGACAGTGAGAGTCTTT
Source organism: Stegostoma tigrinum (assembly GCF_030684315.1). Classification (NCBI taxonomy): domain Eukaryota; kingdom Metazoa; phylum Chordata; class Chondrichthyes; order Orectolobiformes; family Stegostomatidae; genus Stegostoma; species Stegostoma tigrinum. Next base: position 77,155,105 of record NC_081367.1, on the reverse strand, counting down.
TCCAAGGATAATGACTTCAGCTTGTACAAGGGGGCATAGCTACAAATTGAGGGGTGATAGATTTAAGACAGATGTCAGAGGCAAGTTCTTTACTCAGAGAGTGGTAAGGGCGTGGAACGCCCTGCCTGCCAATGTAGTTAACTCAGCCACATTAGGGGCATTTAAACAGTCCTTGGATAAGCATAGGGATAATGATGGGATAGTGTAGGGGAGGGGCTTACATTGGTTCACAGATCGGCGCAACATCGAGAGCTGAAGGGCCTGTTCTGCACTGTTCCTTCTCTGTTCCTGAGTCAAAATCCTGGAAATCCCCCCCTAACAGCATATGGTTCAACCCACAGCACATAGACTGCAGTGATTCAAGAAGGCAGCTCACCACCACCTTCTCAAGGGGCAACTAGGGATGGGCATGAAATGCTGCCCCAGCCAACATTACCCATGTCCCTCAAGAGAATAAATAAAAACTTGCTTAGGTCTCTGATTGGCTGGCAGCTCTCATTGGGTGGGAGCCTCCACACCAGGAGACTTGATTCCCGGGAAAAGCGTGTGTTTGATCACCATTCTGTCCGTTTGTCTGGTGCTGTTGAGGCTGTCCCACCTCCAGAGCGCACACGCCCCTCCCTGCCTCAGCAGTGTCAGTGAGTGAGAGCCCTCACCCCGAAGCAGAGTATAAATAGACAATCACCAAATGTTTGCACAGATATTTGCAAGACTATTAAAACTAATTCAAACCAAGCATTTGGTTTTATTTCTGCAGGGTCAAATTTAAAAGAGAAAATGTACCTAAGTTGACACCAGAAGCATATGGTGATGTTTGCGGGAAGAGTGAACAGGTTGTGTTTTCTGCCATTTATAAAAAGAAACTGATGGGTGATCTAATGATGGTATTTTAACAAGGGTGAACTGTTTTATAGGAGTGGATACCAAGAGAATGGTATCCTTGTGGTGGGGGAGGGAAACACTCGTGGTCATCTGTGTTAATGAGTCAGCAAGTTGGCATTTCAGAAAAGAAAACATTGGTGCGAATTTGGGGCTGGCCACCAGACTGGAGTGCTAAAAGTCAGCATTTTATATAGATTTAAGGGAAAGCTGTGAAGTATATCAAAGGAAGGAATTAGAGAGTCATGCTGATGGATTTGAATGAGAAGAGACGGCAGGAAGCTTGATTAGAGATTAAATACTGCCAATTTGTCAGAAAGACTAGCTTTACTTCTGTGTAAACTCAACAGGTCCAGCAACATCTGTGGAGAGAAAACAGAGTTAGCATTTCAGGTTGAGTGACCCTAACCCAGAACGGGATGCTGCCAGATCGGCTGAGTTTTCCCGGCAATTTCTGTTGTTGTTTCTGATTTCCAGCATCCATAGTCCTTTGGTATTTTGCCCTGTTTGTGTGCTATTTTTCAGTGTAACCCTGGGTAAAAGTGTGCTTGGACACAATCACAGGATTGATATGATGCAGAGGCAACCATTCAGCCCATTGTGCTTGTACTGGCTCTTTAATTGAATATTGTTACCTTGCGCTAATCTGCCACGTTCTCCCCGTAACCTGGGGTATTATTTTTCTTTCAATAGCCAATTACCAACCTTCTGAAAGTTTGAATTGAGCATGCCTCAGTCACATTCCCAGGCAATGCACTCCAAACCCTAAATACTCTTTGTGTGAAATAAACTCTCACATCACCCTGGTCACCGTTGAAAATCATTTTAAATCTACACCCTGTCATTCACAATCCTTTTTCAAGTGTGAACAGCTTCTTCTAATCTACTCCATCCCATGATTTTCCAAACCTCTATCTAACCTTGTCTCAGCCTTCCCTCCCAACTTGGTCAATCTATCCTCGACACTGAAGTTTCTCTTTCCTGGAATCATTCTTGTAAACCGCTTCTGCACTCTCTTCAAAATATTCAGATCTCCCCTGTAATGTAGCACCCACAGCTGTTCACAATACTCCAGTTGAGGTCTAACAGGTATCTTACACAAGTTCAACATCCCCTCCTTGCTCTTGTACTCTGCGCTTATTAATAAAGCCAAGAGCACTGTAAGCTTATTAACTATTGTCTCCCCTGTGCTGTCACCTTCAGTGATCTGTGCTCATATATGCCCAGGTCTGCCTACTCCTGCTCACTCTCTAGAATTGGACGCCCTATTGTATATTGTCTTTGCATGTTCTTCCTGCCAATGTGTATCACCTCACATTTCTCTGCATTGAACCTCACCTGCCACCGCTCTGCCCACTCCATCAACTTGTCAATGTCCTTTTGACATTCTGCACTGCCCTCCTCATGGTTTGTGATGATTATAATTTTGTACCAGCCACAAATATTAAAATTGTTCCTGGAATGGTCAAGTCCTTAACTTTCCATTGAGATTTGTTGGATGACGCACAGCAACGTCACACTGTTCCCAGAGTTTGAATGCAAACCTGCCTGACAAGGTGTCTGAATAGCAAAGACTCTGGTGAAACAGGGATCCTCTAACAGTAATCTCCTGAACTGTGTTTACCTGCACACTCACTGAAAGTTACATCAGCCTCTGTCAGCGCTGTTCCTCATGGATGCATTTGCCAAACAACAGTGGTATTGATTTTTGTGTATTGATCTCACTGATGGATTTCACAGACAGCTGTGAAGGCACGGCACTTGCTGTTGACTTCAAAGGGAGATTTCCATAAATATCTAGCACTGCCTGTGTTACAGATTTGTAGGTTATTTCCATTCCTTGTTTGCACATCTCCTCTGGATATTAAACAGCTCAAAACCACCAGAGATAGTAGGAACTTCCGATCCAGGAGGCCAACGTAACAAGGTGCAGAGCTGGATGAACACAGCAGAACAAGCAGCATCAGAGGAGCAAGAAGGCTGATGTTTCAGGTCTGGACCCTTCTTCAGAAACATTTTCTGAAAGATTTTCTGAAGAAAGGCCCAGACCTGAAACAGCAGCTTTCCTGCTCCTCTGATGCTACTTGGTCTGCTGTGTTCATCCAGCTCTACAACTTGTTATCTCGGACTCTCCAGCATCTGCAATTCCCATTATCTCTGGATATATGAATATGACACTTGTGGCAGGTGGGTTGGTTGCATGAACTGTCTGAGAGTCAGATTGCAGTGAATGTTCAGAGCTCCCCTCATCAAACTCCAATGGGCTAATTAAGTTCTTTATTCCCCGAGCTGTCAGCTCTTACCTTAGGGAACCTTCTGTTGTCCCTCACTTTATGCATGCCGCCTGGGCACCTATGACTCTATACCCGTAATGCCATTAACTGTTCTCAGTCATTGGTTATTTGAGCACTGGTGATGTCGCAAGTGTGTTCGAGCAAAGCTGGTTAGCAGTAGTTATGAATGGAGCACACAGTGAAAAGCCCAGTTTAACCTCATTCAACATTCTCTAACTTTGCAAAAGGGTTTTTTAAACATTGAGACAAAGAGTTTGTGAATGGAAGTTCTTGTCAGTTCAATGATTTATAATTGATTGCATTTTGGCAGAATGTCAAACAGAGCACACAGTGAGGAAATGCAGAATCACTGACAACGACCTCTGGATTTCCACGTTTTAATGCACACGTACAATTCTAGAAGTTACTGACAGTTTCAGGGGCTTAATGACAGTTAATGTTGACAGTTTTCATGCTATTTCTACTGCAAAATATAGGTCATTGTTATGATATTACAATATATTTAACAACACAGTATTCTCTGAGGTAACAGTGTGGAGCTGGATGAATACAGCAGGCCAGGCAGCATTAGAAGAGCAGGAAAGCTGACTTTTCGGGTCAGGCCCCTTCTTCAGAAATAGGGGGGGGGGTAGGGGGCTGGGAAATAAATAGAGGGATGAGGGGTCGGGTCGGGGAAGGTAGGTGGGATGGTGATAGGTGAGTGCAGGTAGGCAGTGGTGGGGATTGGTCAGTGAGGTGGGAGAGAAGATGGACGGGTCGAGGTGGCAGCGATGAGAGGGAGGATTAGTCATGGGTCAGAAATGAGAGAGAGGGAAGGGGTTCAGCTTGCACTTAAAAATGAAGAAAGAGATCAATGGATAAATTAATTTGATGTGTAAAAATGTGACGTGAAGGTGCCAGCGTTTGACTGGGGCTGGTCAATGTCAGAAGTCACATGGCACCAGATTATAGTCCAATAGGTTTATTTGAAATCACAAGCTTTTTGAGCAACAAAATAATTTCAAATGTAAACCTGGTATTATTTGACTTCTGACCATGTAAAAACATGATTAACAGTTTACCTGATTAAAGTGTTTGAAATCACTGGTCACTGAAAAATCAGTTGTCAGCATAAAATTAGGACAAGTATAAAGGGGATATAACTTCAAATTTAGACTGAAAAAGCTGAAGGCACAATAAATATCTAACCTTCTCATACAGATCTGTAAATGTGTAGAGTAATTTGCTCTTGAAATGGTTTTTTTTCCCTTTCATGGTTTCCTTCGGGAGCTAGCATGACTAGTGCTCAGCAATATGAACCAAATTAGGAACTGAAGTCCTGACTTAGCCTCCACTCTGCTTTTCTCTACATTGTTAAAATTAGTGAGCTGTAAAATTTAATATATTTGCAAAGTTAACTATTTACTCTAGCCCTCAGTGCCTGATTGTGGGATGAAATATTGGGAAGGAGGACTGCACATCAAATCATAATTTTACCCTCTCACAGCCCATACCCTGCCCTCCCTCTCCTGAGGCCTGGCTTCCTTACTGATCCTGGGCCATTCCCACTTGGCATTATCTATAATGGTGAGCTGTCAGCCTCTGGCCAGGACTCTCAATCTCAGGCTCCCTAATCTCAGCGAAGGCCAGATTGGTCTGGGGCCCTTGCTAAGTTCTGACTCTCAGTCAACAAAGCCCATCACTTTCTGCCCGATGTATGCACTGTGCTGTTACTGCTTAATATGAAAGCTTTCCGTCTCAGGCTCACCCTTCGTGTTTCATAAAACACTGGCCCTTCTTCCTGTTTTTATTCTAGCACAAAAAAACATGTGGTGAGAGATAAAAAAAACCCAGCATGACAATCTCCTGTTGTGAAGCCAGTTGATGAAAAAGGCCTCATGCCTGTGATAATTTGTGGAACGGTCGAACCCCTCTATAATCGCAGAGTATCAGCGACAACTCTTGCCTCTTGGTCACCAGGTTCAGGATTGATGCCCCAGCTAGGCTGAGACTCGAATACAGAAATTAAACAGGAAGCTGACAATCCAATTGGAGTGTTGGGGGAACCAGTAATCTGCCAGAGATTCTGTCCAATGAGATTTTAAACCTAAACTCATCTTCCTACAATCGGGATCCTGTGAAAAATCCTACTGTTCTATTTTGATGAAGAGCACTTGTGTTATCCTAGTGATCTTGCCAATGTTTGCCCCTCAATTAACATCACAGAAACAGATTATCCCATGATTGTTTCAGAGATAGTGGGAACTGCAGATGCTAGAGAATCTGATATCTAGGCCCAAAACGCCAGCCTTCCTGTTCCTCTGAAGCTGCTTGGCCTGCTGTGTTCATCCAGCTCTACACCTTGCTATCCAATCATTGTGCTGATTATGGGAGCTTGCTGTGTACAAATTAGGTCACCCCGTTTCCTACCCATGAACAGTGACTACACACCACAAAGTGCTACATTCAGTGTAAAACTCCTTGAGAGACCCCATTGTTTTGAATCTAAATGTAAGCCTTTTTTGTTTGAATGTTTACTGGAACAATAACAAAATGGAACTATTTCTGATGAGTGTTAAGCTGGAAGGTGGAATATCTGACATAGGGATGGAAGATAGAAATATTGATCTTGTGTTCTGTGCACCTTCTCTGCAGCTGGAACATTGTATTTCTCACCCTGTTCTATCACCCTATGATCTTTGTATGGTATGACCTACCTGTATCACACCCTAAACAACTTTTCACTGTACCTGGGTACACATGATAATTATAAGTCAAGTCAAATCCAATCAAAATCAAATAAAATCCTGCCGTGTACCTGACCCACTAAAGACAGCAAGTGGCATGTTTTAGACGTGTGTAATAGAAGGAGAATTTTCTGAGTGTTTTTTGGAGGCGTGCAGGGGTGTTGCATTCAGGACATTCCCTCAAGAGCTTTTTTTTATTCACTCATGAGATGCGGGCGTCGCTGGCTGTACCAGCATTTCTTGCCCATCCCTAGTTGCCCCTTGAGAAGGTGGTGATGAACCGCCTTCTTGAACTGCTGCAGCCCATGTGCTGTCGGTAGACCCACAGTGCCCTTAGGGAGGGAATTCCAGGATTTTGACCCAGTGACAGTGAAGGAACAGAAATATTTCCAAGTCAGGTTGGTGAGTGAGCGGGAACTTTCAGGGGGTGGTGTTCCCATGGATCTGCGGCCCTGGTCCTTCTGGATGGAAAAGGTCATGGGTATGGAAGGTGCTGCTTGAGGAACTTTGGTGAATTTCTGCAGAGCACCTTGTAGATAGTACACACTGCTGCTACTGAGCATCGGTGGTAGAGGGAGTGAATATGGATGTGGTGCCAATCAAGCGGGCTGCTTTGTCCTGAATGGTGTGAAGCTTGTTGAGTGTTGTTGGGGCTGCATTCATCCAGGCAAGTGGGGAGTATTCCATCACACTCCTGACTTGTGCCTTGTAGATGGTGGACAGGCTTTGAAGAGTCAGGAGATGAATTACTCACCGCAGTATTCCCAGCTTCTGGCCTGCACTTGTAGCCACTGTGTAACTGCCGTGAGTCCAGCTGAATTTCTGATCAACAGTGGGGAATTCAGTGATGATAACACCATTGAAAGCTAAAGGGAATGAAGAAGGCAAATTACATAACAAAGTGTGGAGCTGGATGAACACAGCAGGTCAAGCAGCATCAGAGGGTCTAGGCCCAAAATGTCAGCTTTTGTGCTCCTAAGATGCCGTTTGGCCTGCTGTGTTCATCCAGCTCCACACTTTGTTATCGCTATCTATCACTTGGAGCTTTCGCTGTTTGGCGTGCAAGTAACCCTGTTTGGTGGCTTCACCAGGTCGATAACTCATCTTCAGGAATGCCTGGAGCTGCTCCTGGCATGCCCTCCTGCACTTTCCATTGAACCAGGGTTGATCCCCTGGCTTGACGGTAATGGTTGAGTGGGGGATATGCCAGGCCAAGAGGTTACAGGTTGTGCTGGAGTACAGTTCTGCTGCTGTTGATGGCCCACAGTGCCTCATGGATGACCAGTCTTGAGCTGCTAGATCTGTGTGAAGTCTGTCCCATTGAGAATAGCGATAGTGTCACCCAACACAAGGGAGGTTATTCTCAATGTGAAGGTGGGACTTTGTCTCCACAAGGACGGTGCGATGGTCACTCTTACTTATACTGTCATGGACAAATACATCTGCAGCTGGCAGATTGGTGAGGATAAGGTCAAGTTGCCAGCGAGGCAACCAACATAATCAAAGACCCCTCCGCCCTGGTTATATTCTCTCCCACCCTCTTTGGTGAGGCAGATTTAAAAGTTTGAATTCACCGACGAACCAATTCAAGAACAGCTTCTTCCCCCTTCCCCACTGTTACCAATCTTTGGAATGGACCTCTCGAATTGTTAATTCTGATCCTTCTGTCTGCACCTTCTCTGCAGCTGTAACACTGTATTCTACATTTTGCTCTGCTACCCTGATACACTTTATATGGTACAGTCTGCATGGAAAGTAACACTTTTCACTGTATCTCACTACGTGTGACAACGGTAAATAAAAAATAGTATGTTTTTCCCTCTTGTTGGTTCCCTCACCACCTGCCGCAGACCCAGTCTAGCAGCAATGTCCTTTAGGACTCGATCAGTAATACTGCTTCCGAGCCACTCTTGGTGGTGGACATGGAAATCCCCCACCCAGAGTACATTTTGTGCCCTTGCCATCCTCAGTGCTTCCTCCAAGTGTTGTTCAACATTGACAGGTACTGATTCATCAGCTGAGGGAGGACGGTACGTGGTAATCAGCAGGAGGCTTCCTTGCCCATGTTTAACCTGATACCATGAGACTTCATGGGGTCTGGAGTCAATATTAAGGACTTCCATAAAACTCTGTCTCGACTGTAACCCACTGTTCCGCCCCCTCTGCTGGGTCTGTCCTGCCAGTGATACAGGACACATCCAGGGAAGGTGATGACGGTGTCTGGGGCATCGTCTGTAGGGTATGATTCTGTGAGTGTGACTGTGTCAGGCTGTTGCTTGACCAGTCTGTGAGACAGCTCTCCCAGTGTTGGCTCCAGCTCCCAGACATTAGTGAGGAGGACTTTGTAGGGTCGACAGGGCTGTTTCTGCCATTGTTGTTTCTGATGCCCAGGTCAATGCCAAGTGGTCTATCCGGTTTCATTTCTTTATTGAGACTTTGTAACACCTGATACAACTGAACGGCTTGCTGGGCCATTTCTGTGGGCAGTGAAGAGTCAACCACATTGCTGTAGGTCTGGAGTCATATGTAGGTCAGAACAGGTAAGGATAGCTGATTTCCTTCCCTGAGCACATTGGTGAACCAGATGGGTTTTCCAACATTGACAATGGTTACATGATTGTCGTTATTTAGGCTTGTTTTTTGTTTTAATGCTGAACTCATTTACTAAATTTAAATTCCAACGTGATGAGATTTATCTCCAGATCATTAGCCCAGGGTTCTCAATTTTCATTCCCCTGACACCACTATTACATCCAATAGAACCCAACTTTGCCTGAAAACTGCTATCTGAGGAGGATGCTCGGATGGATTTGAATAAACTCAGATGGGTTTTTTCAACAATTGACAATGGTTTCATGATTGTCGGTGGAATTTTAGTTCGGAGGTGGTTCTTAGGGGAGAAATAGCCTTGTGGTACTATTTCAGGGCTATAAATCCAGAGACCCAGGAAGTGTTCTGGGCACCTAGGTTTGAATCCCACCACAGCAGAGGGTGAGAACTGCTGATGCTGGAGTCTGAAACAAAACAGTTTGGAGCTAGAAGAGCACAGCAGGCCAGGCAGCATCAGAGGAACAGGAAAGCTGACATTTTGGGTCCAAAAAGTTAGCTTTCATGCTCCTCTGATGCTGCCTGGCTGGCTGAGTTCCTCCAGCTCCAAACTGTGTTATTTCTGGCAGATGGTGGGATTTGAACACAATAAATTTCAGGAATTTAAGAGTCTAATGATGACCATGAATCATTGTCAATTGTTGGTAAAACCCATCTGGTTCATTAATGTCCTTTAAGGTAGGAAACTGCCATTGTTACCTAGATTTCAGCTGAGTTGGATGGTTCTCAGTCCTGGTCAAGTGTGTGGTGGCATATTCTTAATTGCTGAGTTATGTCTGTTGTCTTACGCTAATTTAAATTCCATGGTATCGAGGAAATACAATGTTTTCCTGTGTGTCATGCCTTTAAATAAAATGGAAATTTGACCATTATTGAGGATATTGATGAATGCTTCTAATTCTGCTTCTGTGTGGTACCCCACACATTGACACAATGACAAAAGGGAGTAAATGCAAGATACTATGTGACTGCATCAACTAATAAAAGCATTACTAAGAATGAAAACGTAGCTCTGAAAATCCAAATAGCTCGTAAAAATCTTGAGAGGTGCCCTTAAATAAAAAGAATATTTACTTCTCTGATCAATTCTATAATTTTCCTGCACATGGTGGGTGATGGAATGTGTGTTTGTTGCTGGAGCTCTGATAATAGTACCACGTGAGCATTTCTCTCACTTGGTCAGATTGAGACCTTTCCTCATTGGCTCCTACATGGTAATGATGTAGTTGCTGTAATCAGGAGCCCACAGGCTACTGGGTCACTGAGAGGACCTTCATTAAACATCTTTCAAAGGGAAGTGTTTGACATTTGAAAAGAAAAGTTTTGCAGAATGTTCAGGAAAGAATAAAGGAGTGGAACAAATTTGATTATTCTTTCATACAGCCTGCAGGATAGGTCAAGTTGTTTCCTCTTATTCAAACAGTTAAATATTTTATCAGTATTTCATTCATTTTAACATCCAGTGTGTATAAGTCCGTTTAAAAAATGTGCCAGGTACTCCTTTTGGTCGTTCTTGTACTTTATTTTGAATGAAGTAAAATTCATTGCGATAGATTTTTCACCCAAGCAGATAGCAACTATCCAGGCAGTGGGATAGACCCCAAGGTGGGACTCCTTCCCTGCCCACTGCCTGGAAACCAGTGCGTCAGTGGTCACAGAAACCATTGACCTGACTCTGTGCCTACATCTGGCAGGGAGGGGACCAGTCTGATTTAGACTGAAAGCATCATCCATCATTGTCACAGTCACTGCAGGCAGGGATTCAACTCAATTCACTGGAGGGCAGCTTCCAACCTTATTCAGGATGAAGTTTGCTCCAGGGTGCCTACAGTGATAATGGGAACTGCAGATGCTGGAGAATCCAAGATAACAGAGTGTGGAGCTGGATGAACACAGCAGGCCAAGCAGCATCTCAGGAGTACAAAAGCTGATGTTTCAGGCCCAGACCCTTGATGAAGGGTCTCGGCCCGAAACATCAGCTTTTGTGCTCCTGAGATGCTGCTTGGCCTGCTGTGTTCATCCAGCTTCACACTTTATTATCCAGGGTGTCTACAGGTTGTTTCACTGAGGAAGGTATTCACAGTCTGAGCTTGCCGTGGTGATAGTTTGCAGCCTGAATCATAGAATCCCTACAGTGTGGAAACAGGCCCTCCAGCCGAACAAGTCCATGCTGACCCTTAGCACATCCCACCCAGACCTATATCCCTATAACCCACCTAACCAACACATCCTTGGACACTACGGGCAATTTAGCATGGCCAATCCACCTAGCCTACACATTTTTGGATTGTGGGAGGAAACCGGAGCACCCAGAGAAAACCCACACTGACACAGGGGGAATGCGCAAACTCCACACTGACAGAATCGAACGCAGGTCCCTGGCGCCGTGAGGCAACAGTGCAAACCACTGACACGCCATGCTGCCCCTAATCATAGGATCACAGGTAGACTTCTGGAATCCTCTCCCACTTTCTGTGCCCACTCTGGTAGAATTCATTGAGGAAGCAATGAACAAGTTAGCCAAGGGCGAGCCAGTAGACATTATTTATTGGATTTCCAGAAGAAATTTGACAAGATGCCACACAGGAGGCTGCTAAATAAGTTAAGAACCAGTGGTGTTAGGGGGAAAGCACCGGTATGAACAGAAGATTGGCGCACTGGCAGGAGGCAGGCAGTGGGGATAAAGGGGTCTTTTTCAAGATGGCAGCCAATGAATAGTGAAGTTCCCCAGGGGTCAGTGTTGGGACCATAACTGCTCATGTCATACTTTAATGATCTGGATGAAGGATCCGAGGACATTGTTGCTAAGTTTGCAAATGATACAAAGATAGATGGAGGAATGGGTGGTGTTGAGGAAGCAGGGAGGCTGCAAAAAGACTTGTACAGGCTAGCAGTGTGGATAAAGACGTGGCAGAGAGAATACGTTGTGGAAAAATGTGAGATTATGCACTTTGATAGGAAGAATAGAGGCAAGACTATTTTCTAAACAGGGAATGGCTTTGGAAATCTGAAGCACAAAGGGACTTGGGAATCCTAGTTCAGGATTCTTTAAAGGTTAACCTGCAGGTTTAATGGGCAGATAGGAAGGAAAGTTCATCCTTACCTGGTCTGGCCTACATGTGACTCCAGACCCACAGCAATGTGGTTGACCCATAACTGCCCTCTGGGCTATTAGGGATGGGCAATAAATGCTGCCTAGCCAGCAACGCCCTCATCCTTTGATTGAATAAAGAAAAAAAAATGCAATATTGGCATTCATTTGAAGGGGGCCAGAATACAAGAGCAGAGATGTCCTGCTGAGGGTGGAAAAGGCTCTGGTCAAACCATATTTGGAATATAGTGAGGGGTTTTGGGCCCCATATCTAAGGAAGGACGTGCTGGCATTGGACGGGGTCCAGAAGAGGTTTACAAGAATGATCCTGGGAATAAAGTGTCTGTTATGTGATTGATTGATTGATTGATTGATTGATTTGGTTTATTGTCATGTGCACCTAAGTACAGGACAAAGCATTGTTTGTGAGCAGTACAGGCCGATCATAATAAGCAAGGACGTACAGATCATTCAATGAAATGAAAATTTGGACAGAGTGAGGCACACAGGTTACACTGCACAGGGTGTGTGCGAGGCAAGATTAACATTAACAAGGTTCACATTATTTGAAATTAGAGAGTGTTTGAGCATTTTGGATCTGTGCTGGATTGAGTTTGGAGAGATAAAGGGGATCTGATTGAAATTTACAGATTACTGAGAGGCTTGGATGGAGTGAACATGGAGATGTTTCCCCTTGTAGGAGAGACTAGGGCCCAAGGGCACAGCCTCAGAGCAAAGGGACGGCCCTCTAGAACTGAGGTGACGAAGAATTTCTTCAGCCAGAGGGTGGTGACTCTGTGGAGCCCATTGCTGCAGAGGGCTGTGGAGGCCAAGTCATTGAGTGTATTTAAGACAGAAAAGTTCTTAATGAGTGAGGGGATGAAGAAAATGGGGAGGAGGCAGGAGAATGAGGTTGAGCAACATGTCAGCAATGATCAAAGTGTGGAGCAGACTCAGTGGGCTGAATGGCCTCATCCTGCTCCTATATCTTATGGATTATGGTTAGGTTGTACGTGGAAATGCCCTGGTGGGCATGGTATCGAGTGTTTCTGGATCGTTCCTAATCGATTGTTAAACCCCTCTGCTAACAGCAGATAGCAAAGTCTGGCATGTGAATCTTAGGTAACAAAGTGTGGAGCTGGATGAACACAGCAGGCCAAGCAGCATCTTAGGAGCACAAAAGCTGACGTTTCGGGCCTAGACCCTTCATCAGGGAGGGGAATGGGGAGAGGGTTCTGAAATAAATAGGGAGAGACGGAGAGGCAGATTATAAGATGGATAGAGGAGAAGATAGGTGGAGAGGAGAGTATAGGTGGGGAGGTAGGGAGGGGATAGGTCAGACCCGGGAGGATGGACAGGTCAAGGAGGCGGGATGAGGTTAGTAGGTAGGAAATGGAGGTGAGGCTTGAGGAGGGAGGAGGGGATAGGTGAGAGGAAGAACAGGTTAGGGAGGCGGGGACCAGCTGGGCTGGTTTTGGGAAGCAGTGGGGGTGGGGCCAAGCTGGGCTGGTTTTGGGATGCAGTTAGCAGAACAGTACTAATAAAGTGAAGACCAGCTTCTAATTATTTGTCCCTGCAATTTGATGACCATCACTGCAGAAAAGATATTGTTTAAAATGGTTCTATTAACTGTTTAAGTGCTGGTGAATGGAATTAGTTTCACTTGAAGTTGACACCTTCCTATTGGTTCAGTGCCCAAATGCATTGCCAGCGTGTAACTGAAATTTACGGGAGAATGTCTGACTTCAGCAGCTGAGCAGGAAAACTCACCTAGGCACAGAGTAGAAGAGAACGATAGCTTGGGTATGTTGGGTGTGTTGCTTCATTCTCTTTGCCTTTCAAACAGAAACATCTCCTTCCGGTTTACAACGAGAATCTTACTAGCTTTCCAAAAACCGGAAGGAGATGTTTCTGTTTGAAAGGCAAAGAGAATGAAGCAACACACCCAACATACCCAAGCTATCATTCTCTTCTACTCTGTGCCTAGGTGAGTTTTCCTGCTCAGCTGCTGAAGTCAGACATTCTCCCGTAAATTTCAGTTACACGCTGGCAATGCATTTGGGCACTGAACCAATAGGAAGGTGTCAACTTCAAGTGAAACTAATTCCATTCACCAGCACTTAAACAGTTAATAGAACCATTTTAAACAATACCTTTTCTGCAGTGATGGTCATCAAATTGCAGGGACAAATAATTAGAAGCTGGTCTTCACTTTATTAGTACTGTTCTGCCAGTTTGAAGCAAATATTAGCTGGAAGCTGAAGGCTGAGATAAGCTTGGATTTTGATTTAACACTTTCTAAAGACTTGACATCTGGTCTGTACCTTGCAGGGATTGAGTTTCTCATTATGATACGGCGGTGTCACACAGCAGCCCATCAGGAAGAACAACCCAGAACATCTCAACAATAAATATCTGACAGAGCTCACTGTGACAGCTGGGCTGCCACAGTTGTTACTTAAACTGATTGCTTTCATTTAAGCACAAAGTGCTTTATGTAAGCTGTCTGCTTACAGGTGCTAAAATTGATTTAGTTAGCATATTCTGACTGATTTATAGCTGTTATTGACACTAACTCCACTTGGTCTAGATTGTGTGCAAAGGCAAGACTGAATTATTGACCCTCTCCCACCAACACCAACCTCAACCAATCTGATTTATCATATTTGCTGGTCTCTTTAGTCTTTATCAGACAATGAATATAAAAATAATCTGTTTTGTTTTTGTGCAGCTTTTACACGTGGAGTTACAGAGTAATAGAGATACACAGAGCAGTAACAGACCCTTCGGTCCAACGCGTCCGTGCCAACCCAGATATCCTGAATTAATCTAATCCAATTTGCCAGCATTTGGCCCATATCCCTCTCAACCCTTCCTGTTCATATACCCATTCAGATGCCTTTTAATGTTGTAATTGTACCAGCCTCGACCACTTTCTCTGGCAGCTCATTCTATACACACATCACCCTCTGCTTGCTTCTTAGATCACCTTTAAATCTTCCCCTCTCACCTTAAACCTATGTTCTCTAGTTTTGGACTCCCCACCCCAGAGAAAAGACCTTGGCTATTCAACTCTATCCATGCCCCTAAAAATGTTATAAACCTCTATAACGCCACCCCTCAGCCTCTGACATTCCAGGGAAAATAGCCCCAGCACATTCAGCCTCTCCTCACAGCTCAAACCCTCCAATCTTGGCATTATCCTTAGAAATCTTTTCTGCACTCTTATAAGTTTAACATCTTTCCTATAGCAAGGAGTCTAGAACTGAATGCAGTATTCTAATTGCATCCTCACCAATGTCTGCACAACCTCAACATGACCTCCCAACCTCTATACTCAATCCACCAACCAATAATGGCAAGTATACTAAATACCTTCTTCACTATCCTATCTACCTGCGACTCCACTTTCAAGGAGCTATGAACCTGCACTTGAAGGTCTCTTTGTTCAGCAACACTCCCCAGGACCTTACCATTAAGTGTATAAGTCCTGCCTGATTTGCCTTTCCAAAGAACTAGCTAGTATTTGTTATAAAATCTTTCACAAAGGTGCCACAACGTGTTTAATGGATAATGAAACGCTGGGGCTATATCTTATGTTGGTGAAGGCTGAGTTGCGCAGTGTTTTTGGTGGGATTTCTGCGATGGGACGCCATTAGTTTACCTGTTGTATTTTGTTGAACCCCTGTAATAACTGCCTGCCCCACTCAGACACTGTCTGCCCACACTCATTACAGCCCCTATCTTACCAGAACAATGTGACAATAGATACCCATCAAAAGACCAGCTTTCCTTCCACCAGTGCCGTATTTGCGAGGCTGCTGTGCCCTTGGACAAGTGTTGGCAAACAGCCGTTGCCCCTCATCAGCTACACTTTGGCCCAGCAGCCGCAAATCCACACTGCCCATGGCACAGCACTGGCATGGTTAACCCTCCCTCACACATATGACCCCAACCCCTCACCCTCATTGCTGTTTAACCACCAGGTCACACAGTTTCCCTGTCCTCCACTACATTGCATCGAAAGACCCTGTATGAGCCGCTGCCACTCTGTCACCAGTGCCCATTGGATACCCATGGACTTTCATTGTTCACATGGGTGAACCTTACAGACAGACAAGCGGACGCGCAAGTCCAAATGAGAGCTTCTTTTATTCACAACGAAAGAGAACTCAAAAGAAACCAATGCAAGCTGTAAGTCACACCCACAACGCAAACTAAATGACAATCCATGATGGTTCTCTGTACCCCAGTTCCTATTTCCTAGAACCAGGGGTCAGTCAGGCTCTACCTGTTTTGTAGCATCCAACACAGCTGAGCTCTGTCATGAAGAAGGAACAGTTTCCTGCTCCCAATATCCTCATCCTCCTTCTCAGGTGACCCAGTTCATCAGCATCTAGCACATTGCCTCATCGCCTGCTCACCAGGGTGATCCAGCACAGACCAGTGCAAGTATGGTAGCTCAGTGGTTAGCACTGCTACCTCTCAGCACCAGGGTGCCATGCCCAATTCCAGACTCAGGTGACTGTCTGGAGTTTGCACATTCTCCTGGTGTCTGTGTGGGTTTTCTCTGGTATCCTCCCACAGCCCAAAGATGTGCAGACCAGGTGGATTTGCTGTGGGAAAAGTAGGGTTACAGTGGTAGAGTAGGAGGGTAGGTCTGGGTGTGATGCTCTTTGAAGCAGCAGTGTGGACTCAATGGGCCAAATGGCCTGCCTGCGCACTGTAGGGATTCTGTGATGTGCAACTTTAGCAGCCCCAAGGCCTACTCCACCACAGCCCTGGCCAATACATGGGATAGCATTGCCTTTCTGCTCCATATCGATCGGTGGTGGACGATCGTTTGTAATGGTCATAGTAGATAGACCTTGGCTCCAGTAACTGGCTTTGGAAGGCACCTAGACCCTCATTCACATCAGGGACACAAGAGGCTCCAAGCTTTAGGAGTCATAGCAGCTGCCACAGTACTTACTTGAGAAAGGATGTAATTGGAGGCAGTTCAGAGCAAGCTCATGAGACTAATCCTAGAGACAAAAGGCTTGTCTAGTGAGGGAGCACTGAGAGGTTTAGGCCCATGATCTCTGGAGTTTAGCAGAATGAGAGGAGGTCTAACTGAGTTTTATAGAATGCTGACGGGGATTGATAAAATAGATGTAGAGAGGCTGTTTCCCCTTGTGGGATAATCTCGAATGAGAGGTCATTGTCTGAGGCTAGAAGGTGGCAGATTTGAAACAGAGAAGAGAAGAAATTATCTCTCTCAAAGGGTCAGAAATCTGTGGAATTCACTCCCCAGAATGTGGTGGATGCTGGGACATGGAGTATATTTAAGGAGATACACAGATTTTTAATTAGTAATTAGTTGAAGGGTTATGGGGAGCAGACATGAAAGTGGGGTTGGGGCTGAGTTGAGATCAGCCATAATCATATTAAATGGTGGAGCAGCCTTGAGGGGCTGAATGGCCTCCTCCTGCTGCTGGTTCTAATGTTGTTATGAAATGGTACCAAAGGATGAATTTTAACGTGAAGGCTGGGAACCAGAAGGACCATGGTGCTACCAGTCCAGGGTTCCTGTAGCAGCAGGTGGATTAATTTACTACCTCCATGTGAGGCCGACTCTCTGAGATTGAGGCCTACCATCAGAAGGAGGACACTTTGAAGGTGTAGTCAGCTCAAATCATAACAGGAAGCCTATCAACAAATTACCATTGTTATTTGAAACTCTTATTCAGCTGTCCTGAATAGCTGTAAGTGTAGCATCAATTCTGCATCCAAAAATAGTTCCATTAAATGGCCATTAAACTTCAATTGTCTTTGTGGATGAAATCTAGCACCAAGGAAAATGGTTGAGATAGTTGGAGTCAGTTGCTTCAGTTCCAGGATATCTCTGCAGGATTTCCTCAGGGTAGTGTCCTGGGCCCAACCATCTTCAGCTGCTTCATCAGTGACCTTCCCTCCATCGTAAGGTCAGAAATGGGAGTGTTCACTGATGATTTACAGTTCCTTGGATACCGAAGCAGTCTATGTATTTGCAGCAAAACCAGGACAACATTCAAACCCAGCCTGGCAAATTCCCTGTGGACCACACAGACTCCAGACAACGACCACTTCCAACAAGAAAAATTCTTACCATTTCCCTTACAGATAGCAAGAACTGCAGATGCTGGAGTGTGAGATAGCACAGTGTGGATCTGGAGGAACACAGCAAGCCAGGCAGCATCAGAGGAGCAGGAACCTTGACGTTTTGGGTCGGGACCCTTTTGCCGAAAACTTTCCCTTGACACTCAATAGCATTGCCATAGCTGAACCCCACCCACCCTGCCTCATCATTATCCTGGGGGTTAACATTGACAAGAAACTCAACCGGACTCACCACACTAACACAGGAGCTACAAGAGTAGGCCAGAAGCTGGGAATACTGTGGTTGGTAACTCACCTCCTGACTCCTCAAAGCCTGTTCACCATCCACAAGACAAAACCCATGGAGTGTTTTGGAATACTTCCCACTTGCTTGGATGAGTGCAGCCCCAACAACACTCAACAAGCTTCCAGGACAAAGCATCCCAATTGATTGGCATTATATCTACAAACATTCACTCCCTCCATCACCGATGCTCAGTAGCAGCAGTGTGTACTGTCTACAAGATTCACTGCAGAAATTCAGCAAAGATCCTCAAACAGCCCCTTTCATCCAGAAGGACAAGGGCAGCCATACTTGGGACCACCACCACCTGCAAGTTCCCTCCAAGTCACTCACCATCCTGACTTGGAAATATATTGCTGTTCCTTCACTGTTGCTGGACCCAGTAGCCTCCCTAACTGCACAGCAAGTATCCCAGTGCCAAATAGACTACAGCAGTTAGAGAATATGGTTTCCTGCCAACTTCTCAAGGACAGTTAAGGATGAAGAACAAATGCTGGCCCAGCTAGAAAATTCACATCCCATTGAAAATAAAAAGAAAACTCAGGTGTATAAATTGGCTGCAATTATGTTTGCCTAAATAATTAATGACAGTATCATTGCACCTATCGCTCAGCGATTATACTTCAGAAAATTATTCATTCGCACTGAATTATTTTGTGCATCCTGCCGATGTGAGAAATGTCTTTTCTGTCTTTCTGTTAAATGGCTGACATTTGAGTTTACTGCTAACCTTCACATGTATACATTATGTATTTGAAGAAGGGAATGCTTCATGTCCTTGACTCTGTATCACCTTCAGCATGACACAATTGGCATGAAGTTAAATATAGAGATTCTTTCACACAACACTTAAAATATCATAGTACCTACGCACATAAGAAATATGAACAAAGGATAGACCTTAGGGAAACAAGTGGGAATGTTTAGGATCACATACATATTACCAGAGAGGAGGCATTTGCAACCTTAATTGCATTAAGGTGGATAAATCCCTTCGGCCTGATCAAGCCCATTCTCAGATGTTTGGGAAGCTAGGGAAGAAATTAGAGACGCCCTTACAGAGACTATTGCTTCATCTTTAGCCACTGGTGAAGTTCCGGAAGGTTGGATGTTGGCTAATGTTGTTCCGTTGTTTAAGAAAGGAAGTAAAGACAAGCCAGGGAACTACAGGCCAGTGAGCAAGTTAATGGAAAGGATACTGGTATGTACCTATCCAAATGTTTTTTCAAATGTTGCTATTGTAGTATGCAAGTTAATGGAAAGGATACTGAGGGACAGGATCACCAACATTTGGATAGTCCAGGTCTGATTAGGGATAGTCAGCATGGATTTGTTTACCGGAAGTCAGATCTGACAAATCTCCCAGAGTTTTTCAAAGAGGTAACTGAGAGGGTAGATGAGGGTAGGGCAGTGGATGTTGTCTATATGGAATTTAGTAAGGCTTTTGACAAGGTCCTGCATGGCAGGCTAGTCATGAAGGTTGGTTCACATGGGATCCAGGGACAGCTAGCTGATTGGATGAACTGATTCAATGGTAGGAAGCAGGAGCTGATGGTTGAAGGTTGAGCCTGTGGCTAGTGGTATGCCACAGGGTTGACGCTGGGACCAGTGTTATTTGTTATTTATATCAATGATCTAAAGTGAATGTACAAGGTATGGTTAGTAAGTTTATGGGAGGTATTGTTGATAGCAAGGAAATTACAGAGGGCTATTGATCAGATGGGGAAGTGGGCTGAGGATTAGTAAATGCAACTCAATACAGATAACTGTGAGGGGTGGCACTTTGGAAAGTCAAACCAAGGTAGGACTTACACAGTAAATGGTGAGGTTCTCAGGAGTGTTGTGGAACAGAGGGAGCCAGGAGTACAAGTACATAGTTCATTGAAGGTGAAATCACAGGTAGACAGGGTGGTGAAGAATGCTGGCCTTCGTCGGTTGAAGCATTGAGTTTAGAAGCTGGAATGTTATGTTACAGTTGTACTAGTCATTGCTGAGGCCACACTTGGAGTATTGTACACAGTTTTGGTCCCCCTGTTATATAGTTAAACTGGAAATTGTGCAATGAAGAATTACGAGGCTGTTGCCAGGGCTAGGAGCCTGGGTTATAGGGAGAGGTTGGCCAGGATAGGACTTTATTCCTTGGAATGTGGGCGAATGAGGGGCGGCCTTATTGAGGTGAATAAAGTCATGAGGGGCATAGATAGGATGAATGTATATGGTCTTTTTCCCAGGGATGAGGAATTGAAAACTAGAGGGTACAGGTTTAAGGTGAGAGGGGAAAGATTTAAGAAGGACCTGAGGGGAAACTTCTTCACACAGAACGTGGTGAGCATATGGAATGGGCTGCTGGAGAAAGTGGTTGATGCAGCTACAATAGCAACATTTGAAAAAAACATTTGGATAGGTACATGGATGTGAAGGGTTGAGAGGGAAATGGACCAAATGCAGGCAATTGGGATGTGCTGAGTGGGTGCCATGGCCAGCATGGATCAGTTTGGGCCGAAGAGCCTGTCTCTATGCTGTATGACTCTATGACTCTTTTGACCTTTTTCTCCCTTCTCTACCATTCATTAAAACATAGGAAATAGGAACAGAAGTTGGATATTCAGTTCCTCAAGTCTGCTGTGCCATTAAATATGATAACAGATGATCCTCAATTTCAATGCTATACATTCTCTGTTACCCCAAACACCATGATACGGCCAGTGCCTGCAAACCCATTTCTTTCTTTCTTAACGACATACAGTGCCTTGGCCTCCACAGGCTTTAATTGTAAGGAAGTTTTGTAAGTTCACTACCTTCTAAATGAAGAAATATTATCTCATCTCAGTCCTCAGTGGCCATGCCCATTTGGTGAGACTGTGGGCCCTTATCCTGGACCCTCCCAGAGACTGGGAAACATCACTGCCTCCAGTTTCTCCAGCTCTGTCAGAATTTTATCAATTTCAAAAAGCATGTCCTCTCATTCTTCTAAATTCCAGGGATTTATGGGTCCCATCTACCCAGTCTCTCCCCATACAACAATCCTGCATCTTGTCAGTTAGTCTGGTGAACCTATGCTAATCTCAAAGGTACAGTTACTGTATTCAAATTAGACACAAACGTTCGATAAAATCCACAACTTCCCAAAACCTCATTGTCTCTTGTTTTCGGGAGAGGGAAGCCAATTAAAGCTTTTACTTTTGCCCTTCTGGGTAACTCATGTCATGGAGATAAATCAGAGTTAACATTTCGGGTCCATTCTGAAGAAGGGTCACTGAACCTGAAACATTAACTCTGATTTGTCTCGGCAGATGCTGCCAGACCTGAAGAACTTTTCCAGCAATTTCTGTTTTTATTTCTGATGTAAATTTATCATAATCTCCCTGCTGTTATATTCTATGCTCTTACTTTTAAATTCTCACATACTGTATGATTTATTAACAGTTCTCTCTATCTCTCCCTCAGAACAATACAATAGTGAATTTTTAGAAAAGTACACCCTCAGCAAGCAAGCACCATGCCCCTTTCCTATTATTCCTTGCTCAACTTTGGTAGCAATATTATTCACTCTTTTAAAGGAATCATTTTACAACCAACTCTTTTGGCTGAGGGTCTTTGGATATTGGTGGGATGAGGAGAGCTCTAAACCAAGCAGCTTGCACTCCGGCTGTCCAACATTCCTCAGAATAATTACAACAGCTAAGAACACCATATGCTTTATCAATAGCTCTCTCCACCTGTCTTGCTACCTTTAATGACTCATGAACACATATACACCTGTGCCTCTCTGCTCCTACACCCTCTTTGGAATGGTACATAGAACATGGAACATTACAGCACAGTACAGGCCCTTCGGCCCTCGATGTTGTGCCGACCTGTCATACCGATGTCAAGCCCATCTAATTTACGCTATTCCATGTACGTCCATATGCTTGCCCAATGACGACTTAAATGTACCTAAAGTTGGCGAATCCACTACCGTTGCAGGCAAAGCGTTCCATTCCCTTACTACTCTCTGAGTAAAGAAACTACCTCTGACATCTGTCCTATATCTTTCACCCCTCAATTTAAAGCTCTGCCCCCTCGTGCTCGCTATCACCATCCTAGGAAAAAGGCTCTCCCTATCCACCCTATCTAACCCTCTGATTATTTTATATGTTTCAATTAATTCACCTCTCAACCTTCTTCTCTCTAATGAAAACAGCCTCAAGTCCCTCAGCCTTTCCTCGCAAGAGCTTCCCTAGTAAATCTCCTCTGCACCCTTTCCAAAGCTTCCACATCCTTCTTATAATGCGGTGACTAGAACTGTGCACAATACTCCAAGTGCGGCCGCACCAGAGTTTTGTACAGCTTCACCATAACCTCTTGGTTCCGGAACTCGATCCCTCTATTAATAAAAGCTAAAACACTGTATGCCTTCTGAACAGCCCTGTCAACGTGGGTGGCAACTTCCAAGGATCTGTGTACATGGACACCGAGATCTCTCTCCTCATCTACTCTACTAAGAGTCTTACCATTAGCCCTGTACTTTGCCTTCTGGTTACTCCTACCAAAGTGCATCACCTCACACTTGTCTGCATTAAACTCCATTTGCCACCTCTCAGCCCAGCTCTGCAGCTTACCTATGTCTCTCTGCAACCTACAGCATCCTTCATCACAATCCACAACTCCACCAACCTTAGTGTCGTCTGCAAATTTACTAACCCATCCTTCTACACCCTCATCCAGGTCATTTATAAAAATGACAAACAGCAGTGGACCCAACACCGACCCTTGCGGTACACCACCAGTAACTGGTCTCCAGGATGAACATTTCCCATCAACTACCACCCTCTGTCTTCTTTCAGCAAGCCAATTTCCGATCCAAACTGCTATATCTCCCACAATTCCATTCCTCCGCATTTTGTGCAATAGCCTACGTGGGGAACCTTATCGAACGCCTTGCTCAAATCCATATCCACCACATCAATCGGCTTACTCTCATCTACCTGTTTGGTCACCTTCTCAAAGAACTCAATAAGGTTTGTGAGGCACGACCTATCCTTCACAAAACCGTGCTGACTATCCCTAATCAATTTATTCTTTTCTAGATGATTATAAATCCTATCCCTTATAACCTTTTCCAACACTTTACCAACAACTGAGGTAAGGCTCACTGGTCTATAATTACCAGGGTTGTCTCTATTCCGCTTCTTGAACAGGGGAACCAGATTTGCTATCCTCCAATCATCTGGCACTATTCCTGTAGACAATGACGAGTTAAGAATCAATGCCAAAGGCTCGGCAATCTCCTCCCTGGCTTCCCAGAGGATCCTCGGATAAATCCTATCCGGCCCAGGGGACTTATCTATCTTCACCCTCTGGAGGATTTCTAATACCTCTTCCTGGTGTACCTCAATCCCACCTAGTCTAGTAACCTGTATCTCAGTATTCTCCTCGACAACATTGTCATTTTCTAGAGTGAATACTGTTGAAAAATATTCATTTAGCGCTTCCCCTATCTCATTGACTCCACACACAACTTACCACTACTATCCTTGACTGGGCCTAATCTTACTTTCGTCATTCTTTTATTCCTTAAATACCTATAGAAAGCCTTAGGGTTTACCCTGATCCTATCAGCCAACATCTTCTCATGTCTCCTCCTGGCTATTCTGAGCTCTCTCTTTAAGTCTTTCCTGGCTACCTCGTAGCCCTCAAATGCCCTAACTGAGCCTTCACATCTCATCCTAACATAAGCTGCCTTCTTCCTCTTGACCAGAGATTCCACCTCCTTCATAAACCACGGCTCCCGCGCTCTACAGCTTCCTCCCTGCCTGAGAGGTACATACTTATCTAGGATACACAGGAGCTTTTCCTTGAATAAGCTTCACATTTCTAATGTGCCCATCCCCTGCAGTTTCCTTCCCCATCCTCTGCTCCCTAAATCTTGCCTAATCTCATCGTAATTGCCTTTCCCCTAGCTATAACTCTTCCCAGTGGTCTACACCTATCCCTTTCCAACACTAAAGTAAACATAACAGAATTGTGATCGCTATCACCAAAGTGCACACCTACTTCCAAATCTAACACCTGGCCAGGCTCATTACCCAGTACCAAATCTAATGTGGCTTCACCCCTTGTTGGCGTATCTACATACTGTGTCAGGAAGCCCTCCTGCACACACTGGACAAAAACTGGCCCATCTCTCGTACTCGAACTATAGTGTTCCCAGTCAATATTTGGAAAGTTGAAGTCCCCCATGACAACTACCCTGTCTCTCTCACTCCTATTGAGAATCATCTTTGCTATCCTTTCCTCTACATCTCTGGAACTATTTGGAGGCCTATAGAAAACTCCCAACAGGGTGACCTCTCCTTTCCTGTTTCTAACCTCAGCCCATACTACCTCAGTTGACCAGTCCCCAAACATCCTTTCTGCAACTGTAATACTGTCCTTGACCAACAATGCCACACCTCACCCCATTTTACCATCTTCTCTGTTCTTACTGAAACATCTAAATCCCGGAACCTGCAACAACCATTCCTGTCCCTACTCTATCCATGTCTCCGAAATGGCCACAACATCGAAGTCCCAGGTACCAACCCATGCTGCAAGTTCACCACCTTATTCCAGATGCTCCTGGCATTGAAGTAGGCACACTTCAAACCAATTTTTTGCTTGCCGGTGCCATCATTTCATATTGTCTTCCACACATGCTTTGTATTAAAGTGCATCACCTGACACTTCTCCACATTTCACTTCAACTGGCAGCTATTTGCTCACTTTATCAACTTGCCAAATGTCCTTTTGAAGTTCTACACTGTCCCCCTTGCAGTTTACAACTCTCCAGAGTTTGTGTCATTCACAAGTTTGAAATTGTCCTCTGCACGCCATGATCTAGGTTATTTCCATATACTACAGAAAAAACACCATTACTCACACTCGAGGAATACCACCACCAACTTTCTTCCACCCTGAAAAATATCCATTCACAATTGCATTCTGTTTAATATCTTTCTGTCAATGGTATATCCACACCATCTCCCCAGTTTATTGAGGGAACCATCACCTCCCTCCAGTCATACTGTATTTTATGCCTTTTGAAATTTCACCATAAGGTCAAACCTCTCTGTTACTGCTGCAAAAAATACAGCAAGTTAGCTCGACACAGTTTTCCCGAAACAAATGAGGTAGCGCAGCTATAACTCTATTCATTAATTGTTGGAGTGTGGCTGGAGTGTTGGTAAATCCAAATGGCATTACCCAACGTTGGTATGAACCACTGGATGTGACAAATGCAGGAATCTCCTTAGCTCTTGTTGTCAGGGGTACTTGCCTGTCCCTTTAACAAATCAATGTTAGATAACACACTACCAGCCCTATCAATGCAACCTTCCAGCCTTGGAATAAAGTATAAATCCATCTTTGTGACCATATCCACTTTCCTATAATCTACACAGAATCTAATTAAACTGTCTGGTTCAGGACCCAATACCACAGCAGAGCTCCAATTACTTTGACTTGGTTTGATCAATTGACTCCCCAACAAGTGTTGAATTTCCTTTGTTACTTTAACCTGTTTGCCTGGGTTTAACCATTATGAATCAGAGATAATGGGAACTGCAGATGCTGGAGAATTCCAAGATAATAAAATGTGAGGCTGGATGAATACAGCAGGCCAAGCAGCATCTCGGGAGCACAAAAGCTGACGTTTCGGGCCTAGACCCTTCATCAGAGAGGGGGATGGGGTGAGGGTTCTGGAATAAATAGGGAGAGAGGGGGAGGCGGACTGAAGATGTCAGAGATAATGGGAACTGCACCTGCATTCCGCATGTAGATGGCCTCAAGGCCCTCCGCTTCTTCCTGTCCCACAGGCCCGACGAGTCCCCCTCACCGACACCCTCATCCGCCTAGCCGAACTCGTCCTCACCCTCAACAACTTCTCTTTTGACTCCTCCCACTTCCTACAGACTAAGGGGGTGGCCATGGGCACCCGCATGGGCCCCAGCTATGCCTGCCTCTTTGTAGGTTACGTGGAACAGTCCCTCTTCCGCACCTAAACAGGCCCCAAACCCCACCTCTTCCTCGGGTACGTTGATGACTGTATCGGCGCCGCCTCATGCTCCCCAGAGGAGCTCGAACAGTTCATCCACTTCACCAACACCTTCCACCCCAACCTTCAGTTCACCTGGGCCATCTCCAGCATATCCCTCACCTTCCTGGGCCTCTCAGTCTCCATCTCAGGCAACCAGCTTGTAACTGATGTCCATTTCAAGCCCACCGACTCCCACAGCTACCTAGAATACACCTCCTCCCACCCACCCTCCTGCAAAAATTCCATCCCCTATTCCCAATTCCTCCGCCTCCGCCGCATCTGCTCCCACGACAAGACATTCCACTCCCGCACATCCCAGATGTCCAAGTTCTTCAAGGACCGCAACTTTCCCCCCACAGTGATCGAGAACGCCCTCGACCGCGTCTCCCACATTTCCCGCAGCACGTCCCTCACACCCCGCCCCCGCCACAACCGCTCTAAGACAATCCCCCTCATTCTCACACACCACCCCACCAACCTCCGGATACAACGCATCATCCTCCGACACTTCCGCCATCTACAATCCGACCCCACCACCCAAGACATTTTTCCATCCCCACCCCGTCGGCTTTCCGGAGAGACCACTCTCTCCGTGACTCCCTTGTTCGCTCCACACTGCCCTCCAACCCCACCACACCCGGCACCTACCCCTGCAACCGCAGGAAATGCTACACTTGCCCCCACACCTCCCCCCTCACCCCTATCCCAGGCCCCAAGATGACATTCCACATTAAGCAGATGTTCACCTGCACATCTGCCAATGTGGTATACTGCATCCACTGTACCCGATGTGGCTTCCTCTACATTGGGGAAACCAAGCGGAGGCTTGGAGACCGCTTTGCAGAACACCTCCTCTCAGTTCGCAACAAACTACTGCACCTCCCAGTCGCAAACCATTTCCACTCCCCCTCCCATTCTTTAGATGACATGTCCATCATGGGCCTCTTGCAGTGCCACAATGATGCCACCCGAAGGTTGCAGGAACAGCAACTCATATTCTGCCTGGGAACCCTGCAGCCTAATGGTATCAATGTGGACTTCACCAGTTTCAAAATCTCCCCTTCCCCAACTGCATCCCTAAACCAGCCCAGTTCGTCCCCTCCCCCCACTGCACCACACAACCAGCCCAGTTCTTCCCCTCCACCCACTGCATCCCAAAACCAGTCCAACCTGTCTCCGCCTCCCTAACCTGTTCTTCCTCTCACCCATCCCTTCCTCCCACCCCAAGCCGCACTCCCATCTACCTACTAACCTCATCCCACCTCCTTGACCTGTCCGTCTTCCCTGGACTGACCTATCCCCTCCCTCCCTCCCCACCTATACTCTCTCCACGAATCTTCTTTACTCTCCATCTTCGGTCCGCCTCCCCCTCTCTCCCTATTTATTCCAGAACCCTCACCCCATCCCCCTCTTTGATGAAGGGTCTAGGTCCGAAACGTCAGCTTTTGTGCTCCTGAGATGCTGCTTGGCCTGCTGTGTTCATCCAGCCTCACATTTTGTTGTCAACATTAGCACGATCAGCATTGTTTGATACTAGAGAGTCCATTCATCAGTCTAATAGTTGCTGGAAAAAAGCTGTTTTTGTGCCTGATGATGCATGTGTTCAGGCTTAGACCATAAGACCATAATACATAGGAGTGGAAGTAAGGCCATTTGGCCCATCAAGTCCACTCTGCCATTTAAATCATGGCTGATGGGTATTTCAACACCACTTCCCTGCACTCCCCCCCCGTAGCCCTTGATTCCTTTTGAGATCAAGAATTTGTCGATCTCTGCCTTGAAGGCATCCAACGTCCCAGCCTCCACTGCACTCCATGGCAATGAATTCCACAAGCCCACCACTCTCTGGCTGAAGAAATGCGGTCTCATTTCAGTTTTAAATTTACCTCCTCTAATTTTAAGGCTGTGCCCACGGGTCCTAGTCTCCCCGCCTAATGGAAACAACTTCCTATCGTCCACCCCTTCTAAGCCATACATTATCTTGTAAGTTTCTATTAGATCTCCCCTCAACCTTCTAAACTCTAATGAGTACAATCCCAGGATCCTTAGATGTTCTGCCTGATGAAAGAGGCTGTAGGAGATCATTACCAGGGAGTGATGGGTCTTTGATGATGTTGGCAGCCTTTCTGCAGCAGCGAGCCCTGTAAATGGAGTCCATGGATGGAAAGTTGATTTCTGTGATGGTCTGGGCTGCACACACTACCCTCTGTAGTTTCTTACGGTCCTGGACAGAGCAGTTTCCATACCAAGCCATTATGCACCTGGACAGTATGCACTCAATGGTGCATCTGCCGAAGTTGGTGAGAGACCTTATGCACATCCCAAATTTCCTGAGCCACCTGAGGAAGAAGAGGTATTGAGTTCAAGTACATAATTCGTTGAAAGCAGTGTCACAGGTGGGCAGGGCAGTGATGAAGGCATTTAACATACTGACCTTCATTGGGTTGAGGCATTGAGTTCAGAAGTTGGGATGTTATGTTACAGTTGTATAAGTTGTTGGTGAGGCCACACTTGGAGTATTGTGTACAGGTTTGGTCCCCCTGTTATAGGAAACACATTGTTAAACTGAAAAGTGTGCAAAGAAGATTTATAAGGATGTTGCCAAGGCTAGCAGGCCTGGGTTATAGGGAGAGGTTGGCCAGGATAGGACTTTATTCCTTGGAATGTGAGACCTTATTGAGGTGTATAAAATCATGAGGGGCATAGATAGGATTAATACATATAGTCTTTTTCCCAGGGATGGGGAATTGAAAACTAGAGGGCATAGGTTTAAGGTGAGAGAGAAAAGATTTAACTTCTTCACACAGAGAGTGATGCATATATGGAATGGGCTGCTGGAGAAAGTGGTTGAAGCAGATACAACAGTAACATTTTTAAAAAAAAATTTGGATTAGTACTTGATAGGAAGTGTTTAGAGGGAAATGGACCAAATGCAGGCAGTTGGAACGAGCTGAGTGGCCACCACGGTCAGCATGGACCAGTTTCAGCCAAAAGGCCTGTTTCCATGCTGTATTACTCTCTGATTCTATGCCTCTGTGATTCTCTGACTCCTGGGGAATCATTGGTTCTTAAACTCTTGTGTTTATTAAAATATTAAATATTTGCTGACAAAAGCTTTATGTTCTTCATTCTTATCAGATATGTACTTGCCCTTTATTCCTGGTGTGCAAAAGGAATGTAAGAAAGACAGTATTACAATAATCATGGGGCACCTCAATATGCAGGTGTACTGGGCAGGTAGTGGATCCCAAGAAAAGAAATTCATGGAATGTCTATGAAATGGTTTTCTGGAGCAGCTTGTTGTAGAGCCCACTTGGGAACAGGGTAATTCTGGTTGTGGTGATGTGTGATGAGGCAGACTTAGAAACATGGGAGTGGAGCTTAAGGGGAAGGAACCCCTAGGGGGCAGTGACCATAATATGATAGAATTCACCCTGCAGTATGAGAGGGAGAAGATGGAATTGGATGTAACGGTCTTACAATTGAGTAAAGGTAACTGCAGAGACATGAGGGAGGAGCTGATCAGAATCAATGATTAGTTCTTCTGCCAACATTGAAAAAGAGTTTGTTATCATTGCACCACGACATAAAGCCCTCTATCTACTTTCTGTACTCTGACTCATTGTTGCTTGTTATCTATCCTCCCCCAGTGGGATAGTGAACTTGTAGATGGTACTCATTTGTGATTTGGTAACACAGCCAAGGGCAGACAAGGAGTGCAGTAGGGAGCTGTGAATGATCCTTGGGAGGTGGTTCCAAAGGGGTCGGATCTCCAGCGTTGAGTGTTATAGTGGAGGGGGTGCAGTTCCCTTTCCTCATTGATTGCTGTCTGTGGGTCAGAAAGCTGAGGATCCAGTTACAGAGGGAGAGGTTGAAAATGCCAGTGTATGCCTCCACCTGGTGTTCCACACAGGATCTAAGTGTACAGGTGGGGATACTGTCTGGGCCCACCACTGTCCTTCAGCTGACTCCCAGGAAGGCTGGTTTGACATCTACAGCAGTGACCGCTGTCACAGAGATGTCTGGGACTGTGGGGGTAGGTGTCACCATGCTGCTGGTGTTCTGCTCGAACCGGGCATAGAAAGCATTAAGTGCATCAGGGAGAGATATGTCATTGTCTGCTTTCTTGCTCTGCTTCGTTTTGTATCCCATCATGTTGTTTAGGCCTTGCCACAGGTGGCAGGTATCTGTATGGTTGGTCTGGTCCTCTAATTTGGTCTGATACTGCCTGTTGTCATCTCTGATGGCTTTGGGGATGCCATATCAGGATCTTCTGTATAAGTCTGGGTCTTCCAACTTTAATACTGCACTCCTGGTCTTCAGTAGGGAGTGAATTTCCTGATTCATCCAAGGTTTGTAGCTGAGAAACACCTGGATTGACCTCTTTGACACACAGTCCTCCATCCACTTGCTAACGAAATCCATGGTGATGGTGGTGTGCTTGTCTAGGTGTTTCACTGAGCACTTGAACATGATTCAGTCCACCGATTCCAAGCAGTCCCTGAGATGGTCTGCTGCTGCCTCGAACCAGCACTGTACTACTTTCTGTGAAGGATTCTCCCGCTTTGGCTTCTGTTTGTAAGCTGGGAGGAAGAACACAGTGCTGTGATCTGATTTTCCAAAGTGTGGACAGAGGACGGAGTGGTAGGCATCATTAATGGTTGTGTAGCAGTGGTCCAGGATGTTCGGTTCCCCTGGTGGGGCAGGAGATGTGTAGATGGTATTTTGGCAGCTCCATCTTGAGGTTGGCTTGGTTGAAGTCACCAGGAACAGTTAATAAGACCTTAGGGAATTTCACCTCCACTGTTTTTGTCAAGGTGTAAATTTCATTCAGGAGATTGGCATTGGAGGCAGCCTAGATCAGGGTCACCTGGCTGATCCCCGGCCTGGAGAAACTGCCTTATGACCGTGGTTAGCAATGTAGGAATTAGGAGCAGGTGTGACCACTCCAGCCTCTTGAGCCCACTCACCATTTAACATGATCGTAGCTCATCTTATGCTGGCCTCAACTCCACTCTCCTACCTACTCCCCACAGCCCCTTATTCCGCTTTTCATCAGAAATATATGGATTTCTTCCTTGAATCTGTTGATTGATTCTGCATCCACTGTACTCTGGGGCAGCAAGTTTCAGATTCACAGCCCTCAGAGAGAAGTAGTTTCTCCTCAGCTCAGTTTTGAACCTACCTCCTCTCAGTCTATATCTACGCCGTCTTGTTCCAGACTGTCCCACATAGGGGACAATCTGTTCATTGTCCACCTTATCAATCCCCTTAGAATTTTATGCACCTCAATCAGTTTCCCCTTATTGTTCTGAACTACAGTGAGTACAAGCCCAAACTAGTCAAAAGTTCCTCGTACAACAGCCCTTTCATCCCTGGAATCAACCTGGTGAACCTCCACTGAACTTCCTCCGGTGACACTATATCCTTCCTCAAGTAAGGAGACCAAAACTGAACACGATATTCCGGATGTAGTCTCACCAATGCCTTCCTTAATTATGTAACACTTCTTTGAGTAGATTGGGCTGGTACTCATTGGCGTTTGAAAGAATGAGAGGAAAACTTCTTGAAACATAACTCTTGGGGGTTTGTCACTGTAGAGAGGTTATTTCCCCTTGTAGGAGAGTCTGGGATCAGACAGCATCATCTCAAGCAAAGTAGTTGCTCAGCAGGGACAGGGATGAGAATGAATTGCCTTCCTCAGAAGGTAGTAAATCTGTGAAATGTGTTACTGCAAAGGTTTGTCAAGGCTGGATCATCAAGTATTTTGAAGGTTGAAACAGACAGAGTTTTAAAATCGTAAGGAAATGAAGGGGTGTGGGGAAAAGACTGGTTCGTGGAGTTGAGGATTATCAGATCAGCCATGACCTTATTGAAAGTTGGAGCAGACTCACTGGGCTGAATGGCCTACTTCTGTTTCTACATCTCAGAGGCCCCATGTACGATATGAAAAATGTAAGAGGACACTCATATCTGTTTCTGATGGATGTTGATGCTTGTTCACAAGCAGTTACAAACTGGAAATCATTGCAAGGTTTCAAACAGAGGCCAGAGCTTTTGTCCGTAACTCTCCAGACCATGGAAGTAGAGTCCCACTCAGCATCTTCGAAGATTTAGATTTGATTCTGAACATCATAAATAGGGATTCTTACTT
Organism: Stegostoma tigrinum; assembly: GCF_030684315.1. Lineage (NCBI taxonomy): Eukaryota > Metazoa > Chordata > Chondrichthyes > Orectolobiformes > Stegostomatidae > Stegostoma > Stegostoma tigrinum. The sequence continues at coordinate 77,122,874 of NC_081367.1, read as the reverse complement.
TAAGAGCTTACTATTCAAGTATAGGCTCTTTAATGAAAAAGTATTGATGTGGGTAAATTAGGCAAACATGTCTATGATAATCATAGAATTATACAGGACAGGAGAGGACCCTCAAACAAACTGAAAAGCCCAATTTAACTTTGCGTGCGCTGTACTGATACCTGGAAGTGGACACCAAGGACACTGTGTACCATTGGTAGATCGTCTTTGGTTTCAAGATAACAGGTATTATGGTATTTTACTTGCACATTAAGAATATTTCTGCGAACAACTCTGAAGACCAAGATGGAAGTGAAATGCAGATCAGTTACTGCCTCCATATTGGAAAAAGTGTTTGTATGATCGTATCACACTGTCACAAGAGGAAACAGCAGAACAAAGATAATGAGAGGCATAGATAGAGTCGATAGCCAGAGACTATTTCCCAGGGCAGAAATGGCTAGCACGAGGGGTCATAGTTTTAAGCTGGTTGGTGGAAAGTATAGAGGGGATGTCAGAGGCAGGTTCTTTACGCAGAGAGTTGTGAGAACATGGAATGCGTTGCCAGCAGCAGTTGTGGAAGCAAGGTCATTGGGGTCATTTAAGAGACTGCTGGACATGCATATGGTCACAGAAATTTGAGGGTGCATCCATGAGGATCAATGGTCGGCACAACATTGTGGGCTGAAGGGCCTGTTCTGTGCTGTACTGTTCTATGTTCTATGTTCTAAAGATTTAAATATTGAATCTCACGACTATGCTGATGAATTCGCAACTGAAATCAATAAGCATGTTAATGGTCTGCTAAAGTAGGTCTTATACAGGGAACTGAAGAATAGCCCTCATGCCCCAGATGGTTTTTGGAGTGCTGATCATTTTTGCAATTGTATTGGACATGTAATCACTCAGATCCATAAGCTGCCTTTATTCCTTTAAGTACATTTTAACAGAGAATGGCTACTGGTAAGAAAAGGCCGTGGTAATCTCTCTGTATAATAACATATTCAGTAAGCACAAATTGCATTTGACTGGAAGTTATGATTTGCACTGAGTACTCTCTGTGAAGACCCACTGGGGTCTCCCTACTTGTATAAAATGTGATCTCAGTCCCTGGTGCGGGACGCAGTATTCAGTGTGGAACAGTTGTAGTTTAAAAGCTGAATGCTGTGATCAGTATGTATCCTACTATACTGCCCACATTCAGTCAGGGCTGCACTGCTTCCTGTTACAGCCATTTCTCTGCAGGGTTTATTCATTTATATGCAAATAATCCAATCACATTCAGACCCATTTTAAAACAAGGATGGAATATTTTTGATGTGTTAAGTCCTATTATGTATTATGTACCACTGAAACGTGTTCATATTATCCAAACAGAAGTAAAATCTTACTTAGATGCACTTCTCCTCCCCCAGAGAAAGAAGTTCACACGCCCGTAGTCTGGCCACAATATTTAAAATAAGTGCTGGTGAAGATAGATCCCATCCTTCAAATAGCTGCAGACAATGTGATGATTTTGACTTGTTCCACATTGACACAGTCAGTCAAGAGTGTAGCAATGAAGATCATCATGACTCACATCCTTCTGGCAAAGTTACTAAAGCTCCTGATCTCTAATGTGGTCAGTGGCTCAGCCTTTGAGGACTCCGATAACTCAATGATTTTACTTTCTTACAGAGCCAGGGGAGGACCTAAAGGGGCGAAGTTTTAGCTCTGAAATGGTGTCAAAGTCAGAAGGCAAAGAGAAAGGCGCTCATGGTGTTTCTGGAGAACCGATCAAATCTCAGGAATGGGATGGGAGCCCAAGGCCACCAGCGCCAGTGACGAGTCGAATGGGGATGTCCGCAGTCAGCCCGACTCAGTTAGCGGGACACAGCAGCTCTGAGACCACACAGCCAGGTAAGGGGCTGTCAAACCACTATCAACACTGGCACACTGTGACTTCACTGACCCTTTCAATTCCTTTACAGTTCCCATGTGCCAATCCTTTTAAAGCATACATCTACAAACTTTGCTGCTATAACAAGTGATCCTCAGTCCAAACTGATTCTCAGTAAAATACCCTAAAAAGTAATGTTCAAGGATGATCTGACATTATTGACGAGTTTTCTTGGGTTCAACATCCGAGATTGATGTTATCAACAAATACTTACCCTTCATTGTTAGACTAGTATTGAAGTAACAGATACAGCATCCAACAGAAAACTCTGGCTTTTAGCCCCATAGGCTTGATAGAGTTCTGAAGGTGGTCCATTAACAAAACACTGCTGGGCTGTAAAATGGTAAGTTGATTAATAAACAGAAGATGGATTTACATTAGTTACGACAAGTTGCTTGAAAATTACATTTCACGTCAGGGCTTCATTACAGAATCACAAGATTGTTACAGCGCAGAAAGAGTCCATTTGGCCCATTGTGCTTGTACTACCTCCTGAGGCGACACGGTGGCTCAGTGATTAGCACTGCTGCCTCACAGCACCAGGCACCTGGGTGTGATTCTATCCTCGGGCAACTGGCTGTGTGGAGTATGTACATCCTCCCTGTGTCTGCATGGGTTTCCTCCCAGAGCCCAAAGATGTGCAGGTTAGGATGGTTTGGCCACAATAATTTACTCCTTAGACCCCAGGGACAAGCAGGCTAGGTGGGTTAGCCATGGGACAATGGAGAGTTACAGAGATAGAGTAGGACTGTGGGTTTGGGTGGGATGCTCTTCAGATGGTCAGTGTACACTTGATGGGCCAAATGGCTTCTTTCCACACTGTCAGAATTCTATGAAATGAATGCCATCACTTACTGCCTTTTCCCCATACCTTTGGTCACTATTTCAACCCAAATAATGATCAAACTCCCTCTTGAAAGTTTCCATTTAACCTGCCTCCACCACATTTCCAGGCAGTGTATTCCAGACCCTAGCTACTTACTGAGTGAAGAACTATTTTTCTGGCAGCACCTCTGGGTGCCTCTAGCTCCTTGTCACTTTGATAGAAAGTTCCGAAGAAGTACGAGAATATAAGGTAATCTGATTCCTTTATTCATTCACAGGATGAGGGTGTGGAGATTAGGCAGCATTTATTGCCCATCCCTAATTGCCCAGAGGGCAGTTAAGAGTAAACAACATTGCTGTGGGTCTGGAGTCACATGTAGTCCAGACCAGGCCAGAGAAGGATGCCGTTTCCTTCCCTAAGCAGTATTAATGAACCAGATGGGTTTTCCTGATAATTGATTCACAAACATCATTAGATTGTTTATTCCAAATATTTTACTGAATTCAAATTCCACCATGTGCCGTGACAGGATTTGAACCCAGGCCCCCTGATCATTACCTGGGCTAAGCCATTGTATCTGCCTTGAACAAGCCACCTACCTCTCCAGATCATCTTTACTGAGAAAATTATCTTTACTGCCTGTCTTTTTCACTGATTTACTGTTCTAACCGTGTGGAATATTAGAAATGTAATTACAGTGTTGTACTGTCCCTTTCCCAAAAAATATATTCTGGCTCTCTGTTGCGTGGTCATCCTGGTCCTTCCCCACAATATCCCCAGCACCTGTGCCTCCCCTAATGCCTCTGTAAGGTGCTGTAACGGGTCCCTTTCGGAATGGCAGGCAGTGACCAGTGGGGTACCACAAGGTTCGATGCTGGGACCGCAGCTGTTTACGATATATATTAATGATATAGATGAGGGCATTAAAAGTAATAGTAGCAAATTTCCTGATGACACAAAGCTGGGTGGCAGTGTGAAATGTGAGGAGGATGTTATGAGAATACAGGGTGACTTGGACAGGCTAGGTGAGTGGACGGATGCATGGCAGATGCAGTTTAATGAGGATAAATGTGTGGTTATCCACTTTGGTGGCAAGAACAGGAAGGCAGATTACTATCTCAATGGAGTCAAGTTAGGTCAAGGGGAAGCACAACGAGATCTAGGTGTTCTTGTACATCAGTCAATGAAAGCAAGCATGCAGGTACAGCAGGCAGTGAAGAAAACTAATAGCATGCTGGCCTTCATAACAAGAGGAATTGAGTACAGGAGCAAAGAGGTCCTTCTGCAGCTATACAGAGCCCTGGTGAGACCGCACCTGGAGTATTGTGTGTAGTTTTGGTCTCCAAATTTGAGGAAGGACATTCTTGCTATTGAGGGAGTGCAACGTAGGTTCACGAGGTCAATTATCGGAATGGCGGGACTATCATACGTTGAAAGATTGGAGCGACTGGGCTTGTATACTCTTGAGTTTAGAAGGATGAGCGGGGATCTGATTGAGGCGTATTAGATTATTAAGGGATTGGACACTCTGGAGGCAGGAAGCATGTTTCCGCTGATGGGTGAGTCCAGGACCAGAGCACACAGTTTAAAAATAAGGGGTAGGCCATTTAAAACAGAGTTGAGGAAAAACTTATTCACCCAGAGAGTGGTGGATATATGGAATGGTCTGCCCCAGAAGGCAGTGGAGGCCAACTCTCTGGATGCTTTCAAGAAAGAGATAGACAGAGCTCTTAAAGATAGTGGAATCAAGGGTTATGGGGATAAGGCAGGAACAGGATACTGATTGTGGATGATCAGCCATGATCATAATGAATGTTGGTGCTGGCTCGAAGGGCCGAATGGCCTACTCCAGAACCTATCGTCTGTTGTCTATTGTCTATTGCTCTGGTTCATTGCTCTGAGCAGAATTTTTTATGATATCAAACTGGTGAATTGCAGAGCATGATAGAGTCAGCAACCAAGCTTTCTGAGCCTGACTTTCCGTTTGATTGGCTTTTCTGTGGAAGTAAAAAAGGATAATTTTCAAATCAATGGGAAATTTGGTCTCAATCTGCACCAGCCATTTTCCCACACTGTATACAAAAGTTACATACCGATGAGACCAGAATCAGAAGGATTTCCCTTGGGAACAATTTTCATATATTTTGCAAGAGTTCTCTTTTTGGAAAATGTGTAGCCAAATGAGAGTTGTCAGTCCTGGGAAAAAGAGCACTTTTAGCCTCAATATCAGGGTCAATAATTGAAGGTGAGAAGTTACTATGGATGTGAGCCATGTAAAAGGGATGCTCTCTACGAGATAGAAATAGTTTTATTGCAAGCACTTCGCCTAACCTTGCATTACATATAGTTTCAAAATTTATAACATTTGGGAGTGGAAATTTTTCAGTCTCATTTTTCAAACGTTGGATAATGAACTTAATTTAACTTGCAATTTTAATTAAGTCATTAACTCATTACTTTCTCTTAATAAGTGGATATAAAGTTAGGAATATCTTTTGGTGATACTAACAAATGAATGCTTAATACATTGGGAATGGTATTCCTTTGACTGCTATGTTAGTGGAATGTTTTGAAGCAGGTTAATTCACCATTAATATAAAAGAAAGAATAAGCTTATGAAAACATACGAAGGATTCACAGCTCATCAATGGGAGGTTATAAAAAGTGTGTTGGCCAAGAATTTAAAAAGTTACTTGAGACTTATTTATCCAAAGCCACAATATGGATTTAAATGTGTGTTACATCCTGCCATGGTTTTAGTTCCCATGGACATGAACATTCTCCTCTTGTCTAACTCAGCTTTCCTTTCACAGAGGCCAAGGCGAGCTGCAAGCTGGGTCGATCTGCTTCGACTTCAGGTGTACCTCCTCCATCCACCACTCCTCTCAGGCAGTCCAGTGAGACACAACAGAGCCAGGTACCATCGCTAGCCAATCCAGAGTGAACTCACGGTTCAACATGCCAAAAAAAAGCCAAAGTTGTCACTTGTCTGTCCTCCATTTTGTTACCAGCTTGTTGCCGTCTCTCTCTCTGTGTCAGTCATTGGCAGTAGCAGGTTTCCAAAAGGCAGGATGATCTCTGTCTGTGGCTCATCTTTCAATCTGTCTTTTCTAAAAGGAGACAAAAACTTTTCATGCAGTATTATCTGACTGTGAATGAGATATACTCTACATACATAGATATAGAGACTTTTCTGACTTCATTGTTTTGTGTGTTTTAACAGATTTGTGTGTCTTTGAAATGAACAAATCTGATAAAAGAAAGTCTCTGGTCTGTCTTTGCTGGTGTATATTTATTTCTTCGCTCTGTCATCATAAAGACTTGCAGTGTTGTGGTGTTTTGTTGCTAACTTGTACATCTTTTCGTGTAGTCAATCTTCTTTATTGTTGCTTCTTAGTCGTTTTGATGTTTGTCTGTTCCTTCGTGATCATATCACATTTTGTGTACATTATCTTTATTAAAAGTACCGAGAACATTTCACAAAAGTCATTGGGAGCATTGAAAATGTTTGCAATTTATTCATTGTGACGGGTTGTCAAAATGGAAAACCAAGGCTGTTTTCAGGAAGAGGCTTGGAGGCAGTTAAGAATGGGAAGGATTCTGAGGGAACAGTAACAATGAGCGATATCCTCATGGACATGCTGTAACCATAATGACAGTGGTTTTCATGTGAGAAAGAAAACAAAATTTCAGAACCAGCCTCCTCTGCCCTTAAACATTGGTAGAAGTCTCAGGAAATTAGATTATTCCATTCAATCAAATTGAATTTGTCCATTTCCCATACATGCTTCCTAATGTTAACTGTATACAATTGAGAGATGTGATAGCACAAACATCAGGAACATCCTGGAATCTCAAGTGATATGTTGTACTCATCCAGTCCCACTTGACATCTTAATTGTGTATTTTACATACTGTGCGATGTTCCACTGTGTTGTTGAGGTTATTTTGGCATTTAAATCTATTTATATTGAGAGTCCTCTGTTTCTTGGTGTCCTCAGTAGAGTCCACTCACACACGTTGGTAATTATTGAAACGATATATACCACTCACTGAGCAGAGTCCAATCCTTATTCGCCACAACAGTAACCAGAATGTAAAGGTGCTAATGTTATGTTACTGAAAGGAATTTGGTGGAAAATGATCATTTGAAATTTAAAACAAAATCTACTGATATGCTGGGATATGCGCTCATGGTTTAGTTGGCCTGAACTTTTTGAAATGAAAAAAAACACTGTAATGTCTTTTTGTGATAATATTTGTCAAAGCGTGAATGATCCCTGCCAGAGATTTCTGGGAATGGTAAGTAATCACATTTTATATTTTTACAACAATCAGCACAAAGAGTTAAACTCTTTCAAATGTTAAAGAATATAACCCTTTAATTGGTGGTTAAACTCCAAAAGCAATGTGTAGACCAAGTGTACCACCTTTCTTCAACAATTTGGGAATTTACTCAAGGACTTGTGATTGTTTTTGAGCCTGCTCAACTTTCCCTTCAGGGATATTCTTCCCATAATATTCATTTTGTATAATTGAATCAGTAAAATGAGAAAATCTACACCAGTATCACTGCAGACGAGAACAAAAATGGAAAGCCAAGTTCCAAAACAAGAATCCTGTTGGACTCAAAATGTTAGCTTTGTTTCTCTCTCTGCAGATATTGCCAGACCTGCTGAGTTTCTCAAGCACTTTCTACTTTTATTTCAGATTTCCAGCATGCCCAGTGCTTTTATTTTGCAGCCTCCTGGATCATTTAGAAGTGAGCCCAGGAAAGATGCAATAAGTCAAGCAACTATTCATTTACCAATGAGTCAACAGACCATCTGTCCAATAGAACAGTGTTTGAGTTACTTTTGCCACAGTGCCCTCATTAGTTCTAAAGTCAAACACATTTGCAAGATCCAGTTCATTAATAACTGATTATTTAAGCATTTGTTCTCCATTATTTCCGGTGATCAAGATATTTTCTTTAAAATGGATTTTGTAGAAATTGATATCACAGAGACAAGCTGTTCTGGCCAAATGGTCAATGCTGAAGTTTATAAACCACATAAACTTCATCAATATCACTCTCTCTTCCAAAGTCCCTCCTACATGCAGCAGCTGTTCTGAAAATGTAACAGTTTCAGCTAATCCATGAGGCAATGACATTTTCTCACCACTATCATGCTAATTGCACATTTTTGAAATTAGCCTCAGATTAGCAGTTTGATGATGTTAGCTCAGAAACCATTTCCGTCATACCCCGGCATTGTCAGGAGGTTCGTGTCTATTTTGGGCAAAAGACAAATTTTCAAGTGCGAACAGAACTTGTGAGACACAGCTGGAACAACAATTGCTGTATTCGCTCTGGATATAGCACCATCTGATCAGTGCCATTAGTAAAACTGTCAAAGGCACAGCTAGCTCGGAGATGGATGGTAACTTATTGGTACGTGGATATCCCTTTGGCACGTCGATATCCCTTTGGTACGTAGAAATCCCATTGGTACGTCGATATCCCTTTGGTACGTAGAAATCCCATTGGTATGTAGAAATCCCACTGGTACGTAGAAATCCCTTTGGCACATCGATATTCCATTGGTACGTCGATATCCCTTTGGCACATCGATATCCCATTGGTATGTTGATATCCCATTGGTACGTCGATATCCCTTTGGCACATCGATGTCCCATTGGTACGTCGATATCCCTTTGGCACATCGATATCCCATTGGTACGTTGATATCCCATTGGTACGTCGATATCCCTTTGGTACGTAGAAATCCCATTGGTATGTAGAAATCCCATTGGTACATCGATATCCCATTGGTACGTTGATATCCCTTTGGCACGTCGATATCCCATTGGTACGTCGATATCCCTTTGGCACATCGATGTCCCATTGGTACGTTGATCTCCCTTTGGCTCGTCGATATCCCATTGGTACATGGATATCCCTTTGGCACGTCGATATCCCATTGGTACGTTGATATCCCATTGGTACGTTGATATCCCATTGGTACGTCGATATCCCTTTGGTACGTAGAAATCCCATTGGTATGTAGAAATCCCATTGGTACATCGATATCCCATTGGTACGTTGATATCCCTTTGGCACGTCGATATCCCATTGGTACGTCGATATCCCTTTGGCACATCGATGTCCCATTGGTACGTTGATCTCCCTTTGGCTCGTCGATATCCCATTGGTACATGGATATCCCTTTGGCACGTCGATATCCCATTGGTACGTCGATATCCCACTGGTACATCGATATCCCTTTGGCACATCGATATCCCATTGGCATGTAGATATCCCATTGGCATGTTGATCTCCTACTGGCATGTACATATCCCATTGGCACGTTGATATTCCATTGGTATGTCGATATTCCATCAGCAAGTCGATAATCCATTAGCACATAGATATCTCATTGGCACATAGATATCCCATTGGTACATAGATGTCCCATTGGTATGTAGATATCTCACTGGCATGTAGATATTCCATTGGTACATAGATATCCCATTGGGATGTAGATATCCCATTGGTACGTAGATATCCCATTGGTACATAGATATCCCATTGGTATGTAGATATCCCATTGGTACATAGATGTCCCATTGGTATGTTGATATCCCATCAACATGTTGATATCCCATCAGCACGTTGATATCCCATTGGTGCATAGATATCCCACTGGTATGTAGATATCCCATTGGTACATAGGTATCTCATTGGCATGTTGATATCCCATTGATACATAGATATCCCATTGGTATGTAGATATCCCACTGGTACATAGATATCCCATTGGCACGTCGATATCCCATTGGTATGTAGATATCCCATTGGTACATAGATATCCCACTGGCATGTAGATATCCCATTGGTACATAGATATCCCATTGGTATGTAGATATCCCATGTCTGGTTATAAATATTGCTTTAACTCAATAACTCAAAATGACTTCCTGAACTTCTTTACAAAAACCTCACAATTAAAATCCATTTTTTCCCTGCCTTAGATCCCACGTTCACACATAATAACAGTGTGTTATGAACCTTCATAAATCTTTACATGAACCCAGATCTACCCAGTGTTCCTGTTCAACGAGCGAGCTGAGGGTTATAGGGTCAGGAAGTGGACATGAGGCCACAGTCAGATCCAGCCGTGATCGTAATGTCCGACAGAACAAGTCTGTGGGATCCAACAGGCCCATACTCGCTCCTAACTTTTGTTTCGGTATCCGCGCTGTGAAATAGCCAACAACTAATAATTTGTAGGTAGTTCACCACTACCTGTTGAGGCAATGTCCTAGTGGTATTATTGCTGGACCATTAGTCCAGAGGCCCTGATAATGTTCTGGGGACCTGGGTTTGAATCCCATCACTGCAGATGGTGGAATTTGAATTCAATGAAATATCTGGAATTAAGAATCTAATGTGAATCCATTGTTGATTTGTCAAGAAAAACCCATCTGGTTCACTAATGCCCTTTAGGGAGGGAAACTGCCATCTTTACCTGGCCTGGCCTACGTGTGACTCCAGACCCACAGCAACGTGGTTGACTCTTAACTGCCCTCTGGACAATAAATGCTGCCTGGTCAGCAATGTCCTCATTCCCTGAATGTGTTTTTAAAAAGTCAGGAATGGGCAATAAGTGTGTGCAGAGAACTGTCAACCCATGAATTACTTTAAAAATTGGTTTTCCTTTGGGCCCCATGAGAATAATCTGGGTCACTGCTCCTCCAGGATCCCCCCATCCGCGTCCACCTACTCCCTACAACAGAATTCTTTACAAGCCACCAACGAACAGGTCTCGGCCATTCAGCTCCTCCAGGATGTTCTGATTGTAATCTCAAATCGACTTTCCTGACTCCCCCCAGTGAACTATCAGCCTCTTGTTTACCAAGAATCTCTCCAGCCCTGGCCTAACAATGGTCAAAAACTCTGCATCCGCCACCTTCTCAGGAAGTGTCCCAAAGACTCTTGACTCTCTGTAAGAAAAAGACTTTGCCTATCTCTGTTTAAAACAGGTAAACTCTTTTTTAAATAGTTACTCCAGGTTCCAAACTCACCCACAAGGGAGAAATATCAGCGTCCAATAGAGTCCAAGACAGGGATTGCTAAGCTGTGTTCAACCACTTCTCTCATTGTGCATTGCCTCCTCTGCTTCCCAAGACTTGAGGGAGATTTGTGTTCTTCCACTGTCCTGGTGAAAATTCACCGAAGAGCTTTTCGCTGAACAGTCATCTTATGGTTTGTCAGTGGCTTCAATATGAAACACTGTCCCTGTGAATTTACACAGGGAGATCATTGTTTAAGCCCACTAATCAGACAAGTCAGAACATTGGGAGTTCAAGTCTTATTTCAGAATAAAGCTCATAATTTAGGCTGAAAGGTTAGCAGAGTGCTTAAGTGGTAATAGTGACTATGCCTTTCTAATGAGCAGGTACAAAGATAGCTATTCAGCTCAATCTAAAATATTCTTTAGGACTGTTCATAGAACCAGGAATTCCCCTGATGATCTGGCAAACATTCGTCCTCCAAAACTAGTAGCAACAGAAATAAACTGGCTGGCTCTGTTTAAAGGACATCGCTGTTTGTAGGTTTTGCCCATCAGTGCTTACAAATCTTTCTGAGATATCTTGAAGATGTGCTTTGTACACTGTTTGTGTAGTTGAGTGTTAAAGTGTTTATTTTAATGTTTCAGCCAAACCTCCAAATGGAACAGAGGGGTAAAAAGCAAAAGCGTCACTCTATGTTTTTATTTCTTTATTCCTTCTCAGGATGAGGGCATCACTGGCCGGGCAGCATTTATTGCCCATCCCTAATTGCCGAGAGGGCAGCTAAGGGTCAATTATCAATTAAACATTGAAGTGGGTCTGGAGTCACATGTAGGCCAGAACAGGCAGTTAAAGATGGCAGCTTCCTTCCCTACAGGGAATTAGTGAACTAGATGGGTGTTTACAACAATTGACAATGGATTCTTAATTCCCAATGTTTACTGAAACCAAATCCCACCATCTGCCAAACTCATAAACCATTTATTGACAGGATAACACTGGCCTGGAGTGAGTATGCAGCAAAATCCTACAAGTATGTTGCCAAAAAAGACGTTCAGAACTTTTCCTTGCATTTATTGTTTTCTCAATCATTGTTATAGATAGTAATCAAAATAACTGGGTGATGCATCATTATCAGCATCATGCCAAAATGATTTGCAAAGCCTTTAGACTGAACTGGCCTAAAACCTATTAATTGTGGGACCTGAAACTGAACTAAAACTCATAAAAATGTACTTTTTGAAAAACTTTCAGGATATAAGCGATACTGAAAATCTCATACTGCCCATTCTAAAGTATCCTCTCACTGAGTAAGCAGATGGCATTAAGAGGTCATTACAATGTGTAGGGAATGACTGAACTGTATAGAAACTGCAGTCTCAATTCCCTGAAAGGTATTCATGAACCAGAAACAAAAACAGAAGTTGTTGGAAAAGCTCAGCAGGTCCGGCAGCTGTTTTTGTTCCTGATTCACGGTATTTGCAGTTCTTTTGGTTTTTATTCATGGACCAGACTTGAATATTGATGGCCACACTGGTATTTGCTCTTGGATATGTCTTTCTAGCAACATAATAAAAGTATTTACGTCCCTGTTTAGAAACCAGGTACCTTAATTGATGTTTTTGTGAGTCGATATGCGTCAGGTATGAACTAAATGAGGGATTGTCTTTACACATTTGCTCAGAGGGAGATAGTGTGTGCTCACTGGATGGCTGCCAGTGAGTATGGGATGCTTGAGTGTGAGTCCAACAGGAATGTGTTTTTCCAGCTGTTTCTCAGCTATATGTTGATGTGGTCACAAATACCACACAAACAGAAAAACAACAACAAAAAAACCCTGTCTGCAAGACCCAGGCCGTAGATCTTACAGACAGCCCAATGTAATGAAATGACTAGGCTGGGATCCAGCAGCAAACTGCAATCTCTCCATTTGCTGGTTTGATGTGTGTTTGGAGTTTCCTGTTTTTTGCCAAAATTTTCATCTGAAATAGAGGATATGTTATTAGATAGAGGACCCACTAATTCTCTCCAGTGATAATGGGAACTGCGGGACAGGAAGTAGCGGAGGGCCTTGAGGCCATCTGCATGCGGAATGCACCCTCTCCCCATCCCCCTCTCTGATGAAGGGTCCAGGCCCGAAACGTCAGCTTTTGTGCTCCTGAGATGCTGCTTGGCCTGCTGTGTTCATCCAGCCTCACATTTTATTATCTTGGAATTCTCTCCAGTGAGATGTCCCCTCTGTTAAGCCTGATCTGATTTCTGTGCAGCCTCTGCTTTACTGTTCCCTGGGCAATAGGAGTTGGTACCTATAATGTATACAAGCACAAAGGTGGGCTCCACCACCTGCAATAGAGTGTGTGAATTAATCAGTAGTTATGTACACACAAGAAGTGGCACTGCCTCCGTGATGAAAACCTTTGGAAAGCTTTATTTGAAGGAAGAGTAAATGAGGACGCCTGTGAAAATAAATAATCATGTAATTATCATTTTATTCTGCTCAAACCATTCTGTATCCTTTGTTCTCGCTTCACTTACACACTACACAAATCATTCAGACAAGCTTAGATGCTGCATGAATCCTGTTTCTTTCTGCATGGGGCTTCTAATCTCATATTCATGCCTTTATCTACAAACCATTTCCAAATACTCTCCTTTGGAAGTGAACTAAATTACTCAGCATGCTGCTATCGTCTGTACAAACATCCACATTTGCTGGAGCATGTCCACCTGCTGCATGAGATTTCTCGGTCTTATTTATGGGATGTCCAGAAAATCTTACATACCCTTCCACTCGGAACATTCTCCGCTAATGTTGCTCAGTGCACACTTTGTGGCCCTTAACCTGTGGGCTTTGTGTGCACTGTGTGTCCTCCCAACATCCATATCTGATTGTGATTAAAGCTCACAGCCTCTGAATCCCTTTTACCTCATGACATCCCTTTGCCAGCATCAAAACTTCCTTTTATTCATTGTTCTGCTAACTCCTCAAAAACCCTTTGCTGCTTCGTCTGCCTCGCTTTATCCTGATTGAGTCTCAGACTCATACAGGAAAGAAACAGGCCCTTCAGCCCACCATGTGCTGACCTACAAACACCAAACAACACCAATTTCATTTATGTGTGCTTGGTCCACAATGCTCTGGCACTTTAAGTGCCCATTCAGATGCTTCTTAAATACTGTGAGAGTACCTGTCTCCACCACCGTCTCAGAGAGCACATGCCATATTTCTACCACCCTCTGGATGAATTTTATTTTTCTCTGTCAGATCCCCTGTAAGCCACTTACACCTTGCGTTAAACTAATGTTCTCTGGTCGTAGGCGCAGCTTCCAGAGGGAGAACATTTTCACGACTGACCCTGTCTATGCCTCTCAGTCAGGTCCCACTACCCACCCCCCATCATGCCCCCCTCCCCCAACCGCTACAATGTCTTTCTCCTTTGTGAATACGAATGAGGAATATTCATTTAAGAGCTTACACATATCCTAAGGGTCTATTCTTTCTGAGGAGCTGCTCTTGATCATTACATTTGTTTAAAAGTGCTATTCAAATGCAAGTTTTTCTTTTGAAAACAAACCGAAGGTTGCTTAAGAAACTCTTGTCATGTTGTTACTGAGTGCTTAGGAAACAGACTCAAACGCTTCAATGCCTTCCCATCCAGAGAATTGATCATGCTAAATTAATCAACAACAATATTCCAAACACTGCCAAAAGATTGCGAAAAGATTAAATTGCGCACAGATGATTTCCTGAGTTGGACTTTAGTTTTTGAATCTGCTTAATTCTCCTTCGAAACACTTTCTGACTTTATTTCTAATTTTCAGCTTCCAAAGTATTTCGCTTTTTCTTTTAAAAGAGCTTCTCATCCTAAACCCTGACTTGGCAAAGAGCACAACCCAAATCCTGGCATTGGTTCCTTCTTCATTAAACCCATGCTTGAGTCTGACTTTCACATTGGTCCATCATCTCATCCTTTGGTTTGATATTTATATCTTACCTTCTTATTTTCCCTCGCCTCCCTTGACTATTTTACATGTTCCTCTTGTAATGTTGTTTTCCCAGAACATTGATGATGATTGTGTGCACATGTCAGCTTCTGTAAAGTGAGGGTGACATACAGAGTTGTTGGTAATCACAGTCATTAATTAAAATGTTCAAAAATTCCCAATTTTGCGCCATATCACGGCATCAACACTGCAGCTTTTTAAATTCCAAAATATTCATTACCAGAAGCACTTTGAGTCACAATGTACTACGCTTCAAATGTGATATGTGTAACCACATTATTTTCAATACTCTTAAAAGGCAAAACATATTTATTTCAATGGAGTTAAGTTGATGAAATAACAGTGTGGAGCTGGAGGAACACAGCAGGCCAGGCAGCATCAGAGGAGCAGGAAAGCTGACTTTTCAGGTTACGACCCTCCTTCAGAAATGTGGGACGGGGGAGGAAACTCTGAAATAAATAGAGAGAGGAAGGGTTGGGCTAGGGAATGTAGGTGGGATGGTGATAGGTGAGTGCAGGTGGGTAGTGGTGGGGATTGGTCAGTGAGGTGGGAGGAATAGATCGATGGGAGAGAAGACAGAACAGGTCAAGGAAGTGGGATGAGGGGTAGCTTGATCATGGGATGAGGGCAGGGATGGGGAGATTTTGTAGCTAACAAAGTCCACATTGAGATCATTGGGCGGTCAGCTCCCAAGACAGAATATGAGGTGCTGCTCCTCCTGTTTCCGGGAGGTGTCAGTGTGACATTGGAGGAGGCCCAGGATGGACATGTCGCGCAGGGAGCGGGAGGGTAAGTTGAAGTGGTTCGCAACTGGGAGGTATTGTCGATTGTCGCAAGTCCAGCGCAGGTGCTTTACAAAGTGGTCGCTGAGCCTCTGCTTGGTTTCCCCGATGTAGAGGAGGCCACATCGGGAACAGCGGATACATAGAACATCGAACATAGAACAATACAGCACAGAACAGGCCCTACAGCCCTCGATGTTGCGCCGACCTGTGAACTAATCTAAGCCCCTCCCCCTACACTATCCCATCATTATCCATATGCTTATCCAAGGACTGTTTAAATGCCCCTAATGTGGGTGCGTTAACTAGATTGGCAGGCAGGGCGTTCCACGCCCTTATCACTCTCTGAATAAAGAACCTGCCTCTGATATCTATCTCAAATCTAGCACCCCTCAATTTGTAGCTATGCCCCCTTGTACAAGCTGAACTCATCATCCTCGGAAAAAGATTCTCTCTGTCCACCCTATCTAATCCTCTGATCATCTTGTATGTCTCTATTAAATCCCCTCTTAGCCTTCTTCTCTCCAATGAGAACAGACCCAAGTCCCTCAGCCTTTCTTCATAAGACCTTCGCTCCAGACCAGGCAACGTCCTAGTAAATCTCCTCTGAACCTTTTCCAATGCTTCCACATCCTTCATGTAATGGGGCAACCAGAACTGCACGCAGTATTCCAAATGAAGAAGGTTTTTTGGCATCTTGGATGGGGGTGAGGCGGGAGGTGTGGGGGCAGGTGTAGCACTTCCTGCAGTTGCAGGGAAAAGTGCCGGGTGTGGTGGGGCTAGTGAGGAGTGTGGAGAGTGCAGTCGCTCCAGAAGACAGATAGGGGTGGGGAGGGAAATATACCTTTTGTTGTGGGGTTGGATTGCGGGTGGCGGAAGTGGTGAAAATGATATGTTGAATACAGGAGGTTAATGGGGTGATACGTGAGGACAAAGGGGATTCTATCTTTGTTTTTATTGGGGGAGGGGATGTGAGGGCTGAGGTGCAGGAAATGCAAGAGATGCAGCCGAGGGCGTTTTTGACAACTGAGGGGGAGAAGTTGCGATCCTTGAATTACGAGGACATCTGGGATGTTCAGGAGCGGAATGCCCCATCTTAGGAGCAGATGGAGTGGAGGCGGAGGAATTGGGAGTTGGGGATTGCATTCTTGCAGGAGGTTGGTTAGAGGATGTAAAGTCTCAGTAAGTCTAGTTCCTCTGGAGCCACAATGATACCACGCTCAGGCTGGAGGAGCAGCACCTCATATTCTGTCTCAGGAGCCTACAGCCCAATGGCCTAAACATGGAATTCACCAGTTTTAAAACCTCCCCATCCCTGGCCTCATCCCACGACCTACCTTCCCTCTCATCCCCACCTCCTTTACCTGACATAACCTATCCATCTTCTCTCCCACCTGTCCACCCCTCCCACCTCACTGACCAATCCCCAGCACTCCCTGCCTGCACTCATTCATCACCATCCCACCTACCTTCCCCAGCCCCACCCCTCCTCGCTCTATTTATTTCAGAGCTCCCTTCCCTCTCCCCATTTCTGACGAAGGGTCCCAACCTGAAATGTCAGCTTTCCTGCTCCTCTGATGCTGTCTGGCCTGCTGTGTTCCTCCAGCTTCACGCTGTGTTATCTCTGACTCCAGCAGCAGCAGTTCTTACTATCTCTGAGTGAGTTGATGAAGTGTTTTTATTTCTCTGATGCCTCACTGATCAATATGAGAAGCAAGTGACAATCCAACAACACTGGCATGAAACTTGTGTTGAATTTGGAATTTGAAATATTTGAATGGGAATTCAACAATGAGAGCTCACAGTAAAGAAAGCCCAGCGTCATTCTACATGAACAGCCTCTCCCTGTACACACAGACTCTTCTTGGAAGAAAATGAGAATCATGCCTAAATTAATTTCTGTCAACTATCTTTAGACATGCCCCTGCACCTTCCTCTGGATAAATGCCAGAGAAATAGCAGTATTAAACTAACATTAACTGTTTCTTCTTTCCACTTTTCATTGTCTGATTTTATATCAAATGGATTATATTTTGTGTGGCTCTGTTTCTCATGGTAAGTTATAGAGTCATAGAATCACACAGCACAGAAACAGACCCTTCAGTCCAACCACTCCATGCCAACCATAATCTCAAACTACAATCGCCCCACCTGCCTGCACTTGGCCCCTATCTCTCCACACATTTCTTATTCATGTACTTATCCAAATGTCTTTTGAACATTGTAGCTGCACCTGCATCCACCAGATCCCCTGGAAATTCATTCCACACGTGAACCACTCTCTGTGTAAAAAAAAATTGCCCCTCGTTTCTTTTTTAAATCTTTCTCCTCCCAACTTAAAAATATGCCGCCTACTGTTCAAATCCCCCACCTCAGGCAAAATTATCTAAGTACTTCCCTGTGCTGTTGGGCTGTATTGTCTTAGCTGTTCACCCAGATTTTATTCTCCCTGTTTACTGATAACAGCTGTCGATTCACTGACCCATTCAAATCCACGTCCTCCCTGTGAGACAGCATTATACTTTGCAGTTTCTTCATTGCCTCCAAGTAACACTCTTCTTGGCAGTAAAATAAAATGAAGAACTGAAGCTCTGACAAAAAATTCACTGGACTTGAAACAACTCCGCTTTCTCTCCACAGGAGCTGCCAGACTGGCTGAGATTCTCCAGTAATTTCTGTTTCTCCATAGGTAACAGCGTTACTTGAAATGTCCTTGCCAAGTAGGATTCATGAAAAGCCTAATGCATTATACATTAGGATGACCTTTAATAATGAATTTATCCATTTCACTGGCACACTCCATCTACATAAACTATCGAAATGTTTAAACTGTGTTGCATCCACAGGTTGTGATAATTGAAATTAAATCATGGCAGAATAACTTTAATTACAGCATAATATTTAAAAACATAGAAACAGATATTGTGCAATCAACAGTGACTACAAAATTTCATTTGCTGTAATTTGGAAAATCCTGAGGTTGTGCAAGGAACTATATAACTTCAAGTATTTCTTCTTTTTATACTGAAAGATTAATGAAAGATTTCAACATAACCTCTCAACCTTTCAATTAACATCATTTATCTCAACAGAATAATAAAATGTGAGGCTGGATGAACACAGCAGGCCCAGCAGCATCTCAGGAGCACAAAAGCTGACGTTTCGGGCTGAGATGCTGCTTGGCCTGCTGTGTTCATCCAGCCTCACATTTTATTATCTTGGATTCTCCAGCATCTGCAGTTCCCATTATCACTGATACAATTTATCTCAACAAGTTGATTTGTCTGAGTTTAATGGATATTTGAGCAGACTTTGTACCAGGCTTGCAGCAAAATGCAGGTGGAATGATGAATATATGTTATGTATGAATATTGCATATGTTTTAAAAATGTTACGGATCAGGAAAAGACTGCTCCTCAGATGAAAGTGCTAAACTGGTGGAAAGCTAATTACAACAGTATTAGGCAGGAACTGGAGAAAGTAGATTAGGGGCGGCTGTTTGAGGGTAAATCCACATCTGACATGTGGGAGCCTTTCAAAGGCCAGTTGATGATTACTCAGGATCCTGTCAGGATATAAGATAAGGATGGCAATATTCGGGAGCACTGGAAAACAAGGGATATTAAAAGTCCAAAAGAAAAAGGAATTTTAGGGTTAGACAGCCAAAATCAAACTAGGCACTTGACCATAAGACCATAAGACATAGACATAAGACATAGGAATGGACGTAAGGCCATTCAGCCCATCAAGTCCACTCTGCATTTAATCATGGCTGATGGGCATTTCAACTCCACTTACCCGCACTGTCCACGTAGCCCTTAATTCCTTGTGAGATCAAGAATTTATCAATCTCTGCCTTGGAGATATTTATCGTCCTGGCCTCCACTGCACTCCATGGCAATGAATTCCACAGGCCCACCACTCTCTGGCTGAAGAAATGTCTCCTCATTTCCGTTCTAAATTTACCCTCTCTAAGTCTAAGGCTGTGCCCACGGGTCCTAGTCTCCCCGCCTAATGGAAACAACTTCCCAGCCTCCACCCATTCTAAGCCATACATTATCTTGTAAGTTTCTATTAGATCTCCCCTCAACCTTCTAAACTCTAATGAATACAATCCCAGGATCCTCAGCCGATCATCGTACGTTAAACCTACCATTCCAGGGATCATCCGTGTGAATCTCCGCTGGACACGCTCCAGGGCTAGTATGTCCTTCCTGAGGTGTGGGGCCCAAAATTGGACACAGTATTCTAAATGGGGCCTAACTAGAGCTTTGTAAAGCCTCAGAGGCACATCGCTGCTTTTATATCCCAACCCTCTTGAGATAAACGACAGCATTACATTGGTTTTCTTAATCACAGACTCTACCTGCAAGTTAACTTTTAGAGAATCCTGGACCAACACTCCCAGATCCCTTTGTACTTCTGCTTTATGAATTTTCCCAATGTCTAGAAAATAGTCCATGCCTGTATTCTTTTTTCCAAAGTGCAAAACCTCACATTTACTCACATTGAATTTCATCAGCCATTTCCTGGACCACTCTCCTGAACTGTCTAAATCTTTCTGCAGCTTCCCCACCTCCTCAGTACTACCTGCGTGTCCACCTATCTTCGTATCATCAGCAAACTTTGCCAGAATGCCCCCAGTCCCTTCATCCAGATCATTAATAAATAAAGTGAACAGCTGCGGCCCCAACACTGAACCCTGCGGGACGCCACTCGTCACCGGTTGCCATTCCGAAAAAGAGCCTTTTATCCCAACTCTCTGCCTTCTGTCAGACAGTCAATCCTCAATCCAAGCCAGTAGCTCACCTCAAACACCATGGGCCCTCACCTTGCTCAGCAGCCTCCCGTGAAGCACCTTATCAAAGGCCTTTTAGAAGTCTAGATAGATAATCTAAATAGCCTAAATAGTCTAGATAGAGAATCTAAAGGACACAGGAAGAACATAAACAAGGAGGGTTAGGAGGGTTAAAAGGGACCATGAAATGTCCTTGCCAAGTAGGATTCATGAAAAATCTAACATCTTGTATATTAGGAACAAAAAGGTGACTAGGTAAAGAGTAGGCCCACTCAAGGACAATGGAAAGAGTTTATGCATTGGAGCCAGAGGAAGTGACTGAGGTTCTTAATCAGTGCTTCACCTTGGTGATGGTAAGATTAAAGAGCTGTACGCTGAGATTCTGGGCATGTTGATGCTAAGAAGGAGGAGGTGTTGGGTGCCTTGATAAACCTTATGGTAAATAAATCCTGAGGGCCTGAAAGGATCTATCCCAGGATACTGAGGGAGGCGAGGGAGGAGACTTTTGGGGCCTTGACAGAGACCTTTATATCTTTATTAGCCACAGGCAAGATCCCAGGAGACTGGAGAATAGCCAATGTTGTTCCTTTGTTCAAGGAGGGTAACAGGGATAATCCAGGAAATTATAGGCTGGTGAGCCTGACATCAGTGATAGGGAAATTATTGGAGAAGATTCTTATGATTTACCCACATTTGGAGAAGAATGGACTTATTAGGAATTGTCAGCATGGCTTTGCGCAGGGAGAGGTCTTCTCTCACAAATCTGATGGAGAATCTTGAGGAAGTATTGAAGATGATTGATGAGGGCAGGGAAAAGAATATTGTCTCCTTGGACTTTACTAAAGGTTCCTCATTGCAGGCTGGTCCAGATGATTAATTCACATGGAATCTGTGGTGTGTTAGTAAATGACACAACATTGGCTTGGTCATAAAAGGCAGAGGGTAGTTGTGGGGGGGGGGGGGGGGGGGTGTATATTTTTTCTGCCT
Source organism: Stegostoma tigrinum (assembly GCF_030684315.1). Classification (NCBI taxonomy): domain Eukaryota; kingdom Metazoa; phylum Chordata; class Chondrichthyes; order Orectolobiformes; family Stegostomatidae; genus Stegostoma; species Stegostoma tigrinum. The sequence goes on along the minus strand of NC_081367.1, from coordinate 77,101,503 downwards.
GTAGGCCTGTGACCAGTGGTGTTCCACAGAATCAGTACTGTGACCTCTGTTGCTTGTAATATATATAAATCCATTGTATGAAATTGCAACTGGTTGGTACGTTTGCAGACCACCCGAAAATTGGCACAGTTGTGGACAGAGAGATAAGTTATCAAAGGATATACAGCAGGATATGGATCAGCTGGAATGTTGGGGAGAAAGGACAGATGGAGTTTAATCCAGACCTGTGTGAGGTCATGGAGTCCGACATTATGGAAACAAGCCCTTCATTCCAACTCACCCAAGCAAACCACACATCCCAATCTGTCCTAGTCCCATTTGCCAGCATTTGGCCCATATCCTTCTAAATATTTTCCTGCTCCTGTATCCATCCAGATGCCTTTTAAATGCTGTAATTGTACTAGCCTCCACCACTCCCTCGGGCAGCTCATTCCATACACAGACCACCCTCTGTGTGAAAATGTTACCCTCAGGCCTTTTTAAATCTTTACCCTCTCTCCACAAACCTCTAGTTTTGGACTCTCCTACCCTGGGGAAAAAACCTTGTCTATTCACCCTATCCATGTCCCTCATGATTTTATAAACCTCTATAAGGTCACCCCTCAGCCTCCGATGCTCCGGGAGAGTAGCCCCAACCTATTCAGCCTCTCCCTGTAACAAAACCCTCCAGTCTCAGCAACATCCTCGTAAATCTTTTCTGCACCCTCTCAGGTTTAACAACATTCTTCTTATAGAAGGGCAGATCAGAATTGTACACAGTATTTCAATAGTGGCCTAACATAAGCAACATGATGTCACAAATCCTATGCTTAATGTTTTGACCAATGAAGACAAATGTGCCAAAAACCTTCTTCACCACCCTGTCTACCTGTGACTCCATTTTCAAGGAACTGTGAGTCTGTACCCCTCGGTCTCTCTGTTGATACATTTTGGGAGGTCAACTGCAAGAGGATATTATACAGTAAATGGCAGGGCCCTTAGGAGCATTAATATACAGAGGGATCCTGTCAGGATTGTGATGGGAAGTGGAAATTTGTGAGGTTTAAGTGCTTCGGAATCAATCAAGGTTCACATGCCTTTCTGATTTATTGCCCTGGCTTTGGAACTTGTGAGGCGTGCTTCGACACAGAATCCCCAAAATGACTGCTGATCTTATTGACCAAAGAGGCCAGTGTGAAACACAAAGTAAATGGCTGCATTTCAAGAACAACCTTAACCCAGCTGGTCAGGAATTATGAGGTGCTAGTCCATAGCTCCCTGAAGGTGACAACGCAAGTGGATAAGGTGGTAGAGAAGGTATGCTTGCTTTCATTGGCCAGGGCCTCAAGTGTGAAGGTTGGCAAGTCATGTTGCAGCCATATAAGACTTTTATGAGGTGACGTTTGGGGTATTGTGTAAGTCCTGGTCACCACACTACAGGAAGGATGTGGAGACTTTGGAGAGGGTGCAAAAGAAGTATTAGCCAAAAGGAGAGGTTGTACAAACTTGGATTGTTTTTCTCTAGTGTTGGAGGCTGAGAGGTGACCTGATAGAAGGTTCTGTATTCCACAAGAATAGAGAGATGATCTAGCATGAGAAAGAAGAGGAATGTTTGCCTTGTAATCATGAAAGCCCATGTTAACCACAATATTGTCTCATAATTCCTGACCAGCTGGGATAAAGTTGTTCTTGAAATGCAGCTATTTGCTTTGTGTTTAGCGCTGGCCTCTTTGGTCAGTAAGATCAGCAGACTTTTTGGAAATTGTATGTTGAAGTAAAACTCACAAACTCTGAAGCCAGGGCAATAAATCAGAGAAGCATGTTAGCCCTTGATTCTGAACCACTCACAGGTATCCATTTCACACCACAATCCTGACAGGATTAAAGCTTTTTCACTTCAGGTTGTTTTGTTCTAGTAAACCTACAACTAAATGATATCCACTCATATGTCAGCGAACAGAAAGGTTATTTTGAAGATGGGTAAATATGGCAGTACCCATATGCTTAAACATTATCGAGGAGTCTATTTTGACTGATCAGAAAAAAAAGGCCTAAAATTGTTATTTTCAAGAAAGATAGTTTGATCCAAAAATGTGCTCTCAAATGGATAAAAAATAAAGAGATAACAAGGTGTGGAGCTGGATGAACACAGCAGGCCAAGCAGCATCAGAGGAGCTGGAAAGCTGATGTTTCAGGCCTAGACCCTTCTTCAGAAACGTCAGCTTTCCTGCTCCTCTGATGCTGCTTGGCCTGCTGTGTTCATCCAGCTCCACACTTTGTTATCTCAGATTCTCAAGCATCTACAGTTCCTACGATCTCTGGATAGAAAATAAAGCTCCCTTTATTACCACCAGGTGTCAGTCAATGTTCCTATTATCTTTTTGCTGCACTTTCTCTCAATCGCTGCAACATTTGATCTATTTATCATTTCACATGACATTTTATGATCTGTGGCAAGCCAGTATCTTAATTACACAGAGAACCTATTTCTTGGCAAATAAGCAAGTTCCACTTTAATATTACCAAAAATACTTCAACCTGACAGCTTCATTGCTGGCTGTCAAAGGTTGGCACTAATCTCTTGTTCAGTGTTATGAATGTTTTATTGTTATTTTAAGTTCAAAGAAAATACTTTTTTTTTCAAGTTTGCCCCACCTGCAATTTTCCTCACCTTGATAGACAGGAAAACAAGTGATAATGGATCTAGATAAGATCTATTTTTAATTTATATATTTTTAATTACAGTTACACAATAGCTTGTACAGAATAAGATAATAAAGTGTGGAGCTGGATGAACACAGCAGGCCAAGCTGCATCTCAGGAGCACAAAAGCTGACGTTTCGGGCCTAGACCCTTCATCAGAGACGGGTGTGGGGAGATGGAGCTGGAATAAATAGGGTAAATTCGGTCTGCCTCCCCCTCTCTCCCTATTTATTCCAGTTCCCTCACCCCATCCCCCTCTCTGATGAAGGGTCGAGGCCCGAAACGTCAGCTTTTGTGCTCCTGAGATGCTGCTTGGCCTGCTGTGTTCATCCAGCTCCACACTTTATTATCTTGGATTCTCCAGCATCTGCAGTTCCCATTATCAACGATACAGCTTGTACAGAATATGGACAGACATCGCAACACGTTGTGTAATTTGTCATTAGTCTGGATGCAGTGCACTGCACATAATATCCAAGTGCAAATCTACTACACCTTTTTAATGATAAATAAAAAGACACAGGAACATGAAGGGTCTAGGCCCGAAACGTCAGCTTTTGTGCTCCTGAGATGCTGCTGGGCCTGCTGTGTTCATCCAGCCTCATATTTCATTATCTAGGAACATAAAGATCTCCTTAAAATGATGAGGATTCAATACTTTGGACATTGTGTGCAAGATGTTAATGTGTTACTTTTCGAGATACAGACTGTTACTTAATGCCAAAGAATAAGAAGAGAATGTTGAATACTTTCACCTTTGTCTTCTTCCCAAATCTTGTCCCAATTAACCTACAAGCAATTCTTGCTCAATTTCCAAGTACATTGTAGGAATGTAGAGACAACAGTGTCCCCAGCAGGTGGATTTCAAATCAGACACTCCACATTGTAGAAACGAGGATACACCAAAATAAGAAGTGATTTTACAAAATCGTTCTCCTAACTAAACTTTCAAAACAATCAGTGATCTTCCTCCTTGAAGGGTAAAGCCCCTCGTAAAGTTTTAAAGCACTGGGTGTTTCAAAAGTTGATACAGATTTGGAATTTGCGTGACAAAGTGACCTGTGTTTCATGATTTTTACCTTTTTTAAATGGCTATTTGTACAATTAATTTTCACTGAGAAGAATTTGAATCCCATCAGCTTGGCCCTGACCTTCACTAAACAATCTGAAGGAAATTTGCCCAATGAGCTTTCGAAATGGGTCACAAAGACCAAACAACTGACAATAGGTGCAGGAGTAAGCCATTCGGCCCTTTTTCACTTTGTGTCCTATTATGTTCACAAAATAAAGTGGCAACACAGTGGTTAGCACTGCTTCCTCACAGCACCAGGGGCCCGGGTTCCATTCCAGCCTCGGGCGACTATCTGTGTGGAGTTTGCACTTTCTCCTCGTGTTTGCGTGGGTTTCCTCCCACAGCCCAAAGATGTGCAGTCCAACCCCCTACCCTATCCCTGTAACCCCACATGCTAGGTGGATTGGTCATGGGGCATGTGGGGTTACAGGGATAGAGTAGGGGGTTGGGTCTGGGTGGATTGGTCATGGGGCATGTGGGGTTACAGGGATAGGGTAGGGGGTTGGGTCTGGGTGGATTGGTCATGGGGCATGTGGGGTTACAGGGATAGGGTAGGGGGTTGGGTCTGGGTGGATTGGTCATGGGGCATGTGGGGTTACAGGGATAGGGTAGGGGGTTGGGTCTGGGTGGATTGGTCATGGGTCATGTGGGGTTACAGGGATAGGGTAGGGGGTTGGGTCTGGGTGGATTGGTCATGGGGCATGTGGGATTACAGTGATAGGGTAGGAGGTTGGGTCTGGGTGGATTTGTCATGGGGCACGTGGGGTTACAGGGATAGGGTAGGGGGTTGGGTCTGGGTGGATTGGTCATGGGAAATGCGAGGTTACAGGGATAGGGTAGGGGGGTGGGTATTGGGAGATTAGACATGGGGCATGTGGGGTTATGGGGATAGGGTAGGGGGTTGGGTGTGCGTGGAATGCACTTCAGTGGGTCAAATGCCCTCTCCTCACACTGTAGAGATCCTATGAATGTGATATATTGTACAGCTCTGTGCTGTAGCACGTAAATGAATGCATCATTCCAATGCTGTGGTCAGTTTACGAACATATTCTGCCACTTCTATCCTTCCCTCGAGTTAGCCATTGGCAGTCTTTGTAACAGATGCTTTCTGTCATCTACATGTGTGTTCTGTAAACACAGCACAGACACTTCAGTGGAAAAAAGCACAAGTATATGATCAAGCTGTTGATAACATGACTGTATAAAATATGCTGATATTTACAGAACATGCATAGTGTCATCGAAAGCAGGCAAGCTGCAGCGCTTTGGATCGCAACTTAAAAATAAACATTACATTTTTCAACTCAATGTCGAATCTTCCACAAAACTGACCAGACAACTGCACCTGTATCAAGGAGGATAAATAATACCAAGTGAAAATGACATTCTCCATCACATACACAGTAAATGTGAATTGGACAGGGGCAGAGCACCCGGGAGACACAGGGACAGGGACAGGGCGCTCGGGAGAGACAGGGACAGGGGCAGAGCCCCTGGGAGAGACAGGGACAGGGACAGTGCCCCCGGGAGAGACAGGAACAGGGACAGTGCCTCCGGGAGAGACAGGGAGAGGGGCAGTGCCTCCGGGACAGACAGGGACAGGGGAAGTGCCCCAGGGAGAAACAGGGCCAGGGGCAGTGCCCCTGGGAGAGACAGGGAGAGGGGCAGTGCCACCGGGAGAGACAGGGAGAGGGGCAATGCCCTCGAGAGAGAGGCAGTGAGAGGGACAGTGCCCCCAGGAGGGACAGAGAGAGGGGCAGTGCCACCGGGAGAGACAGGGAGAGGGGCAATGACCTCGAGAGAGGCAGGGAGAGGGGCAATGCCCCCAGGAGAGTCAGGGACAGAGGCAGTGCCCCGGGGAGAGACAGGGACAGTGGCAGTGCCCCAGGAAGAGACAGGGAGAGGGGGAATGCCCCCAGGAGAGACAGGGACAGGGGGAGTGCCCCCGGGAGAGACAAGGAGAGGGGAGGTGCCCCCGGGAGAGACAGGGACAGGGGCAGTGTCCTCGGGACAGACAAGGAGAGGGGCAGTGCCTCCGGGAGAGACAGAGGCAGTGCCCCCGGGAGAGACAGGGAGAGAGGCAGTGCCCTGGGAGTGACAGGGACAGGGACAGTGCCACCGGGAGAGACATGGAGAGGGGCAGAGCGCCCGTGAGAGACAGGGACAGGGGCAGTGCCTCCGGGAGAGACAGGGAGAGGGACAGTGCCCTGGGAGTGACAGGGACAGGGGCAGTGCCCCGGGGAGAGATAGGGACAGGGACAGTGCCCCCCGGAGAGACAGGGAGCAGGGCAGTGCCCCCGGGAGAGAGAGGGAGAGGGACAGTGCCCCTGGGAGAGACAGCGACAGGGGCAGGGACAATGTCCACGAGAGAGACAGTGAGAGGGGTAGTGCCACCGGGAGAGACAGGGAGAGGGGCAGTGCCGCCGGGAGAGACAAGGAGAGGGGCAGTGCCCCAGGGAGAGACAGGGAGAGGGGCAGTGCCTCCGGGACAGACAGGGACAGGGGCAGTGCCCCCGGGAGAGACAGGGAGAGGGGCAGTGCCCCCGGGAGAGACAGGGAGAGGGGCAATGCCCTCGAGAGAGGCAGGGAGAGGGGCAGTACACCCAGGAGAGTCAGGGATATGGGCAGTGTCCCCGGGAGAGACAGGGTGAAGGGGCAGTGCCTCCGGGAGAGACAGGGACAGGGGCAATACCTCCGGGGGAGACACGGAGAGGGGCAGTGCCTCCGAAGGAGACAGTGAGCATAGCAGTGCCCCTGGCAGAGACAGGGAGAGTGGCAGTGCCCCTAGCAGAGACAGGGAGAGTGGCAGTGCCTCTGGGAGAGACAGGGACAGGGGCAGTGCCTCCGGGAGAGACAGGGACAGGGGCACTGCCCCCGGGAGAGACAGGGAGAGGGGCAATGTCCTCGAGAGAGGCAGGGAGAGGGGCAGTGCCCCCAGGAGGGACAGAGAGAGGGGCAGTGCCACCGGGAGAGACAGGGAGAGGGGCAATGCCCCCGGGAGAGTCAGGGACAGAGGCAGTGCCCCGGCGAGAGACAGGGACAGTGGCAGTGCCCCAGGGAGAGACAGGGAGAGGGGCAATGCCCCCGGGATAGACAGGGAGAGGGGCAGTGCCCCCGGGAGAGACAGGGACGGGGGCAGTGCCCCCGGGAGAGACAGGGAGTAGGGCAGTGTCCCCGGGATAGACAGGGAGAGGGGCAGTGTCCTCGGGACAGACAAGGAGAGGGGCAGTGCCCCCAGGAGAGACAGGTACAGGGGCAGTGCCCCCGGCAGAGACAGAGAGAGGGGCAGTGCCCCCGGTAGAGACAGGGACATGGGCAATGCCCCCGGGAGAGACAGGGACAGGGGGAGTGCCCCCGGGAGAGACAAGGAGAGGGGCAGTGTCTCCGGGAGAGACAGGTACAGGGGCAGTGCCCCCGGCAGAGACAGAGAGAGGGGCAGTGCCCCCGGGAGAGACAGAGGCAGTGCCCCCAGGAGAGACAGTGAGAGAGGCAGTGCCCTGGGAGTGACAGGGACAGGGACAGTGCCACCGGGAGAGACATGGAGAGGGGCAGAGCCCCCGTGAGAGACAGGGACAGGGGCAGTGCCTCCGGGAGAGACAGGGAGAGGGGCAGTGCCCTGGGAGTGACAGGGACAGGGGGAATGCCCCCGGGAGAGACAGGGAGAGGGGCAGTGCCCCCGGTAGAGACAGGGAGAGGGGCAATGCCCCCGGGAGAGCCGGGGACAGAGGCAGTGACCCGGCGAGAGACAGGGACAACGCCCCGGAGAGAGACAGTGAGAGGGACACTACCACCGGGAGAGACAGGGAGAGCGCAGTGCCCCCGGGAGTGACAGGGAGAGGGGCTGTGCCCCCGGGAGAAACAAGGAGAGGGGCAGTGCCTCCGGGACAGACAGGGACAGGGGAAGTGCCCCAGGGAGAAACAGAGACAGGGGCAGTGCCCCCGGGAGAGACAGGGAGAGGGGCAGTGCCACCGGGAGAGACAGGGAGAGGGGCAATGCCCTCGAGAGAGGCAGGGAGAGGGGCAGTGCCCCCAGGAGGGTCAGAGAGGGGCAGTGTCCCAGGGAGAGACAGGGAGAGGGGCAGTACCCCCAGGAGAGTCAGGGATATGGGCAGTTTCCCCGGGAGAGACAGGGTGAAGGGGCAGTGCCTCCGGGAGAGACAGGGACAGGGGCAATACCTCCGGGGGAGACACGAAGAGGGGCAGTGCCTCCGAAGGAGACAGTGAGCATAGCAGTGCCCCTGGCAGAGACAGGGAGAGAGGCAGTGCCCCTGGTAGAGACAGGGAGAGTGGCAGTGCCTCTGGGAGAGACAGGGACAGGGGCAGTGCCTCCGGGAGGGACAGGGAGAGGGGCAGTGCCTCCGGGACAGACAGGGACAGGGGAAGTGCCCCAGGGAGAAACAGGGACAGGGGCAGTGCCCCCGGGAGAGACAGGGAGAGGGGCAATGCCCTCGAGAGAGGCAGGGAGAGGGGCAGTGCCCCCAGGAGGGACAGAGAGAGGGGCAGTGCCACTGGGAGAGACAGGGAGAGGGGCAATGCCCCCAGGAGAGTCAGGGACAGAGGCAGTGCCCCGGCGAGAGACAGGGAGAGGGGCAGTGCCCCCGGGAGAGACAGGGACAGGGGCAGTGCCCCCGGGAGAGACAGGGAGTAGGGCAGTGTCCCCGGGATAGGCAGGGAGAGGGGCAGTGCCCCCAGGAGAGACAGGTACAGGGGCAGTGCCCCCGGCAGAGTCAGGGAGAGGGGCAGTGCCCCCGGTAGAGACAGGGACATGGGCAATGCCCCCGGGAGAGACAGGGACAGGGGGAGTGCCCCCGGGAGAGACAAGGAGAGGGGAGGTGCCCCCGGGATAGACAGGGAGAGGGGCAGTGTCCTCGGGACAGACAAGGAGAGGGGCAGTGCCCCCGGGAGAGACAGGTACAGGGGCAGTGCCCCCGGCAGAGACAGAGAGAGGGGCAGTGCCCCCGGGAGAGACAGGGAGAGGGACAGTGCCCCTGGGAGAGACAGCAACAGGGGCAGTGCCCCCAGTAGAGACAGAGACAGGATCAATGCCCCCGAGAGAGACAGGGAGAGGGGTAGTGCCCCCGGGAGAGACAGGGAGAGGGGCATTGCCCCCGGGAGTGACAGGGAGAGGGGCAGTGCCCCCGGGAGAGACAAGGAGAGTGGCAGTGCCCCAGGGAGAGACAGTGAGAGGGGCAGTACCCCCAGGAGAGACAGGGAGAGGAGCAGTACCCCCGGGAGAGACAGGGAGAAGGTGCGGTGCCTCCAGGAGAGACAGGGACAGGGGCAGTACCTCCGGGAGAGACACGGAGAGGGGCAGTGCCTCCGAAGGAGACAGTGAGCGTAGCAGTGCCCGTGGGAGAGACAGGGAGAGGGGCAGGTGCGACAGGGAGAGGGGCAGTGCCTCTGGGAGAGACAGGGACAGGGGCAGTGCCTCCGGGAGAGACAGGGAGAGGGGCACTGCCTCCGGAACAGACAGGGGCAGGGGAAGTGCCCCAGGGAGAAACAGGGACAGGGGCAGTGCCCCCGGGAGAGACAGGGAGAGGGGCAATGCCCCTGGGAGAGTCAGGGACAGAGGCAGTGCCCCGGTGAGAGACAGGGACAGTGGCAGTGCCCCAGGGAGAGACAGGAACATGGGCAGTGCCCCCAGTAGAGACAGGGACATGGGCAATGCCCCCGGGAGAGACAAGGAGAGGTGCAGTGCCCCCGGGAGAGACAGGGAGAGGGGCAGTGCCTCTGGGAGAGATGGGGAGAGGGACAGTGCCTCTCGGAGAGACAGGGAGAGGGAGAGTACCTCCAGGAGAGACAGGTACAGGGGCAGTGCCCCCGGGTGAGACAGGGACAGGGGCAGTGCCCCCAGGAGAGACAGGGACAGGGACAGGGACAGTGCCACCGGGAGAGACAGGGACAGGGACAGTGCCTCCGGGAGAGACTGGGAGAGGGGCAGTGCCGCCGGGAGAGACAGGGAGAGGGGCATTGTTCTCGGGAGAGACAGGCCCAGGGGCAGTGCCCCCGGGAGAGACAGCGACAGGGGCAGTGCCCCCGGGAGAGACAGGGACAGGGGCAGTGCCCCCGGGAGAGACAGGGAGAGGGGCAGTGCCCACGGGAGAGACAGGGAGAGGGGCAGTGCCCCTGTGAAAGACAGGGAGAGGGGCAGTGCCCCCGGGAGTGACAGGGACAGGGACAGGGACAGCGCCACCGAGAGAGAGAGGGAGAGGGGCAGTGCCCCCAGGAGGGACAGAGAGAGCGGCCGTGCCTCCGGGAGAGACAGGGAGAGGGGCAGTGCCCCCGACAGAGACAGGGAGAGGGGCAGTGCCCCCAGGAGGGATAGAGACAGCGGCCGTGCCTCCGGGAGAGACAGGGAGAGGGGCAGTGCACCTGTGAAAGACAGGGAGAGGGGCAGTGCCCCCGGCAGAGACAGGGAGAGGGGCAGTGCCCCCAGGAGGGATAGAGAGAGCGGCCGTGCCTCCGGGAGAGACAGGGAGAGGGGCAGTGCCCCCGACAGAGACAGGGAGAGGGGCAGTGCACCTGTGAAAGACAGGGAGAGGGGCAGTGCCCCCGGGAGTGACAGGGAGAGCGGCCGTGCCTCCGGGAGAGACAGGGAGAGGGACAGTACCCCCAGGCAAGTCAGGGAGATGGGCAGCGTCCCCGCGAGAGACAGCGAGAGGGGCAGTGCCTCCGAAGGAGACAGGGAGAGGGGCAGTGCCCCTGGGAGAGACAGGGAGTTGGGCAGTGCCCCCGGGAGAGACAGGGACAGGGGCAGTGCGTCCGGGAGAGACAGGGAGAGCGGCAGTGCCTCCGGGACAGACAGGGACAGGGGCAGTGCCCCACGGGGAAACAGGGACGGAGCAGTGCCCCCGGGAGAGACAGGGAGACAAGCAGTGCCCCCTGGAGAGACAGGGACAGGAGCAGTGCCCCCGGGAGAGACGGGGAGAGGGACAGTGCCTCTCGGAGAGACAGGGAGAGGGGCAGTGCCCCCGGGAGAGACAGGGAGAGGGGCAGTGCCGCCAGGAGAGACAGGGGCAGTGCCCCAGGGAGAGGGGCAGTGCACCCTGGTGAGACAGGGCGAGTGGCAGTGCTCCCGGGAGTGACAGGGACAGGGACAGCGCCGCCGAGAGAGAGAGGGAGAGGGGTAGTGCCACCGGGAGAGACAGGGAGAGGGGCAGTTCCCCCGAGAGAGACAGGGAGAGGGGCAGTGCCCCCGGGAGCGACAGGGAGAGGGGCAGTGCCCCAGGAAAGACAGGGACTGGGGCAGTACGCCCGGGAGAGACAGGAAGAGGGGCAGTGCCCCCGGGAGAGACAGGGAGAGGGGCAGTGCCCCCGGGAGAGACAGGGAGGGGGCAGTGCCCCCGGGAAAGACAGGGACTGGGGCAGTGCCCCCGGGGAGACCGGGAGAGGGGCAGTTCAACCCAAAGAGGCAGGGACATGGGCATTGCCCCCAGGAGAGATAGGGACAAGGGCAGTGCCCCCCAGAGAGACAGGCAGAGGGGCACTGTCCCTGCCCCCTTTCCCTGTCTCTCACGGGGGCACTGCCCCTCTCCCTGTCTCTCCCGGGGTCACTGCCCCAGTCCCTGTCTTTCCCGGGGGCACTGCGCCTCTGCCTGTCTCTCCCGGGGGCACTGCCTCTCTCCCAGTCCCCTGGGAAAGACAGGGACTGGGGCAGTGCCCCCGGGAGAGACAGGGAGTGGGGCAGTGCTCCTGGGAGAGTCAGGGACAGAGGCAGTGCCCCCGGTAGAGACAGGCAGAGGGGCAGTGCCCCCAGGAAAGACAGGGACTGGGGCAGTACGCCCGGGAGAGACAGGGAGAGGGGCAGTGCCCCCGGGAGAGACAGGGAGGGGGCAGTGCCCCCGGGAGTGACGGGGCAGTGCCCTAGGGAGAGACAGGGAGATGGGCAGTGCCCCCGTGAGAGACAGGGACAGGGGCAGTGCCCCCGGGAGAGACAGGGCGAGAGGCAGTGCCCCAGGGAGTGACAGGGGCAGTGCCCCAGGGAGAGAGGCAATGCACCCTGGTGAGACAGGGCGAGGGGCAGTGCTCCCGGGAGTGATAGGGACAGGGACAGGGACAGGGACAGCGCAGCCGAGAGAGACAGGGAGAGGGGTGGTGCCAACGGGAGAGACAGGGAGAGGGGCAGTGTCCCCGGGAGAGACAGGGGCAGCGGCAGTGAACCCGGGAGAGACAGAGAGAGGGGCAGTGCCTCCGGGAGAGACAGGGAGAGGGGCAGTGCCCCTGGGAGAGAGAGGGACGGGGCAGTGCCCCCAGGAGAGACAGGGAGAGGGGCAGTGCCCTGGGAGAGACAGTTACAGGGGCAGTGCCCCCGAGAGAGACAGGGAGAGGGGCAGTGCCCCCGCGAGAGACAGGGACAGGGGCAGTGCCCCACGGGGAAACAGGGACGGAGCAGTGCCCCCGGGAGAGACAGGGTGAGGGGCAGTGCCCCTGCAAGAGACAGGGACAGGGGCAGTGCCCCCCGGAGAGACAGGGAGAGGGACAGTGCCCCCGTGAGAGACAGGGCGATAGGCAGTGCCCCCGGGAGTGACAGGGGCTGTGCCCCAGGGAGAGACAGGGAGCGGGGCAGTGCCCCCGTGAGGGACAGGGACAGGGGCAGTGCCCCCAGGAGAGACAGGGCGAGAGGCATTGCCCCCGGGAGTGACAGGGGCAGTGCCCCAGGTAGAGACAGGGAGCGGGGCAGTGCCTACTGGTGAGACAGGGTGAGGGGCAGTGCCCCCTGGAGTGACAGGGAGAGGGGCAGTGCCCCCAGGAGAGACAGGGAGAGGGGCAGTGAATCCAGGAGAGACAGGGACAGGCGCAGTGCCGCCGGAGAGACAGGGACAGTGAACCCAGGAGAGACAGAGAGAGGGGCAGTGCATCCAGGAGAGACAGGGAGAGGGGCAGTGCCACCGGGAGAGACAGGGAGAGCGGCAGTGCCCCCGGGAGAGACAGGGAGAGGGGCAGTTCCGCCGGGAGAGACAGGGAGAGGGGCAGTGCCCCAGGGAGAGACAGGGAGAGGGGCAGTGCCTCCGGGACAGACAGGGACAGGGGAAGTGCCCCAGGGAGAAACAGGGACAGGGGCAGTGCCCCCGGGAGAGACAGGGAGAGGGGCAGTGCCCTCGAGAGAGGCAGGGAGAGGGGCATTGCCCCCAGGAGGGACAGAGAGAGGGGCAGTACCACCGGAAGAGACAGGGAGAGGGGCAATGCCCCCGGGAGAGTCAGGGACAGAGGCAGTGACCCGGCGAGAGACAGGGACAGTGGCAGTGCCCCAGGGAGAGACAGGGAGAGGGGCAGTGCCCCCGGGAGAGACAGGGACAGGGGCAGTGCCCCCGGGACTGACAGGGACAACGCCCCGGAGAGAGACAGTGAGAGGGGCAGTACCACCGGGAGAGACAGGGAGAGCGCAGTGACCCCGGGAGTGACAGGGAGAGGGGCTGTGCCCCCGGGAGAAACAAGGAGAGGGGCAGTGCCCCAGGGAGAGACAGGGAGAGGGGCATTGCCCCGGGAGTGACAGGGAGAGGGGCAGTGCCCCCGGGAGAGACAAGGAGAGGGGCAGTACCCCCAGGAGAGTCAGGGAGATGGGCAGTGTCCCCGGGAGAGACAGGGTGAAGGGGCAGTGCCTCCGGGAGAGACAGGGACAGGGGCAGTACCTCCGGGAGAGACACGGAGAGGGGCAGTGCCTCCGGGACAGACAGGGACAGGGGAAGTGCCCCAGGGAGAAACAGAGACAATGGCAGTGCCCCCGGGAGAGACAGGGAGAGGGGCAGTGCCACCGGGAGAGACAGGGAGAGGGGCAATGCCCTCGAGAGAGGCAGGGAGAGGGGCAGTGCCCCCAGGAGGGCCAGAGAGAGGGGCAGTGCCCCAGGGAGAGACAGGGAGAGGGGCATTACCCCCAGGAGAGTCAGGGATATGGGCAGTTTCCCCGGGAGAGACAGGGTGAAGGGGCAGTGCCTCCGGGAGAGACAGGGACAGGGGCAATACCTCCGGGGGAGACACGAAGAGGGGCAGTGCCTCCGAAGGAGACAGTGAGCATAGCAGTGCCCCTGGCAGAGACAGGGAGAGAGGCAGTGCCCCTGGTAGAGACAGGGAGAGTGGCAGTGCCTCTGGGAGAGACAGGGACAGGGGCAGTGCCTCCGGGAGAGACAGGGAGAGGGGCAGTGCCCCCAGGAGGGACAGAGAGAGGGGCAGTGCCACCGGGAGAGACAGGGAGAGGGGCAATGCCCCAGGGAGAGACAGGGAGAGGGGCAATGCCCTCGAGAGAGGCAGGGAGAGGGGCATTGCCCCCAGGAGGGACAGAGAGAGGGGCAGTACCACCGGAAGAGACAGGGAGAGGGGCAATGCCCCCGGGAGAGTCAGGGACAGAGGCAGTGACCCGGCGAGAGACAGGGACAGTGGCAGTGCCCCAGGGAGAGACAGGGAGAGGGGCAGTGCCCCCGGGAGAGACAGGGACAGGGGCAGTGCCCCCGGGACTGACAGGGACAACGCCCCAGAGAGAGACAGTGAGAGGGGCAGTACCACCGGGAGAGACAGGGAGAGCGCAGTGACCCCGGGAGTGACAGGGAGAGGGGCTGTGCCCCCGGGAGAAACAAGGAGAGGGGCAGTGCCCCAGGGAGAGACAGGGAGAGGGGCATTGCCCCGGGAGTGACAGGGAGAGGGGCCGTGCCCCCGGGAGAGACAAGGAGAGGGGCAGTACCCCCAGGAGAGTCAGGGAGATGGGCAGTGTCCCCGGGAGAGACAGGGTGAAGGGGCAGTGCCTCCGGGAGAGACAGGGACAGGGGCAGTACCTCCGGGAGAGACACGGAGAGGGGCAGTGCCTCCAGGACAGACAGGGACAGGGGAAGTGCCCCAGGGAGAAACAGAGACAATGGCAGTGCCCCCGGGAGAGACAGGGAGAGGGGCAGTGCCACCGGGAGAGACAGGGAGAGGGGCAATGCCCTCGAGAGAGGCAGGGAGAGGGGCAGTGCCCCCAGGAGGGTCAGAGAGAGGGGCAGTGCCCCAGGGAGAGACAGGGAGAGGGGCATTACCCCCAGGAGAGTCAGGGATATGGGCAGTTTCCCCGGGAGAGACAGGGTGAAGGGGCAGTGCCTCCGGGAGAGACAGGGACAGGGGCAATACCTCCGGGGGAGACACGAAGAGGGGCAGTGCCTCCGAAGGAGACAGTGAGCATAGCAGTGCCCCTGGCAGAGACAGGGAGAGTGGCAGTGCCCCTGGTAGAGACAGGGAGAGTGGCAGTGCCTCTGGGAGAGACAGGGACAGGGGCAGTGCCTCCGGGAGAGACAGGGAGAGGGGCAGTGCCCCCAGGAGGGACAGAGAGAGGGGCAGTGCCACCGGGAGAGACAGGGAGAGGGGCAATGCCCCAGGGAGAGACAGGGAGAGGGGCAATGCCCTCGGGAGAGTCAGGGACAGAGGCAGTGCCCCCGGGAGAGACAGGGAGTAGGGTAGTGTCCCCGGGATAGACAGGGATAGGGGCTGTGCCCCCAGGAGAGACAGGTACAGGGGCAGTGCCCCCGGCAGAGTCAGGGAGAGGGGCAGTGCCCCCGGTAGAGACAGGGACATGGGCAATGCCCCCGGGAGAGACAGGGACAGGGGGAGTGCCCCCGGGAGAGACAAGGAGAGGGGAGGTGCCCCCGGGATAGACAGGGAGAGGGGCAGTGTCCTCGGGACAGACAAGGAGAGGGGCAGTGCCCCCGGGAGAGACAGGTACAGGGGCAGTGCCCCCGGCAGAGACAGAGAGAGGGGCAGTGCCCCCGGGAGAGACAGGGAGAGGGACAGTGCCCCTGGGAGAGACAGCAACAGGGGCAGTGCCCCCGGTAGAGACAGGGACAGGGTCAATGCCCCCGAGAGAGACAGGGAGAGGGGTAGTGCCCCCGGGAGAGACAGGGAGAGGGGCAGTGCCCCCGGGAGAGACAGGGAGAGGGGCATTGCCCCCGGGAGTGACAGGGAGAGGGGCAGTGCCCCCGGGAGAGACAAGGAGAGTGGCAGTGCCCCAGGGAGAGACAGTGAGAGGGGCAGTACCCCCAGGAGAGACAGGGAGAGGAGCAGTACCCCCGGGAGAGACAGGGAGAAGGTTCGGTGCCTCCAGGAGAGACAGGGACAGGGGCAGTACCTCCGGGAGAGACACGGAGAGGGGCAGTGCCTCCAGGAGAGACAGGGAGAGGGGCACTGCCGCCGGGAGAGACAAGGAGAGGGGCAGTGCCCCCGGGAGAGACAGGGAGAGGGGCAGTGCCCCCGGGAGAGACAGGGCGAGGGGCAGTGAACCCTTAAGAGACAGGGAGAGGGGCAGTGCCCCCGAGAGAGACAGGGAGAGGGTCAGTGCCCCCGGGGAGACCGGGAGAGGGGCACTTCCCCCCGGAGAGGCAGGGGCATGGGCAGTGCCCCCAGGAGAGAGAGTGACAAGGGCAGTGCCCCCCGGAGAGACAGGCAGAGGTGCACTGTCCCTGCCCCCTTTCCCTGTCTCTCACGGGGGCACTGCCCCTCTGCCTGTCTCTCCCGGGGGCACTGCCCCTGTCCCAGTCTCACCCAGGGGCACTGCCTCTGTCCCTGACTCTCCCGGGGGTGCTGCCCCACTCCCTGTCTGTCCCGGGGGCACTGCCCCAGTCCCTGTCTTTACCAGGGGACACTTCCTCTCTGCCTGTCTCTCCGGGGGGAACTGCCCCTGTCCCTATCTCTTCTGGGGGCTCTGCCCATGTCACTGCCACTCCCGGGGGCACTGCCTCTCTCCCAGTCCCCTGGGAAAGACAGGGACTGGGGCAGTGCCCCCGGGAGAGACAGGGAGTGGGGCAGTGCTCCTGGGAGAGTCAGGGACAGAGGCAGTGCTCCGGGTAGAGACAGGCAGAGGGGCAGTGCCCCCAGGAAAGACAGGGACTGGGGCAGTACGCCCAGGAGAGACAGGGAGAGGGGCAGTGCTCCCGGGAGAGACAGGGAGAGGGGCAGTGCCCCCGGGAGTGACGGGGCAGTGCCCCAGGGAGAGACAGGGAGATGGGCAGTGCCCCCGTGAGAGACAGGGACAGGGGCAGTGCCCCCGGGAGAGACATGGCGAGAGGCAGTGCCCCAGGGAGTGACAGGGGCAGTGCCCCAGGGAGAGAGGCAGTGCACCCTGGTGAGACAGGGCGAGGGGCAGTGCTCCCGGGAGTGATAGGGACAGGGACAGCGCTGCCGAGAGAGACAGGGAGAGGGGTGGTGCCAACGGGAGAGACAGGGAGAGGGGCAGTGCTCCCGGGAGAGACAGGGAGAGGGGCAGTGCCCCCGAGAGAGACAAGGAGAGGAGCAGTGCCCCCGGGAGAGACAGGGAGAGGGGCAGTGAACCCCGGAGAGACAGGGAGAGGGGCAGTGAACCCGGGAGAGACAGAGAGAGGGGCAGTGCCTCCGGGAGAGACAGGGAGAGGGGCAGTGCCCCCGGGAGAGAGAGGGACGGGGCAGTGCCCCCAGGAGAGACAGGGAGAGGGGCAGTGCCCCCGGGAGAGACAAGGAGAGGGGCAGTACCCCCAGGAGAGTCAGGGAGATGGGCAGTGTCCCTGGGAGAGACAGGGTGAAGGGGCAGTGCCTCCGGGAGAGACAGGGACAGGGGCAGTACCTCCGGGAGAGACACGGAGAGGGGCAGTGCCTCCGGGACAGACAGGGACAGGGGAAGTGCCCCAGGGAGAAACAGAGACAATGGCAGTGCCCCCGGGAGAGACAGGGAGAGGGGCAGTGCCACCGGGAGAGACAGGGAGAGGGGCAATGCCCTCGAGAGAGGCAGGGAGAGGGGCAGTGCCCCCAGGAGGGTCAGAGAGAGGGGCAGTGCCCCAGGGAGAGACAGGGAGAGGGGCATTACCCCCAGGAGAGTCAGGGATATGGGCAGTTTCCCCGGGAGAGACAGGGTGAAGGGGCAGTGCCTCCGGGAGAGACAGGGACAGGGGCAATACCTCCGGGGGAGACACGAAGAGGGGCAGTGCCTCCGAAGGAGACAGTGAGCATAGCAGTGCCCCTGGCAGAGACAGGGAGAGAGGCAGTGCCCCTGGTAGAGACAGGGAGAGTGGCAGTGCCTCTGGGAGAGACAGGGACAGGGGCAGTGCCTCCGGGAGAGACAGGGAGAGGGGCAGTGCCCCCAGGAGGGACAGAGAGAGGGGCAGTGCCACCGGGAGAGACAGGGAGAGGGGCAATGCCCCAGGGAGAGACAGGGAGAGGGGCAATGCCCTCGAGAGAGGCAGGGAGAGGGGCATTGCCCCCAGGAGGGACAGAGAGAGGGGCAGTACCACCGGAAGAGACAGGGAGAGGGGCAATGCCCCCGGGAGAGTCAGGGACAGAGGCAGTGACCCGGCGAGAGACAGGGACAGTGGCAGTGCCCCAGGGAGAGACAGGGAGAGGGGCAGTGCCCCCGGGAGAGACAGGGACAGGGGCAGTGCCCCCGGGACTGACAGGGACAACGCCCCGGAGAGAGACAGTGAGAGGGGCAGTACCACCGGGAGAGACAGGGAGAGCGCAGTGACCCCGGGAGTGACAGGGAGAGGGGCTGTGCCCCCGGGAGAAACAAGGAGAGGGGCAGTGCCCCAGGGAGAGACAGGGAGAGGGGCATTGCCCCGGGAGTGACAGGGAGAGGGGCCGTGCCCCCGGGAGAGACAAGGAGAGGGGCAGTACCCCCAGGAGAGTCAGGGAGATGGGCAGTGTCCCCGGGAGAGACAGGGTGAAGGGGCAGTGCCTCCGGGAGAGACAGGGACAGGGGCAGTACCTCCGGGAGAGACACGGAGAGGGGCAGTGCCTCCAGGACAGACAGGGACAGGGGAAGTGCCCCAGGGAGAAACAGAGACAATGGCAGTGCCCCCGGGAGAGACAGGGAGAGGGGCAGTGCCACCGGGAGAGACAGGGAGAGGGGCAATGCCCTCGAGAGAGGCAGGGAGAGGGGCAGTGCCCCCAGGAGGGTCAGAGAGAGGGGCAGTGCCCCAGGGAGAGACAGGGAGAGGGGCATTACCCCCAGGAGAGTCAGGGATATGGGCAGTTTCCCCGGGAGAGACAGGGTGAAGGGGCAGTGCCTCCGGGAGAGACAGGGACAGGGGCAATACCTCCGGGGGAGACACGAAGAGGGGCAGTGCCTCCGAAGGAGACAGTGAGCATAGCAGTGCCCCTGGCAGAGACAGGGAGAGTGGCAGTGCCCCTGGTAGAGACAGGGAGAGTGGCAGTGCCTCTGGGAGAGACAGGGACAGGGGCAGTGCCTCCGGGAGAGACAGGGAGAGGGGCAGTGCCCCCAGGAGGGACAGAGAGAGGGGCAGTGCCACCGGGAGAGACAGGGAGAGGGGCAATGCCCCAGGGAGAGACAGGGAGAGGGGCAATGCCCTCGGGAGAGTCAGGGACAGAGGCAGTGCCCCCGGGAGAGACAGGGAGTAGGGTAGTGTCCCCGGGATAGACAGGGATAGGGGCTGTGCCCCCAGGAGAGACAGGTACAGGGCCAGTGCCCCCGGCAGAGTCAGGGAGAGGGGCAGTGCCCCCGGTAGAGACAGGGACATGGGCAATGCCCCCGGGAGAGACAGGGACAGGGGGAGTGCCCCCGGGAGAGACAAGGAGAGGGGAGGTGCCCCCGGGATAGACAGGGAGAGGGGCAGTGTCCTCGGGACAGACAAGGAGAGGGGCAGTGCCCCCGGGAGAGACAGGTACAGGGGCAGTGCCCCCGGCAGAGACAGAGAGAGGGGCAGTGCCCCCGGGAGAGACAGGGAGAGGGACAGTGCCCCTGGGAGAGACAGCAACAGGGGCAGTGCCCCCGGTAGAGACAGGGACAGGGTCAATGCCCCCGAGAGAGACAGGGAGAGGGGTAGTGCCCCCGGGAGAGACAGGGAGAGGGGCAGTGCCCCCGGGAGAGACAGGGAGAGGGGCATTGCCCCCGGGAGTGACAGGGAGAGGGGCAGTGCCCCCGGGAGAGACAAGGAGAGTGGCAGTGCCCCAGGGAGAGACAGTGAGAGGGGCAGTACCCCCAGGAGAGACAGGGAGAGGAGCAGTACCCCCGGGAGAGACAGGGAGAAGGTTCGGTGCCTCCAGGAGAGACAGGGACAGGGGCAGTACCTCCGGGAGAGACACGGAGAGGGGCAGTGCCTCCAGGAGAGACAGGGAGAGGGGCACTGCCGCCGGGAGAGACAAGGAGAGGGGCAGTGCCCCCGGGAGAGACAGGGAGAGGGGCAGTGCCCCCGGGAGAGACAGGGCGAGGGGCAGTGAACCCTTAAGAGACAGGGAGAGGGGCAGTGCCCCCGAGAGAGACAGGGAGAGGGTCAGTGCCCCCGGGGAGACCGGGAGAGGGGCACTTCCCCCCGGAGAGGCAGGGGCATGGGCAGTGCCCCCAGGAGAGAGAGTGACAAGGGCAGTGCCCCCCGGAGAGACAGGCAGAGGTGCACTGTCCCTGCCCCCTTTCCCTGTCTCTCACGGGGGCACTGCCCCTCTGCCTGTCTCTCCCGGGGGCACTGCCCCTGTCCCAGTCTCACCCAGGGGCACTGCCTCTGTCCCTGACTCTCCCGGGGGTGCTGCCCCACTCCCTGTCTGTCCCGGGGGCACTGCCCCAGTCCCTGTCTTTACCAGGGGACACTTCCTCTCTGCCTGTCTCTCCGGGGGGAACTGCCCCTGTCCCTATCTCTTCTGGGGGCTCTGCCCATGTCACTGCCACTCCCGGGGGCACTGCCTCTCTCCCAGTCCCCTGGGAAAGACAGGGACTGGGGCAGTGCCCCCGGGAGAGACAGGGAGTGGGGCAGTGCTCCTGGGAGAGTCAGGGACAGAGGCAGTGCTCCGGGTAGAGACAGGCAGAGGGGCAGTGCCCCCAGGAAAGATAGGGACTGGGGCAGTACGCCCGGGAGAGTCAGGGAGAGGGGCAGTGCTCCCGGGAGAGACAGGCAGAGGGGCAGTGCCCCCAGGAAAGACAGGGACTGGGGCAGTACGCCCAGGAGAGACAGGGAGAGGGGCAGTGCTCCCGGGAGAGACAGGGAGAGGGGCAGTGCCCCCGGGAGTGACGGGGCAGTGCCCCAGGGAGAGACAGGGAGATGGGCAGTGCCCCCGTGAGAGACAGGGACAGGGGCAGTGCCCCCGGGAGAGACATGGCGAGAGGCAGTGCCCCAGGGAGTGACAGGGGCAGTGCCCCAGGGAGAGAGGCAGTGCACCCTGGTGAGACAGGGCGAGGGGCAGTGCTCCCGGGAGTGATAGGGACAGGGACAGCGCTGCCGAGAGAGACAGGGAGAGGGGTGGTGCCAACGGGAGAGACAGGGAGAGGGGCAGTGCTCCCGGGAGAGACAGGGAGAGGGGCAGTGCCCCCGAGAGAGACAAGGAGAGGAGCAGTGCCCCCGGGAGAGACAGGGAGAGGGGCAGTGAACCCCGGAGAGACAGGGAGAGGGGCAGTGAACCCGGGAGAGACAGAGAGAGGGGCAGTGCCTCCGGGAGAGACAGGGAGAGGGGCAGTGCCCCCGGGAGAGAGAGGGACGGGGCAGTGCCCCCAG
Organism: Stegostoma tigrinum; assembly: GCF_030684315.1. Taxonomy (NCBI): domain Eukaryota; kingdom Metazoa; phylum Chordata; class Chondrichthyes; order Orectolobiformes; family Stegostomatidae; genus Stegostoma; species Stegostoma tigrinum. The sequence goes on along the minus strand of NC_081367.1, from coordinate 77,080,329 downwards.
GAGAGACAGGGAGAGGGGCAGTGCCCTGGGAGAGACAGTTACAGGGGCAGTGCCCCCAAGAGAGACAGGGAGAGGGGCAGTGCCCCCGGGGAGACCGGGAGAGGGGCAGTTCTCCCCGGAGAGGCAGGGACATGGGCAGTGCCCCCGGGAGAGAGAGGGGCAAGGGCAGTGCCCCCCGGAGAGACAGGCAGAGGGGCAGTGCCCCCTGGGTGAGACAGGGACTGGGGCAGTGCCCCCGGGAGAGACAGGGAGTGGGGCAGTGCCCCCGTGAGAGACAGGGACAGGGGCAGTGCCCCCGGGAGAGACAGGGTGAGAGGCAGTGCCCCCGGGAGTGACAGGGGCAGTGCCCCAGGGAGAGAGGCAGTGCACCCTGGAGAGACAGGGCGAGGGGCAGTGCTCCCGGGAGTGATAGGGACAGGGACAGCGCTGCCGAGAGAGACAGGGAGAGGGGTAGTGCCAACGGGAGAGACAGGAAGAGGGGCAGTGCCCCCGGGAGAGACAGGGAGAGGGGCAGTGCCCCCGGGAGAGACAGGGAGGGGGCAGTGCCCCCGGGAAAGACAGGGACTGGGGCAGTGCCCCCGGGGAGACCGGGAGAGGGGCAGTTCAACCCAAAGAGGCAGGGACATGGGCATTGCCCCCAGGAGAGATAGGGACAAGGGCAGTGCCCCCCAGAGAGACAGGCAGAGGGGCACTGTCCCTGCCCCCTTTCCCTGTCTCTCACGGGGGCACTGCCCCTCTCCCTGTCTCTCCCGGGGTCACTGCCCCAGTCCCTGTCTTTCCCGGGGGCACTGCGCCTCTGCCTGTCTCTCCCGGGGGCACTGCCTCTCTCCCAGTCCCCTGGGAAAGACAGGGACTGGGGCAGTGACCCCGGGAGAGACAGGGAGTGGGGCAGTGCTCCTGGGAGAGTCAGGGACAGAGGCAGTGCCCCCGGTAGAGACAGGCAGAGGGGCAGTGCCCCCAGGAAAGACAGGGACTGGGGCAGTACGCCCGGGAGAGACAGGGAGAGGGGCAGTGCCCCCGGGAGAGACAGGGAGGGGGCAGTGCCCCCGGGAGTGACGGGGCAGTGCCCTAGGGAGAGACAGGGAGATGGGCAGTGCCCCCGTGAGAGACAGGGACAGGGGCAGTGCCCCCGGGAGAGACAGGGCGAGAGGCAGTGCCCCAGGGAGTGACAGGGGCAGTGCCCCAGGGAGAGAGGCAATGCACCCTGGTGAGACAGGGCGAGGGGCAGTGCTCCCGGGAGTGATCGGGACAGGGACAGGGACAGGGACAGCGCAGCCGAGAGAGACAGGGAGAGGGGTGGTGCCAACGGGAGAGACAGGGAGAGGGGCAGTGTCCCCGGGAGAGACAGGGGCAGCGGCAGTGAACCCGGGAGAGACAGAGAGAGGGGCAGTGCCTCCGGGAGAGACAGGGAGAGGGGCAGTGCCCCTGGGAGAGAGAGGGACGGGGCAGTGCCCCCAGGAGAGACAGGGAGAGGGGCAGTGCCCTGGGAGAGACAGTTACAGGGGCAGTGCCCCCGAGAGAGACAGGGAGAGGGGCAGTGACCCCGCGAGAGACAGGGACAGGGGCAGTGCCCCACGGGGAAACAGGGACGGAGCAGTGCCCCCGGGAGAGACAGGGTGAGGGGCAGTGCCCCTGCAAGAGACAGGGACAGGGGCAGTGCCCCCCGGAGAGACAGGGAGAGGGACAGTGCCCCCGTGAGAGACAGGGCGATAGGCAGTGCCCCCGGGAGTGACAGGGGCTGTGCCCCAGGGAGAGACAGGGAGCGGGGCAGTGCCCCCGTGAGGGACAGGGTCAGGGGCAGTGCCCCCAGGAGAGACAGGGCGAGAGGCATTGCCCCCGGGAGTGACAGGGGCAGTGCCCCAGGTAGAGACAGGGAGCGGGGCAGTGCCCACTGGTGAGACAGGGTGAGGGGCAGTGCCCCCTGGAGTGACAGGGAGAGGGGCAGTGCCCCCAGGAGAGACAGGGAGAGGGGCAGTGAATCCAGGAGAGACAGGGACAGGCGCAGTGCCACCGGAGAGACAGGGACAGTGAACCCAGGAGAGACAGAGAGAGGGGCAGTGCATCCAGGAGAGACAGGGAGAGGGGCAGTGCCACCGGGAGAGACAGGGAGAGCGGCAGTGCCCCCGGGAGAGACAGGGAGAGGGGCAGTTCCGCCGGGAGAGACAGGGAGAGGGGCAGTGCCCCAGGGAGAGACAGGGAGAGGGGCAGTGCCTCCGGGACAGACAGGGACAGGGGAAGTGCCCCAGGGAGAAACAGGGACAGGGGCAGTGCCCCCGGGAGAGACAGGGAGAGGGGCAGTGCCACCGGGAGAGACAGGGAGAGGGGCAATGCCCTCGAGAGAGGCAGGGAGAGGGGCATTGCCCCCAGGAGGGACAGAGAGAGGGGCAGTACCACCGGGAGAGACAGGGAGTGGGGCAGTGCTCCTGGGAGAGTCAGGGACAGAGGCAGTGCCCCCGGTAGAGACAGGCAGAGGGGCAGTGCCCCCAGGAAAGACAGGGACTGGGGCAGTACGCCCGGGAGAGACAGGGAGAGGGGCAGTGCCCCCGGGAGAGACAGGGAGGGGGCAGTGCCCCCGGGAGTGACGGGGCAGTGCCCTAGGGAGAGACAGGGAGATGGGCAGTGCCCCCGTGAGAGACAGGGACAGGGGCAGTGCCCCCGGGAGAGACAGGGCGAGAGGCAGTGCCCCAGGGAGTGACAGGGGCAGTGCCCCAGGGAGAGAGGCAATGCACCCTGGTGAGACAGGGCGAGGGGCAGTGCTCCCGGGAGTGATAGGGACAGGGACAGGGACAGGGACAGCGCAGCCGAGAGAGACAGGGAGAGGGGTGGTGCCAACGGGAGAGACAGGGAGAGGGGCAGTGTCCCCGGGAGAGACAGGGGCAGCGGCAGTGAACCCGGGAGAGACAGAGAGAGGGGCAGTGCCTCCGGGAGAGACAGGGAGAGGGGCAGTGCCCCTGGGAGAGAGAGGGACGGGGCAGTGCCCCCAGGAGAGACAGGGAGAGGGGCAGTGCCCTGGGAGAGACAGTTACAGGGGCAGTGCCCCCGAGAGAGACAGGGAGAGGGGCAGTGCCCCCGCGAGAGACAGGGACAGGGGCAGTGCCCCACGGGGAAACAGGGACGGAGCAGTGCCCCCGGGAGAGACAGGGTGAGGGGCAGTGCCCCTGCAAGAGACAGGGACAGGGGCAGTGCCCCCCGGAGAGACAGGGAGAGGGACAGTGCCCCCGTGAGAGACAGGGCGATAGGCAGTGCCCCCGGGAGTGACAGGGGCTGTGCCCCAGGGAGAGACAGGGAGCGGGGCAGTGCCCCCGTGAGGGACAGGGACAGGGGCAGTGCCCCCAGGAGAGACAGGGCGAGAGGCATTGCCCCCGGGAGTGACAGGGGCAGTGCCCCAGGTAGAGACAGGGAGCGGGGCAGTGCCCACTGGTGAGACAGGGTGAGGGGCAGTGACCCCTGGAGTGACAGGGAGAGGGGCAGTGCCCCCAGGAGAGACAGGGAGAGGGGCAGTGAATCCAGGAGAGACAGGGACAGGCGCAGTGCCGCCGGAGAGACAGGGACAGTGAACCCTGGAGAGACAGAGAGAGGGGCAGTGCATCCAGGAGAGACAGGGAGAGGGGCAGTGCCACCGGGAGAGACAGGGAGAGCGGCAGTGCCCCCGGGAGAGACAGGGAGAGGGGCAGTTCCGCCGGGAGAGACAGGGAGAGGGGCAGTGCCCCAGGGAGAGACAGGGAGAGGGGCAGTGCCTCCGGGACAGACAGGGACAGGGGAAGTGCCCCAGGGAGAAACAGGGACAGGGGCAGTGCCCCCGGGAGAGACAGGGAGAGGGGCAGTGCCACCGGGAGAGACAGGGAGAGGGGCAATGCCCTCGAGAGAGGCAGGGAGAGGGGCATTGCCCCCAGGAGGGACAGAGAGAGGGGCAGTACCACCGGAAGAGACAGGGAGAGGGGCAATGCCCCCGGGAGAGTCAGGGACAGAGGCAGTGACCCGGCGAGAGACAGGGACAGTGGCAGTGCCCCAGGGAGAGACAGGGAGAGGGGCAGTGCCCCCGGGAGAGACAGGGACAGGGGCAGTGCCCCCGGGACTGACAGGGACAACGCCCCAGAGAGAGACAGTGAGAGGGGCAGTACCACCGGGAGAGACAGGGAGAGCGCAGTGACCCCGGGAGTGACAGGGAGAGGGGCTGTGCCCCCGGGAGAAACAAGGAGAGGGGCAGTGCCCCAGGGAGAGACAGGGAGAGGGGCATTGCCCCGGGAGTGACAGGGAGAGGGGCAGTGCCCCCGGGAGAGACAAGGAGAGGGGCAGTACCCCCAGGAGAGTCAGGGAGATGGGCAGTGTCCCCGGGAGAGACAGGGTGAAGGGGCAGTGCCTCCGGGAGAGACAGGGACAGGGGCAGTACCTCCGGGAGAGACACGGAGAGGGGCAGTGCCTCCGGGACAGACAGGGACAGGGGAAGTGCCCCAGGGAGAAACAGAGACAATGGCAGTGCCCCCGGGAGAGACAGGGAGAGGGGCAGTGCCACCGGGAGAGACAGGGAGAGGGGCAATGCCCTCGAGAGAGGCAGGGAGAGGGGCAGTGCCCCCAGGAGGGTCAGAGAGAGGGGCAGTGCCCCAGGGAGAGACAGGGAGAGGGGCATTACCCCCAGGAGAGTCAGGGATATGGGCAGTTTCCCCGGGAGAGACAGGGTGAAGGGGCAGTGCCTCCGGGAGAGACAGGGACAGGGGCAATACCTCCGGGGGAGACACGAAGAGGGGCAGTGCCTCCGAAGGAGACAGTGAGCATAGCAGTGCCCCTGGCAGAGACAGGGAGAGAGGCAGTGCCCCTGGTAGAGACAGGGAGAGTGGCAGTGCCTCTGGGAGAGACAGGGACAGGGGCAGTGCCTCCGGGAGAGACAGGGAGAGGGGCAGTGCCCCCAGGAGGGACAGAGGGGCAGTGCCACCGGGAGAGACAGGGAGAGGGGCAATGCCCCAGGGAGAGACAGGGAGAGGGGCAATGCCCTCGAGAGAGGCAGGGAGAGGGGCATTGCCCCCAGGAGGGACAGAGAGAGGGGCAGTACCACCGGAAGAGACAGGGAGAGGGGCAATGCCCCCGGGAGAGTCAGGGACAGAGGCAGTGACCCGGCGAGAGACAGGGACAGTGGCAGTGCCCCAGGGAGAGACAGGGAGAGGGGCAGTGCCCCCGGGAGAGACAGGGACAGGGGCAGTGCCCCCGGGACTGACAGGGACAACGCCCCGGAGAGAGACAGTGAGAGGGGCAGTACCACCGGGAGAGACAGGGAGAGCGCAGTGACCCCGGGAGTGACAGGGAGAGGGGCTGTGCCCCCGGGAGAAACAAGGAGAGGGGCAGTGCCCCAGGGAGAGACAGGGAGAGGGGCATTGCCCCGGGAGTGACAGGGAGAGGGGCAGTGCCCCCGGGAGAGACAAGGAGAGGGGCAGTACCCCCAGGAGAGTCAGGGAGATGGGCAGTGTCCCCGGGAGAGACAGGGTGAAGGGGCAGTGCCTCCGGGAGAGACAGGGACAGGGGCAGTACCTCCGGGAGAGACACGGAGAGGGGCAGTGCCTCCGGGACAGACAGGGACAGGGGAAGTGCCCCAGGGAGAAACAGAGACAATGGCAGTGCCCCCGGGAGAGACAGGGAGAGGGGCAGTGCCACCGGGAGAGACAGGGAGAGGGGCAATGCCCTCGAGAGAGGCAGGGAGAGGGGCAGTGCCCCCAGGAGGGTCAGAGAGAGGGGCAGTGCCCCAGGGAGAGACAGGGAGAGGGGCATTACCCCCAGGAGAGTCAGGGATATGGGCAGTTTCCCCGGGAGAGACAGGGTGAAGGGGCAGTGCCTCCGGGAGAGACAGGGACAGGGGCAATACCTCCGGGGGAGACACGAAGAGGGGCAGTGCCTCCGAAGGAGACAGTGAGCATAGCAGTGCCCCTGGCAGAGACAGGGAGAGTGGCAGTGCCCCTGGTAGAGACAGGGAGAGTGGCAGTGCCTCTGGGAGAGACAGGGACAGGGGCAGTGCCTCCGGGAGAGACAGGGAGAGGGGCAGTGCCCCCAGGAGGGACAGAGAGAGGGGCAGTGCCACCGGGAGAGACAGGGAGAGGGGCAATGCCCCAGGGAGAGACAGGGAGAGGGGCAATGCCCCCGGGAGAGTCAGGGACAGAGGCAGTGCCCCCGGGAGAGACAGGGAGTAGGGTAGTGTCCCCGGGATAGACAGGGATAGGGGCTGTGCCCCCAGGAGAGACAGGTACAGGGCCAGTGCCCCCGGCAGAGTCAGGGAGAGGGGCAGTGCCCCCGGTAGAGACAGGGACATGGGCAATGCCCCCGGGAGAGACAGGGACAGGGGGAGTGCCCCCGGGAGAGACAAGGAGAGGGGAGGTGCCCCCGGGATAGACAGGGAGAGGGGCAGTGTCCTCGGGACAGACAAGGAGAGGGGCAGTGCCCCCGGGAGAGACAGGTACAGGGGCAGTGCCCCCGGCAGAGACAGAGAGAGGGGCAGTGCCCCCGGGAGAGACAGGGAGAGGGACAGTGCCCCTGGGAGAGACAGCAACAGGGGCAGTGCCCCCGGTAGAGACAGGGAAAGGGTCAATGCCCCCGAGAGAGACAGGGAGAGGGGTAGTGCCCCCGGGAGAGACAGGGAGAGGGGCAGTGCCCCCGGGAGAGACAGGGAGAGGGGCATTGCCCCCGGGAGTGACAGGGAGAGGGGCAGTGCCCCCGGGAGAGACAAGGAGAGTGGCAGTGCCCCAGGGAGAGACAGTGAGAGGGGCAGTACCCCCAGGAGAGACAGGGAGAGGAGCAGTACCCCCGGGAGAGACAGGGAGAAGGTGCGGTGCCTCCAGGAGAGACAGGGACAGGGGCAGTACCTCCGGGAGAGACACGGAGTGGGGCAGTGCCTCCAGGAGAGACAGGGAGAGGGGCACTGCCGCCGGGAGAGACAAGGAGAGGGGCAGTGCCCCCGGGAGAGACAGGGAGAGGGGCAGTGCCCCCGGGAGAGACAGGGCGAGGGGCAGTGAACCCTTAAGAGACAGGGAGAGGGGCAGTGCCCCCGAGAGAGACAGGGAGAGGGTCAGTGCCCCCGGGGAGACCGGGAGAGGGGCACTTCCCCCCGGAGAGGCAGGGGCATGGGCAGTGCCCCCAGGAGAGAGAGTGACAAGGGCAGTGCCCCCCGGAGAGACAGGCAGAGGTGCACTGTCCCTGCCCCCTTTCCCTGTCTCTCACGGGGGCACTGCCCCTCTGCCTGTCTCTCCCGGGGGCACTGCCCCTGTCCCAGTCTCACCCAGGGGCACTGCCTCTGTCCCTGACTCTCCCGGGGGTGCTGCCCCACTCCCTGTCTGTCCCGGGGGCACTGCCCCAGTCCCTGTCTTTACCAGGGGACACTTCCTCTCTGCCTGTCTCTCCGGGGGGAACTGCCCCTGTCCCTATCTCTTCTGGGGGCTCTGCCCATGTCACTGCCACTCCCGGGGGCACTGCCTCTCTCCCAGTCCCCTGGGAAAGACAGGGACTGGGGCAGTGCCCCTGGGAGAGACAGGGAGTGGGGCAGTGCTCCTGGGAGAGACAGGGAGAGGGGCAGTGCCCCCGGGAGTGACGGGGCAGTGCCCCAGGGAGAGACAGGGAGATGGGCAGTGCCCCCGTGAGAGACAGGGACAGGGGCAGTGCCCCCGGGAGAGACAGGGCGAGAGGCAGTGCCCCAGGGAGTGACAGGGGCAGTGCCCCAGGGAGAGACGCAGTGCACCCTGGTGAGACAGGGCGAGGGGCAGTGCTCCCGGGAGTGATAGGGACAGGGACAGCGCTGCCGAGAGAGACAGGGAGAGGGGTGGTGCCAACGGGAGAGACAGGGAGAGGGGCAGTGCTCCCGGGAGAGACAGGGAGAGGGGCAGTGCCCCCGAGAGAGACAAGGAGAGGAGCAGTGCCCCCGGGAGAGACAGGGAGAGGGGCAGTGAACCCCGGAGAGACAGGGAGAGGGGCAGTGAACCCGGGAGAGACAGAGAGAGGGGCAGTGCCTCCGGGAGAGACAGGGAGAGGGGCAGTGCCCCCGGGAGAGAGAGGGACGGGGCAGTGCCCCCAGGAGAGACAGGGAGAGGGGCAGTGCCCTGGGAGAGACAGTTACAGGGGCAGTGCCCCCAAGAGAGACAGGGAGAGGGGCAGTGCCCCCGGGGAGACCGGGAGAGGGGCAGTTCTCCCCGGAGAGGCAGGGACATGGGCAGTGCCCCCGGGAGAGAGAGGGGCAAGGGCAGTGCCCCCCGGAGAGACAGGCAGAGGGGCAGTGCCCCCTGGGTGAGACAGGGACTGGGGCAGTGCCCCCGGGAGAGACAGGGAGTGGGGCAGTGCCCCCGTGAGAGACAGGGACAGGGGCAGTGCCCCCGGGAGAGACAGGGTGAGAGGCAGTGCCCCCGGGAGTGACAGGGGCAGTGCCCCAGGGAGAGAGGCAGTGCACCCTGGAGAGACAGGGCGAGGGGCAGTGCTCCCGGGAGTGATAGGGACAGGGACAGCGCTGCCGAGAGAGACAGGGAGAGGGGTAGTGCCAACGGGAGAGACAGGGAGAGGGGCAGTGCTCCCGGGAGAGACAGGGCGAGGGGCAGTGCTCCCAGGAGTGACAGGGACAGGGACAGGGACAGCACCGCCGAGAGAGACAGGGAGAGGAGTAGTGCCACCGGGAGAGACAGGGAGATGGGCAGTGCCCCTAGGAGAGACAGGGAGAGGGGCAGTGAACCCGGGAGAGACAGGGACAGGCGCAGTGTCCCCGGGAGAGACAGGGACAGGGGTAGTGAACCCGGGAGAGACAGAGAGAGGGGCAGTGCCTCCGGGAGAGAGAGGGAGAGGGGCAGAGCCCCCGGGAGAGACAGGGAGAGGGGCAGTGAACCCGGGAGAGACAGGGACAGGCGCAGTGTTCCCGGGAGAGACAGGGACAGGGGCAGTGAATCCGGGAGAGACAGAGAGAGGGGCAGTGCCTCCGGGAGAGAGAGGGACGGGGCAGTGCCCCCAGGAGAGACAGGGAAAGGGGCAATGCCCCTGGGAGAGACAGGGAGAGTGGCAGTGCCCCCTGTAGAGACAGGGAGAGGGACAGTGTCCCCGTGAGAGACAGGGCGAGAGGCAGTGCCCCCGAGAGTGACAGGGGCAGTGCCCCAGGCAGAGACAGGGAGCGGGGCAGTGCCCCCGTGAGGGACAGGGACAGGGGCAGTGCCCCCGGGAGAGACAGGGCGAGAGGCAGTGCCCCCGGGAGTGACAGGGGCTGTGCCCCAGGGAGAGACAGGGAGCGGGGCAGTGCCCCCTGGTGAGACAGGGTGAGGGGCAGTGCCCCCTGGAGTGATAGGGGCAGTGCCCCAGGGAGAGACAGGTACGGGGCAGTGCCCCCGAGAGAGACAGGGAGAGGGGCTGTGCCCCCGGGAGAGAGAGGGGCAGTGCCCCAGGGAGAGACAGAGAGAGGGGCAGTGCTTCCGGGAGAGACAGGCAGATGGGCAGTGCCCCCGGGAGAGAGAGGGACAGGGGCAGTGCCCCCCCAGGAGAGTCAGGGAGAGGGGCAGTGCCCCCGGTCGAGACAGGGAGAGGGGCAGTGCTCCCGAGAGAGATAGGGAGAGGGGCAGTGTCCCCAAGAGAGACAGGGAGAGGGGCAGTGCCCCCGGGAGAGACAGGTACAGGGGCAGTGCACCCGAGAGAGACAGGGAGAGGGGCTGTGCCCCCGGGAGAGAGAGGGGCAGTGCCCTAGGGAGAGACAGAGAGAGGGGCAGTGCTTCCGGGAGAGACAGGCAGATGGGCAGTGCCCCCGGGAGAGAGAGGGAAAGGGGCAGTGCCCCCCAGGAGAGACAGGGAGAGGGGCAGTGCCCCCGGTAGAGACAGGGAGAGGGGCAGTGCTCCCAAGAGAGATAGGGAGAGGGGCAGTGCCCCCAAGTGAGACAGGGAGAGGGGCAGTGCCCCCGGGAGAGAGAGGGACAGGGGCAGTGCACCCGAGAGAGACAGGGAGAGGGACAGTGCCTCCGGGAGAGACAGGGAGAGGGGCAGTGCCGCCGGGAGAGACAAGGAGAGGGGCAGTGCCCCCGAGAGAGGCAGGGAGAGGGGCAGTGCCCCCAAGGGAGACAGGGAGAGGGGCAGTGCCCCCGGGAGAGACAGGGCGAGGGGCAGTGAACCCGGGAGAGACAGAGAGAGGGGCAGTGCCTCCGGGAGAGATAGGGAGAAGGGCAGTGCCACCGGGAGAGACAGGGAGAGGGGCAGTGCCCCCGAGAGAGACAGGGAGAGGGGCAGTGCCCCCAAGAGACACAGGGAGAGGGTCAGTGCCCCCGGGAGAGACAGGGTGAGGGGCAGTGAACCCTGGAGAGACAGGGACAGGCGCAGTGCCCCCGGGAGAGAGAGGGACAGGGGCAGTGAACCCGGGAGAGACAGAGAGAGGGGCAGTGCCCCCAAGAGACACAGGGAGAGGGTCAGTGCCCCCGGGAGAGACAGGGTGAGGGGCAGTGAACCCTGGAGAGACAGGGACAGGCGCAGTGCCCCCGGGAGAGAGAGGGACAGGGGCAGTGAACTGTGGAGAGACAGAGAGAGGGGCAGTGCCCCCAGGAGAGACAGGGAGAGGGGCAGTGCCCCCGAGAGAGACAGGGAGAGGGGCAGTGTTCCCGGGGAGACCGGGAGAGGGGCAGTGCCCCCGAGAGAGGCAGCGAATAACTGAAAGGGACAGGGAGTAACTGTGAGAGGGCTAGGGTCAGGGTTGGGGAGTCGCTAGGAGAGACGGGAAATCAAGGTAAGGAGGCAACAAGAAACAAGAAACTGAAAGAGAGATCTTGGTCAGAGATTGCAAACTCAGTGCAACAGAGAAATGAAGTGTGAAAGAGTCGGGGAGTAAATTTGAGAGTGCAGTGATCTAAGGTCAGCCAGGTGAACTGCAGCGAATATGGGTTCCCTGACTGGAGCTTTTAACCTGGTCTAATCAGGGAGCCCTGGCTGACAGATATAAACAAGAGTGCCGGTGGTTCTGTTCACTCTGAGAGCTAGCTCTGAGGGAGCTGGATCAGTGACAAGGATTCTCCATGTGTAAATAAAAGGAAGACTTGGTAAAGGATACCAGACTCTGTGGAGTTACTTCAGACAGCAAAGTATGCTTAGGCGGCAAGGGATGTACATAAAGACAGAAGACATGTTGAAAGGAGAGTGAAAAGCAGGACAACATGAAGCTATGGGATTGTTGTAAAAATCCATGTGGCTCAGTCAGGTCCTTTATGGAAAGAAATCTGCTGCCCGGGCTCATTCACTGCCAATCCTCCTCAATGTGATTGAATATTAACTGTTGTCTGACATAGAGCAGCAGACCACTCCATTGTATTACAATTTGTAGAGGTCTAAACAGTGAACTGGAGCCGGTTCATTATAAACTCATTTTAAATGGATAAAACACTGGATGGGAAATGGGATAATTTCAAAAGGGAGATGAATCGGGAGAAAACTAAGTATGCACCCATAAGAAATAAATCCAGGCTCCCCATACCTGTAGTACCCTGGACGACTGAGATATTGATGAGAAAATACGGGAGAAAGGAGGCACATGACACACACCTGAATAATACAAATCAGCAAAAGTATCTCAAATGTGGGAAAGGGACTAAGGCCGGAGCAAGAGGAAGCATGAGGAAAGGATAGCAGGCAGCACTTAAACATCTCGTATTCCATCTCAGGTGTTCCATTCCAGCCTGATAGCCCCGACATGGAATTCACCAGTTTCAAAATCTCCCCACCCCTGGCCTCATCCCAAGTCCAACTCTCACGCTCATCCCCACCTCCTTGAACTGATATTACCCATCCATCATCTTCCCTAACAATCTGCCCCACCCTTCCCAATGGCCAATCCCCACTACCCGCCATCTGCAATCACCTATTGCCAATACCTACCCCCAGCCCCCCTCCCTCCCTCTATATATTTACCAGCTCCCTTCCCCCTCCCCAGTCATGAAGCAGGATCTCAACCTAAAACATTGACTTTCCTGCTCCTCTAATGCTGCCTGACCTGCTGTGTTCCTCCAGCTCCACACTGTATTGACTCTGAAAACAAATAGTAAAATGTTCTTCGAACATATTAACAGCAAAAGATTAGTGAAGGACAGAGTGGAGCCCAGAAGCAACAAGCAGAGTAAGCTGTGCTCACTGAAGCAAAAAAAAATGAGGTACTAAATGAATACTTAGAGTAATAGCTGAAGAAGAAGCGCTTAAAAAAAATCCTGGTAGCGCTCCAGGTTAATTTGCCTGGCCCAGATTGCTGAGAGAGTTGAGGGAACAAAAGTTTCCCAGGCCTCTGTGAACACAGGGTTAGGGCCAAGGAACTGGAAGATTGCAAATGTGACCTCATTGTTTAAGAAAGGGGCAAAGGATACATCAAGAAATGACAGACCTGTAAATAACGGTAGTAAAAAAAAGCCGATGGCATGCTTGGCTTCATTGGAAGGGGCACTGAGAATAAAGATAGGCAAGTTATGCGATAACAAGGTGTAGAGCTGGATGAACACACAGGCCAAGCAGCATCAGAGGAGCCGGAAAGCTGACATTTCATCATGAAGAAGAAGGGTCTGAAGAAGTGGCTATGCCCGAAACATCAGCTTTCCAGTTCCTCTGATGCTGCTTGGCCTGCTGCGTTCATCCAGCTCCACACCTTGTTATCTCAGATTCTCCAGCACCTGCAGTTCCTACTATCGCTTAGACAAGTTATGCTGCAGCTTTATGGAACTTTAGTTAGGCCACACTTGGCATATTGAATACAGTTCTGGGTACCACACTGCAGGAAGGATGTGGATGCTTTACAGATGGTACAGAAGAGGTTCGCAAGGATATTGGCCAGTACAGGGGGATTTTATCTGTGAAGAATGATAGACTGGGTCTGTTTTCACTGGAATGCAGGAGATTGAAGGGCGATCTGATAGAAGCTTGGAAGATTGTGAATGGCATGGAGTGAGCTGAAAGTATGAGGCTATTTCCCAGGGTGGAGGTGTCAATTAGAAGGGGACACAAGTTCAAAGTACAGTAGGCGTGGGGGAAATGTTTAAAAGAGATGTGAGAGGCAGGTTTTTCACACAAAGGGTGGTGAGTGCCTGGGATGTGCTGCCAAATGAAGGGGTGGAAGCAGACGCAAAAGCAGCATTAAAAAGCACCTGGGTGAATACATGAAAAGGAAGGGAATAGAGGGATATATTTTGCCCTTCCATACCAAAACTATCAGCACAGGCTTGGAGGGCTGAAGGCCCCATTCTTGGGCTGTATGGTTCTTTGTTCTGTCACCTTGACATCAATAACAGGACAACTGATGGAGGCAATAACATGGGATAAGTTAAACATATATACATACAGAAAAATAAGTTAATACTAGACTGCAGCATGGTTTTGTCAAGGGCAGGTCATGTCTGACAAATGTAATTGATTTCTCTGATGAGGTGACATAAGCAGTGAGTAGGGATAACACTGTGGTGTTGTATATTTGAACTTTCAGAACGATTTGATAGAGAGCCACGTGGCAGGTTGTTTAGCAAATCAGAAATGTTTGGGATTGATGGGCCGGTGGCAGCATGGATTAGAATTTGACTAAAAGAAAGGAAACAGAGGGTAGGTACAGATGGGAGTTTCTCAGATTGGAGATGAGCTGAAAGTGGTGTTCCCCAGATATCAGTATTGGAGCCCTTGCTTTTACTGATTTGTAGATGGGCATTGAGGATAAACTCTCAATTTGCAGATGATGCTAAACTAGGGAGAGTAGTGAGTTGTGAGGATGATACTGAACAACTTCAGAGGGACACTGACAAGTTGGCCAAATGGGCAGACACCTGGCAGATGAATTTCAATGCAGAGAAATGTGAGGTACTGCACTTAGGTAGAAGAAACATGGAGATAACACAGGCTCAATGGTGCATCTTTGAGGGGAGCACAGGAGCAGAGGGACCTCGGGTTTGTGTGCCTGATTCTCTGAAAGTGACCAGGCAAGTAGAAACAGTTGTTCAGAAGGTTCACAGGATCCTCGGTTTTATAAATTAGAGGCATAGATTGTAAAATCAAGGATATGACGCCTACACCTTTACAAATTATTGGTCAGGCCACATTTAGAGTATTGTGTTCAGTTCTGGCCATTTTATATGAGGAAGGATGTTAATGCTTTGGAGAGAGTGTTAGGGAGATTTAGGAGAATGACACCAGAATGAGGGATTTTAGGTACAAGGGAAGATTAGAGAGATTGGGCTTATTCTCATTAGAGCAGAGAAGATTAAGAGATGACCCTACTGAGGTGTTCAAAATTATGAAAAATTTTGACAGGGTAGACAAGGATATTCAGTTTCCATTAGCTGGTACGTCAGTAACTAGGGATCACAATTTCAGGATTGTCAGCAAGAGAGCTAGGAGAGAGATGAGGAGAAACTACTTTAATCGAAGTTGTTAGGAATTGGAATGTACTGCCTGAGAGAATAGTGGAGGTAGTTCCCATGGAAGGTTTCAAAAGAGAGCTGGATATATATTTTAGAGTAGAAACAGAAATTGCTGGAAAATCTCAGGAGGTCTGCAGCATCTGGGGAGAGAAATTAGAGCTCTTCTCTCTCTTTGGGCTCTATCCCCATCTATCGTTTACTCTTTATCCCCACCCCCGACTCTAACATCTTCCTACCTACCAATGGCACAAGACCCTCGCACTATCAGTTACATTGAAACATCAAGTATGCTCTGCCATTCAAACAGGGCTGCTGTGTTTCTTAACTCCATTGTCCTGCTTTCTCCATATACCTGTTCATCCCTTGCTATTCAAAAACCTACCTAAAATAAAAACCAAAAGAACTGTAAGTGTTGTAAATCAGGAGCAAAAACAGAAATTGCTGTAAAAGCTTGGCAGGTCTGGCAGCATCTGTGGAGGAGAAAACAGAGTTAACGTATCAGGCCCAGTGACCTTCCTCAGAACCTATCTACCTCTGTCTTAAACGTACTCAATGACTTGGCCTCCCTATCCCTCTACAGTAATGTGTTCCACAGAATCATTACCCTCTGACTGAAGAAATTCCTCCTCATTGCGCTTCTAAAATGGCCATCCCTTCACATTGAGGCTGTGCCCTTGGGCCCTAGTCTCTCCTGCTGGTGGAAACATCTTCCCCACATCCCCACTCTATCCAGGCCTATGAGTATTCTGTTAGTTTACATCAGATCCCTCTTATCCTTCTAAACTCCATTGAGTACAGACCCAAGTCCTCAACTGCTGCTCATATGAGAAGCCTTTCATCCATGGGATCATTCTTGTAAACCTCTTCTGGACCCCCTCCAATGCCAGCACGTTCTTCCTAGATATGAGACCCAAAACTGCCCACAGTATTCCAAATGCTGTCTGATCAGAGCCTTACGCAGCCTCAGCAGTACACCCCTATTCTTGTATTCTAGCCCTCCAGGCGTGAATGTTGACATTCCTTTGTCTTCTTAACGCCCAACTGAACTTGCACGTTGATCTGAGGAGAATCATGAGCTAGGATTTTGAAATCTCTTTGTACTTGAGATTTCTGAAGCCTTACCCCATGTACAAAATAGTCTGTGGATCTATTCTTCTTGCCAAGGTGTATTTCTTCACACTTTATCACTTGTATTCCATCAGCCATTTCTTTGCCCACTCTCCGAGCCTGTCCGAGTCCTACTTCAGACTCCTCGCCTCCTCAACACTACCTGCCCCCTACCCATTTGTGTCACCCGCAGACTTAGCGGTAATACTATAAGATCCTGCATCCAGCTTGTTCGTGTACAATGTGAATAGTTATAGTTCCAACACTAACCCCTGGAGAACTCCACTAGTCACTGGCTGCCATCCTGAAAATGACCCCTTTATCCCTACTGTCTGCTTTCTGCCAATCAGTCAATCCCCAATCCATGCCAGTAACTTGCCCGTAACACCATGGGCTCCTATCTTATTTGGCAGCCTCCTGCGTGGCACCTTGTCAGGGGGTCTCCATTGTGCTACAGTGAGGGAGGCCTGCCCCATCTCTGTGCCCACCCTTGCCCAATTTTATTGCAAAAATATATTTTATTCATGAAAATGATTGTTGTGTACATACATATATACTGAAGCAGTGTTGTATGGTCTTTGCAGAGGAAGAACAAATGAATATTAGAACTTGCCATCCTAAATCCCAAGCCACTTCTTACGCATACGGGATGATATTTACTTACATTGAGGCACCGGGAGAGTTTGATATCTGGACAGGCCCACATTTACCTTCAGCAGGGAAACCTTGGGTCTTCCTGCACCAAGCTTTTGTGCATCCTTCAGCATGTGGGAGTGGCAAAGGCCTCGTGGCGTTATCGCTGGAGTATTAATCCAGAGACTCAGATAATGTTCTGGGGACCCAGGCTTGAATCACACCACGGCAGATGGTGGAATTTGAATTCAATAATTCGTTGGAAATATGAGTCTAATAATGACCGTGAATCCATTGTTGACTGTCAGGAAAAACCCATCTGGTTCACTAATGTCCTTTAGGGAATGAAACTGCCATCCTTACCTGGTCTGGCCTACATGTGACTCCAGACCCACAGCAATGTGGTTGACTGTGAACTGCCATCTGGGCAATTAGGGATGGGCAATAAATGCTGCCTGGAGAGCAACGCTCTCATCCTGAGAATGAAATAAAGGAAAAACGAATGTCGTACTGGACTGTGGAGTATGCCACTCTGCAATGCTCACTTAGAGTCAGCTCCTTGCTCTGGAAGATGAACAAGTGTTGTGCAGACTTTCACTGAGTTGATGGTCGTCCAGGTGTAGTGGATGTTTCTCCTGGTGTGTGTCCTGGGGAACAGACCCATAGCACACACAGCCCCACATCACGGAGCTACTCAGGACACACCTCATAACAACCACTGGAGCTTTCTCCAGATTTCCTGTACAAAGGCACATGCCAGAAGGAGCTGTGTGACAGCCTCAAACCCTCCCCTGCAGCCACTTCTCGAATAGGGTGTTGCAGATTGCCCAGGCGTACATAAAAGACCTGTGGAATTCATTGCCACGGAGCGCAGTGGAGGCCAGGACATTAGATGCCTTCAAGGCAGAGATTGATAAATTCTTGACCTCAACAGGAGTCAAGGGCTACGGGGAGAGTGCAGGAAGTGGAGTTGAAATGCCCATCAGCCATGATTAAATGGCAGAGTGGACTCAATGGGCCGAATAGCCTTACTTCCACTCCTATGTCTTATGTCTATGGTCTTATCTCACAGACACTGCCCCTCACATCACGAGCAAAGTGATGGGTCTTGGTGCTTGTTGGGCAGTTTCTGGCAATGAGGCGTTTGCACAATGACTTTGACAGTCTGCTCAGGGACCACGCAACAGAATCCACCTTCTCCTTTTCCCTCAGTGTCTCAAGCACGCTAAGTGCTGACCACTGCCTGATGGTCTTGCACTTGGAGGTGTTTTTCTTTTCAAATTTCTCCACAAAGGACAGGTCTTACAGAACAGTCCAACTACTTGGAGCATTCGATGGCCAGGCCCATCCTCCGCCACACTGGGGCCAGGGACAGCCTCAGTGTGCAGTGACACTTGGTGTTTGCATACCAAGGGTCTATACACAGCCCTTTGCCCTTAAAACAACCCAAGGTGGGAATGACTGGCCTGGTATTCGGTTGTGAATGTGGCAGACGCCTAGAAAACGCACCCAAATCTCTGCGTCCTTGCCCCTGGGTGGACCTTAAATTCTGCCCCATGTTATCTCATTAAAATATACTACAAAGGCAAAATGCATGCAAAACTGGGACCTTTAGTAGAATTTTTGGGTGGAATTTTAATTTTCCACCAAAGAGCATCAAAGTGAAATGAGCCACTCGTTACACAGTCCAGCGACCCATAGCTCCACCTCCTTTTTCCAGTTTCATTGGAGTTAGAGCAAAAACAGCCAAGTCCTCTGCGCACATCAGTCCCCCAGCAGTGAAGATGAAAACTGTGTACCACCTTTCAAAAGGAGTATGATAAGGTTCCTAATGAGTCACTAAATGATGATGGAGATGGTCCCTCCTCATGTTGAGTTCTGGGTGTACACTGTTCCAACATTCCGACCAGGGAATAGCTGCAGGTCAAAGAGCATGCACATTTCAGCTTGGCTGCAATTATTGAGGGGGTGATGGTGGTGGGTCTGTAATATGTAAATGGGACTAAGCAGGACCTCAGTTGTGGAGACCCCAGTTCGGAGGAATGCTGCAAAGTGTAAGAACAATTCTCAGGATGGGGTTTTGCATTTGGAATGAGCTGATTTGATTGGACTCTCTGTGAGCAAATGCAGTATCATTAGTTTCCCACTGTTTCATTGCTCATTCTTACTTATTTTGCCACAAACAAAAAAGTACTGCCAGCTTTTAAAAACCACACTCTTTCCAGAGCCCCCCTGGTTTCTCCACAGAAATGTGCTTGATTTATATGGCTTCTCCATCTCTCTGAAACGTACAGGTTTTGTTGGTAATTGGGAAGAGGATCTGAACATCCGCCCAGGGTAGGTCTGAATATGATATTGATGCCCCTTTAGGATTTGTCCTTATTTTGGCAGCTGTGAGCCCACTGGTTGTATCTGAGGAGTCAGCCAGGGGCTGTGCTCTCAAAGAAAGGGCACCTCAGATCAATTCAGACAAATGGTTTTACCTCCTGCAAGAGTTTGGCACTAGCAGGTGAAGGTTACATCTAACTTGAACTTTTACCCTATGAGGTTCTTCCTGACCCAATAAGCTTCGCCAACGTTCCCCATGAATTTGTCATTGACTTCGCACTGGTTTGATCTAACTCAGCATGACAATCTGCATGCAGCTATTACCAGGTTTTAGCGTGACCCTCTGTCTGCTTGTCTTAAGACACCTGCTGAACATATTTGACATGTTTCATGGGCTGCATCTTGTGGTATTTAGCTGTATGGAGCATGTGTTTGTCATGAAATGCTGCATGTATTTATCACCTGACCCACCCAATGGATGGCTGCCCTGCCACTCAGAGAACAGCGTCTTCATCATTGTGCCTTCCCTTCAGAGAAATGGGAATAAAATAGTGCATCAGATTAGTAACCAAGCACTCCTGCTTGCTGTTATGGAGAAGAAAACATCAAAGCACGTCTATTTGTGTTTAATGATATCATTAATAAACCAGCAGCAATAATATTTTACTGGGCTTACACTATGTTAGAATTTATTGATTATATGGGATTAATTTGCCCTAAAGATCTGTTGTAAGAGGTATTTTAAAAAGCAGAGGCTCAAGGTCACCTCAGTTAACACCGAGTGGTTTTGTTTCATAGCAACTATCTGATGAATAAACAGAGAGCGTGCTTCAGGCTGCCCCTGTTATGCTGAACTGTATGTTATTAATGTGAACCACTGCTGTCACATGAAAAACAATCAGAAAGTCAAAGAGAATTCTTTGTCGTTAAGTCTCTGAAGCAAGCAGCAGGATTTATGCTTTTGTTTCCTCTTGTCTTTCTCCCCTCTTTTTAACCAGGCATTGTATCAGCAATGGCTCTATGGAGACAACACAATACTTGAAATGATTGAGAAGAAGCGATGTCTGTGCAAAGAGATTAAGTCCCGGCAGAAGCCAGATAAAGGCCTTTGTAAACAAGACAGCATGCCCATCCTTCCCAGCTGGAAGAAAAACAGCGCTACAAAGAACCTGAAACCGGCTGCACCTCCCTGTACCAAACAGCAAACTGTTCTGTGGGACACAGCGATCTGACAAAAGTCCTCCGTGAAACATGCTTCCCCCAAGGTTTCGACCTCTGACCTCCACAGGACCCCTCAAAGGGTCATTTCCGAGAATGACCGTTGCGACCTTTGCCATCCCATCGGTCAGCCCACCTGGCCAAATTCAGCGTCCATGATTGAGTTTGCCTTGAGGAGACCCTGGTTCACTGTGACTGGAGCCAACACAGCACATCACATGAAAGAGGCTCAATGACCAGGCAGATCAGCCAGAGAGGCAGCACCTGAGTCCTTGCTGCCTGCTGGGAATTGTTTAACATTGTAAGAATAATCACTAAACAGCTGTGCTGTTACGTGAAAGGATTTTAATATAATTAGTTTTATCGTCCACTTTCAAGAAATTGCAATCAATCATAGAGGTAGGCATGGAAGGAGCTGGGTTGTCGAGGGCAGCTCTATTCTACACCACCCCAGTGGAACATTCCCCCCACTCTGTGTGGGGTTATGTGTACCAAACATGTCCTTTCTCAACAGACCGTCAGTGCTGCTGCCCAGGAAGCACTGATGATATGTTCTTGGCCGACTCAAAACACTTTGTTCTACAAGCACTTTTCTAATCAGTTTCTAAAACAAGGGAAGATGACAGTCGCTCTGCAGGGGATACAGAAATTTACATGCTAGTTGTTGATATAATTGAACAGGGTCCGATTCTGACAAATGTCAGTAAAGTTTGGTGGTCTGCATCAACATTGTGTACTATACAACACAGCCCCTCTCCAGCCTTCCGGCCCTATCTAAGCTGCAGCTATTGATAAGGGTTTTTTTTCAAAAAAGAAGGAAACTTTATCAACACGCAGAGCATTAGGGATCAAATTCTTAGAAGACCAAACCATCAGGATGAGATTTTTGGTGCTTATAGCTCTGTGAAGCAATGTAGGAGAGAATTTCCAAACCTGCACCCGAGTATATTGGATCAACTGGGCCTGAGGGAACATTGGGCATTTACATAACTGCCCCTATACTGGACCGCAAGTGGGCTGATTCTCCCTCCCCGGGGGGAGAACACTCCAATCCAGCTCTTATGGTAACACTTGGAGGACTTAGATTCTCCTCAAGCAATTGGTTCCAACACTAGAAAATCTCCCCTTGGTTTGACCAGAATCTGTGCAATGTAATTTCAATAGAGGCTGTTAGCTCCAAACCTATTGAAAAGTAAGTGAAGGCTTTTAAATATTTTCTACTATTGTGTATGATTGACCTATGCTATATCTATACATAATATATATATATATATATATATATACAGACAAATTCTGATGTTATTGTCTTGTATTCACTTCTCTTGATTTTTATTTGTATATTTAAATAATAGTGTGAACTTTATATTATTTTTGTGTAAATCACACTGTGATTAAAAAAGAGAGAAAGCACAGTCAAGGCACAACAGATTATCACAGTCAGCGCATGCATCCCACACTGATCATCGGGTATCCGAAGCTAAACACAGTTCACACACTTCATACTGATCAGAATGCATACACCTCTTACTGATCATGGTGCTGATACCGATTAAGACCACACCAGGCAAATCTAATAATGATTGGGATGAGTTCCCCAAGAGGAAATCTTTGTGATCACAATCAATATCGATAACAATGCAAGTTCCCAATGTCAAACAGAAGATGTACACCCAGCAATACTCACACTGCACATTCTTTATCATCCTGCGTCCAAATAACGCCGAGGATATCACTAGTAACCAACAAAAACCATTGGGCACTTATCCGAAATAAATATATATCAATGTTCAACATTAATCGCAGTCAGTGCCCACCCCTCAACATCAATCCGTGTACACACATCACCATCAGTCACTGTCTGTTTATGTCTTCCACAGTCAATAGGTGACATATAGCCAAGCTGCAGCATCAATCAGTCAATGCCCATTCTCTGGGATTGAGAGGTTAATGTGCACATGTTCTGAGTAATGAACATAATCAATGTATTCAAGATATTACTGCAAATAGTTAACCCCATTCGCACTTTGATCAGAACTGGAATACACAGCGAATGAAGAGTGTGCGATCATTCTAATTTCAATTAGAGGTAATGCAGACACCGAAATCTAACTGCAGTCACCTCCACATTAATGAGATTCAGTTTCTCAGAAGCCAGATCAACTCTCGTGAGGGTGAACACAGTGAAGGCAAATCACAAGTGGAGAAGACAGTGAATACGTCCCAAAACAAATTGCACTCCGTCCACTTGTTCCAGCATTAATCACATTCAGGGCATTCAACTCAGAATCGATTCGGAGTTAAGACCCATGATCCTGCATAGATCTTAAGTGGTGCCTGAATCCAAACATTGATCACAGTCAAGATAATAAAATGTGAGGCTGGATGAACACAGCAGGCCAAGCAGCATCTCAGGAGCACAAAAGCTGACGTTTCGGGCCTAGACCCTTCATCAGAGAGGGGGATGGGGAGAGGGTTCTGGAATAAATAGGGAGAGAGGGAGAGGCGGACCGAAGATGGAGAGTAAAGAAGATAGGTGGAGAGAGTGTAGGTGGGGAGGTAGGGAGGGGATAGGTCAGTCCAGGGAAGACGGACAGGTCAAGGAGGTGGGATGAGGTTAGTAGGTAGGAGATGGAGGTGCGGCTTGGGGTAGGAGGAAGGGATGGGTGAGAGGTCCGCTTGGTTCGCAATAAACAACTGCACCTCCCAGTTGCGAACCATTTCCACTCCCCCTCCGATTCTTTAGATAACATGTCCATCATGGGCCTCCTGCAGTGCCACAATGATGCCACCCGAAGGTTGCAGGAACAGCAACTCATATTCCGCTTGGGAACCCTGCAGCCCAATGGTATCAATGTGGACTTCACCAGTTTCAAAATCTCCCCTTCCCCCACCGCATCCCAAAACCAGACCAGTTCGTCCCCTCCCCCCACTGCACCACACAACCAGCCCAGCTCTTCCCCTCCACCCACTGCATCCCAAAACCAGTCCAGCCCCTCTCTGCCTCCCTAAACTGTTCTTCCTCTCACCCATCCCTTCCTCCTACCCCAAGCCGCACCTCCATTTCCTACCTACTAACCTCATCCCACCTCCTTGACCTGTCCGTCTTCCCTGGACTGACCTATCCCCTCCCTACCTCCCCACCTATACTCTCCTCTCCACCTATCTTCTTTTCTCTCCATCTTCGGTCCGCCTCCCCCTCTCTCCCTATTTATTCCAGTTCCCTCCCCCCATCCCCCTCTCTGATGAAGGGTCTAGGCCTGAAACATCAGCTTTTGTGGTCCTGAGATGCTGCTTGGCCTGCTGTGTTCATCCAGCCTCACATTTTATTATCTTGGATTCTCCAGCATCTGCAGTTCCCATTATCATTGATCACAGTCAGTTCACATGCACTGATTTTTACCATCGCACAAACCTATCCAGGTCTGGCCAGCACTCAGTCAGGTATTTGTCTCAGATGGATCATCCATACATAGACCTAAATTGACACTAGAAACGCTCACCCTCGCCAATTCAAAAGTATATCTGCATGATGCATCCAAACGCTAACAGTGCAGACACACAGACCTCGTTTTGGATACACACACACAAACGCACACGTCTATCACTGTCTGACCGCACACTTTTACACAGAAAGATCTAGCCTAATATCATTTTGGAAGCAATTGTTACAGTCACGGAATACATTCATGATCTTGTACGTAACAACAGTGTAAACCCAAATTGACAAACCACAGCCAAAGCAATCCTATTCAAATGCACATTTACCACAATAATCATGTCACTCTCAGACTGACCACAATCACTGATCTAACACACAGTGACCCTAAACAATAAATTCCCAAAACCCCCCAGTCTGATCAACTCTGACCAAACCCTGTCTCACTGCCATTTTAAATATCATTTTCTTGGTTTTATTTTAGCAGAGGTCCTCCCTGCAGCAACTTCAGTGAGAGGACAGGGGCTTGGGAAGAAGAAACCATCCCAATAATGAACTTGATCACTTGTATTCTTGCAGTTTCTTGGGCGAAATTTGCTCAGCAGCCTCTTTATTAGTCATTGTACAGGCAAGGACTGACTCAGTGCTGCAATACACATTCATTCCAACTTAACTGTTTACACACAAACCTCACAATATTGAGATAATAAAATGTGAGGCTGGATGAACACAGCAGGCCAAGCAGCATCTCAGGAGCACAAAAGCTGACGTTTCGGGCCTGGACCCTTCATCAGAGAGGGGGATGGGGAGAGGGTTCTGGAATAAATAGGGAGAGAGGGGGAGGCGGACCGAAGATGGAGAGAAAAGAAGATAGGTGGAGAGTGTATAGGTGGGGAGGTAGGGAGGGGATAGGTCAGTCCAGGGAAGACGGACAGGTCAAGGAGGTGGGATGAGGTTAGTAGGTAGATGGGGGTGCGGCTTGGGCTGGGAGGAAGGGATGGGTGAGAGGAAGAACAGGTTAGGGAGGCAGAGACAGGTTGGACTGGTTTTGGGATGCAGTGGGTGGGGGGGAAGAGCTGGGCTGGTTGTGTGGTGCAGTGGGGGGAGGGAACGAACTGGGCTGGTTTAGGGATGCAGTAGGGGAAGGGGAGATTTTGAAGCTGGTGAAGTCCACATTGATACCATTAGGCTGCAGGGTTCCAGGGTGGAATATGAGTTGCTGTTCCTGCAACCTTCGGGTGGCATCATTGTGGCACTGCAGGAGGCCCATGATGGACATGTCATCTAGAGAATGGGAGGGGGAGTGGAAATGGTTTGCGACTGGGAGGTGCAGTTGTTTGTTGCGAACTGAGCGGAGGTGTTCTGCAAAGCGGTCTCCAAGCCTCCGCTTGGTTTCCCCAATGTAGAGGAAGCCGCACCGGGTACAGTGGATGCAGTATACCACATTGGCAGATGTGCAGGTGAACCTCTGCTTAATGTGGAATGTCATCTTGGGGCCTGGGATAGGGGTGAGGGAGGAGGTGTGGGGGCAAGTGTAGCATTTCCTGCGGTTGCAGGGGAAGGTGCCGGGTGTGGTGGGGTTGGAGGGCAGTGTGGAGCGAACAAGGGAGTCATGGAGAGAGTGGTCTCTCCGGAAAGCAGACAGGGGTGGGGATGGAAAAATGTCTTGGGTGGTGGGGTCGGATTGTAAATGGCGAAAGTGTCGGAGGATGATGCGTTGTATCCGGAGGTTGGTAGGGTGGTGTGTGAGAACGAGGGGGATAGTCTTAGGGCAGTTGTGGCGGGGGCGGGGTGTGAGGGATGTGTTGCGGGAAATACGGGAGACGTGGTCAAGGGTGTTCTCGATCACTGTGGAGGGAAACTTGCGGTCCTTAAAGAACTTGGACATCTGGGATGTATGGGAGTGGAATGTCTTATCGTGGGAGCAGATGCGGCGGAGGCGGAGGAATTGGGAATAGGGGATGGAATTTTTGCAGGAGGGTGGGTGGGAGGAGGTGTATTCTAGGTAGCTATGGGAGTCGGTGAGTTTGAAATGGACATCAGTTACAAGCTGGTTGGCCTGCTGTGTTCATCCAGCCTCACATTTTATTATCTTGGAATTCTCCAGCATGTGCAGTTCCCATTATCTCTAACAATATTGAATGTTCTTTCCATTCCTCAGTGTTTCTTTTTCATGTTAATAACTGGAACCAGATCAATTCAGTGTGAAACAGACCAACGATTCTTACAAACTGATGGAATGAATGGATATTTGTTCATTAACTGCCCTCAATAAACACAGAAATTTGATATGAAACATTTGTACGATTTGTAATGGTTTTTATTTTCAATATTTATTGGTGAGTGAAGTTCAGTGGATTAAGCTAGCATTCTCTTTCAGTGGTGCTGTTTGTTGTGTTGGAAGGTCGTAGGACCTGCCCACATATTCCCAAACTAGCCCTCACAATGTGAGATAGACAGAAGACCGCCTGGAGGCCACACTGTCCCTTATCCTGCTAATTTCACCAGCAGGAATTATAGGGGTCATCCTATTCAGCCCATCATCTGACACAGGGAACCTGTTGCATCAATACCCAGCGTTTGGGCCACCTTGAACAGAACATGGGAATGTAAAAGAAAAGAGGAAGTCCCGGAATGCTATATGTCACAAAGGCATTAGCCATATGTGCAGCTGGTGTGGCCAGTGATGGCACTCTGTTCTGGAGTGGGTGGAGAAAGATCCAGTTTTTCCTGGTCCATGTAGATACTACTATATAGATTGAAAGAGGAAAGTGGTTCTGCTGAGCGATTATGAGCAGCTAAGGGCTAAATCAAGAAGCAGAATCAAAAAGGTGGTAATGGGAACTGCAGATGCTTGAGAATCCAAGATAACAAAGTGTGGAGCTGGATGAACGCAGCAGGCCAAGCAGCATCTCAGGAGCACAAAAGCTGACGTTTCGGGCCTAGACCCTTCATCAGAGAGGGGGATGGGGTGAGGATTCTGGAATAAATAGGGAGAGAGGGGGAGGCGGACCAAAGATGGAGAGAAAAGAAGATAGGTAGAGAGGAGAGTACATTACAAGAGAGTTGCAGTGGGAGAGAGATTCCCTGAGGATGGTCCGGAGGGAGGAGGGTGACTTCTTCAGGTTAGGCATCCCTGGAAGAGGCTTCGCAGTGAGGTTAAAATTGTATCAGTAATAATGGGAACTCTCTTGTAATATACTCTCCTCTCTACCGATCTTCTTTTCTCTCTATCTTCGGTCCGCTTCCCCCTCTCTCCCTATTTATTCCAGTTCCCTCTCCCCATCCCCCTCTCTGATGAAGGGTCTAGGCCCGAAATGTCAGCTTTTGTGCTCCTGAGATGCTGCTTGGCCTGTTGTGTTCATCCAGCTCCACACTATGTTATCTTGGATTCTCCAGCATCTGCAGTTGCCATTATCACTGACACAATTTTAACCTCACTGCAAAGCCTCTTCCAGGGATGCCTAACCTGAAGAAGTTACCCTCCTCCCTCCGGACCAACCTCAGGGAATTTGTCTCCCACTGCAACTCTCTTATAATATACTTTCCTCTCTACCTATCTTCTTTTCTCTCCATCTTCGGTCCATCTCCCCTTCTCTCCCTATTTATTCCAGTTCCCTCTCACCATCCCCCTCTCTGATGAAGGGTCTAGGCCCAAAACGCCAGTTTTTGTGCTCCTGAGATGCTGCTTTGCCTGCTGTGCTCATCCAGCTCCACACTTTGTTATCAAAAAGGTGATAATCCTGGATTACTACCTGAGCCATGAGCTATTGACTCATGGTCAACAAAATTGAAGAGGTAAATGCGTGGTTGAAACATTAGTGTGGGAGACATGGGTTCAAATTCATGGGACATTGGCACCGTCACTGGGGAAGGAGGGAGCTGTTCCAATGGGACATTGGCACCATCACTGGGGGAAGAGGGAGCTGCTCCAATAGGACATTGGCACCATCGCTGGGGAAGGAGGGAGCTATTCCAATGGGACAATGGCACTATTGCTGGGGAAGGAGGGAGCTATTCCAATGGGACAATGGCACTATCGCTGGGGAAGGAGGGAGCTGTTCCAATAGGACATTAGCACCATCACTGGGGAAGGAGGGAGCTGTTCCAATAGGACATTAGCACCATCACTGGGGAAGAAGGGAGCTGTTCCAATGGAACATTGGCACCATCACTGGGGGAAGAGGGAGCTATTCCAATAGGACATTAGCACCATCACTGGGGAAGGAGGGAGCTGTTCCAATAGGACATTGGCACCGTCACTGGGGAAGGAGGGAGCTGTTCCAATGGGACATTGGCACCGTCACTGGGGAAGGAGGGAGCTGTTCCAATAGGACTGGGTCCACCTGAACCAGAGTTTCAGAATCCTGGTGAATCACACAATGAGGCCTATGGTTAGGGCTTTAAATAGTTGGGGGTTGTCAGTTGCATTGAAAATGATCAGAAAAGTTATAGTGGGGGACTGCTCAGCAGCAAGTAACTTTCCAGAACAAGTTACATAGGGGCAGTGCCCATAATATGATCAAAATCACCCTGCAGTTCGAGAGGGGAAAGATGGAATCAGATGCATTGATATTACAGTTGAGTATAGGTAACTACAAAGATATGAGGGAGAAACTTTTTATTTCTCATCTGTTTTCACTGAGGAACAGGAGAATATTGTAGAGGAGATGACTGAGCTACGGGCTACTAGAATTGAAAGGATTAACATTAGTAAGGAGGAGCTGTTATCAATTCCAGAAGGTGTGAAGGTAGATAAATCCCCTGGGCTGGATGGGATTTTTCCGAGGATTCTCTGGGAAGCTAGGGAGGAGATGGCGGAGCCTTTGGCCTTGATCTTTGAGTCCCCATTGTCTACAGGTTTAGTACCAGAGGACTGGAGGATTGCAAATGCTGTGCCCTTGTTCAAGAAGGGCAGTAGAGATGACCCAGGTAATTATAGACCTGTGAGCCTTATATCTGTTGCAGGAAAAAGTTTGGAAAGGTTTATAAGAGATAGGATTTATAATCATCTTGCAAGCAACAATTTGATTGGAGATAGTCAACATGGATTTGTCAAGGGCAGGTCGTGTCTCACAAACCTCATTGAGTTTTTTGAGAAGGTGACCAAGCATATAGATGCGGGAAGGGCAGTTGACGTGGTGTACATGGACTTCAGTAAAGCCTTTGATAAGGTTCCACATGGTAGGCTATTGGAGAAAATACAGAGGCGCGGGATTGAGGGAGATTTAGCAGTTTGGATTAGAAACTGGCTTTCTGTAAGAAGGCAACGAATGGTGGTTGATGGAAAATATTCAGCCTGGAGTCCAGTTACCAGTGGTGTGCTTCATGGATCTGTTTTGGGACCACTGCTGTTTGTCATTTTAATGAATGACTTGGACGCAGGCATTGGTGGACGGGTTAGTAAATTTGCAGATGACACTAAAGTGAGTGGAGTGGTGGACAGTGTGGAAGAATGTTGCAGGTTGCAGGGAGACTTGGAAAACTGCAGAATTAGGTCGAAAGGTGGCAAATGG
This sequence comes from Stegostoma tigrinum, assembly GCF_030684315.1. Classification (NCBI taxonomy): domain Eukaryota; kingdom Metazoa; phylum Chordata; class Chondrichthyes; order Orectolobiformes; family Stegostomatidae; genus Stegostoma; species Stegostoma tigrinum. The sequence goes on along the minus strand of NC_081367.1, from coordinate 77,051,734 downwards.
AGTTTAATACATATAAATGTGAGATAATTCACTTTGGGAGGAATAATAGGAAGGCAGAATCCCGGGTCAAAGGAAAGGTTGTTGGTAGTGTGGATGTGCAGAGGGATCTTGGTGTCCATGTACATAGATCCCAGAAAGTTGCCACCCAGGTTGATAGTGCTGTTAAGAAGACTTACGGTGTGTTAGGTTTTATTGGTAGAGGGATTGAGTTCTGGAGCCGTGATATCATGCTGCAACTGTACAAAATGCTAGTGTGGCCTCATTTGGAATATTGCGTGCAGTTCTGGTCACCCCATTACAGGAAGGATGTGGAAACATTGGAAAAGGTGCAGAGGAGATTTACCAGAATGTTGCCTGGTCTGGAGCTCAGGCCCTATGAAGAAAGGCTGAGGGACTGGGGTCTGTTGTCATTGGAGACAAGGAGGCTAAGAGGAGATTTAATAGAGACGTACAAGATGATCAGAGGATTAGATAGGGTGGACAGTGAGAGTCTTTTTCTGAGGATGATGACTTCAGCTTGTACGAGGGGGCATAGGTACAAATTGAGGGGTGATAGATTTAAGGCAGATGTCAGAGGCAGGTTCTTTACTCAGAGAGTGGTAAGGGCGTGGAACGGCCTGCCTGCCAATGTAGTTAACTCAGCCACATTAGGGGCATTTAAACAGTCCTTGGATAAGCATGTGGATGATGATGGGATAGTGTAGGGGGAGGGGCTTAGATTAGTTCACAGGTCGGCGCAACATCGAGGGCCGAAGTGCCTGTCTGCGCTGTATTGTTCTATGTTCTATGTTCTAACTGACAAGAGTTGATTGGAAGGGGAGCCTAGCACGGAAGCAGCATTGACGGGAGTTTCTGGAGGTAATTCAGGAGGCACAGCAGAAATTTATCCTAAAGAAGAAGAAACATATTTAGGGGAGGATGAGGCAACCAGAACTGACAGAGGAAGGAAGAGACAGCACCAAAGAAAAACAGAAAGCACACAATGTGGTGAGGATTAATGGGAAACCAGAGGACAGAGGCTAACAAAAAAAAATTGAGGGGGAGAATATGAAATATGGGGGTATGCTAGCTAGTAGTATAAATGAGGATTGCAGGAGATTTTATTTTAGATATTTATAGGTAAGAGAGAAGCAAGAGTGGACATTGGATCAATGGAAAATTAGGCTGGTGAAGTAGTAATAGTGAACAAAGAAATGACAGAGGAACTGAGCAGGTACTTTGCATCTGTCTTCACAGTGGAACACACCATCTGCATACCAGAAGATACAGAGAGTCAGGGGGCCAGGGTGAGTGTAGTGACCACCACCAAGGACAAGATGCTAGGAAAGCTGGAAGTTCTGAAGGTAGATAAATCAACCAGACCTCAGCCATTGGTAAGATTTTAGAATCCGTTATTAAGGATGAGGTTGCAGAGTGTTTGGAAGTGCATGGTAAAATAGGGCAAAGTCAGCACGGTTTCAACAAGGGGAACGACAAATCTGTTCGAACTTTTTGAGGAGGCAATGAGCAACTTGGGCAATAGAAAGCCAGCCCATGCGGTATATTTGGAATGACAAGGTACCGCACAGCAGGCTGGTAAATAAGACAAGAGCCCATGGTGTTAGGGACAAGCTACTGGCATCAGTGCAGGATTGGCAGAGCGTCATGATAAAGGGTTATCTGGATGGCAACCAGTGACTAGTGGAGTTCCACCGGGGTCAGTGTTGGGAACCATAACTTCTCATGTTATACATTAATAATCTGGATGAAGGAATTGTGTGCTCTGTTGCTAATTTTGCAAATGATACAAAGGCAAGAGGATTGTAGCATCCAACACAGCAAGTAACATGCTGCTGACCAGTACACAGCGCTCATCAGGGTGATTAACATGTCACACAAATATTCTATATTTCTTAAGGGAAGGGAACTATCAGTTCATCCACATCAGTGTTGATGAAGAGTGACTGGACTTAAAATGTTAACTCTGTTTCTCTCACCACAGATGCTGCCAGGCCTGTTGAGTTTCTCCAACAATCTCTGTGTTTATTTCAGATTCTGGCATCCACAGTTCTTCATTTTATTATCATAGGTAATACTGCTTCATTTCATTCTTGTATTGTAAACATTCCTTTGCTTCTCACAGTGAAATCCTGTATCTTCATTTTTCTGTAGATAACTGTGATTTGTGAGGTCGTAACACAAGCAAGAATTTCACAATGTGGAGTTTACTGGAGATATGGCCCAATGAAATGTTGATATCAAAGTGTTAGTGCATCAACATGAGACAGGGACATAAAGACAGTCAGTTAGAAAGTATTCATGGGAAAAACCTGAACAAGTGGATAAATATAGGTTGGCACAGCTGCTTCATTGGTGACCTTCCGTCCATCATAAATTCAGAAGTGAAGTTCACTTATCATTGCACAATGTTCACATTTACCACTCCACAAATCATAAACTAGGCAATATTCGGGCTTAGCTGAAAGCTGATAGGCAACATTTGCACTGTGGAGATAGCAAGAACTGCAGATACTGGAGCCAGAGATAACACAGTGTGGAGCTGGATAAACACAGCAGGCCAGGCAGCATCAGAAGAGCAGGAAAGTCAATGTTTTGGGTCGGGACCCTTCATCAGGGCTGGCAACCTTCACAAGAGGATAGAACCATTTACTTTTGTCACTCAACTGCATTAATACAACTGAATTATCTGCCATTAACATCCTGGCAATTATCAATGACCAGAAATTGAAGTACACAACCAGATAAGTACTCTCTATTCAGTATTAGGTCAGAGGCTGGGATTTCTGTTGTGTGAAACTCTAAGCTAGGCCACCATCTACAAGGCCCAAGTCAGGAGTGTGGTGGAATACTCCCCAATTGCCTGGATGAATGTGGCTCCAACAATACTCAAGGATTTGATTTGAATTGATTTATTGTAGTTACATGTACCTAAGTACTGTGAAAAGCTTTGTTTTGCGAGTAGTACGGGCAGATCATAGCAAACAAGAACATAAAGATCATAGAGAGCTTAGACAGAGTAAGGCATATTAGCATAATCATCATTATTTGAAGTTTGAGAGGCCCATTCAGCAATGTATTCACAGCAGGGAAGAAGCTGTCCTTGAAGCTGTTGGTGCATGTGTTCAAGCTTATGTACCTTATGCCTGTAGAAAGAGGTTGGAATCCAAAATAGAACATAAAATATAGAACAGTACAGCACAGTATAGGCCCTTTGGCTTACAATGTTGTGCCAAATGTTTACCATAATCTTAAGGTCTATCTAACCTCCACCCTTACCTACTTTATATCAACCAGGACAAAGCTGTCTGCTTGTTTGGCACCCCATCCATCAATGAGAATATGCCTCACCTTCACTCCCTTCACCAGCCAATGCACTATGGCTTCAGTGAATACAGGATAGACTGCAATAATCTTCAACCTGATCCTTCAACAGAACTTTTGAATCCCCAACCTCAATCATCCAGAAGCGCAGGTGATTTTGAACATAACTAACTGCAGATTCCCCTTCCATTCACATTTTATATTTACTGTCTCTGGGTCAACTTCCTGGAACTCTCTCCTGAAAATCATCTGGGTGTACCTGACCCAGAAGGATACAGAGCTTCAGCAAGTCACCCTACCAACATCTTCTCAAGGGCAGTTAGGAGTGAGCAACAAATGCACATCCTGTCAGTGTTGATCATCTCCCATAAAAGAAGAACCCACCAATGGGAAGGGTACCACGTCCTCAGGACCCAGCACCACAAGCAGAAGCTTGACAATACAACAGGGTGTAGCTTTTCATCACTTATTTAAATGATTCAGATGTAAACATAGGAGGTATGGCTGGTAACTTTGCAGATGACGTTGAAATTGGAAACGTAGTAGACAGTGAAGAAGTTACCTCGGAATACAATGAGGTCTTGATCAAATGGGCCAATGAGCCGAGGATTGGCAGATGGAGTTTAATTTTGATAAATGTGAGGAGCTGCATTTTGGAAAGGCAAATCATAGCAAGACTTATACACTTAATGGGAAGGCCCTGAGGAACGTTGCTGAACAAAGAGACCTGGGAGTGCAGGTTCATTGTTCCTTCAAAGTGGAGTCACAGGTAGATGGGACAGTGAAGAAGGCATTTGGTACGCTTGCCTTTATTGGTCAGCGTATTGAGTATAGGAGGTGGGAGGTCATGTTACGGCTGTACAGGACATTTGTCCGACAACAATGGAATACTGAGTGTAATTCTGGTCTCCCTGCTACAGGAAGGATGTTGTTAAACTTGAAAGGGTTCAGAAAAGATTTACAAGGATGTTACCAGAGTTAGAGGGTTTGAGCTACAGGGAGAGGCTGAATAAGCTGGGGCTATTTTCCCTGGAATGTCAGAGGCTGAGGTTTATAAAATCATGGGGGGCACAGATAGGATGAATATTCAAGATCCTTTCCCCAGGATGGGGGGAGTCCAAAACTGGAGGTTTAGGGTGAGAGTGAAACATTTAAAAGGGGCCTAAGGGGCAATTTTTACGCAGTGAGGGTGGTGCGTGAATGGAATGAGCTGCCAGAGGAAGTGCTGGAGGCTGGTACAATTACAACATTTATGAGGCATCTGGATGGTACGTGAATAGGAAGGGTTTACAGGGGTATGGGCCAAATGCTAGAAAATTGGACAAGGTTAATTTAGGATATCTCGTTGGCATGGACAAGTTGGACCGAATTGTCTGTGACCATGCTGAACACCTCTATGGCTCTATGACTCTAAGTGTCCCAGGGTGAAGCATTTGTCAGTGATCCATAATGTGCTTTTAAAGATATAATCTCTTAAAAAGCTAGTTCATTGCAGCAATCCTGTAAAGGCAGTTTTGGTGAAGATTAATAACAGTTTAACAATGATCAGGTGTCCAATACTCAAGCAGGCGAGGTAGTTGCTCTGCAAAAAGCATCAAGTGGAAAGGGTCGACATTTAAGTTATTCACTGTAACTTATTTATTTGAAATTACTGAAACACATTTTGGTTTTGTTAAATCTCACGTGTCTCTGAGTTAGATTTCAAGCAAAAGACCAACTTTAATAGTTAAATTCACCTGAGATTAACATCCACACAAAGGCAAATGATGAATGGGGATATTAATAAAGCAGGAATCAAGGGAAGACATGGTACAATTTGAAGGAGCAGTGCAATGTTTGTTGCATTGGTCAATGATTGCAGAGGATCCAAGGAACACCCTGCTGGCACCATTCCTAGCCAGAAGGATCTGATTAAGTTTGTTAGTGGGAGGCATTGCTCCATACAACAGCTCAAAACCATATGCCCCTGACCACAATGTCAGTCTGCCCTGCTTCACTATTTCACTGGATGGCAGGAGTAAGACACTGTTTTGGTTTTCATTAGGATCCCTAATGAAATGAGTTGACTTGTATAATACATATTCCTGATATATTTCAGTTCCAGCTTATTCTGCAGGACTGCTCTTATTGCCAACTCCTGATTCTCTCGTCATAGCACAGTGTTGTTACTGTACAGGAGGAAGCCATTCAGCCCATCCTGCCTGCACTGGCTCCATTATCTTTTGCTGTTCTCCTGCCTTTTCCCAGTATCCCAGGACAGTGGTATCCTAGAATTGAATTCATGCATGACAGGATTATACAGGATATTAAGTGGTAAAGGTTGTGGTAGTAATACGGTGCCTACATTCAAAGTCTTTTGAAATATCACTGTTTAAATTGACATGTGCAATGTTACAACTAATTTGATGTTGTCACGTGTATTTCAAAGAAACTTTGACAGCTTTTCCACTCAAGTGAATCCATTCAATTATTTTTGTTACAAACCCCGGCAACGATAATTCATGTTTCAAATGAGACTCTTGCTGAGGAATCCTGTTCTGAAACTATCCCACTTCGAGAGGGGAATTTTAACCTAGAAAGGTGGATCTGGATAGAGTTTTTCTTAAAGATTCTGCAATGGGATATATTCATTGCAATCAGGTGTTTGTGGCCTTTGAGTGATAGAGAGCAGTCTTTTCAAACTACTCCAGTTTATCACAACACTGTTAGGGAGGGAATTCCATGATTTTGACCCAGTGATAGTGAATGTAGGGTGGCACGGTGGCTGAGTAGTCAGCGCTGCTGCCTCACAATGTCAGGGACTCAAGTTCAATTCTATCCTTGGGTGATCGTCTATGTGACCCCGTGTCTGCATGTGTTTCCACCAGATGCTCCAGTTTCTGCCGTCAGACCAAAGGTGTGCAGGTTAGGGTGGATTGGTCATGCTAAATTGCCCAAAGTATCCAGGGATGTGCAGGCTAAGTGAGTTATCCATGGGAAATACAGGGTGGGTGGGATGATCTTTGGAGTGTCAGTGAAGGCTTGATGAGCCAAACGGCCTTCTTCCACACTGTTGGTTTGTATGATTCAATAAAGTTGCAGATGCCTGTGGCGTGTGATGTGGGGAAAGCCTACACATGGTGGTATTCCAAGTATCCACTACCATTATCCTTCTTGGTAGAAGGGAGTCACGAGTTTGGAAGATTCTGCTAGTGGTTTTTCAATGAGTCACTGCAGTGAATCCTGTAGATGGTGCACATTGATGCCATTCTGCATCACTAGCAGAGCAAACGAGGGTCTAACATCAATGGGTGAAAATCAACAGGGGCGGCATGGTGGCTCAGTCGCTCAGTGGTTAACACTGCTGCCTCACAGCGTCAGGAACCCAGGTTCAATTCCATCCTCGGGCAACTGTCTGTGTGGAGTTTGCACTTTCTCCCTGTGTCTGTGTGGGTTTCCTCCGGGAGCTCTGGTTTCGACCCACAGTCCAAAGATGTGCAGGCTAGGTGGATTGACCATGCTAAATTGCCTGTAGTGGCTGGGGATGGGTCTGGGTGGGATATGTTAAGGGTCAGCGTGGACTTTTTGGGCCTAAGGGCCTGTTTCCATACTGTAGGGATTCTATGATAAACTGCTTCAAGATTCTTGAGTGTTGTTAGACCCGCACACATCCAAAAAGTTCATTGATTGAGCAGCTGAAGATGGTTGGGACTCAGACACACACAAGCAGAGACAGGCACGGGAATTCCTAGAAGCCTGGTACTCCATGAAGCAGGCCATCAACAAACACATTGAACTCAACTCTGTATACATTCCACTACGGAGGAAACCCGGAAGTGAGGCAATCCATCACAACGGACCCCAGAGTTTAAAAACCAGGCGGGAAAACACACTGGCGCTTCATCAGAGGCTGCACTGAGGGTATTACCAAGCACGGTAATGAAATGCCTGTGGAACAACAAACCAGCTCGGCGAGCCAACCAATATCAATAACCTCAACCTAAGCTACAGACGTACTCCAAAGCCTCAGGCACTACCACCCTGAGGGTCTCCTGTAGTTGTGGCTTGTGTCTCAGGTGGTTATCTTCCAACAAAATCAACCGTGTTCCAATCTATAAATCCAACTGATGGCGTATTTTTCCATTGAATCCAGTTTTGACGCCAAATTCAGTTAATAGCTGCCTTGACATCAAGGGCACCTCAACTTTATGGATTTGGGGCTTTGTCCATGTTTGGACCAAGGCTGTAACATTATAAACGTAAGCTGATTGGTCCTGAAGGAACCCATTGGTAGTAAGGTTTTGCACAGTAAGTACTGCTGAAAGCATTGTAGTAGACACCTTCAAGCATTGTATGAGCATAGTCAGATGGGGCAGTATTTGGCCGGGTTAGCTAGGCCCTGTGCTTTTCGGACATGATACACCTGGGCACTATTGCCCCTGCATTGTAGCTGTACTGAGAATCCATGGACATAGACAGGGTAGGGTCTGAAACAGGCACAGAGTAGGATGCAATCAGGGCCCAATGTGTTTACTTTGTACTGAAGCTTTAGCCAATCTCCTGGAGTGAATTGAATTGGCCGAAGATCTGGCTAGGATGGTTCAACCAGTTGAGGGTTTGGTGGATTCAGGGTGTAACTAATTCTGGGTCCGGGGACACATCTCAGAAGGCTACATGATTATATCCACATGGGACCACTGACCCTACTACAAGGCTTTAGACCTTGCTCTCCACCACTAGACCCCGAATTCCCTCCTCCATTCATTCCTTCCCATCACAAAACCTGAATCTTTTTCCCAAACTTTGATCCCACACACAGTGCTACAATCATAAAAACACAGAAAATAATAATAGGACATTCAGCCCTTTGAGCCTGCTTCCCCATTCGATACCATCAAGGCTGATCATCCAACGCAGTCCCTTATTTCTAATTACTCCTTATACTATTCGATCCGTTTAACTCGATGAGTTATATCTAACTCCTGGAAAACATTTAATGTTTTAGCCTCAGCCACTTTTCCTGGCAGTGAATTCCACGGACTTAACACTCTTTGGGTGAAGCCATTTCTCTTCATCAGCCACAATCCCAGCCACCCATAGCCGATCTCCAAAAGAACTGCGGATGCTATAAATCAGGAACAAAAACAAAGTTTCTGGAAAAGCTCAGCAGGTCTGGCAGCATCTGTGGAGGAGAAAACAGAGTTAACGTTTCAGGTCTGGTGACCCATCCGTTAGAGAAATGTACTTTTCCTCTGAGGAAGGCTCACCAGGCCTGAAAAGTTAACTCTGCTTTCTCCTCCACAGATGCTGCTCTTCATCGTTGAAATGCTCTGTCCCAGGCAACATCCTGGTGAATCTCCCCTGCACCCTCTCCAGTGCAATCCCATCCTGCCTATAGTGTGGTGACCAGAACTGCACACAGTCCACAAGCTGTGACATAATTAAAGTCCTGTACAGCTCTCACATAACCTCCCTGCCCATATAACTTATACCACGGCTGATAAAGGCAAGCGTCCCATTTTCCCTCCTAATAACCCTGTTTGGATGTCCTACCAATTACTCTACTGGAATCCTTCAGGATGTAACCAGGAGGGTTGACTGGGGTAACAAAAACAGAAGTTGCTGGAAAAACTCAGCAGATCTGGCAACATGTGTGGAGAGAAATCAGAATTAGTGCTTCAGGTTGGGTGACCCTTCCCCAGAACTCCTCAGTTGACTAGTGTGTGCTAGTAGATATGGTTTATTTAGAATTTCAGAAGTCTTTTGACACAGTTCCACATGAGAGATTAATGTGTAAAATTAAGAAGCATGGGCTGTAGGGGAGGGGAGGGAGAGTGTATTGAAATGGATAGAAAATAGATTAGTAGACAGGAAACAAAGACTAGGAATAGATCTTTTTTCTGAATTGCAGTCAGTGATTAATGGGGTTCTAGAGGGATCAGTGCTAGGACCCCAGCTATTTACTATATGTATTAACGATTTAGATGCTTTGTTGTGATTTGGATGTAATATGTAAGTAGGCAAATGCATGGCAGATGTAGTATAATGTGGATAAATGTGAGGTAGTCCACTTTGGTTGCAAAAAAACACGAAGGCAAATTATTATGTAAACAACGACAGATTGAGAGGAGATTGTGCAACATGATCTTGGTCTCCTCATACACAGGTCACTGAAAGTAAAGACATAGGTGTCGCAGGCAATGAAGAAAGCCAATTATATGTTGGCTTTTCTAACAAGAGGGTCCGAGCACAGGAGCAAGAATGTCTTGCTGCAATTATACAGGGCCTTGTGGAACATGGAATGTTGAGTCTAATTTCAGTCTCCTTAGCTCAGGAAGGACGTTCTTGTACAGAGGGAAGATTTACCGGACTGATTTCTCGGGATGCCAGGACTCGCGCAAAAGGACAGAATGAGTTGATTAGGATTATATTCACTGGAAGTTAGATGAACGGGGTTTAGGAGAGCGTGGGAGCATAATCTCGTAAAAAGCTATAAAATTATAACAGGACTAGACAGGGTAGACGGAGGAAGCATGTTCCCACTGGGGTGGGGGTGGGGGAAGTCCAGAACCAGGGGTTAATGGTTAAGAAAAAGGGGTAAACCTTTTAGGACTGAGGAGAATTTTCTTCTCACAGACATCAGTGAGCCTCTGGCACACAGTACAACAAAAAGCAATCAAAAACAAAACTTAAATAGTTGCACAGAGGCCGGTATCCCATCACCAAGTCACCCTTTACTTAACTTACACACAGCACACCAGCTGTGACCAGCCAGCTCAGAGTCCGTGCCCCGAATTAAATTCTCTCTCACTTAGAGGCAGCATGTGGCCGGCATTGGCATTCCTGCTGCGGTTTCACCCTCCCTCCCCCAGGTCTGGGAATATCAGGTTTCACCTGCTGTGGAGAATTCTCCCCATCAGCAACTCTGCTGGAGCTATCCCTGTTGTTGTGTGGGTTGGTCTCATTATCAAACAGGAACCAGGACAGTTTGGAATCAAGTGAGGCTGTAGGCTGTTTCTTTAAGCCTGACTTCAATGTTTTGGCCACTCTTCCTGTCAGACTATTAGACGATCGATGGTATGGAGCTGTCCTTATGTGCTGAATGCCATTTGACCTCAGGTAATATTCAGATTCCCTGCTAGTAAATGATGTCCCATTGTCCATGTGTCTACGTATTTGAATGATGCTGACAGCTTCTCAATCATTATTCCTCAGTTTGCTGAACAGACTTTATGCACATCCAACCACTTTGAATGGGCATCAACCATGACCAAGATCATTGAGCCCATGAAAGGACCAGCGTAGATGACATAAAACCAAGTCTAGGTTTTTCGTGGGCATTCCCATGAATGTGAGGGCACTGTAGTTGGCAACTTTAATCCTTGTTGGCACAATGGGCTCTGCCCCACCAATACAGTTATGTCAGCATCCAACCGCAGCCAGCAGGTGTAGCTTCGAGCTAGCATCTTCATCTTGGAGACCCCTGGGTGACCCTGATGAGGTTCAGCCAGTATCTGGCAGCAACCTTTACTTGGGACAATCACCCTTACTCCCCACAGTAACATGCCATTCTCTACAGTGATCTGGTCTCCCCAGGTCCAGAAACGTTTCAATCCTGGTTGCAATGTTCCTTTTCTTGCCCCCATTATCACCAGCTGTTTGAGTTTTGCCAGGATAGGATCTTTCTGTGTCCCCAGCGGCCGGAGGGGTCTCTATACACCTGCATTCCTCATGCAGATGGCCTCAAGGCCCTCCGCTTCTTCCTGAACCACAGGCCCGACCAATCACCCTCCACCGACACCCTCATCCACCTAGCCGAACTCTTCCTCATCCTCAACAACTTCTCTTTCGATTCCTCCCACTTCCTACAGACAAAGGGGGTGGCCATGGGTACCCGCATGGGCCCAAGCTATGCCTGCCTCTTCGTAGGTTACGTGGAACAGTCCCTCTTCCGCACTTACACAGGCCCCAAACCCCACCTCTTCCTCCGTTACATTGATGACTGTATCGGCGCCGCCTCTTGCTCCCAAGAGGAACTCGATCAGTTCATCCTCTTCACCAACACCTTCCTCCCCAACCTCAAGTTCACCTGGGACATCTCCAACATATCCCTCACCTTCCTGGACCTCTCAGTCTCCATCTCAGGCAACCAGCTAGAATCTGATGTCCATTTCAAGCCCACCGACTCCCACAGCTCCCTAGAATACACCTCCTCCCACCAACCCTCCTGCAAAAATTCCATCCCCTATTCCCAATTCCTCCGCCTCCGCCGCATCTGCTCCTAGGATGAGGCATTCCACTCCCATACATCCCAGATGTCCACATTCTTCAAGGACCACAACTTTCCCCCCGCAGTGGTCGAGAACGCCCTTAACCGCGTCTCCCGCATTTCCCGCAACACATCCCTCACACCCCGCCCCCGCCACAACCGCCCCAAGAGGATCCCCCTCGTTCTCACATAGCACCCCACCAACCTCCGGATACAACACATCATCCTCCGAAAATTCCGCCATTTACGATCCAACCACCCAAGACATTTTTCCATCCCTACCCTTGTCTGCCTTCCGGAGAGATCACTCTCTCCGTGACTCCCCTGTCCGCTCCACACTCCCCTCCAACCCCACCACACCCGGCACCTTCCCCTGCAAAAGCAGGAAGTGCTACACTTGCCCCCACACCTCCTCCATCACCCCCATCCCAGGCCCCAAGATGACTTTTCATATTAAGCAGATGTTCACCTGCACATCTGCCAATGTAGTATACTGTATCCACTGTACCCGGTATGGCTTCCTCTATATTGGGGGAACCTAGCGAAGGCTTGGGGACCGCTTTGCAGAACACCTCCGCTCGGTTCGCAACAAACAACTGCACCTCCCAGTCATGAGCCATTTTAACTCCCCCTCCCATTCCTCAGACGACATGTCCATCACAGGCCTCCTGCAGTGCCACAATGATGCTAACCGAAGGTTGCAGGAACAGCAACTCATATTCCGCTTGGGAACCCTGCAGCCCAATGGTATCAATGTGGACTTCACAAGCTTCAAAATCTCCCCTTCCCCCACCGCATCCCAAAACCAGCCCAGCCTGTCTCTGCCTCCCTAGCCTGAACTTCCTCTCACCCATCCCTTCCTCCCACCTCAAGCCGCACATCCATCTCCTACCTACTAACCTCATCCCGCCTCCTCGACCTGTCCGTCTTCCCTGGGCTGACCTATCCCCTCCCTACCTCCCCACCTATACTCTCCTCTCCACCTATCTTCTTTTCTCTCCGTCTTCGGTCCGCCTCCCCCTCTCTCCCTATTTATTCCCGAACGCTCTCCCCATCCCCCTCTCTGATGAAGGGTCTAGGCCCGAAACGTCAGTTTTTGTGCTCCTGAGATGCTGCTTGGCCCTACTGTGTTCGTCCAGCTCCACACTTTGTTATCGTTAATTTTAACTGGTTCTGATTTGCGTGTCACAAAGCAATTTAATTGTTCCAATCCACATGGAAGGAAAATTTACAGGGTGTCCACTATCCTGGATAATGATCTATGAGTTATCTTACTCATGTCAGACTTTGTCGGACTCCTTTGCTCTCACAAGTCTGCATTCCAGCAGCATCCACAATGACCCATTGACCCAAGATCCTGAAGAAATTTTCAATCATTTGGCTGAGGCTCGGCTTTGCTGTGAGGTTCTGCTGAGGGCAGGTCTAGGGTCCCTCCGCACAGAAAATGCTCTGTGTGAGGCCCTACTCTTGCCTACACTCACACGGTGTTCCCTGTGCTCAGTCGGACAGATGAGGGGGATGCCCTGAAGTCCAGTTGGGCTTCAGCTAGTCGGCACTTTTGCATGTTTACATCATTAATCCCACATACTGGACAGTCTCTCAACATCTCATTCAGTGTTACCCAAAATCGCATGCCTTTGCCAGTTGTTTTAAACTTGTCAAAAATCACGATACAGATATCAAGATAACAAAGTGTGGGGCTGGATGAACACAGCAGGCCAAGCTGCATCTTAGGAGCTGAAAAACTGACTTTTCGGGCCTAGACCCTTCATCAGAAAAGGGGGATGGGGAGAGGGAACTGGAATAAATAGGGAGAGAGGAGGAGGCGGGTAGAAGATGGATAGAGGAGAAGATAGGTGGAGAGGAGACAGACAAGTTAAAGAGGCGGGGATGGAGCCAGTAAAGGTGAGTGTAGGTGCGGAGGTAGGGAGGGGATAGGTCAGTCCGGGGAGGCCAGACTGTTCAAGGGGGCGGGATGAGGTTAGTAGGTGGGAAATGGAGGTGAGGCTTGAGGTGGGAGGAGGAGATAGGTGGGAGGAAGAACAGGTCAGGGAGGCGGGGATGAGCTGGGCTGGTTTTGGGATGCAGTGGGCGGAAGGGAAATTTTGAAGCTTGTGAAATCCACATTGAAACCATTGGGCTGCAGGGTTCCCAAGCGGAATATGAGTTGCTGTTCCTGCAATCTTCGGGTGGCATTGTTGTGGCACTGCAGGAGGCCCAGGATGGACATGTCGTCTGAGGAATGGGAGGGGGTCCCCGATACAGATATCCTCTGGTTGTCTAACAGCTGAATGAATCCAATAGCATCTCAGACTTAGAGAAGGTTTGTGGTCATAATATTCCTTAACCAACTCCATGCAACTCTTGGAAGGTTTTAGCGTCCAGTGCCTCTGGGAAAGTGAAGCCCCTTATTACCCCAGAATACTGCAGGTCTGTAAGCAGTGAGAAGGATTACTCGCTCTTCATCTGCCCCAATATCATTTGCCTAGGAAAGATATGGCATGCTTTCCACATACTGGGCCTGGTCTTCAACAGATAGATAAAACGAGTCAATCTTCCCAAATAATGGTGCAATGCCAGAAATGCTGACCCCAACTCCAAGATGATTGCTGCAAGTTGGTGTTCTTCACTCATGTCCTGTTTTCTCCCATTGCCACTGAAATAGCTGCACAGAGGCCGCTATCCCATCACCAAGTCACCCTTTATTCACTTGCACATAGAACTCTGGCTGTGAGCAGCCAGCTCGGAGTCAGTCCCCTGAATTAAATTGTCTCTCTCACCTAGGGGCAGTACGTGGCTGGTATTGACTGTCCTGTCAAAAACACTGTATGATTTAAAGAAGACATTGGTTATAGCACTTGGGGCTAAAGGGATCCAGCGATATGGAGGAAAAGCAGGAATGGGCTAATAAGCTGGATGTTCAGTCATGGTCATAATGAATGGCAGGCAGGCTCAAAGGGCCGAATGGCAAGCTTACTCCTTCTCTTATTTTCTATATTTTTATAAAAATCCTTGTAAAACCTAACTGGAATTAACCCATTTGGCCATTGCTAACAGTGATCACAAAAATTGTGAACTATTAAGTAAACCTTCAGTAACATTTCATTGGTATTTCTGACAGGCAACAAAATTCAAGTTTTTTAATAAACTAAACACATTCTAAAACTCAACGGAAACTCAGAGAACTGGAAAAGATTCACTTTTAATAGAATACTAAAGGGAGCATTTGTGGCTGAGCATTAGTTTCACAATTTGAGAGTTAGTCATCTTATCATTCAACAGGTTACGTTCAAAGACATTACATGGAAATTGACATCTTACTTCATTGTAGCCGGATTCACTCCGTCATTAGTGATTTAATTGTGTTAGCCAGTGTGTACTAGCCCGTTAGTTGGTTTAATTCAACGCAAAAAGTACGATTGGCGGTAATTCCACGAGAAAACTTCAGTTCTGGTAAAATAAGAATGTTACTATGAGGACGAAATTAGCAGTAAAATTGATCAGGGATGGCACCATTCCTACCTGTAGGGCTGGCATACTGTTTATAATTAAAATGTTAGGTTCTCACGGAGACGGTTCATTCTTGCCTCGCAAGCTACTTGAATTAATCAATGATGACAATGTCACTTAAACGATGCTTAAACAGGGATTTTAGAAACAGCAAAGATGACTCCTGTCAATGTCAATATCAACTTTCTTTTCTCAGTTGCTTCGCAAAAAATGTCTACCTTTATATGAGAATTTCACCAATCATTTCACTGTCCCACCTACCTTGCCCAGCCCAATCCACCCGTCTCTATATATTTCATAGTCCCTTTCCCCTCCCCCATTTCTGAAGAAGGGTCGTGACCTAAAACGTCAGCTTTCCTGCTCCCCTGATGCTGCCTGGCCCCTGCGTTCCTCCAGCTCCACACTGTGTTATCTCAAACCCCCGGACTGGCAGTTCCTACTATCTCTGCCAGCAGTCTAGTGGTTTCTACACTTTCTCTGTAAATATGGAAGCTGGTCATCCACCCAGTAGTCAATCAGAGAGCTACCATCACGCTGATGACTTCTGCCATCCACTACTGATTATACAAACCAATCTGCAATCTGTTGCTGGATGAATCTGACTCTCCAACCACCCCTCTGCACACTCCCTCCCACACACACAGACATACACACAGACACGTGTACACAGATACATTCACACAGACACACACACACACACACACACACACACACACAGACTCAAGTGTCTTATGTCTCCTCCTCCACTACTTGAACAAAGCAACAGTGTAAACACAGCTCACAATGAGCTCCAGACACATGATTTTTAAAGCCAGAATTCCTTCAGAGTCCTTGGTTTTAAAACAATGATAAATGAAAAAAACAAACTACGCCAGGTAGCAATGATAATCCATGGGTCACCATCCCCCCAACTCCCCCCCACCACCACCACCACTACACCCCAGCTTCACCTTATCTTGGAATTAATTAGACAGTTTAAGATTTAATTATGTATAAAACCTGATCACTTTAACATTTTCTTGGGATGTGGAGACTGAGATATGGATTTGTGGCAGTACATAAATATGCACAGTTAGGAGAATTCATTGAAAAGAATGCTAACATAATGCCTTTATTCAGAAAAGCAGGGAGGCAGAAATTAGGAAACTATAGACTAATTCGCTTATGGAAGCAGCAACAGAATATTTAGAAGGTAAAAATATGATCTATCAGCATCAGTCACTGGACCTGAAACGTCAACACAGATTTCTCTCCACGGATGCTGCCAGGCCGGCTGAGTTTTTCCAACAATTTCTGTTTTTGTTTCTGATTTCCAGCATCCACAGCTATTTTATTCAGGATAAACGTGTTTTTTTACCGGTTGCCATGATATTAATAATGGGGTGCCTCAGACTTTGGTCATCTGGCTCCAACTATTTACAATCGATATGGATAACTTAAATCCAGGAACTGAAGGTACCACACTAAAATTTGCAGATGACAACTAAAATAGTTGTTAAAGTAAGTTGCAATGAAAAGATAAGAAATTTACGGATGGAAATGGAGCGGTTAGGTGAATGGGTCAAAATTTGACAGATGGAGCTTAATGTTGATGAGTGTGACATTACTCATTTTGGTTAGAGGAATAGAAAGGCAACTTATTATCTGGAAGGTGAGAAATTTCAGAGGCTTTGGTGCAAAGGGGTCTGAATGTCTTTGGGTATAAATCACGGAGAACTAGGATGCAGGTCCTACAGGTAAGCAAGGCAGGAGGAATTTTACCCTTTATTACTAAAGGAGTAGAGTGTAAGAGTCGGTAGAGCTGCTGTAACTGTACAAGGCGTTAGTGGGACCGCACCTGGAGTATTGTGTACAGTTTTGATTCTCTTACTTGAGAAGGAATGTAATTGTTCTGGAGGCAGTTCAGAGGAGGTTCATGAGATTGATTCCAGAGTAGAGGGTTTTGTCTTATGAAGAGAGATTGAGCTGTTTTGGCCTCTGCTCTGGAGTTTAGGAGAATGAGAGGAGATCTAACTGAGGTATGGAAAATGCTAAAGGGGGTTGCACAGGAGATGTAGAGCAGATGTTCCCCTTGTGTAGTAATCTAGAACAGGTGGTCTTGGCTTTAGGATAATTTGCAGCAGATTTAAAATAGAGACATGGAGAAATTCTCCCAAAGGGTCATGAATCTATGGAATTCACTCCCCTAGAGTGCAGTAGATGCTGAGATATTGAGTAAATTTTAGGAGGATACAGAGAGAGTCTTAATTACTAATGGGATGAAGGGTTATGCAGAGCGGGCAGGAACATGGAGTTGAGGCCAAGCTGAGATCAGTCATGATCATATTAAATGGTAGAGCAGGCTCAAGGCGTTGAATGGCCTCATCCTGCTCCTAGTTCTTATGTTGTTATGCTACAACTACCATGTCACCAGGATCTGTGCAAATCTGAAAGAATAGGCAGTTTTAAGCATCTAATGCAGACTTCACTAGATTGAAAAAACAATCTTATTCACAAAAAAAGCATTCTGCATATGCTCAACTAGATACTGCCTGTCACAATAAACATTTCATTCAAGTGTAATCCCTTGTAACAAGAATTGCAAATCATAGTCCCTGTTCAAAAAATCCATAAACATCAGTTGCTGCCATTCAAAATGAAACAGCAAGTGCCCTGCTGTGATAATAGATGGTTGTGAAAGCAGTAATGCAGCATTAACTGAGAAAGACCTAAGTCTCATCTCTCCATACTCAAACTGAAATCTCAAACAATGTTTTCAAAAAGATAGGCATTTGTTCAACAATTTAAAGTGCAGCATTTTTAAATGCCTTGACAGCTCAGCATCTCTTTGACTGTTGCATTTTGCGGCTCCTCTGGCCATTTTAACAGGCACTTTAGGCAGGTCTTTTTAACAGATACTTTTCATAGTTTTGACAGTTAATTTTGACAGATCTGTTGACAGTTCCAACAAACTGGAGAGTGAAAAAGGGCAGCTTACTTTTCTGGAGTTATAGGCAGCTTCTTTTCTTTGGCGAAAGTCTCTAACTATCTGACAATCTCTCCACCATCAACACAGCTGTTCAGGTCATTGTTGGCAAGGCTGAATATCATGCACTGTCTTCCCAATAAAATAAACTTTGACCCCCCTTTAATCATTAAAAACAAGCCATGTGGCTCATGACCTGCCAGAATCCATAACTGATACCAGACTCCCTTCATTATCCTCAATATTACGGAGATAGTCCCAAAACATGACAATCACTTACAGTTAGAACAGACCAAGGAAAATGTTAATACCCCTCTCAGAACCCCTTTTATCAGCAACAACTGATTATGAAAGTTTCAGTCTGTGTCATTTCTGTGGGAAAAACACATTTCAGTCAAAAGATACCGTAAGCAATCCTTTACTTCTTACAGGTTGCAATCATAATTGGAATGTTCAGTTCATTACAAAATCTAGGTCCCCTAAATATCAATTCAGAAGAAACTTTCATTCCCATATAGTAGTTTATTGTGGAACCTCACATGGAGAAGATGAGGTGAGTTTAAGGGGAAGATTGATAAACAGCTGAGGAAGTCATGACTAGAGGGATATAGTGATATGGTTAGATGAAGAAGCCAAAGAAGAAGCTCATGTGGAGTACAAATGTTGGCATAGTGCTTTTGGGCCAAACGACCTTTTCTCGGTGATGTAGGTTCCATATTATTCCAAGTGGGAGAGGAGAGGATCAACTTGTGGCATTGTCATGGGAGTAGTAAACCACAGATTCAGGCTAAAGGTCTGAGGACTTGGGTTAAAATCCCACCACAGGTATGGCGAAAATCAATTAGCCATAATGGTGATGATGTAATCAATCCTGATTGCTGTCTGGTGCATTAATGTTCTATGCAGACGGAAATCTACCATCTTTACCTGGCCTGGTTTACATGCGACTGCAGATCCTCAGCAATGTGTTTAACTTCAAATTCCCCCCAGGCATTTAGGGATAGACCATAAATGCTGGCCTAGCTGGCAATGCCTGCATCCTGTGAATGAATATCAAAAAGTAAACTGTTAACCAACAATCCATTGTGGCCAAAGAGAGAGGAGCTGTTAGCGATATCTAGATACTCAGTCTGCTCTGTGATATTGCGGTGGATATTATGATGAGTCAGATTTGTGATTGAACGAGGCAGCAGTTTCCTTTCTCATGATTACATGTTTACCTCTCACTCCTGGACCACTGCACCATGTGCCCAAAACTGACTCAGGAGTGTGAGAATGAACTGCTGGCAAGGAAATAAAGAACAGCACTGCTTTCAAGTTGGTGCCAAATGCAATCTACAGCCTGGAGGTGCAAATCATCGATATCAGATCACCATGCGCTTGGCCAAGTCTAAACCACAAGGAAACCTATCATTATCCAAAACATTAGAACGCAATACTGCCTTTCACTCGAGTTCCATTTCCTTAGTTAACCCCATCAATGCAGAAAGTACAGCAAGGACATCTGAAGGCTACACATGCCAAGATATTTCAGTTACAGTAAAAAATACAACCAAGTACTGAGAAAAATAAACTGGGTTGCCAAGAGCTGAAGAATTATGATTATATTTGGATCAAAATTTCTAATTTTCAACAATGTGTAAATTTTTATGATGTAGTTCATTTCTTTGACTAATTCATTGTAAACAAAAGCAAACTAAATCACTTAGCGAGGCACACGATAGAATGATACAAGACACAAGGCGACCAGTCATTCAACTGCTCTGTGCCAGCTCTCAAAATAAATGATCCATTAGCCTCACTTTCCTCCCCCTCCATCTCCAGCATCCTGCCTCCACCACTCTGAATGTGTTTACTCTTTTAAGTATTTAACCAATTCCCTTTTAATAATTTGACTCGGATCCAATTGCTTTTCCTTGGAATACAATCCAGGCCATAGCAAATCACTGTGTAAATAAAATCTCCTCACTGACTCCCACCCTGCTCCCTTACCCCCATTTCTCCATCTTTTACCTGGGCGTGATTGCCCACTGCCTTTAGCAATGCAGATGTGATTTGACTTCAATTCTGCCTCAGGGTGAGTTTCAGCAGTGCCATTACTTCAGTTTCCTGGGCGTGCCTCGGACCCGCTGAGATTCGGGGCTCTCCTGTACACCGCTACAGGTTACCCCAGACAAAACTCATGTTCCTCCCACATCCTTTGAAAACATTTCATTGGTTACAGAAATATTGGAAATTAGGAGAAGGCGGGATGATTAAAGATGGTGTCTCAGGTGATGGGTAGATCTGACCATTGGTGGAAACACCAATCAATGGTGTGTGTAAAGTAACAATGTTCCATTGGCAGCACGGAACAGTGGTTCACAAATTATGGGCTAATGGGACCTGATATCAGTCTGTTTAAAGCAATGCTTGACACAGGGTTTAGGAGAAACATTTCCCTAAACCAGAATGACTATTGTCGGTGTCTCATGGTCTGTATGGCAAAGTACCTTTAAGAGTTGGAATGTATCACATTCAGTCAGAAGTCTTTGAATGTCCTGACTCAACTCTGACCCATACACAGGCTCTCAGATGAACCAGTTTTTATCCCTGGTGTAATATGGACACAATAGCTTGCTGTAAAGCTTTTGACACTGGGAACTTGTTTGTCATTATGCAATGTAGTGTATGTGATTTATATGTGTTTCAATATCATTTATTTTGGAGTTTGGATTTGAGCAAGTGGCATATCTGTGTGCCTGAACGGGTTTAATGATGAACTAGTATTTCTGCAGCCATGGTGAATTTGTCTTTAAACACAAACAGTCTGAGAGAGTTGATTTTGGAGGCTCAGGTAATTTCATGTGTGTTATGAATGAATAGAGTACACAGTTGCGCGTTATAACTTAAATCAGAAGGGTCCTGAAACATCAACCTTTCTGATGCTGCCTGGCCTGCTGTGTTCCTCCAGCTCCATAATGTGTTATCACTGACTCCAGTATCTGCAGTTCTTGCTATCTCTCTCTCTACTCAGACAGAGGTTACCTTAGTGTAAAGAGTTTCATTTAAAAGTTCCAACTAGAGTGTTTAATTAAAACTCAGGGAGGGTCATATGACGCTGAGAAGGTCTAAGCTTGGTTAAGTGAAGAATCAAGGAAGTAGACATCAGATAATCAAGTCTAGGCATTGAAACCATTGCTAAGTATAACCCTATGTGCAATAGAGAGTTACATTTTCTCTGGTGTTTGAATATTATCAGGGGTTGCTGTTGTGGTTAATAGAATTATGTTTTATTGTGTGATTCCAACTCTTCCACCATGAGCCATATGTAAATAGTTTGAATCGTTTTAGTTTACCTTCTTGCTTTTATGAAATAAACTTCTGATTTATTGTTAAAACCAAATCTGTAGGGCTGTGTGCTTGTGTATCAGTGAGGGACCATCCCATTACAATTAAAAGGAAACCAAAAATGAACAATTAAGACAGATTTCAGTCTGAGATGAGACTTGTCCAGGAATAACATCAGCTGAGATCATAACATTTGAAAATGACTTGCTTTAACATACAAAGGGACATTAAATGCCTCCAAGGCAGAGATCGACAAATTCTTGATCTCACAAGGAATCAAGGGCTACGGGGAGAGTGCAGGGAAGTGGAGTTGAAATGCCCATCAGCCATGATTTAAACGACGGAATGGACTTGATGGGCCGAATGGCCTTACTTCCACTCCTATATCTTATGGTCTTATGGCCATTTCTGGATGGCCCAAGTGAACAAATCTTCTCAACTTCTTCTTCAAAATGAGTAACAGGAAATGGATTGGACAGTATCGAAAAATCCAACAGATAATTCATACAACAATTATTATATATACACCATGTTATGTATACATTAATATGTTATATATTATGCATGCAATATGTCTTACATTGACAGGCACATAACGTTTTGGCTAACATGAAGAATCAGTGCTCAGTTGGCTGGACAGCTGGTTTGTGACACAGAGTAAAACAGGAAGCTTCATGGGATATTCAGTTGCTGGAAGAGCCAACTCCATGAAGAGAGAAGAAGGTTAAAGGCGGCTAATGGAGACAGACTCGATGACCAGAGGATTGGACAGGGTGGACAGTGAGAGACTTTTTCCTCGGATGGAGATGGCGAGCACGAGGGGATGTAGCTTTAAATTGAGGGGCGATAGATAAAGGACAGAGATCAGAGGTAGGTTCTTTACTCAGAGAGTATTAAGGGCATGGAATGCCCTGCCTGCAACAGTAGTAGACTCGCCAACTTTAAGGGCATTTAAATGGTCATTGGATAAACATATAGATGATAATGGAATAGTGTAGGTTAGAGGGATTCAGATTGGTTTCACAGGTCGGCGCAACATCGAGGGCCAAAGATCCTGTACTGCGCTGTAACGTTCTATGTTTTATGTACTATGGGTGACACCAACAGTGTGCGTTCCATTCCTGCACCAGGCTGAGGTTACCATAAAGGACCCTCCTTCTCAACATCACCACTCACCTAGGGCATGGTGACCCTCAGGTTAAGCTACGACCATTCATCACTCTCTCTAATGATAGAGCAATGGCTATGGTCCTCTGAGCCTGTAGCAAAGTTACTTTGTGGAGCCTATTGCTGAGTTGACAGACTGGATGATTTACAATGCTTAGTGATGCCACCTGCATGGGTTCAATTCCTATACTTGCGGTGGTTATTGTGAAGGATTCTCCTCTCAGCCTCTCTCCTCATCTGATGGGTGGCGGCCCTCAGCTTTAACAGCCTCTCTAATGGGAGAGGAGGACTATTGTGTGCTTACCTTCTACCTTTAGCTGTAATAGAATATCATGCTCTCAATAGTGTGTCATGCTTCAAATGATACAAGTTAATATGAAATCTGAGAATTTTATACATTCATGTTACCTGGAATGAGAGAGCAAAATATGATGAGCATAGGCCTTACAGATATAAGAACAAAGAAAATTAGAGCACAGGAACAGGCCCTTCAGCCCTCCAAGCCTGCACCGATCCAGGTCCTCTGTCTAAACCTGTTGCCTATTTTCCAAGGATCTGTGTTCCTCTGCTCCCTGCCTATTCATGTATCTGTCTAGATATATCTTAAATGATGCTATCGTGCCCGCCTCTTTCACCGCCGCTGGCAAAGCGTTCCAGGCACTCACCACCCTCTGCGTAAAGAACTTTCCATGCATATCTCCCTTAAACTTTTCCCCTCTCACCTTGAAATCATGACCCCCCTTGTAATTGAGTCCCCTACTCTGGGAAAAAGCTTCTTGCTATCCACCCTGTCTATACCCCTCATGATTTTGCAGACCTCAATCAGGTCCCTCCGCAATCTCCATCTTTCTAATGTAAATAATCCGAATCTACTCAACCTCTCTTCATAGCTAGCACCCTCCATACCAGGCAACATCCTGGTGACCCTCCTCTGCACCCTCTCCAAAGCATCCACATCCTTTTGGTAATGTGGCAACCAGAATATATATTGACATATTGAACAGGAGATGTTCACTTTGAGTGTCAGTCTCACCTGAATGGCTACTCAGCTCACAGGAGATAGCAAGTGAGTAAAAAGGAGGGTGGCTCCTAACCCCACCTCTTCCTCCGGTACATTGATGACTGTATCGGCGCCGCCTCTTGCTCCCCAGAGGAGCTCGAACAGTTCATCCACTTCACCAACACCTTCCACCCCAACCTTCAGTTCACCTGGGCCATCTCCAGCACATCCCTCACCTTCCTGGACCTCTCAGTCTCCATCTCAGGCAACCAGCTTGTAACTGATGTCCATTTCAAGCCCACCGACTCCCACAGCTACCTAGAATACACCTCCTCCCACCCACCCTCCTGCAAAAATTCCATCCCCTATTCCCAATTCCTCCGCCTCCGCCGCATCTGCTCCCACGATAAGACATTCCACTCCCGCACATCCCAGATGTCCAAGTTCTTTAAGGACCGCAAGTTTCCCCCCTCAGTGATCGAGAACGCCCTTGACCGCGTCTCCCGTATTCCCCGCAACACATCCCTCACACCCCGCCCCCGCCACAACCACCCCAAGAGGATCTCCCTCGTTCTCACACACCACCCTACCAACCTCCGGATACAACGCATCATCCTCCGACACTTCCGCCATTTACAATCCGACCCCACCACCCAAGACATTTTTCCATCCCCTCCCCTTTCTGCTTTCCGGAGAGACCACTCTCTCCGTGGCTCCCTTGTTCGCTCCACACTGCCCTCCAACCCGGCACCTTCCCCTGCAACCGCAGGAAATGCTACACTTGCCCCCACACCTCCTCCCTCACCCCCATCCCAGGCCCCAAGATGACATTCCACATTAAGCAGAGGTTCACCTGCACATCTGCCAATGTGGTATACTGCATCCACTGTACCCGGTGCGGCTTCCTCCACATTGGGGAAACCAAGCGGAGGCTTGGGGACCGCTTTGCAGAACACCTCCGCTCAGTTCGCAACAAACAACTGCACCTCCCAGTCGCAAACCATTTCCACTCCCCCTCCCATTCTCTAGATGACATGTCCATCATGGGCCTCCTGCACTGCCACAATGATGCCACCCGAAGGTTGCAGGAACAGCAACTCATATTCCGCCTGGGAACCCTGCAGCCATATGGTATCAATGTGGACTTCACCAGTTTCGAAATCTCCCCTCCCCCCACTGCACCACACAACCAGCCCAGCTCTTCCCCCCCACCCACTGCATCCCAAAACCAGTCCAACCTGTCTCTGCCTCCCTAACCGGTTCTTCCTCTCACCCATCCCTTCCTCCCACCCCAAGCCGCACCCCCAGCTACCTACTAATCTCATCCCACCTCCTTGACCTGTCCTTCTTCCCTGGACTGACCTATCCCCTCCCTACCTCCCCACCTACACTCTCTCCACCTATCTTCTTTACTCCCCATCTTCGGTCCGCCTCCTCCTCTCTCCCTATTTATTCCAGTTCCCTCTCCCCATCCCCCTCTCTGATGAAGGGTCTAGGCCCGAAACGTCAGCTTTTGTGCTCCTGAGATGCTGCTTGGCCTGCTGTGTTCATCCAGCCTCACATTTTATTATCTTGGCTACTATGATGCATAGATTTTGAACTAAATCCCTCTGTCCCAACCTTTTCACCGAGGCTTTGGTTTCCTGCCCTAATATGTCTTCACATAGCGCGGTATCAGATTTTAGCCTGATAATGATGCAATAAGGTGCCTCACAATATTTTCACTACATTGAAGGCACAAGACAAGTGCATGTGTTGTAAGATTTCAGACCTGGAGTTTCAGTTCATTTCTCGGCTGGTGTTCGCTCTTGCTAACTCCACAGCAAGGTGGCTCTGTTGGCTATAAACCGAACTTGTTAAACACGTTTTCAGATCAAATTGAAGTTGCAATCTGATACAGAATATTGATGAGTTTGAGAGAAAATGCATATATGTAAATGTAAAATATGGAAAATGACCTTGAATTAACCAAAAGGAAATAGCCATTAGAATTTAATGTGCCTGTGCCTCGGAGCTATCTGAGCAATTGATTGATTGATTTTATTGTCACGTGCACTGAAATACAGCGAAAAGCTTTGTTGACGAGCAGTTTTTCCTCACATTTTAAGGAAGTTCTTTTTGGTGACAATAACAACAAGAATACTATCAAACCTTAGGAAAACTGATAGACTGTTCTTGATAAAGTAGATGGCTTTTCATGCTCAAAATATCCACTTAACCATAATAGTGAAATGCTGCTGACACACCTCACAATTTGGACACAAGAAACTGAGTAAACAAAGAAAGAATGTGCATTTATAAAACTCCTATTTTCAATGCAGATGATACAAAGCACTTTGTGGATCATGAGGTATTTTTGCCATGTAGCTATTGTTGTAAAGCAGGATACACAAGGCAGTCACAGCACCTGACATTTTCCAGGGAAGGGATTGGCTTGAAATTGCTGGCAACAATTAGCAACCACATCCACAAGCGCTCCCACATTTATCAGCATTTCTCTGAAAGACCAGGGGGCCCAGAATATTCACTAGGTATTTTGACCCAGTGTCTGTGACACTGATAATAATCTGAAGATCACTACTTTTGAGATCCATTTTTTTTAACTTGCCTTCAGCCTCCGTAAATTCTGGACTTAGGTGCCTCATCCCTTTTTTTTACCTCATGTCATTGGCACCAATGTGTACCACAGCCACTGACTGCTTCCCCTGCCTCTCCAGAATGTGCAGTCGCCACTCTGAGACATCCTCGAACCTAGCACCATGGAGGCAACTTAGCATCCAGTTGCAAAACAAAGTTGCTGGAAAAGCTCAGCAGGTCTGGCAGCATCTGTGAAGGAGAAAACAGAGTTAACATTTTCAGTCTG
This sequence comes from Stegostoma tigrinum, assembly GCF_030684315.1. NCBI lineage: Eukaryota > Metazoa > Chordata > Chondrichthyes > Orectolobiformes > Stegostomatidae > Stegostoma > Stegostoma tigrinum. The sequence goes on along the minus strand of NC_081367.1, from coordinate 77,025,330 downwards.
GTGACCCTTCCTTAGAGCGGTTCTGAGGAAGGGTCACCAGACCTGAAACGTTAACTCTGTTTTTTCCTTCACAGATGCTGCCAGACCTGCTGAGATTCTCCGGTAATTTCACATTTTGTTTCAGATTTTCAGCATCCACAGTTTTTGCTTTTATTATGCCATCCTGGAGTCTCATTTGTGGCCACAGAAACATTTATCTGTTTACGTCACAATTGAATCCCTTATTAATACAACGTTCCCACACTCAAACCTTCTCTCCAGTGCAACAGAGCCAAACTTTGGCTGTTACTGCTCTATCCAGAGAGACCATTTCCCTCAACAGTATCCAAAGTGGTACATCTGTTTTACAGGTGAGCGGCCACAGAGGTGGCAGCGTTTCCTGGACTACCTCCCTAATCCTCTGGCTGTGCTGGTATTCAGCCATTCCCTTCCTGCCTGTGAGTTCTTACTCAGCAGTGTGACCACTTCTCTGTAACCAGCTGCCCCTTACGTTCTCAGCCTTATGGATGTTCGACGGTGTCCACAACCAATACTCCAGCTCTGAAGGGGTTTTGAGATCTCCTGCCATGAGTCCTCCCTTTAAACTCTTCAAATGCCCTTAACATAAAATAATATTAATGACTCTAGGGCTCTTTGACAGTGCACGTCAGCACTACTAACCTACAAACTGTAACCCCAAACAAACACCTTCCTAGCTATAAGAAATAACTGACGCAATGTTGCAGGATTGCTGTGGTTTGTCTGTCAGCTCTTTTCCCTGCAGTGGAGCGAGAACCAAGTCCTCTACAGCGAGACGGGTGGCACCGCAAAGGTAAATGCAAACAAGCGACTTCCCCACGCACCCCCCACCACCCCCCCCCCCCACCACCCCCTCCCCCACTGACTAAACACAGGATACTTGCCATATAATAAAATGTGAAGCTGGATGAACACAGCAGGCCAAGCAGCATCTCAGGAGCACAAAAGCTGACGTTTCGGGCCTAGACCCTTCATCAGAGGAAGGTTCTAGGCCCGAAACGTCAGCTTTTGTGCTCCTAAGATGCTGCTTGGCCTGCTGTGTTCATCCAGCCCCACACTTTGTTATCTTGGATTCTCCAGCATCTGCAGTTCCCATTATCACAGGATACTTGCAGTCAGTCTCTGCTGGGCTTGTTTGTACTACGCTCCCTCATGTCCTCAATTATCTTTCATCCCATTCCATTGCATGGAAATACACAACAGGAAGGGGAGAGTTTGTTGGGGGCGATGAGGAGTGGGTATAGGCTGGTGCAAAGGGAACAGTCTCTTTTTTCACATCATTCTGGGATGTTCTGAGAATGTTGGTTTGTCTTCAAAGTTGTCCTCATTAATAGGTAGAAACAATACAACATGCCACCCTATCCCAGGTTATTGAAGGCTAGTTAAACGTTTCCTGCTCACACTGCAGATTGTGACAAGTCCTGAGGTTGAGCTGATTTGAGATTTTCCTCAATGAGTTGAGCTTCCTTCTCAAGCTTCAAGGCAACATGGGGGTCAGTGGTTAGCACCATTGCCTCAGAGCTCCCCGGACCTGGGTTTGATTCCATCTTCGGGCGACTGTCTGTGTGGAGTTTGTAGATTCTTCCCGCGTCTGCGTGGGTTCCCTCCCACAGTCCAAAGATGTGCAGGCTAGGTGGATTGGCCATGCTAAATTGCCCACAGTGTTCAGGGATGGGTCTGGGTGGATGCTCTGAGGGTTCGTGTAAACTTGTTGGGCCAAAGGGCCTGTTTCCACACTGTTGGGATGCTATGATCAAACAATTTTATTATATTTAAAAGCAGTTTTATATTTGTTTTGTTGCCTCTAACCACAGGAAGTCAACTGAAGTTCCTTCAACAGCTTCCTTACTTGATTATTAATCAATACAGTGAGCAGTAAACTATAAAATGCTCTCCAAGGATTGAGTTTCAGCAAATACCTCAAGTTTGTCTGAAATCACTAAGTCCCAATTGAACTGTTATTTCTGAAGAATTTTATTATAAGTAACAAACTTTAAAAAACAACAACAATAATAACAAAAACAGAAGTCGCTGGAAAAGCTCAGAAGGCCTGGCAGCGTCTGTGAAGAAAAATCAGAGTTCGTATTTTATTGCTGATTTACAGTTCTGCAGTTTTTTCAGGTTTTATTAACAACAATAAAAAGTTTAGACAATCATGGCAGCTTGAAATGAGAAAACAAATTGCCAAAATTCCTTTCTGAATACATCTTTAATGTCCGTCTCTTTTACATGTAAACTTTTCTTCGAGTCAGCAGCTATGGGTTGTGGATGGAAACGCGTTCCCAATCTGCGTGACCACACTTTCAACTTAAAACACACCACTTAAAAATTAGAGATAACAAGGTATAGAGCTGGATGAACACAGCAGGACAAGCAGCATCAGAGGTGCAGGAAGGCTGACGTTTTGGGCCTATCTCAGATTCTCCAGCATCTGCAGTTCCTGCTATCTCTCCCGCTTAAAAATGTGTCAGTTTCAAATCCCTTCTGAAGAAACAGTGAAAAAAGCCTTAAAAATGAGTATTAAGGGCTTTCCCACGTTCACAAGCGAATCTCCATGATACTCCAAAAGATCTGCATTAAACAACTGTGGCCATTGCGAGGAATCATCGCTGCCTCGGTACAGTTGACAACCCACACAAGATATGTGCAATGATGGTAGAAGTTGTCTATTTATAAATGTGTTGTTTCTTGGTGGACCCGCTACACTCCAGATGGGGGCAGCGACAGCCCAGCTTAGCCTGTTACACTTCTGCTGACTGAAGCGATAATTACAGAATTCACCTGAAAATGTGATTCCTCAAGGCAGAAGCTCATTTCGCTAAGATATAGAATTATGCAACAACGTTTGACAGAAATGATCATTCCTTTTATTTTTTTACCGAATCCTCGATTTGAATTATTGGCAAGCCGTGATGTTGCGGTGTGATTTGAAAATCCCAATTGCAAAGTGTTTCTAGTCGGTGAGGGGAAGTACGGGGTCCAGGCAAGTTCTGAGTAAGTGAGAGGTGCCTGAGAGGGCTAGGCTTTACAGCGGATTTGGAGCAGCTCCATCTCTTTAGGAAGCGAATGTTCACTGTGTGAGGATACTGTATTTATAACGGGATATCAACCCACATCAAAACTCATTCTCATCGTCGTGAGATTCTGCCTTCCTTTTTTTATGACAGCTAAGAGAGTCGTTAATTATAGTTCTCAGTGATAACTAAACAGGAGAATCTGTAAACACAATTGCAAAGAGCCAGTTACAACCAGATAGTACAGTAGGAACATTTCCCAGAACATGTGCACGTTTGTTGGATTTCATACCAAGACGCTATTACACTGACAATGACTTCGGCTGGCATTCACATACACATGTGGAATCCAATTCTATCCCCAATATTAGAAAGTGTTCTTTTTAATTCAGGGTCATCGTTACAGGCTGTCAGTGCCCGTTCAATTGGAAGAGCATCATATTGGATGCTAATGATCATAATTTCATGTTATATGATAAACTTGCAGGCTTCATTCCAAAATGAGATTAGAGTATTAAAATCACTCCCATGAGTGTTTTTCTGGATTTGATTGGGATTTGTTGCCTTGTCTTTTCCCTGTTGCAGGTAGTCTGGGATGTGGACTACAGCTGTCACATTTAACTGGTAATCTAGTCTGTCTTCATGAGACTATTGTACAATTACTCCCTTAGGGGATGTGGTCTAAACAGTAAAGAAATCTAAGGTCAAAATACAGATTAACTACTGTTTACATTGGACATTACTCTGGCAACTGTTTGGCTCCACTCACTGGAGAAAAACCAGGTTCTGTAGAGATCAGAAAACCGGCAAGACATCTTTTGTCTGACAGATATACCTTACTTGTGCATCGTTAACAATCCAATGTACCAGCTTATGGATAAAATAAACAAAAGATTTGCAAACAAAATTAATATTTTGCTCACAGGAAAAGAAATTACTTTAATTTAGTTGAATTTAGATATATGTGAGGGGCTGTATTTTGGAAAGGCAAATCAGGGCAGGGCTTATACACTTAATGGTAATGTCCTGGTGAGTGCTGTGGAACAAAGAGACCTTTGAGTACAGGTTCATAGTTCCTTGAAAGTGGAGTCACCGGTAGACAGGGCAGTGAAGAAGGCGTTTAGTACACTTGCCTTTATTGGTCAGTGCATTGAGTATAGGAGTTGGGAGGTCATGTTGCGGCTGTACAGGAAATTAGATTGTAAAATGTGAGGCTGGATGAACACAGCAGGCCAAGCAGCATCTCAGGAGCACAAAAGCTGACGTTTCGGGCCTAGACCCTTCATCAGAGAGGGGGATGGGGTGAGGGTTCTGGAATAAATAGGGAGAGAGGGGGAGGCAGACCGAAGATGGAGAGACATCCCCCTCTCTGATGAAGGGTCTAGGCCCGTAACGTCAGTTTTTGTGCTCCTGAGATGCTGCTTGGCCTGCTGTGTTCATCCAGCCTCACATTTTATTATCTTGGATTCTCCAGCATCTGCAGTTCCCATTATCTCAGGAAATTAGTTTGGCCACTTTCAGAATACTGTGTGTAATTCTGGTCTCCCTGCTATAGGAAGGATGTTGTGAAACTTGCAAAGGCTCAGAAAAGGATGTTGCCAGGGTTGGAGGGTTAAAGCTATGGAGAGAGGCTGAATAGGGTGGGGCAATTTTCCCTGGGGTGTTAGAGGCTGATGGGTAATCCATAAAATCATGAGGGGCATGATGGGGAAAATCAATGTGTTTTTTTTCCCCGGGGTAGAAGAGTACAAAACTGGGGGGCATAGGTTTAATGTGAGAGGGGAAAGATATAAAAGGAACCTAAGGGGCAACTTTTTCACGCAGAGGGTGGTGTGTGTATGGAATGAGCTGCCAGAGGAAGTGGTGGAGACTGGTACAGTTACAACATTTTAAAAGCATCTGGATGGGTATATGAATAGGAAGGGTTTAGTGAGAAATGGGCCAAATGCTGGTAAATGGGACTAGATTAATTTAAGATATCTGGTTGGCAAGAACGAGTTAGATCGTAGGGTCTGTTTCTGTGTTGTACATCTCTCAGTGACTTTGTGACGTTGCGAATGCCGTTCCCTCAGACCTTTTGGACTGGAATTTGCCTTTGAGCTTCAATGTGCTAATCAATCACAGGTCAGAAACTGAACAGTTACCCAAATCATCCTGATCTGACCAGTTAATGGCACGAAGCAAATATGTCATCCAGTTCATTCAACAGATTGGCTCTTTATTCTGTTCAGGCAAAGGGATTCTGGGTGGTCAGGATGCTATTTACTGGAGTTTACAAGAATAAGGAGGTGTTCTCATATAAAATTCCAACAAGACTAGAGAGGGTAAACATAGGAAGAATATTCCTAATAACCAGGTAATCCAGAGCCAGGGGTCACGGCCTAAGGATATGGGATAGGCCATGTAGGGCTGAGATAAGGAGAAATTCCTTCATCCAGACAGTGGTGAGCCCGTGGGATTCTCTGCCACAGAAAATGGCTGGAACCAAAATATCAAATGTTTTCAAGGAGTAAAATTGAGTTCTTAGGTCTAAAGGGACCAAAGGGTGCAGGGAGAAAGTGGGAACAGGGGACCGAGTTGGGTGATCAGCCATGACTATATTAAATGGGTGGAGCTGGCCCAAAGGGTAGAATGACCAAATCCTGTTCCTGTTTTCTATGTTTCTGTGAGGCCCTCCACCAGTGAAGAAGTGCCAAGCTGCCTTTTCAGGTAAGATTGAGAGAGGGCATCCAACTCCTTCCTGGGCATTTCAAAATATTAAGCAATAAACAAGTCCATATTGTGGAGGGATGCACATTCCAAGTATAGCTGAATTCTGGGAGGGAGAGCCTTAAAGCCAACTCCAAGCAGTTAGCCTCTGAAAGCAGGCCGTAACCTGCCTGAATGGTCTCAGCCACAGAGCCCCTTCCAGCTGGTTGGTCTGTTGCAGATCCCACTTCCCACACTGTCCCCAACCACCCGATACTTCCACCATCTACAATCCGATCCCACTACCAAACACACTTTTCCCTCCCCACCCTTGTCTGCTTTCCAGAGGGACCAGTCTCTCCAGGACTCCCGTGTCCAGTCCACACTCCCCTCCAACCCCACCACACCGGCACTTTTCCCTGCAACCACAGGAAGTGCTACACCTGCCCCTACACCTCCCCTCTCACCCCTATCCCAGGCCCCAAGATGACTTTCCATATCAAGCAGAGGTTCACTTGCACATCTGCCAATGTAGTATACTGCATCCGCTGCACACGGTGTGGCTTCCTCTACAACGGGAAAACCAAGCGGAGGCTTGGGGATAGCTTTGCAGAACACCTATGCTCGGTTCGCAATAAACCACTGCTCCTCCTGGTCGCGAACCATTTCAACTCCCCCTCCCATTCTTTAGACGATATGTCCATTCTGGGCCTCCTAGAGTGCCACAACAATGCCACCCGTAGGTTGCAGGAACAGCAACTCATATTCCACTTGGGAACCCTGCAGCCCAATGGCATCAATGTGGATTTCACAAGCTTCAAAATCTCCCCTCCCCCTACAGCATCCCAAAACCAGCCCAGCTCATCCCTGCCTCCCTAACCTCTTCTTCCTCTCACCTATGCCCTCCTCCCACCTCAAGCCTCACCCCCATTTCCTACCTACTAACTTCTTCCTGCCCCCTTGACCTGTCTGTCCTCCCCAGACTGATCTATTTCCTCCCTACCTCCCCACCTACACTCACCTTTACAGGCTCCATCCCCGCCTCTCTGACCTGTCTGTCTCCTCTCCATCTATCTTCTGGCCCTAATCAAGCAAACTGCTTTGTCCTGAATGGCATTGAGCTTCTTGAATGTTGTTAAACCTTTGATTTGATTTATTATTGTCACATGCACCAAGGTACAGCGAAAAGCTTTGTTTTGTGTGCAGTACAGGCAGATAAAGTGTCTGAGTGTAATAGAACAGAGCAAGGAATACAATATTGCAGCTGCAGAGAAGTTGCACAAAGAGTGAGATCATTAAATTTAAAATTTGAGAGGTCCATTCTAATAACAGCAGGGAAGAAACTGTTCTTGAACCTGTTGGTATGTGTGAATCGGCACTAATCCGTGCAAAAGGACAGTATTCCATCACACTGCCAATGTGTGCTGTCTCCAAAAGGCTCTGTGCCTCATAGAGAGTGGCTTTAAAAATCAGGAAGCAAGCTAAATGCCACAGAATCACAACACCTGTAGCAGAATTCGAACAGGGAGCAAAAGGAACAATTGCACTCAAAATTTTGAGGGTTTCCAGTGTTATTGCTCGAGACAGAAATTTTTTGAACATTTTAAATTATATAATGAGATGGAGATTTCGGATAAAATGATATAGGAACAAGGAAATGACTTGAGTTGGTTGGGCCTAGTGTGGTCTTATTTTGTAATTTGTGCATATTGTGTGTGTATTAGGCATGATGGACCAACAAATACACTTTAAAAATAATCTACTAGCTGTAAATGTTTAAGTGAAAGATATTAAAATATCCATCTGAAAGCTGAGGAGCTTCCTGGGTTTGGCCTGGTTGTATCTCACTCAGTAACATTTTTATTGAAACACATCAAGGCCTGAGGAAGGTGCTGAATGGTAGCAGTGCCTGGGTGAGAAAGCTGAATGTACAATATGCTAAACGATGGCCTACAGCAGCGCTCAAAACAAACCTCACAGAATCCCCGGGTCAATGGATCTGAAAGCAGCTAACAAAAGTTTTCTGGGGACGGGCAGTTTGAAAAGAAAAGGTGTCGTTGAAACAATTTATCATCAGATACTTGGGGTTAATGAGGAAGCAGCTCACTGCCATTAAAAATGACCCTTTTCTTCACTTTGTCATTCCAGTGACCAGCAGGCTTTTTATAAACATCACTTTTAAAAAGATGAGGGCAGCTTTTCTCCCTTTTTTTTAAATCTTTAATCCCTTCACTCTTTACAGCAGAATGGGTAGTACACTGACCTTTAGGAAACACCAAAATAGCTAAATAATCTGGATGCATTCAATGGTAAATGCCTTTGATCAGCCTGAATCAGTCAGTCTCCATTGAAGAGTTTTTCTCCTCACCCTTGTTCCTAGCTGAGACTGGAAGTAATGCACTTTGAAAGAATTACCCGAGGTGTCCTGCAAACCATCACTCTTTTTCTCTCCCTTTCTTTCCACTCCCACTCTGCTCTGCCCGTCCCCAGCCCCATGTCTGATGGTTATACACAATGTGATATACCAGTCTGACCTGCTGGGAGATAGCTGTCTGAGACTCCACCATTTTTTCGCAGACAGGGGAAAACGTTTCAATATTATCACACAGCAATAAGTTCTGTGCTGTACTGTTTAACTCCACTACTTAATGAAAGCCAAAGGCATTTTATTTTTGCTTCTCACAACTCCCTACGCCCTGTTTATATTGGTCATTAGGTTAAAGGGAACCATCCTGAACTGATAGTGGTTGACCTATCTATTTATCTATTCTCCTCGGACACTCTGAACATGGAAAGATCAATCAGCCAGAAACATTCAGCAGGAAGAGGTTTATCTCTTTTTCTGAGCAGCGAAGGTGTGAGTTTGGAGTGGGGTGTGCGCTGAGCAGGCTCGATGTAGGAGAGTTCTCTGTTAGTTACAGCATGTAGAGGCCCCTTGTTGGAAAGCGAGGGGCTGCAGAATGGAAAAATACTGTCAATACGACGTGTTTCCATTCCTAATGTAAAGAAAGGGAGTGTTGTTCCTTGTACAAGCAGGTCTGGGAAGAGCTGGCAAAAGCCAGCAAAGATGGAAAGAAAGTGACCTCATCAAGCTTACTATTGTTAATCAAGACAAACACAGATTTCAGCAAAGACTGAGCTCCCAGGAATTATCTGGTATTCCTAAAACAACAGAAAAGCAAGCTTTTTTGTTACAAAATATTATTTGTTCTATAGTCAACACATCAGGCTGTGATTTTGCATCCAAACTGTTTCCTCGCTGTTACAAGTGAGAAAAAAGAATCCCTGTTCTAAATGTTGCATTGATTTTATTTTCTTGTATGAAGATCCATCTTAGATTTGGGAAGCTAAAATTTTTCATCTATTCTTCCTGTGAGGCTATTTTATTTTACTGAGCGATACAGTGAGCAACCCCCCCACTCAGTAAACACTGCTCCTCATTGCTCTTGTTTGTGGCTAATAATTTGATGAGGTACATGTAGCGTCGACGTTGGGAACATGGGCTGCAGGGGCTGGTAATCACGGCCGTGAGTCCCATCACGTAGCCAGTAATTGGATGGATAGCTGTTGCACACCCTGAGCTCAGCTCAAAGCTTCACTCCTGCAAGTTTTGCAGACAAACATTCCACTCCTGTTTCTAAGGCAACAGACATAACAACAGCTCAATGAAACTATGGGTATCTGTCTTGTTAACACTTAAAGGGCACTCATTGAATAGAATACTTCCTGTGGGAAACAAGCCACTTTGCTGGGACTAACCACACTGGCCACCCCCCCAACTTTTCCCAACCCACCCAGAGTTACCAGCAATATTTCATTCACTCTCACAAATAATCATCCAAATCGATGATGCCCCAGAGTTAGGAAATATTGCTCCACTGATATTCTGCTCAAAACTGCCAGCAGGAATATCAGATTTTATATTTAATTGTGGAAGAAGGAAATGATTCCATTCTCAATGATTGCCATAACATAGGAGTGGGTCATTTAGCTCCTTGAACATGTTCGTCTATTGATTTAATTCATGACCAGCCTGTACCTAAGTTCCATTTCCCCACCTGAACTCCACTGCCTTGATCACCTGGCATAACCAATATTTCCTCAATAAGAGGAGCGAAGTTGTAGAATTCTTTACTTGCCCAAGCTGGGCCATTAAACGTAGCCGAGACTGAGATAGGCAGAACTTTTATAACTAAGGGAATCAACGGTAATGGGGAAAAGTGGGCTTGAGGGAAATCAGATCATCTATGATGTCATTGAATGGTGGAACAGACTGGAAGGGCTGAATGGCCTGCTTCTGCACCTGTGCTTTTTTTTTCTCCTCTTGTGTGCATGCTTGCAATTGGAATGGGCCCATCCAGCCTAATACTCCCTGTCAGTGTTTTGAAGCTGTTTTATGGATGAGTAACGTGGTGCTTCCCCTAGGCAATTAATGTCAGCACAGGAGCTGGTTTTAATCTGAGTTCAGGGATACGCTGAAAACTTGTGGCGGCTCAAAAATAAGAGAAGTATTGTAACTGGGATGGGAGACTTTGGGTGAGCAGCGACAGACAGGCTGGTACAGGTGGGCATTATTGATAGCAGGAACTGCAGATGCTGGAGAATCTGAGATAACAAGGTGTCGAGCTGGATGAACACATCAGGCCAAGCAGCATCAGAGGAGCAGGAAGGCTGACGTTTCAGGCCGAGACCCTTCTTCAGAAATGGGGGAGGGGATGTCAGCTTTCCTGCTCATCTGATGCTGCTTGTTACCACAGGTGGGCATGCAGCAGATGGAACTTAATGCAGGCAAGTATAGAATTTTGCAAGTTGGTCAGGAGGACAAGGGGAGAGAGAGAGAAGCCCGAAACATCAGCTTTCCTGCTCCTCTGATGCTGCTTGGCCTGCTGTGTTCGTCCAACTCAACACCTTGTTATCTCTGACTCCAGCATCTGCAGTTCTCCTGATCTCAAAGAGATTAAAGGGTTCAGCTCTAACGGGGGTGCAAGAGATTCCTCGGCGTTTACAGAAAGTGACAGAGGACCTTAATAAGACATAGCAGGATTTACAAGTTGTCTCAAACGATTAGAGGTTACTGGGTGGGGGTGCACGTGTGTACTGCTTGCACCAATTGCCAGAAGGAAAGTTATGTTTAAAAACCTGCATCACAGCCACAATACAACAGCTGGGGAGGGGCTGGGGAACTTGAGGGGGGTGGAGGGGGGGTGATTTACAAATGTGCCCTGCACTCCCCCATCAGTGTCCCACCCTGTCTGGCTTTTCACAGGAACCCCTTTAAAAGCAGCCTTCACACTCCAGCTCACCTGGAACTGCTTGGTGTTTGATGGCAAAACTGGAAACAATGGGTATTGGGGGAAAACTCTTCGGTGGTTGGAGTCATATCTGACACACAGGAAGATGGTCGTGTTGTGAAACGTCCGTCATCTCACCCCCAGGACATGTCTGCAGGAGTTCCTCAGGGTAGTGTCCTAGGCCCAACTATCTTCAGCTGCTTCTTCAATGACCTTCCCTCCATCGTAAGGTCAGAAATGGGCATGTTCACCGATGGTTGTGCAATGTTCATTTGTGATTCCTCAGATACTGAAGCAGTTCATGTTCAAATGCAACAAGATCTGGACAATATCCAGGCTCGGGCTGACGAGTGGCAAGTGACATTTGTGCCACAAGAATGCCAGGCTATGACCATCACCAATAAGTAACAATCTAATCATCACCCCGTGACATTCAATGGTGTCACTGTCACTGAATTCCTCCACTATTGACATACTGGGGGTTACCATTGACCAGAAACTCAAGTGGGCTCACTACATTAACACAGCCGCAACAAGAGCAGGAACAAAAACAAGTTGCTGGAAAAGTTCAGCAGGTCTGGCAGCATCTGTGAAGGAGAAAACAGAGTTAATGTTTCAGATCCGGTGACACTTCTTCAGAGCGGGACCCAAAACATTAATTCTGTTTTTTCTTTCACGGATGCTGCCAGACCTGCTGAGCTTTTTCAGCAACTTTGTCTTTGTTCCTGATTTACAGCATCCGCAGTTCTTTCGGTTTTTATTCACTACAAAACAGTTCAGAGGCTTAGAGTACTACAGCTGGTAACTCACTTCCTGACTCCTCAAAGCCTGCCCACCATCTACAAGGCACAAGTCAGGAGTGTGATGGGATACTTCCCACTTGCCTGGATGAGTGTAGCCTCAACAACACTCAAGAAGCTTGACACCATCCAGGACAAAGCTGCCACTTGATTGGCACCACATCCACAAACATTCACTCCCTCCACCACCGACGCTCAGCAGCAGCAGCGAGTACTATCTAAAGATACTCTGCAGAAATTCACCAAAGATCCTCAGACAGCACCTTCCAAACCCACGACCACTTCCATCTGGAAGGACAAGGGCAGCAGATGCATGGGAACACCACCACCTTCAAGTTGGCCTCCACTCACCATCCTGACTTGGAATTATATCACTGTTCAGTCTCTGTCTCTGTGTCGAAATCTTGGGACTCCTTCCCTTAACAGTATTGTGGGTCAACCAACAGAGCATGGACTGCAGCGGTTCAGGAAGGCAGCTCATCCCCACCTTCTCAAGGGGCAATTATGGATGGCCAAGAAATACTGGCCCAGCCAGCAACACCTACATCCCTCAAATGAAAAAAAGGAAATACTGCCTGTGGGTTTTTCCAAACTCTCTGACTGTAACTGAACAGTGCTGGACGTATCGGGCTCCTCTTGAGCCTGCACAGGACTATTCAATCACTCAGCACCTCCCTGAGCCACCATGATATGAAACCCACACCAGCAGAGATAACTGCACCATTGCCCAGCAAGGAGTCTGCCTGTATTCATGCCTGCCTCCTGCTTCCAACTTGTCTCCAGTGACCTCCAAACACTTCTGAGTGACTCTACTGAAAAACCTGGTAACAAGCCCCTCCCCTATTTTAAGGCAGAAGTGAATGTGGTCATCTGCCATCTCTTGAAATTGTCGTTCCATAAATTTTACCAGCCGTGAGTTGCTGCTTGACTCAGGAGGTAGAACAGATACAAATAGAGGAGTTCAGTGTACTCACCACATCTGGCATGGCTTTGATTTTATCACTTTAATGAGATATCATAAAAATAATCAAAGTACATTGTAACAATAAAAATATTGTGATCAGTTCTGTGGTTGTTCCTTCAGTTTCTAAGGGCTCTTCATGGCCCCAAACCCAAGTAAATCTGGCAAATTTGCTTTGGTCTTGTTATAAAACTGTGTCAGACCTGAGGATCAAAAGCTAGAGCAAGGCCATAAATGAAAATCAACTCCCAGCCTTTCAGTAGCTCATTCATTGAGAGGTTCTGATCATTAGTCACCAGAAAAATCAGCAAATCCAATTCAGACCATTTCTCTTAGGCACACATGCCTAACAATGGCAATATAATAAAATGTGAGGCTGGATGAACACAGCAGGCCAAGCAGCATCTCAGGAGCACAAAAGCTGACATTTCGGGCCTAGACCCTTCATCAGAGAGGGGGATGGGGGGAGGGAACTGGAATAAATAGGGAGAGAGGGGGAGGCGGACCGAAGATGGAGAGTAAAGAAGATAGGTGGAGAGAGTGTAGGTGGGGAGGTAGGGAGGGGATAGGTCAGTCCAGGGAAGACGGACAGGTCAAGGAGGTGGGATGAGGTTAGTAGGTAGCGGGGGGTGCGGCTTGGGGTGGGAGGAAGGGATGGGTGAGAGGAAGAACCGGTTAGGGAGGCAGAGACCGGTTGGACTGGTTTTGGGATGCAGTGGGTGGGGGGGAAGAGCTGGGCTGGTTGTGTGGTGCAGTGGGGGGAGGGGACGAACTGGGCTGGTTGAGGGATGCAGTAGGGGAAGGGGAGATTTTGAAACTGGTGAAGTCCACATTGATACCATATGGCTGCAGGGTTCCCAGGCGGAATATGAGTTGCTGTTCCTGCAACCTTCGGGTGGCATCATTGTGGCAGTGCAGGAGGCCCATGATGGACATGTCATCAAGAGAATGGGAGGGGGAGTGGAAATGGTTTGCGACTGGGAGGTGCAGTTGTTTGTTGCGAACTGAGCGGAGGTGTTCTGCAAAGCGGTCCCCAAGCCTCCGCTTGGTTTCCCCAATGTAGAGGAAGCCGCACCGGGTACAGTGGATGCAGTATACCACATTGGTAGATGTGCAGGTGAACCTCTGCTTGATGTGAAATGTCATCTTGGGGCCTGGGATGGGGGTGAGGGAGGAGGTGTGGGGACAAGTGTAGCATTTCCTGCGGTTGCAGGGGAAGGTGCCAGGTGTGGTGGGGTTGGAGGGCAGTGTGGAGCGAACAAGGGAGTCGCGGAGAGAGTGGTCTCTCCGGAAAGCAGACAGGGGAGGGGATGGAAAAATGTCTTGGGTGGTGGGGTCGGATTGTAAATGGCGGAAGTGTCGGAGGATAATGCGTTGTATCCGGAGGTTGGTAGGGTGGTGTGTGAGAAAGAGGGGGATCCTCTTGGGGCGGTTGTGGCGGGGGCGGGGTGTGAGGGATGTGTCGCGGGAAATGCGGGAGACGCGGTCAAGGGCGTTCTCGATCACCGTGGGGGGAAAGTTGCGGTCTCGATCACCGTGGGGGGAAAGTTGCGGTTGTCCAACCGGTCTCTGCCTCCCTAACCGGTTCTTCCTCTCACCCATCCCTTCCTCCCACCCCAAGCCGCACCCCCCGCTACCTACTAACCTCATCCCACCTCCTTGACCTGTCCGTCTTCCCTGGACTGACCTATCCCCTCCCTACCTCCCCACCTACACTCTCTCCACCTATCTTCTTTACTCTCCATCTTCGGTCCGCCTCCCCCTCTCTCCCTATTTATTCCAGTTCCCTCCCCCCATCCCCCTCTCTGATGAAGGGTCTAGGCCCGAAACGTCAGCTTTTGTGCTCCTGAGATGCTGCTTGGCCTGCTGTGTTCATCCAGCCTCACATTTTATTATCTTGGAATCTCCAGCATCTGCAGTCCCCATTATCTCTGCCTAACAATGGCTATGTGTATTCTTTAGATCTCTTCCACTGCAACTAATTACTAAATTTCTGAAGGAATTTGTCGATATTATTCTCTCCACCCAGTTCTCTATGCGTCCTCATGAAACTTTCCTTTGAGTGTTTGGGAATTTGGAGATGTACAGGAGGATCTAGAGAAGTTGACTGATTGGTTGGAAAGATATGGCACTGCCTGGAAGAAACTGCTGACGGACTCCACCACAGCTCTGCGTCTCCAGGAACTGCAGCCTGTGGTTGTACAGAGGGCAGATAGGTAGCCTTTAATTCCGCACCCCTTCAGGATTCCAGCATTCCTACAGCTCTGGCATCTTGTACATCTCCAATCTCTTGTGGTGCAGCAGCAGAAGCTGGACTTTCATTTCCCTAGGAACTTCCTTTCAAAGTACATGCACCTCACACTTTCACTGGCAGACAATTCCACAGGCTCACCACTCTCTGGGTGACCATAAGGTAAAGTAGTAGAATTAGGCCACTTCAGTCCATCAAGCCTGCTCCACCGTTTGATCGTGACTGACATGTTTCTCAACCTCATTCTCCTACATTTTTCCATAAACTCTGATCCCTATACTGATCAGGAACATCTCTATCTGTGTTTTAAATACACTCAATGACTAGGCCCATAGATCTCTGCAGTAAGGAGTTCCATAGAATCACTCTCCTCTGGCTGAAGAATTTCCTCCTCATCTCAGTTCTAAAGGGTACTCTTTTCACTCTGAGGCTGTGCCCTCAGATCCCAGACTCTCCTACTAGTGGAAACATCTTCCCCACATCCCCACTCTATCCAGGTCTTTCAGTATTCTGCAAGTTTCAATCAGATCCCCTCTCATCCTTCTAAACGCCATCAAGTACAGACCCAGAGTCCTCAACAGCTCCTCATGTGACAATCACTTCATCCCTGAGATCATTATTATGAATTTCCTCTGGACTCCTCCAACGCCAGCACATCCTTCCCTAGGTACAGGGCCCAAAATTGCTCACAATATTCCAAATGCATTCAGAACAGAACCTTCTGGAGCCTCAGCATTATACCCATGCTCTTGTATTTTAGGCCCCTTGAAATGAGCACTAACACTGCATTTGCCCTTGTAACTGCCAACTGTAACAACAGGGAATGACCAAACCATTCTGATAATTAAACAGAAACACAGAGACCAGAGACCAATCTGTTATGAAAGGAGTAGAGGTTTCTCTAACCATTACCCCCAAAACCCCCAAAAAGCTCACCTTTCCCCTCATAATATATTTAAAGAATGGTTAAAAGAAAGAAAATCCAAGATATCCACTTTACAAGTAACAAGAAACAATTTATTTAACCCAACAATGAAAAAATTAACTAAATTGTTAACAAACCAACAATTCCCCTTGGGCTACTAACTACTCTCTAACTGGTCCAAAGGTCTAGGCCTGAAACATCAGCTTTCCTGCTCCTCTGATGCTGCTTGGCCTGCTGTGTTCATCCAGCTCCACATTTGTTATCTTAAACTCTAATGGAATGCTGTTTAAATAAAGACAAATCTCTCTAATATGAATCCAATTAATAAGAAGCAATAAATTATAACTTAATCTCTCCAATCTCATACAGACTATCTTCTGGAATCTTCACAAACACCTTTCTTCCATTAATTCTTGCTGTCAGGGACATTTTATCTTTGTAATTTCTTCAATGAGGACTTTGAGCTAAAATACTGTGGTACTTTGATTATTAAAGGGGCTTTCTCTGAGAGCTGAATGTTGCTAACTCTGGCTCTTGCTGATTTTCCAAATATCCTCATCCTATAAAACACCAAATTCTTATAATGTGATTGGTTTCAGGTTGTAAATCCCATCAGATTTAAATTCAATTGGCTTTCTGTTTCCAGCTGCTTTGTTTGAATTAATTGAAGAAATTCAAACTCGTCACAATATCAAACAAGACTGCTGTTTTTCCTGCCACCTGTAAGGCTTTATTTCATACACTTGTTTCACTTTTTGAGGCTCTCTGCACCTTCGGCTGCTGCTCATAAACATAATTTAAATTTCTAAGCACAGTCAAAGCACAAACCTCTTTAAGGAACCACACGTTCTAGCTTCCTGCCTTCCACCTCACAATTACTCAAGAGATAATGGGAACTGCAGATGCTGGAGATTCCAAGATAATAAAATGTGAGGCTGGATGAACACAGCAGGCCAAGCAGCATCTCAGGAGCACAAAAGCTGACGTTTCGGGCCTAGACCCTTCATCAGAGAGGGGGATGGGGGGAGGGAACTGGAATAAATAGGGAGAGAGGGGGAGGCGGACCGAAGATGGAGAGCAAAGAAGATAGGTGGAGAGGGTGTAGGTGGGGAGGTAGGGAGGGGATAGGTCAGTCCAGGGAAGACGGACAGGTCAAGGAGGTGGGATGAGGTTAGTAGGTAGCTGGGGGTGCGGCTGGGGGTGGGAGGAAGGGATGGGTGAGAGGAAGAACCGGTTAGGGAGGCAGAGACAGGTTGGACTGGTTTTGGGATGCAGTGGGTGGGGGGGAAGAGCTGGGCTGGTTGTGTGGTGCAGTGGGGGGAGGGGATGAACTGGGCTGGTTTAGGGATGCAGTGGGGGAAGGGGAGATTTTGAAACTGGTGAAGTCCACATTGATACCATATGGCTGCAGGGTTCCCAGGCGGAATATGAGTTGCTGTTCCTGCAACCTTCGGGTGGCATCATTGTGGCAGTGCAGGAGGCCCATGATGGACATGTCATCAAGAGAATGGGAGGGGGAGTGGAAATGGTTTGCGACTGGGAGGTGCAGTTGTTTGTTGCGAACTGAGCGGAGGTGTTCTGCAAAGCGGTCCCCAAGCCTCCGCTTGGTTTCCCCAATGTAGAGAAAGCCGCACCGGGTACAGTGGATGCAGTATACCAGTATCACAATTACTCAACCCAACTTTGTAACACAAATGAACCTGCATGTTAACCTGAACAGAATTCTGAACTAGGACTCCCAAGCCTCTTTGCACTTCAGTTTCTGAAGCCTTTCCCCATTTAGAAAATAGTCTACATTCTAATCTTTCTACCAAAGTGCATAACCCCACACTTCCCCACAGTGTATTCCATCTGCCACTTCTTTGCGCACTTTCCTAGCCTGTCCAAGTCCTCCTGCAGCCTCCCCACTTCCTCAACGCTACCCATCCCTCCACCTAGCTTTGTTTCATCCATGCAAAATATGCAGGGGGGCAATGGCCTAGAGGTATTATCACTGGATCGGTAATCCAGAGACCCCGATAATGCTCTGGGGACCCAGGTTTGAATCCCACCATAACAGATGGTGGAATTTGAATTCAATGAATATCTAGAATTAAGAATCTACTGATGACAGTGAATCCATTATCGATTGTCAAGAAAAACCCATCTGTGTCACTAATGTCCTTGAAGGAAGGAAACTGCCATCCTTACTTGGTCTGCCTACATGTGACTCCAGACGCACAGCAATGTGATTGACTCTTAGCTGCCCTCAGGCAATTAGGGATGGGCAATAAATGCTGCCTGGCCAGCGATGCCCTCATCCTGTGAATGAATAAATTAAAAAAACCCTTCGCGACTATGACGCCAGCTCCTTTGTTCAGACCATTATTGCATAATATGAAGGTACTTCTCCTCATCTCAGTCCTAAATGTCATGCCCCTCAAGCTGTGACCCCTGCATATCAGTGTCGAGTTGTGACCTGTGAAGCACCTTAGGGTGCTTTTATTTCACTTCAGGCACAATGTAAATGCAAGTTGTTACTGTTGTTGGGACAAAGTTGAATCCACACGATGTGATATGCAGAAGTGGCAGGCAACCCAGCATGTCTAGCAATGGAAGCATTGCAAGAAATCATCTGGATTTGTCCCAGAAACAGATGCAAACAGGTCAACCTGCCCCAACTAATCCATGTTTGTGATAACAAAGTGTGAAGCTGGATGAGCACAGCAGGCCAAGCAGCTTCTTAGGAGAACAAAAGCTGACGTTTCATGCCGAGATCCTTCATCAGAAATGAAGGGTCCAGGCCCGAAACATCAGCTTTTCTGCTCCTGTGATGCTGCTTGGCCTGCTGTGTTCATCCAGCTCCACACTTTGTTATCTCGGATTCTCCAGCATCTGCGGTTCCCGTTATGTCTCGTCCATGTTTGTGTTTACCTTCCATACAAGATGCCCCCATGTTACTCTGCAAATGTAATTCCTTCAGTCCTGTTTTGGCTGGGCAGAAAGCTTCTTGACCTGCTTTGGAAATGTCAATGTTTCCCAGTCTGGACTTTACTAAAAATGGAAATAATATTAAGGACTTGTTTCAGCTGGGGAGTAAAGCTAAAAACTGCGATGCTGGAAATCTGAAACAAACTTGGGGAATGCTGGAGAAACTCAGCAGGTCTGCCCATGTCCACAGGGACAGAAACAGAGCAAACATTTTGAGTCTGCTGACCCTTCATCAGAATTCGAATTTACCATTTATGGCAGACTCTGAGGCTTGATATTGTTCCAAAGTGCTCATTCCTGCTTTGGAGATGGTTAAGAGAAGATCTGACAGGAGTTTTCCAAACCAGGAGAGGTCAGCACAAGTGAACAAAATGAAACAGTTCCCAACGAAATGGATCGAGAACTGAAGGGGACAGGTTTAAAGTGTTGTTCTAAAGTAACAAATGGTTGTGTTGGTGGGGGCCAGGTGGGGTGGGGGAGGAAATGGTGGGGTGAGAAAACTTGCTTTTCTTACAGTGAGGAGCTAGTGTCTGGAATGCACTGCCTGGGAATATAGTGGAAGCAGGTTCAGTTTCAAGGGTAGTGGATGGTATTTATATAGAGACAATGTACAGGGTTATGGGGAAAAGCCTGGAGAATTTAAAACAGTCAGGGACCCAGCACAGACACAAAAGGCCAAATAGCCTCTTCCAGCGTCATAAGAATCTGTGATTCTGGGGTCTCACACCCCAATTTGGGAAGCCCTGCCTTAGGGAAATAAACCAGAAAACTGCGATAAGCCCTGACTCTGTCACACAGCAGCAGATGATACACACAGTAATTTGTGACAGGGTAAGGTCCAACACTTCTTTGAAGATTCCTATTCGCTGTAAATGGCTCAAACATTGTCAGGTGTTTTATGTGCAATCACAACCAGAAAGCTGTGTTACTCTCCAGACTACTGGCTTCATTTTCCCCTGAATAAGATGGCCGGCACCAACAGACAAATGTTTCCGGTTAATATTTTCAAAACATCATTACCCCAGGCACAGCAGGCTGCTAGAGGTGTGAATGGAGATTAAATGTATGCAGAACAGACCAGAGCTCACTGCAACAGTGTGCTGTATAACATGCTTTGATGTGGAGAAATGTGAAGGTAAACTTTCATCCCAGGCTGTCTTTGAGAACCTCCCTGTTAGAACCAGCTATCCTGATATTCATTAGCATTTGGCTACTAGGATATCGCAATAATCGGCAACAACTTGCCTTTATACAACACCCGTAACATAGGAATCACATCCAAGTTGCTTCATGTGAGTGTTATCGGAATTTAATACCTTGCCACAATTAGGGCCAGACTCTGGGTGAGTTTCCTCAAGTTCCTCAATCCAAAGATGTGCAGGCCAGGTGAATTGGCCATGGGAAATTGCCCTGTAGAGCCTGGGATGTGCAGGTTCGATGGATTGGCCATGGGAAATTGCCCTGTAGAGCCTGGGATGTGCAGGTTCGATGGATTGGCCATGGGAAATTGCCCTGTGGAGCCTGGGATGTGCAGGTTTGATGGATTGGCCATGGGAAATTGCCCTGTAGAGTCTGTGATGTGCAAGCTAGGTGGATTGCCATGGGAAATTGCCCTGTGGAGTCTGGGATGTGCAGGCTTGATGGATTGGCCATGGGAAATTGCCCTATAGAGTCTGGGATGTGTAGGCTCGATGGATCGGCCATGGGAAATTGCCCTATAGAGTCTGGATGTGCAGGCTAGGTGTATTGCCATGGGAAATTGCCCTGTGGAGTCTGGGATGTGCGGGCTCGATGGATTGCCAAGGGAAATTGCCGTGTAGAGCTTGGGATGTGCAGGCTAGGTGTATTGCCATGGGAAATTGCCCTGTGGAGTCTGGGATGTGCAGGCTAGGTGGATTGGCCATGGGAAATTGCCCTGTAGAGTTTGGGACAATTTCCTCCTTTAATACCCTCTGTCTCAACTCCAAAACCTACCTCCTGGCCATGGGCCCTTTATTTTTCCCTATGAGTCTGAGTACCATATTTTATTCCATAATGTCCTGGGAAGTGCCCTGAGATGTTGCATTAAGTTAAATATACAATATAAAAATTGTTGTCATCTTTATAGTTCAGAGTCATACAGCGCAGAAAAGGCCTTTCAGCCCATCGTGTCTGTACCAGCAATAGCTACTATTAAAAATGTGCTAATCACAAATTCCTGCACTTGTCTCATATCCTTGAATGTTATGATATTTCAAGTGCTCATCCAAATATTTTTTAAAGGTTGAAAGGTTTCTGGCCTCCACTATCTTTCCAGGCAGTGCATTCCAGATTCCCGCCACCCTGTGAGTGAAAAAGCTTTCTTCCAAATCCCTCTGTAACTCCTGGCCCTTACCCTCAAAACCTGCCCCTTCGTGATTGATTCCTCAACCAAGGGGGACCGCTGCTCTCTATTTACCATGCCCATGCCCCTCATAATCTTATACACCTCAATCATACACGGCCCCTCCATCTTTCTGCTTTAGATAAACGAATCCAAGCTTTCCTAGATAATAAAATGTGAGGCTGGATGAACACAGCAGGCCAAGCAGCATCTCAGGAGCACAAAAGCTGACGTTTCGGGCCTAGACCCTTCATCAGAGAGCTCTCTGATGAAGGGTCTAGGCCCGAAACGTCAGCTTTTGTGCTCCTGAGATGCTGCTTGGCCTGCTGTGTTCATCCAGCCTCACATTTTATTATCTTGGAATCTCCAGCATCTGCAGTTCCCATTACCCCCAAGCTTTCCTAGTCTCTCCTTATAGCTCTATTCCTCCATCTCAGGAAACATCCTAGTGAACCTCCTCTGTACCCCCACTCCAGTGCTATCACATCCTTCCTGTAGTGAGGTGAACAGAACTGTACGCAGTGCACCAGCTGTGGCCTGACAAAAGCTCTGTACAACTCCTTCATTAACTCCTTGCTCTTACACACTTTGCCAAGCCTAACAATAGCAAGTGTCCAATATGCTTTCTGAACCATCCTAATCATGTGCTCTGCTGACTTCTATTATCTGTAAATAATTACTCCAAGCTCCCTCTGTTCTTCTAAGTTACACAATGTCCTGCCATTCATTAATACTTCCTCTCTGTTTCTTCTTCCAAAGTGCATTAAGGTTAAATACCGTCTGCCACTGGTCTGGCCATCTGACCAACCCATCTACATCTTTCTGTAGCCTACGATTGTCTTCATTATTAACCACTCCACCAACCTTGTCACCTGCAAACTTGTTTAATCTTGCCCCACATTTTCATCTCTATCATTTATGTATTTGACAAACAATAAGGGTCCCTGCACCGATGGTTTTGGTACACCACTGGACACTGGACTCCAGTCGCTCAAACGGCCTTCTACCCCTGCTCTTTGTGTCCTATTATGAAGCCAGCAGCAAACTGGAAAATGCTTCAACTGGCCATAGGATTTGGGGTCATTAGGACACAGTCCAAAGATCACGTGTCATGAGAAACAAGAAACTAAAGGATCATTGTTTAAGTGATAATGGGAACTGCAGATGCTGGAGGATCCAAGATAATAAAGTGTGGAGCTGGATGAACACGGCAGGCCAAGCAGCATCTCAGGAGCACAAAAGCTGATGTTTCGGGCCTAGACCCTTCATCAGAGAGGGGGATGAAGGGCCTAGTACTGAAACGTCAGCCTTCCTGCCCCTGAGATGCTGCTTGGCCTGCTGTGTTCATCCAGCTCCACACTTTGTTATCATTGTTTCAGCACATGATAGAAATGTGAAACAGCTTGTCGTGGAACAGAAAGGTATGGGTTGGGGAACACAAGTATCTCATGCACAAAAACAAACCTGCTGGAAAAGCTCAGCAGGCCTGGCAGCATCTGTGGAGGACAAAACACAGTTAATGTTTCGGGTCCGGAGACCCTTCCTCAGAACTGGTCACCGGATCCAAAACGTTAGCTCTGTTTGCTCCTCCACAGATGCTGCCAGGCCTACTGAGCTTTTCCAGCAGTTTTGTTTTTGTTTCTGACTTACAGCGTCCGCAGTTCTTTTGGTTTTTATTTTACAAGAATCTCATGAATGTGCACATGAAGCAGCTTATGGCTCTTAGCTTGCTTTCTTTAGATCTCATTCCCTCTGTACTTGCATGGAATATGCCAACCTCTGTCACTTCACATTGCTTTGTTAGCACATATTCAATAACTTCAGTGTTTACTTATGGTCGATCAGTGCTTGTGTGGGGCACATTGCTTTGTTGTGCTGAGGGAGAGGTGGGCGGCTTTTCCCAGTCTGGTGCACTGAACGGTAAAGGGGTGGTCATGTCATTGCCTGGCACTGTGTCACAGCAGCTTACAGCAAATGCACGGGATGTGTTTAAGCAAACGGCCATGTGCGTAAGTCAGAGGGACCAGTCCTTAGTGTGAGGAAGATGACTACAATCAGTTAGGGGAATCATTCCATTTCTAGCCCAGGGATTTGGAAATTGTCAGTCACACACTGGCCCCACCAGAGGTAGGGGGGTCCATATCCTTGGACCACAATCAGTCCTACTGGTCAAGGGCTCTCAGCCTTTAGATTACAGAGTAAATCAGTTGGATATTGTGGATGGACCAACGCTCTCACAATGAGACAGAGGAGCAGTATCTGACAGAAGTGGATGGCAAAACAGTTAGTGGTGATGGGGGAGCTGGAGAGGTGGTGAGGGGTTCCAGTGAGTGGGATTGCAGAAGCTGGGGGAAGGTTTGGGAAGTGGGTAAGAGCTGGCGACTGGATGTGATATATGGAACAGTGAGAGTTGTGGTCCATCAAGCTGGGTAAGAATTGAGAGTTGTGGCAGAGTGGCCCTCTGGGCATGAGGTAGCAGAGATAAGACATTGGTGCCTGCACTTGTGAAGCCCACATAAACATCAACCTTTGACCTACACCGCTGGGCATCCCAGTTCACCCAGGACGATGCACTGAGATGGGCTGCCCATCTGTGTCAATGTGGTGGTGTGGCCTCCTATAGCAATCCATAGGACAAAGGAGTATTCCCTCCACTACCTAGTCTGCCAACAGCTCCAGGTCGTTGTCTGTGAATCAGGGAGTGAGCTTTCCTTTTCTGTGGGCTATGTCCTCAATGCTAAAGGTCAAACTGTACAGAGAGAGGCTCCTGATCGGCTCTGTTTGTAGTGGCGAATTGCATGTTTTGAAATGTGCCATCAGGCTCAGTCTCCAATAGGTTTTGTCCAGACTTTGCAGGCTTAAGTTTCTATCGGACATTTAGAAAATATCTGTCTCTTGATTTGTTTCAGGAGATTTGTGTTGAGCTAGTCTGTCAGTCAGTGTAAAGGTGAGTTTCTCATAGCCTACAACAGGTGGCTTTATAGGAATTCAGAGACAACGGGAACTGCAGATGCTGGAGAATCTGAGATAACAAAATGTGGGGCTGGATGAACACAGCAGGCCGAGCAGCATCAGAGGAGCAGGAATGCTGACATCCCCTCCCCCATTTCTGAAGAAGGATCTAGGCCTGAAATGTCAGCTTTTGTGCTCCTAAGATACTGCTTGGCCTGCTGTGTTCATCCAGCCCCACGCTTTGCAGGAATTGCCTGGTTTCTAACAAAGTAATAACCTTCCCGTGGATGCCGGACAGTGCTGGAGATTAACTACTTAAGGTAAGTGTTAATTACAAGGGGCATTAAAAAAATAATTTGCCAAGACCACAGACTGACCACACGGAGAGTACAAAGGATTTCTGCTTCAGCTGGAAAACAGCAGCCTGCCATAGTTTCCTGGAGTCATGGAGAAGTACAGCATGAAAACAGACCCGTCGGTCCAACCAGTCCATGCTGACCAGGTTTCCCAAACTGAACCAGTCCCACCTGCCTGTGTTTGGCCCATATCCCTCTAAACCTTTCCTATTCATGTACCTGTCCAAATGTGCTTTAAATGTAACTGTGCCCACATCTATAATTTCCTCTGGCAGTTCATTCCACACAGGAAGCACCCTCTGATAAAGTTGCTCCTCGGGTCCCTTTTAAATCTTTTTTTCCTCTCACCGTAAACCAATGCCCCTCTAGTTTTGAACTCCCCCAACCCAAGGAAGAGGCCTTGGCTATTCACCTTATCCATGTCCCTCATGATTTTATAAACTTCAATAAGGTCACCCTTCAGCCTCCAACACTCCAGTGAAAAATTTCCCAGCCTATCCAACCTCTCCTTATAACTCAAACTCTCCATTCCCAGCAATATCCCAGGGAATCTTTTCCGAACCCTCTCCAGTTTGCTAATATCCTGCCTACAGCTGTTTTTTTATTTGAAGCACACAGGGTGTGGACAGGTTTCAGAATGTTGTTGGAAGTAATATTTCACGTAATCGGCACAGCATTTGGAACATGTGTGAGCACAACATTTTCCAGTCAGTAACAGCAGGATACAAATGCAACATGAAATTAAACAAAGCGAATCAGAGTTCAGCCCCACGTGTCAAAGTAGCAACTCAACACACAGGAAATGTTCCCATCATCCTGATTGAATACAATTCATCCACTTCAGCCCTATCCAACTGGAGAGCCCAGTACCAAAGTTCTCAGCATCTGGCTGGATGATTGGCTTCATTCCCAATTCACATGGCTGTGAGAAATCCAAATCACCAAGGAGAGCAGAGGATTCCATGCTGTAGCCCAGGACTGTCCTGGAAAAGAAGGTGAATGTCCCCATGCTGTCATTTCACAATTTTTGGCTATAACCAACTATCTCCTCAAGGTATGGTCCAGTGGACCATCTACAATGATATAAATACTGCAAGCACAAGTAACTCATCGATTAGTATTGAGCCACTCAGTCAGCTACCTCTCCAATCTTTACCATGTACACAAGCTCCACACTAGGAAGAAGAGTCACAAAGGTCTCAAAACATTGACTCTGTTTCTCTCTTCTCACAAGCTGAGTTTCTGCTGAGTTTCTCTAGCACTTTCTGTGTTTGTTTCAAGCTCCTGCTTCTCTCTAATCTAGCCTTGAATTTGAATAGCTCCCTGATCCAAAGATGTGCAGGCTAGGTGGATTGGCCATGCTAAGTTGCCCATGGTGTCCAGGGGTGTGCAGGTGAGGTGGGTTAGCCATGGAAAATACAGGGATACAGCGATAAGGTAGGTGGGTCGGTGTGATTTGCTGTTTGAAAGGTCAGTGTGGACTCGATGGGTGGAATGGCCTGCTTCCACACAGTAGGGATTCTTTGATTCTATGATTTTTCTACTGTCAGTTCACCATGTTCACATCTGAAACTGTTCAGAAGCAACATTTCTTTTTCTACTCATTTGTGGGATATGAGATGTGGGCTTCGCTGGCTGGGCCCAGCATTTCTTGCCCATCCCTTGTTGCCCCTTGAGAAGATGATGGCGAGCTGCCTTCTTGAATCGCTGCATCCTCCTGCTGTGGGTTGACCCACAATTTCATTGGTGAGGAAATTCCAGGATTTTGACCCAGCGACGGTGAAGGAACGACAATATACTTCAAAGTCAGGGTGGTAAATGACTTGGTTGGGAGGGAAGGATCTTGGAGGGGATGATGTTTCCATATATCTGCTGCCCTGGTCCTTCTAGACAGAAGTGGTCATGGGTATGGAAGGTGCTGTCTGAGGATCTTTGGTGAATTTCTGCAGAGCATCTTGCAGATAGTACACACTGCGGCTACTGAGTGTCAGTGGGTACGGGGGAGTGGATGCTTCTGGATGTAGTGCCAATCAAGCGGGCTGCTTTGTCCTGGATGGTGTTAAGCTTCATGAGTGTTGTTGGGGCTGCACCCATCCAGGCAAGTGGGGAGTATTCCATCACACTCCTGACTTGTGCCTTGTAGATGGTGGAACAGGCTTTGAGGAGTCAGGAGGTGAATTACTCACCGCAGTATTCCCAGCTTCTGGCCTGCACTTGTAGCCACTGTGTTCATGCGGTGAGTCCAGTTGAGTTTCTGGTCAATGGTAACCCCCCAAGGCGTTGATAGTGGGGGATTCAGTGATGGTAACACCATTGAAAGTCAAGGGGTAGTGGTTAGATTGCCTCTTATTGGTGATGCTCATAGCCTGGCATTTGTGTGGCATGAATGTCAACTGCCACTTGTCAGCCCAAGCCTGGATATTGTCCGGATCTTGTTTCAGTTGGACGTAGACTGCTTCAGTATCTGAGGAGTCACAAATGGCGCTGAACATTGCGCAATCATCAGTGAACAGCTCCACTTCTGACCTTATGATGGAGGGAAGGTCATTGATGAAGCAGATGAAGATGGTTGGGCCTAGACATGTCCTGGAGCTGAGATGATTGACCTCCCACAACCACAGCCATCTTCCTATGTGCCAGGAATGAGCCCAACCACTGGAGTGTTTGGTCCCTGAAACCAATTGATTCCAGTTTTGCCAGGGCTCCTTGATGATACACTCTGTCAAATGCAGCCTTGACGTCACGGGCTGTCACACTCAACTCTGCCTCTGGAATTCAATTCTTTTGTCCATGTTTGAGCCAAGGCTGTAATGAGGACAGGAGCTGAGTGGCCCTGGTGGAACCCAAACTGGGCGTCACTGAGCAGGTTATTGCTGAGCAGGTGCTGCTTGATAGCTCTGTTACTGACACCTTCCTTCACTTTACTGATGGTTGGCAGGAGACTGATGGGCGGTAATTGGCCGGGTTGGATTTGTCCTGCTTTTGGTGTACAGGACATACCTGGGCAGTTTTCTACATTGTCAGGTAAAGACCCCTGTTGTAACTGTACTGGAGCAGCTTGGTTCAGGGAACGGCAAGTTGTGGAGAACAAGCCTTCAGTGTTATTGTCAGAATGGTCAGGGCCCAAAGCCTTTACAGTATCCAGCGTCTCTAACTGTTTGTTGATAGCACGTGGAATGAATCGAATTGGCTCAAGACTGCTATCTGTGATGCTGGGGACCACGGAAGGAGGCCGAGCTGGATCATCCACTTGGCACTTCTGGCTGAAGATTGCCATGAGTGCTTCAGCCGTATCTTTTGCACTGATGTGCTGGGGTCTTCCATCATTGAGGATGGGGATATTTGTGGAGCCTCCTCCTCCAGTGAGTTGTTTAATTGTCCACCACCATTCACCACTGGATGTGGCAGGACTGCAGAGCTTAGATCGGATCCGTTGGTTGTGGGATCACTTAGCTCTGTCTATCACTTGCTGCTTTCCCTGTTTAGAGTACAAGTAATCCTGTTTGGTGGCTTCACCAGGTTGATACCTCATCTTCAGGAATGCCTGGTCCTGCTCCTGGCATGCCCTCCTGCACTCTCCATTGAACCAGGGTTAATCCCCTGGCTTGACGGTAATGGTTGAGTGGGGGATATGCCAGGCCATGAGGTTACAGATTGTGCTGGAGTATAGTTCTGCTGCTATTGATAGCCCACGGCACCTCATGGATGCCCAGCCTTGAGTTGCTCGATCTGTGTGAAGTCTGTCCCATTGAGAATGGTGATAGTGCCACACAACATTGTTCTCAATGGGAAGGTGGGACTTTGTATCCACAAGGCCTGCTCTCATCCCTCTTTAAGCTCTTTCCTATCTTTTAGTCCCTACCCCATCCCCCTCCCTATTTGCATATAAACCAACATTTTTCCAACTACCATCAGTTCTGAGGAAAGGTCACCAGACCTGAAACATTAATTCTGTTCTTTCCTGCACCAATGCTGCCAGACCTGCTGAGCTTTTCCAGCAATTTCTGTTTTTGTTCCTGATTCAAAGCACCCACAGTTCTTTGGTTTTTATTTAGTATTTAACTCACTGCTACATCTTTTCCAGGCATTCCCACCTTGAAGCCAGTGTGTTACAATGCTGTTGGAGAGGGAGGTTGAGAGTGTGCATGTGACGCCGCACGGCACTGAGGGTGGGCCTCAGGATGCAGCCAGAGCAGCTGTCCATGGAACATTGAACTTCATGGAGATATCTGTGATCCTGGGACAATTCAAAACATGGGGGAGGAAACTTCAGTTGGAATCCACATGGAGTGAGTCTGAGCCAGAGGCAGTCACTGAGGAATGTGACGTGGCTGTGGAAATGAGTTTTAGCAAATAATTGGTCAAACACCAGGAGTGAGAGTGAGATTAAAGTTGGTGGGCAAGGAGAGAGATTGGAACGGAAATCCTATTGGAGAGAGGACCAGTTTCAAAGCTTCCAGTTTGCCAGTTCCGCCACCTCCTCTATACCTCAGGCCTGCAATCCCTTTACACACCCATTCCCACCAGGAGGGTCTTAGGGCTCTCCGCTTCTTCCTGGAGCAAAGACCTGAACCGTGTCTTTCAAAGCAGGTTTGTAGTTTTTAAGCTGAGTCGATATTGTTTTAGCTGCAATGGAGATCTCGTAAAAACTGAAGGTTCTCAGTGGGGGACAGATTTTCTTGTAGTTGATTTACCAGGTCATTTGTCACTTAAAATGGGAAGAAGTTTGGGAGAGGGACAGTAGGAACTGCAGATGCTGGAGAATCTGAGATAACAAGGTGTAGAGCTGGATGTACACAGCAGGTCAAGCAGCATAAGAGCAGGAAAGCTGATGTTTCTGGCCTAGACCCTATGGGAGACAACTTTTGTTCTATTTAAAACTTGAGCTTTTTAGCTTTGGGGTTGTGTGGTAGCCTTGCAGCTGGTTGATGCTTTTTTAAAACGATGTTCCAGATGTTGTCTGCCATGCTGTTTTGGAAGGTGAATAGCTTCCACTGGCACTTTCGTAAGCAGATACAAATGTAATTCCACACCACATAACCTTTTGCAACTCCCAGGTCTGTTCTCCAAATAAAATGGTGTTAGACCAGTAAGGGTTCCGTACTGTGGATCCACAGTGAAGTGTTTGAGACAGATAACGTACTTGTGTTTGGGGTGAAGAGCTATCACAATGCAATGAAATGCCAGTGAGATCATATTCCTCTATCTCCCAGTGGGGTTCCAGGATCTCTATTGTCCAGGGTGGAGGGGAAGCTGGTTGCCTTATGGACAATGCCCCTGTCTGCTGCGATGATGGCAGTTGGCATAACGTTGGGACCCAGACCAGAACACCAAACGTCAGTTACAATCTGACTCAGGACCACTTGCATTTATTTTGAAAGAAGACAAACTGGGATATAGGAGTTTTACAAAGACAATAACTCCCTAAGATTCCACTGCTTTGCAAAAACAGCAGTGACCTAACTGCACAATGTTTGAACAGTAATGTAAGCTACAGTACAACTACAGATACACTCAGAATTAAGATATGGTAAATTTAAGGCATATATCAAATAGCAAATGCAAACAAGTTGATCCGATGGAGCTCTCAGATGTTAAAGACATGATGGACCATCGAATCTCATTAAATTTTACAAGGGATCACATTTCTTCACTATTGTTGATGTGGCTTTGAAACTTCCTCTCAAAAAACACTCCAGCACAGGCTGGCTCAGTGACTGCTCCTGCTCTGGTCAATCATGCTCCCTTCCAGGGTGTATGCTCCTTTACACTCCAATAGTCAGTCACTTGGCCAGCCCTATCTCTGGCTATTTCCTCGAGCCCCAGTTTTGTTCAGTTGCATCATGCCGATGCTGCCTGTGTGCATTGCTAACCGCATGCTCTCAGCTACATAGAAATATTCATGCTGGCGGGAATTCTTTTGAGCTCCTCACACCTTCCACTAAGACAAAGGCAGTGACCTCTTGGGTTAGTAAATTTGCAGACGACACTAAGGTCGGTGAAGTTGTAGATAGTGACAAGGGATGCTGTAGGTTGCAAAGAGACATAGATAAGCTGCAGAGCTGGGCTGAGAGGTGGCAAATGGAGTTTAATGCAGACAAGTGTGAGGTGATGCACTTTGGTAGGAGTAACCAGAACACAAAGTACAGGGCTAATGGTGAGATTCTTAGTAGTGTAGATGAGCAGAGAGATCTCGGTGTCCATGTACACAGATCCTTGAAAGTTGCCACCCAGGTTGACAGGGCTGTTAAGAAGGCGTACAGTGTTTTAGCTTTTATTAATAGAGGGATCGAGTTCCGGAATGAAGAGGGTATGGTGAAGCTGTACAAAACTCTGGTGTGGCCGCACTTGGAGTATTACGTACAGTTTTGGTCACCGCATTATAAGAAGGATGTGGAAGCTTTGGAAAGGGTGCAGAGGAGATTTACTAGGATGTTGCCTGGTATGGAGGGAAGGTCTTACGAGGAAAGGCTGAGGGACTTGAGGCTGTTTTCATTAGAGAGAAGAAGGTTGAGAGGTGACTTAATTAAAACATATAAAATAATCAGAGGGTTAGATAGGGTGGATAGGGAGAGCCTTTTTCCTAGGATGGTGACGGCGAGCACGAGGGGACATAGCTTTAAATTGAGGGGTGAAAGATATAGGACAGATGTCAGAGGTAGTTTCTTTACTCAAAGAGTAGTAAGGGAATGGAACGCTTTGCCTGCAATGGTTGTAGATTCGCCAACTTTAGGTACATTTAAATCGTCATTGGATAAGCATATGAACGTACATGGAATAGCGTAGGTTAGATGGGCTTGAGATCGGTATGACAGGTCGGCACAACATCAAGGGCCGAAGGACCTGTACTGTGCTGTAATGTTCTATGTTCTATGTTCTCTCAGTACTCCAGGACTTCTGAGTTCTGGCTCCGGCACGGAGCTGCCTACTTTTTCCTGCAACTTCCCTGAGTTCCGATGCCAAACTACTCTGGATCCTGATCTGGTGCAGGTCATAAACTCAGTGTAATTTAGCTGGATAATGGTGACCCAGAGAAGGAGGAAAGCTGTTAGGGGGGACCATTAGGAGGTGAAAATGAGTTACCAGAATTGAGAGAGATGCAGAAAGGCTGTTTCTCCTCATGGGAGAGTCTAGGTCTACAGGGCATCATCTCAGAGTAAGAGGCCATGGATTTAACACAGAGATGAGGAGGAATTTCTTCTGTGAGAGTGGAGTGAATGCGAGGAATTCTTTGCTGCTCTGACATAGTGAAGGCTGAAGAAGTATCCACACACAGACCATAGAGAGGGTCAATAGAAAGACAATTCAAACTTCCAAAGGAAATGTTTACTATAATAACTGGCTGTAGGACTCAATTCTGGTGCTGAGGGGGTGGCACAGAGGACAGGGCTATCATATTGCGAGGAGCCTGCAAGAAGATTCAGTTCAGGCCACACACCAGCGACATTCTGACAGCTGAGCTGATGGAAGCAGAATTTTGAGGCTCCTTTGCATAATCCAGGACGATCTGGAGGAGTGAGGGAATGAAAGTCTATCGGGAATCAAGTCTTCAGACAAAGTGTTAAAATGATCAATAATTGCAATTCTTGTCTGTGCTTTTTTTGTCGGGGGGGCTTCTGACGTGCATCATTCCACAGGCAGGGATCAAACAGTGTGACACTGTTACATTGCTGCAGTTACAGACCGGCTCAGAGTGACTTCGCCTCCAGTCCATGAGCTAATGACTGCGTTTAGATCTTTGACAAAACACACAACATGTAGACCACCATCCGTCAGACTAACAGGCAGCACAATCACAGACACAGAGAGGTTTTTCTTCTCAACACAAACTCGGTTTTATTCTAATCACGTTGTAGAACAACACACAGTGTCACACAAGCCCTGCTTTTGTCTGCACTGTCACCCTCATATTTGTAAGTACCTTAGCATATCTGTTCGTCAAGCATAACCACTATCTAACCCACTATCCCCTGACCAGAGTCTGCAGGCATCGAGCTGTAACATAAGAGGAAGCTTCAGAGAGACCTTGCTGTAAGTTCTCGAGTCTGCAGTAATTTATTTTGCCACAATAAATGAAGCATTAGTTTGTACTTTATCAGAAAGCTTTGTGTAAATCTGTCCCGATAAGACCAAAAGAAATAGAAACAGGAGAAGGCAGCCTGGTCCCTTGAGTTTGGCCCCATATACTCTATTACATATCCTTCCTATCAACATTAGGCTTATCTTGGTTTAAGGGTTAATCTCTTCAAACAAAGACTGGGCTATGGCATTTTCAAATGGGTTCTGTTTGGACGTTATGTGAACGAGCTCTGTCTTTATTCCAGTACCTTTCATCTTACAAATGGAACGATGGGATGATTTTGAATATGGGTAAGTAGCTGAGTTTCACTATTGGCAGGGGAGTGTGGCTAAGTCTTGGAAAATTGCAAACACATCAGAAAGCTGACTCCAAATCGTATGTTTTTTAACTCAACATTAAACATGGGCTGAGTGTGGGAACCTGCCTCAGGAAAGGGGCTAGGTTGTGGGGTGGGCGTCGCTCCATTTCATTGTATTAATCCATAGTTAAAGTGATAATAACAGCTGTTCTGGAGACAGGACACCAGACACGAGACATCAACTCGGGATTCTCCCCACAGATGCTGCTGCGCCTGCTGAGCTTTTCCAGCAATTTCTGTTTTTGTTCTTGATTTACAGCATCCACAGTTCTTTTGATAATAACACACCTTTGTCACTTAATGGTCGGCTCTGGGCCATATAGTGAAAACACAGAGGAGACACCAGAAGTAGACATAAACTATGGCAGCGAAACAGATCAGTCAGTCCTGTGGGGTACTCAGTGCGCTTGGCTGTTAAGTGGAAAGTTGGTGCTTTGAACCAACCCAGAGACAAAGAGATGGCTCACTTTTTTGGGTGGCTCAGCGGTTAGCACTGCTGCCTCACAGCGCCAGGGACCCAGGTTCGATGCCACCCTCAGGTGGCTGTCTGCATGGAGTTTTCACAATCTCCTCGTGTTTGCGTGAATTTCCTCCCACAGTCCAAAGATGTGCAGGTTAGGTGGATTGGCCATACAAAATTGCCCACAGTGTTTAGGATGTGTAGATTAGGTGGGTTGGACACAGGGAAATTAAGGGAATGGTGCTGGGTGGAATGCTGCTCAGAGGAGTGGACTTGTTGAGCCAAATGGCCTGTTTCCACACTGGAGGGACTCCATGACCCAGAGGAAGACAATGTCCTGCCTCTGTAACCTTTCATCCCCCAGGGTCTCCTGGCCCTTGCCCATAAAGTGATATTCCACATTTTTCAGCCATGCCCAAGACAGGGAGCAGGGAGAACAGCTCCAGAACCACAGGAAGGAACGTGGAGAGTTGGCATGAAGTCTTTCTGGGGGGAATATGACAAACTGAGAATGTGACTTCCTGGGACATGACCTGCTGGACAGAGATTGAAGCGAACAGCAGGAGGAAGACATTTTCAATTCGATACCACAGCAGAGGTATCAATTCTTTCTGATGGTTTGTTGTGATTGATGCCAAGAATTCTCAGACCATCTTCCGCCAAATTTTTGGTGCTCAAGAACATCAGAATGGGGAAAAGGCCAGATGGATGCTCCACTCTGCAACAATGAAAAAGAGCTTATGAAGCCACTTCATGTAATTCCTCATCATTCTGATTCTTTAATAAGTGGAGCTGCCTGTGTTTGGGCATTCTTCAAAGCGCTTCAGTCCTAGTATTGTCAGCCAGGGAGGAGGTGGGGGACAAACTCCTATTTCTTTCAGAAAAGAAATTGGAAGTGGGGGATAAAAAGAGGCCGAACAAGACCTGGGTCAGCCAGCAGAGGCAAGTCGAGTCAGTGGCTTGCTCGACAGGTACTGATAAGAAAATTAACAAGTAGATCATTCATTGATTGGAATCTAAAAGCGC
Organism: Stegostoma tigrinum; assembly: GCF_030684315.1. Classification (NCBI taxonomy): domain Eukaryota; kingdom Metazoa; phylum Chordata; class Chondrichthyes; order Orectolobiformes; family Stegostomatidae; genus Stegostoma; species Stegostoma tigrinum. Next base: position 76,990,818 of record NC_081367.1, on the reverse strand, counting down.
AGACCTTCCTATACTCTGCATTTGGGGAAGACTGCTCCTGATGAACCAGCTGCCTCCTTGGAGAAGATTCAATCCTTTTTTTAAGATAATAAAGTATGAGTAAAGTTGTGTAGGATAGAACTTGCTAAAGAAATGCAGCAAAAGCAACTGTATTGGCCATATCTGAAGAAGTTCTTCTGAAAGTAACTAACCAGCTGGGAAGAAGAAGCTAACCCCTCATTCAAATAGTCACAAAATCAAATGAATTTTTAAAAATGTCAACAGGCAGTAAAGTGATCAGAGAACATGAGGGATCCAGGATTACTGACTTTAAGACAGATCTTCACTCATGCAAAGGAGAGGTCACCAAACTTCAGAACAAGGTCAGAAGTCACACAATACCAGGTTGTTGTCCAACATGGAACATAGAACAGTACAGCACATAACAGGCCCTTCAGCCCACGATGTTGTGCCGACCATTGATCCTCATGTATGCACCCTCAAATTTCTGTGACCATATGCATGTCCAGCAGTCTCTTAAATGACCCCAATGACCTTGCTTCCACAACTGCTGCTGGCAACGCATTCCATGCTCTCACAACTCTCTGTGTAAAGAACCCACCTCTGACATCCCCTCGATACTTTCCTCCAACCAGCTTAAAACTATTACCCCTCGTGTTAGCCATTTCTGGCCTGGGAAATATTCTCTGGCTATCAACTCTATCTATGCCTCTCATTATCTTGTATACCTCAATTAGGTCCCCTCTCCTCCTCCTTTTCTCCAATGAAAAAAGTCCGAGCTCAGTCAACCTCTCTTCATAAGATAAGCCGTCCAGTCCAGGCAGCATCCTGGTAAACCTCCTCTGAACCCTCTCCAAAGCATCCACATCTTTCCTATAATAGGGCGACCAGAACTGGACGCAGTATTCCAAGTGCGGTCTAACCAAAGTTTTATAGAGCTGCAACAAGATTTCCCGACTCTTAAACTCAATCCCCCTGCTAATGAAAGCCAAAACACCATATGCTTTCTTAACAACCCTGTCCACTTGGGTGGCCATTTTAAGGGATCTATGTATCTGCACACCAAGGTCCCTCTGTTCCTCCACACTGCCAAGAATTCTATCCTTAATCCTGTACTCAGCTTTCAAATTCGACCTTCCAAAATGCATCACCTCGCATTTATCCAGGTTGAACTCCATCTGCCACCTCTCAGCCCATCTCTGCATCCTGTCAATGTCCCGCTGCAGCCTACAACAGCCCTCTATACTGTCAATGACACCTCCAACCTTCGTGTTGTCTGTAAACTTGCTGAACCATCCTTCAATCCCCTCATCCAAGTCATTAATAAAAATTACAAACAGTAGAGGCCCAAGGACAGAGCCCTGTGGAACACCACTCACCACTGACTTCCAGGCAGAATATTTTCCTTCTACTGCCACTCGCTGCCTTCTGTTGGCCAGCCAATTCTGTATCCAAGCAGCTAAGTTCCCCTGTATACCGTTCCTCCTGACTTTCTGAATGAGCCTACCATGGGGAACTTTATCAAATGCCTTAGGTTTGCTTGAAATCACAAGCTTTCAAAGCACCACTCCTTCATCAGGTAAAGGAGCAACATTCAGAAATCCTGTGATTTCAAATAAGCCTGTTGGACTATACCATAGCGCCATGTGACCTCTGACCTTGTTTACCCTAGTCCAGCACCAGCACCTCCACATCATAGTTTCAGGATAAATTGAAGACAGTTGAAGCTTCAGTCACCATGGATGGAACCACACCTACAAAGGCCAGAAGCCAATTATGCAATGAAGCTTTGCAATCCTGATGGTTTCACACCAACCTGAACATGACATGTTCAAGAGAAAACTTTCTTTCCTCAGCAAAGACCCTCCAGGAATAAGTGAAACGATATCAAGTAGTTCAGAAGACACGATCTCACAGTGATGGAGATGCTCTGAACCTGGCTGATTGTAATATTGAGCAAGACAGATTCTAACATGAAAACTGGCTTAATAAAGCATTAATGTTAATTTTGCTATTTGTTTATCAAGGTGGTTCATCACTGAACATATTACTTGTAACACACTTTTAAGAAAATAACATAAAATACATTTCACATAAAAATGAGTAAAAGGTAAACTATTTAATACTACATAAGGACAATTTGAAGTGGGCTAATGACAAAACCCTGAATGAACAGTCACCCTGTTTCTTTGTTAATGTTTTTTGCATGATGGACAGCTGTAAACACTGTCATTCTTATGATGCTACCTTCTTTAGTTAATGTCTCTCCATTAAACTGTTATACAAACTGTGAACACAGCTCAGATTTTATTTTACGGAGCTCCTTAAAGTCCTCTTTCACAGTCCTCTCTTTCTGGAGTTTTCTCTGACTAACATCGAACGGCTCAGAGCTTCGTTTCTCTTGCCTTTGCTGTCCTGGAGACTGTTAAACTGCACTACTGCTTTGATAAGCCTTTTATTCCCTGCCTGAGCTGCTGATATCTGAAAGAAGCCTGCACACTCATTGGTTTTATGGATGGGTCTTTCTTTCTGTCTCCCTGTGTCTTTGGCAACTTCTTCCTGGTCTTCTCCCTTTGTTTTTCCAAAGCAATGAATTTCTCTCCTCATGAGTTTTTTAATGACTTATTTAAATGCATATAAACAGATTTCCGGATAGGTCTCACATTCATAGAAGTCAAAAATAAAATAGAGTCCTTCCCCACTTAATCAACAGAGGATAGAAATACAAATCAATCTTAAATCTATACAGAGTTTTGTCTACATTACAACCCACATTTCTAAATAACAATATATGTGGGCTTTCATCACAGATATCCTCAAGTCCAAGGTGTATCACATTGATATTAAATGTGCTGAAACAATTTATCTCCACAGACGGCTCCTGCAGGTGGTAAGAACCATCAACAAGCCTTGGGATCATTACAGAGCCTTTACAGCCCAATGACCAGGCATTGTCTGAAGCTGTCCATGCCCTTCCACCAATGTGTTAGCCCCCCCAAGGGCGTTACAAGGATGCATAGTTGCCCCATTGACCTTGTTAGAGATCAAGAACGATATTGGAGGGTAATGGCTGAAACACAACCGACTTGTGGGGGATCGGGTGGCAGATGGAAGGACAAAGTGGAGAAAGAGTGTTAAATGTTCATGGTTAAATGTTGTTGTTTTTAAAGCAGTACTGCAAAAGATCTTGGGGAGGCATTGAGTACAGAGAATTGTACATTCACTTTGGGCATAGCTGCTGAATGTGTGTGAAAGTAGCTAAGTCATGATGACAGGATATTACATGGAAGTGGATCTGCAGGGCTCCGAGTAAGATGCCCACCCTTATCTTCTTCAATGGGTAAAGGGCCTCTCCTGTATGATGTGGTTCCCTGTGCAGATATATTCGGTAATGCACATTGCTATTCACTGTCAGGAGAGGAGATCTCACGTTTCTACAATGACAGTGATAGCACCCATTGGTTGGAGAGCCAGAAGGTAGCTCACTCCAATCAAAGAGCCTGGAGTGGCCCACTGTTGAAGCAGTGCCTCCTGGTACTGTATCCAATCAGGGCCACTGAGCACAGAGGGACCCTAGGCTTCAGAGAGTGATGGTAGAGGGGGGAAGTGCTGGAAAAAGGGTTTGTGTGGCTGGGGAGTGAAGGGGAGCAAAGGTCTGATTTGTCTCTTGACCTTTTAACCACAGCACTAATGTTTTTGAAGAGAGGACTGAGGAACTAAGAGATCTTCGTGTACAAGGCCATAGATCCCTGAAGGTGTCGGCACAGTTAGACTGGGTGGTGAGGCAGGCATACAGGGTGCTTTCCTTCATTAGCCAGGGTGTAGAATAACTGAGCAAGGAAGTCTTGTTACAACTTTATAAAACATTGGTTAGGCCTCAGATGGAGTGCTGTGCGCAGGTCTGTTCGCCGCACTATCAGAAGATGTGATTGCACTGGAGAGGGTGCAGAGGAGATTCACCAGGATGATGGCTTTGGATGGAAAGTCTCAGTTATGGGGAGAGACTGGATAGACTGGGCTTGTATGCTTTTCTGAAGTGATTGAACACATGGTGTTGAGCAGATAAGGCTGAAGGGAGATCTGATTGAGGTGTACACAATTACGAGCAACATAGACAGAGTAGATTGTGAAAATCTCTTCTCCGTGGCAGACATGGTTAAGCCAAGAGAGCCTAATATGAAGACGAGGAGTACGTTTAGAAGTGGTTTAGAAGGGATCTGAGGAAAAATGTTTTCACACAGAGTATGGCAGAAACATGATAAGTGCTGCCTGAGAGGTTAGTGGTAATGTAGGAGGGTACAGTAGGCTATGGGCCAAGTGCAGGGAAATGTGATTAGTGTAGTTTGGTGTTTGTTGGTCAGAATAAACATGGTGGGCCGGAAGGCCTGGTTCAATGCTGCATGACTCGAAACAAATGTGTTAACACCACCATTAAAGTAGTAAGAGAGATAGATTTGATTATTGGGAATTGAATTGATACAAAAATATTGTACACTATTTTTTCAAGCCTTTCATAAGTTATTGACCTAATAAGGCTCTTACATTGGTTTTCTCTGCCTTTGTTAAGACTGATATTGTCTGATCCTTTTTCAGGTCCACCCCCTTTTGGAACCATTCCAGTTCTGATTCTCTGTACTCTAATACCTAAGCATTGTTCTTATACCATGTTAGCCAGAATTGTATGCAGTGTTTCACATGTAACATCAACTACATAATATTATCCATGATGGTATAATACAATAAAAGCGCTGTTAGCAATGCATACATGGTCAAGCAGATGCAGCATGGCTTCATAAAAGGGAGACAACGCCTGACAAATTTACTAGAATTGTGAGGAAATAACAAGCAGAATAGAGAAAGGGGAAGCAGTAGATGTAATATTTTTGGATTTTCAGAAGGTGCTAGGTGAGTTATCACACATTAGATGATTAATGTGATAAGAACACATGGTGTTGAGGCAGTATATGAGCATAGAGAGAGGAATTTCTATGTATTAGAACACAAAGAGTAAGGATAGGGGAGGCATTTTCAGGATGGCAACCTATACATAGTAGAATGTCAGAGGGCTCAGTGCTAGGACCACAACTATTTACAATATAGATAGTCACTTAAATGAGGAAAGTAAGTGTACTATCACCAAGTTTGTGGAGGCAAGTGGTGAGAATGACAGAGCGTGTAGAGGGATAGTGATGGGTTAAGCATGTGGCAAAATCTCAGCAATTGGATATAATAAGAGGTTGTGATTTATCAGGAAGAATGGATGAGTTGAATATTATTTAAATAGATAGGGACTGCCGAAAGCTACAGAACTGAGGGATTTGTGTGGTCTTATCCATGCATCACAACAGACTTGCATCCAAATTCAGCAGGTATCAGGGAAAGCAAATGGAATGTTGGCCTTTATTTCAAAAGTAATGAAGTATAAAAGTTGGAGGTTTTGCTAAAACTGTACAAGACACTGGACAGACAAAAGGTGGGTGAGTATAGGCCCATTAGCTTACCTTCTGTCAGGGGGAAAATGAATGAGTCTACGATCAAGGGAGAAATAGTGAAACAACACAAGGCATTTGATAAGGTTCCCCACGGCAGGTTCATTCATAAAGTCAGGAGATATGGGATACAGGGTGATTTGGCTGTCTGGATTCAGAATTGGTTGGCTGACAGGAGGCAGAGAGTGGTTGTAGATGGTAAGTATTCTGCCTGGAGGTCAGTGCTGAGTGGTGTCCCAATAGGGCTCTGTTCTGGGGCCTCTGCTCTTTGTAGTTTTTATAAATGACTTGAATGAGGAGGTTGAGGGGTGGGTTAGTATGTTTGCTGATGACACAAAGGTTGGAGTTGCCGTTGATAGTATCAAGGTCTATTGCAGGTTTCAGCGAGACATTGACAGAATGCAGAGCAGGGCTGAGAAATGGCAGATGGAATTCAACCAGGATAAATGCAAAGTGATGCATTTTGAAGGTTGAACTTAAATGCTGAATATAGGATTAAAGGCAGGATTCTCGGCAGTGTGAAGGAACAGCGGGATCTTGGTGTTCAAGTGCATAGCTCCCTCAAAGTTGCCACCCAGGTGGATAAGGTTATTAAGAAAGCATATGGTGTTTTGGCTTTCATTAACAGGGGGATTGAGTTTAAGAGCCGTGAGGTTATGCTGCAGCTCTACAAAACCCTGGTGAGACCACACTTGGAATATTGTGTCCAGTTCAGGTCGCCCTATTATAGGAAAGATGTGGAGGCTTTGGAGAGGGTGCAAAGGACGTTTACCAGGATGCTGCCTGGACTGGAGGGCTCTTCTTACGAGGAGAAGCTGACTGAGCTCGGACTTTTCTCTCTGGAGAGAAGGAGGAAGAGAGGTGACCTGATCGAGGTGTACAAGGTAATGAGAGGCATGGATAGAGTTGATAGCCAGAGACTTTTCCCCAGGGCAGGATTGACTGCCACGCGGGGTCATAGTTTTAAGGTGTTAGGAGGAAGGTATAGAGGAGACATCAGAGGGAGGTTCTTCACCCAGAGAGTTGTGAGCGCATGGAATAGTTTACCAGTGGTAGTCGAGGAAGTGGAGTCATTAGTGACATTTAAGCAACTGCTGGACATGCACATGGACAGCAGTGAATTGAGGGGAATGTAGGTTAGGTTATTTTATTTTTGGATTAGGATTATTTCATGGCACAACATCGTGGGCCGAAGGGCCTGTACTGTGCTGTACTTTTCTATTTTCTATGTTCTAACACAGTGTGGAGATGGAGAGCACAGCAGGCCAGGCAGCATCAGAGGAGCAGGAAAGCTAACATTTTGGATCAGGACCCTTCTTCAGAAATGTTGCCTGGTCTGCTGTGTTCCTCCAGTCCAAACTGTGTTGTTTCTGATTCCAGCATTGGCAGTTCTTGCTGTCTCAGAGAAATTGTGTGACATCTGGATACATCTAGGTGTGCAAAAGATTGGAGGTATTGAGTTTGGTTGGCTCGCCGAGCTGGTTTGTTGTTCCACAGACGTTTCATTACCATGCTCGGTAACATCCTCAGTGCAGCCTCTGATGAAGCGTCGGTGTGTTTTCCCGCCTGGTTTTTAAACTTTGGGGTCCATTGCAATAGATTGCCTCACTTCCGGGTTTCCTCCGTAATGGAATGTATATGAGGTCGAGTTCAATGTGTTTATTAATAGCATGCTTCGTGGAGAGCCACGCTTCCAGGAATTCTCGGGCTTGTCTCTGCCTAGCCTGTCCCAGGATCTTGGTGTTGTCCCAGTCAAAGTGATGGTTCTCCTTGTCCATGTGGATTGAGATGAGTGAGTATTGGTCGTGTCTTTTTGTAGCCAGTTGGTGCTCATGTACTCTTGTTGTGAGTTTCCTTCCTGTTTGTCCGATGTACTGTTTCTCGCAGTCTCTGCAGGGGATCTTGTAGATGACATTGGTCCTGTCCATGGCGGGGAGTGGGTCTTTAGTTCTTGTGAGCACTTGTTGCAGGGTTGACATGGGCTTGTGTGCCACTCTGATGCCCAACAGTACTAGGAGTCCTGTGATGAGTTCCGACATGATCCTGATGTACAATAGTGTGATGAGTGTGTTGGGGCATGCAGACTCTTTCTGATGCTGTTCCCGTAGACAACTTCTTACCCAGTTCTTTGGATATCCACTATCCTTGAACACTTGGAAGAGGTATTCCTCCTCTTAGAGTAGTTCCTTGTTGCTGCAGTGTGCTGTAGCAAAAGGGCAACAATACGCTGCAGCAACATGGAACTACTCCAAGAGGTAGAGGAGTGTGGTTTCATAAGGGGAGGCTGAGTAAGTTGTACCTGTCCTCACTGGAATTTCGAGGATTGAGAGGCAACCTTATGGAATCATATAAGATTCTTCGGGGTCTTGACAAGGGAAATGCAGAGAGGCTTTTCTCCTTGTGGGAGAGTCTAGTGCCAGAGGGCATCATCTCCAAATAACGGGTTTCAGATTTAAGCCAGAGATAAAGAGGAATTTGTTCTCTCTGAGGGGAGTGAATCCATGGAGCTGTTTACTGCAGGGTACTGTAGAAGCTGAGCCATTAAGTACATTCAAGGCTGAGATAGACCGGTTTTTAATTCATGATGTGGAGATGCCGGTCTTGGACTGGGATGGACAAGGTCAGAGGTAACACTATGCCAGGTTATAGTCCAACAGGTTTATTTGAAATCACAAGCTTTTGGAAAACATGAGTAGTTATCAGGATCGCATGACAAGGGTCTAACCAAAGTAACAAGTAATCAAAAACTATACAAACTAATTAGGGTACAGATTTGTTTTTCAGTCTTTTGACACTCTATTCACACTATCTGTACTCATCTGTCGACACTGTTAATTATCTGGAATTATTCTGCCATTATATCTCTCCTGATATATTCTGTGCCTGTATGCTTCCCTCCACTTCACCTGACAAGGAATAATGCGCCAAAAGTTTGTGAATTTAAATAAACCTGTTGGACTCTAATCTGTTGTCATATAACTTCTGATTTTTAATTTCTAAGGAAGTCAAGGGTTATGGGGAAAAGGTAGGGAAGTGGAGTTGACCTCAACCATGATCTCATTGAATGGCAGAGCAGACTCGATGAACTGAATGTCTTCCTCCAGCACATGTGCTCTACAGATTTACAATCTCTGATTAATTTCAGCACATTGGCAAGTTGCCACTCATGCTATTTATTTCTATATGTTTAAAATTGTCCCACTCATTGGATTGGGCTCTTGCACTGCCCAACATTAGGCAGTAGAGTGGCAGCGAATGAGAGAAAATGCAATTGTCACATTTTTCACCTTTATGCCCCTATTTTTTGTTTCTTTGCCACCAGGCAGCCTCATACCCCATCTCAGATGACAAACATACGCACCATGAAGACTTTTGAACTGATGGAAAGAATGGATGTCAATGGGGGATGGATTGGAATTCAAATGTTGGAGGGAAGGACTAAGATATTGCTTCATTCCTGTACAGCTCTCATTTTTAGCACGTGAAAGTTTCTGGCCATCTCTGTCTGATATCATAAACAGTGAAGAAATAGATTAAAGCAAAGAAATAAACAAACCTTGTGACCTCTGAGAGACAATAAGCAGCAGCTGGATGGCCTCAGGCAACAGGGTGATGTCCAAGGTCTAACAGGTAATAGATAAAACAAAACAGGACCAAAGCCATGAAACAGCAGCCTGGAGGAAATGACGCGCCTGGTTGTCAAAAATAGAGTAAAAGGCAGTTATTGTTGAAAGAACCTCTCCCAGAGCAAGACCAATATGGAAGTGGAAATACATTTGGAGCTGAAGATGGAAAATAATTTGCGTCTTTGCTCAGGAAATTCAACACTCATGGGGACCACAACCAGATGGGTCGCCACTGTACCCACACACACACCCCACCCCGCTCCGCCTCCCACAGAGTAAGGAGCAGACCCAACATGGTGATAGCTTGCCAAAAACCTCAATATCTATTCTTTTCTCCTGACCTGAGAGAAGGTCACCAACACCACTACTTACAACGCAGTTTGACTGTAGCCGCCTCTCGATATTTTTGCTGAAATGTTTACAACTCCATACAAACTGCATTATCAAGTTCCTCCTCAGCCACCCCACACCACCTATGTCCACCCAGCCCCATGGCCCACAGCACCAGTCCCCTGCAGAGTCTATGGCAGAGCCAGCCTCCTCAAAGAGTTCGCCTCCTCGGCTGCGTGGAACTCTCTGTTCTCGGTTGAGATTGCAGTACAACCTTCACCTCAGTAGGTCAGAACCCATGGGAGTTGAGAGGCTGCACTTCCAAGGGGACCAGCAGAGGGTCCCATTGCTGGTCAGTATACAGCAATTCCTGCAGGTCGATGTATATGTAGGGTAAGTGATGACCTGGTGGTATTATCCATAAGACCGTAAGACATAGGAGCGGAAGTAAGGCCATTCAGCCCATCAAGTCCACTCCACCATTTAAATCATGGTTGATGGGCATTTCAACTCCACTTCCCTGCACTCTCCCCGTAGCCCTTGATTCCTTGTGAGATCAAGAATTTGTCGACCTCTGCCTTGAAAGCATCTAATGTCTCGGCCTCCACTGTACTCCGTGGCAATGAATTCCACAGGCCCATCACTCACGAGACTATTAATCCAGAGAAACAGATGATGTTGGAGGATTGTCGAATTTGAATTCAATAATAATCTGGAATTAAGAGTCTAATGATGACCATGAATCTACTGTCAATTATCAGGAAAATCCCATCTGCTTCACTAATGCCCTTTAGGGAAGGAAACTGCCATCTTCACCTGGCCTCGCCTACATGTGACTCCAGACCCACAGCAATGTGGTTGACTCTTAACTGCCCTCCGGACAATTACGGATGGGCAATAAATGCTGGCCCAGCAGGAGATGTCCACATCCCATGAATGAATAAAGAAAAGTGTGTCTCTCAGCTGTGACAGAGTGCGCCAAGAAATGAGCTTGTCCATAGAGGAACAATGATTGATTGATTTATTGTTGCCACATGTAGTGAGATACAGCGAAAAATGTTGATTTGCATGCTGTACAGGCAGATAATGCCATACAAAGTGCTTCAGGGTAACAGAGCAAAGTGCAGAATGCAGTGTTACAACTCAAAGGAGGTGCCGAGCGAGAGATCAGCATTAACGTTTGAGAGGCCCATTCAAAAGTTTGAGAACAGCGGGGAAGAAGCTGTTATTGAATCTGTTTATACATGTATTCAAACTTTTATATCTTCTGCCCAATCGAAGAGGGTGGAAGAGAGTATAACTGGAGTGGGAGGGGTCTTTGATTACTTTGATCCTGATTTACAGCATCTGCTGTTCTTTTGGGTTTTATTTTGATTATGTTGGCTGATTGTCCCAGCCAGTGGGAAATATAAGGCCTTTAGACCATCAGACAAATTAGGCCATTTGGAACATATGGTCTGCTCCACCATTCAATCATGGCTGATAAGTTCCTCAACTCCATTCTCCCACCTTCTCGCCATAACCCTTGATCCCCTTGATAATAAAAAAAACCTATCCATCTCCATCTTAAGTGTGCTCAATGTCCTAGTGCCCTGTCCTTCACTGATTTCTGTGGCAGTGAATTCCATATATTCAACAGTCTCTGGCTGAAGATATTTCTCTTTGTCTCCATTCTAAACGGTCTTCCCTTTACTCTATGGCTGTGCCCTCGGGTCCTGGTCTCTCCTACCATTGGAAGCATCTTCCCACCACCCATTCTGTCAGGGCCATTCAGTATTCTGTAAGTTTGAATTAGAACCATCCTCCTCCTTCTAAACTCCACTGAGTATTGATGCAGACTCCTCAAATGTTCCTCATATGTTAAGCCTTTCATTCCTGGGCTCATTCTCATGAACCTTCTCTGACCTGCCCCAGAGCCAGCACATCCTTCCTGAGGTATGGGGTCCAAGATTGCTCACAATATTCTAAATGTGGTTTAACCAGAGCCTTATAAAGTCTCAGAAGTACATCAGTGCTTTTATATTCTAGTCCTCTTGAAATGAATGCCAACATCATATTTCCCTTCCTAACTACTACCTTAACCTACAAGTTTGTCTTAAGAGAATTCTGGATGAGGACTCACAAGCCCCTTTGCACTTCAAACTTCTGAATTTTCTCCCTATTTAGAAAATAGTCCGTGCCTCTTTCCTTCTTACCCAAGTGCATGACCTCACATTTTCCCACGTTGTACTCCATCTGCCACTTCTTTGCCCATCCTCCTAACCTGTCCAAATCCCTCTGCAGCCTTGCCACATCCTCAATGATACCTGTCCCTCTACCTAGCTTTGTACCAACTGCAAACTTAGCCAGAAGGCCCTCAGTTCCTTCATCTAGATCATTAATATGTAAATTGAAAAGTTGTGGTCCCAACACTGGCCCTTGTGGAACGCCACTCGTCCTCGGCTGCCATCCTGTTGAAGACCCCTTTATCCCCACTCTCTGCTTTCTGCCAGGCAGCCAATCTTCTACCCATGCTAGTACCGTGCCTCTAACCCTATTGGCCCTTCAGTACTCTGGGGTGTAGTCCATCTGGTCCAGGTTATTTACCCACCTTTAGCCCTTTCAGTTTTTCTGGCACCCTCTCTTGGTAATGGCAACCATACTCAGCTTTGCACCCCGACTCTCTTAAATTTTTGGCATATCATTTGTGTCTTCCACTGTGGAGGCTGATGCAAAATACTTGATCAGTTTCTCCGCCATTTCTTTGTTACCTATGACTACTTCCCCAGTATCATTTTCAAGTGGCCCAAAGTCCATTTTTGTCTATCTTCAGCCCTTTATATACTGAAAGAAACTCTTTCAATTTTCCTTTATATTACTGGCTACCTTACCCTCACATTTAGTCTTCTCCCTCCTTATTTCTTTTCTGCTTGCCCTCTGTTGGACTTTGTAAGCTTCCCAATCCTTTGGTTTCCCACTGCCTTTCACCACGTGATATGCTTTCTCTCTTTCTTTTATGATGCCCCTGACTTCCCTTGTCAGCCGTGGTTGCCTCATCTTCCCTTTAGTACCTTTCTTTTTCCTAGGGATGAATTGTTGCTGTACAAGATAATGTGTGGTTTAGAAGGTGTGGACGCTAGGAAGTTGTTTCCATTAGGCGGGGAGACTCGGACCCGTGGGCACAGCCTTAAAATTAGAGGAGGTAAATTTAAAACTGAAATGAGATGACATTTCTTCAGCCAGAGGGTGGCTTGTGAAATTCATTGCCGCAGGGTGCAGTGGAGGCCAGGACGTTGGATGCCTTCAAGGCAGAGATCGACAAATTCTTGATCTCAAAAGGAATCAAGGGCTACGGGGAGACTGCAGGGAAGTGGTGTTGAAATGCCCATCAGCCATGATTTAAATGGCGGAGTGGACTCAATGGGCCGAATGGCCTTACTTCCACTCCTATGTCTTATGGTCTTATGGTGTCTCCCAAATTACTCCCAGAACTCCTGCCATTGTTGTTAGACTGTCTCTCTCACTAGGCTCCTCTGCCAGTCAATTCTGCCCAGCTCCTTGCTCATACCTCTGTAGTTGCCTTTACTCAACTATAACACTGTTATATCTAATTCTATCTTCTTCCTCTCAAATTGCAGAGTAAATTCAATCATATTATGGTCACTGCCTCTTAAGGGTTCCTTCACCTTAAGCTCTCTTATCAAGCCTGCCTCATTGCACAACTCTAAATCCAGTATTGCCTATTCCCTAGTGAGCTTCACCGCAAGTAGCTCCAAAAAGCCATCTCGTAGACATTCTACAAATTCCTTTTCTTGCAGTCCAGTACCAACCTGATTTTCCCAGTCCACCTGCTTATTGAAATCCTCCATGATCACTGTATTGCAACCTTGCCTTTTTTACACGACTCTTCTATCTCCTGCTGTATCTTGCGCTGCACATCCTGACTTTTTATCTTTGCAGTTCCTCAATCTACCCACATTGATTCTACATCTTCTGACCCTACTTCATTTCCTACTATTGATTTAATTGCATTTCCTACAAATAAGGCAACCTCACACCCTCTGCCCACCTGCCTGTCTTTTTGATAGGATGCATATTCTTGGATATTTAGCTCCCAGTCCTGATCCCCTTGCAGCCATTTCTCTATGATGCTTACTACATCATACCTGCCAATCTCGATTTGCACCACAAGCTTATTTATCTTATTCCGTATAGATGGAGTCAATGGGTGGGAGGCTGGTTTGCATAATGGAATGGGCTGAGTTCACCACTCTCTGTAGTTTCTTGCAGAGTTGGGAACAACAGTTGCCATGCCAAGCTAAGATGCATCCAGCTAGGATGCTTTCTGTGGTGCATCTATTAACAAATGGTAAACGGTAAGTGGTAAATGGCTACATAGGTGAGGTACTAATGTGCTGTTGATAATTGGTGTTTATGAAGCTACAACAAATGTAATTGTCTGCGGGAGAGGAGGGCACTGAATTGCAAGACGTACATTTTAAAAGCAACGTTGGCATCAAAATGTTTGTACATCCTGTACAATCTAAGGCAATGAATTGAGTTGAGCTCCTGTTTAAATTAATAGTTTTTACAATGCTGACCACTTTTTCGTTTATCTTCTATGCTACCATCGATCTATTCTTGCCAAAGTGAATGTTTTGAAGCACATTGTTTAATATTACTGGTGTGTGGTTCTGCTAAGCAAGCTTACTTTATTCACTAGTCATGTAATCCGCGTGCTCTACAACACAATCTAAAGCCTTCCCTTTCTTAAGAGGAGGATAAAGTCTCTGTGTCTGTGTGTGGTCCTGAAAAGTTAAAGGAATCCGAGATTGGACACCAGAGTCAAGCTCTAAGCTGGACATATCTGTCCTAACCTGATCGAGTCATCGCAACATTCAAGTTTCTCTCATGAAGATCACAATCCACAAACAAAATACCAACAAAGTTTGGAAACCCTCCAACACCCTCAGCCTGCTGCTGCCTGACATGTGACCATCTGAAAAGCACATCTGTTGGAGCTGGACACTTTTGGAGAAAAGAAGTTCAGTTCTGTCAACTGCGATCTTCCCCCAGATAACTGGCAGTGATCCACACACAGCCTCTGGACTTATGTCAGATGATCTTATCCCACCCCTCAAAAACAATAGCCCAGAGATCCCACCACTTCCCTGCTCCTATTCCCCAACTCCTTTGTCCCCTCTCCCCCTCACCCCTTAACTTTAGAGACTCCACAGTCAGTTTTTGCCTGACATCTTTTATTATGATGAGCCTGAGACACCACAATCCTCTACACAATGTAAATCTTTTGATATTCCACATTAAAGTGCATCTGTCTTAACAGTTCTATAAAGGATTTTCCTCAATAATCCTGTTTTTTTTTGTTTCCTTCATAAAACAATCGGGCTTATTATTTAAATTCCTTGCCTTGAGGGGGTCACAGAAGACATGGCCACAGCCAGTTGTTGTGGTTCCAATGTAACTTCAATCCCTTCCAAAACTCTCTGCTTGAATCACAGAACTTACTCTATAAAAGCCTAACAGAAAAACAGAAAATGCCTAACAGACTGACATCAGCAGCATGTTTATTCATTCAGAATTGACAAGGACTTTGGGCAAAGTCATTTCACACGCAGTTTAAATTTTACACTAAAATAGCCACTTAAACATATACCGCAGCTCCACACTTCTCAGTAATTAATTGCTGCTAACCAGGAAATGATGATCAGTCTGTAAGCATCAGGTAAAAGATATGGAATGGGTTCAGAAACGATGGGCAACGTATCCGCTAGGTTTCACACTTTTGAAATTTGGAGCTCCGGCAGCAAGAGGGAAGGAGCACTTTTACCGATTTAGCAGGCAGGTGTTCAGTCATAAATCTGTTAAAAGGAAAATGATGAGCAACTAGCATCCATTCTCAGCCCTGTAACTACCCTGGAGGAATTTTCAAAATCACGTTGTGAAGGAGAATACGGTTCATAGCTTCAAAGCCACATCCCATTCCTTATTTAGATTTTACAATGTATATTGATTGCAGAGTATTTGCCACCAGAAAGATTATTTGATTTTGGGTTTCGCAGTTGAAATTAAAATGTCACAACCACTTTACGCATTGTGCACGACTCTACAGATATTGTCCCACTATCAATTGGTATCAATGTGAAATAAAAAGTCATATTATCTCAGCTGCTTTAGTTT
Organism: Stegostoma tigrinum; assembly: GCF_030684315.1. NCBI lineage: Eukaryota > Metazoa > Chordata > Chondrichthyes > Orectolobiformes > Stegostomatidae > Stegostoma > Stegostoma tigrinum. The sequence continues at coordinate 76,975,196 of NC_081367.1, read as the reverse complement.
TTGGACAGGTGATTTGGTGAATGTGAACACGTGCTGATTTAGCTCTGTGCCTGGTTATTAGTCAGTAACATCCTCACTTCAAACTCTTCAGTTTGTAACTCATTCACACTTTATTTTTTAAACATTCCGATCAAACTACAAAGATTTCAAGCAAAGAATTATTTTCTGGTCTGGGCTCTTTTTGAAGTCAAATTGGATCCGCAATAAGCTGGTAAAATGGATACGGAACTGACTTCGCCAAGGCAGACAGTAGCAGTGTTTTGAGAAGATTTGTAGCTCAGGTTGAGTTTCTGGATGTGAGTTTGCTCGCTGAGCTGGAAGGTTAGTTTTCAGACGTTTCGTCACCATTCCAGGCAACATCATCTAGGCTTCCTTGGAGGCTCACTGATGATGTTGCCTAGAATGGTGACGAAACGTCGGAAAACTAACCTTCCAGCTCAGCGAGCAAACTCACATCCAGTAGCAGTGTTTTTCTGACTGGAGATCTGTGACCAGTGGTGTTTCACAGGTATCAGTGCTGGGATTCCTGCTGGTTAGAGGAGAGAATGCAGGTAGTCTGAGGAATAAAGCTGCAGATGACACAAAGATTGGGGAGCTATGGATAGTGAGAAGGACTACCAGAGGACACAGCATGATTTGGATAGGCTGGAGACATGGGTGGAGAAGTTACAGATGGGATTTAATCCAGACAAATGAGAAGTGATGCATTTTGGGAGACCTGATGCAGGAGGGAAGTATACAATAAATAGCAGAACCCTTGGAAGCATCAACATAGAAAGAGATCAAAGTGTACAGGCCCACAGCTCCCTGAAAGGGGCAACATAAATGGAAAACGTTGAACATCATGCAAGGGATAAAGCATACTTGCCTTCATCAGTCAGGACATAGTGTATAAAAAATATAAAGGTTGCTTTCTTAGTGCACATTAACACTGACTTACAGGCTGCCAGCCTTATATTGATCATATATTGCAGGTCTATACAACTTTAGTTTGACCACATTTGGAATATTGTGTCCAGTTCTGGTTGCCGCACTATTAGCAAGACATGGAGGCTTTCTGAGGGCACTGAAATGATTTAGCAGGATGTTGCCTGGTTTGGAAGGTATTGACTATGAGAAAAGATTGGACAAACTTGTTTTGCTTTCAATTGAATGGCGCAGGATGAGGGGAAACCTAATGGAAGTTTACAAAATTATGAGAGGCGTGGATCAAATGGATAGTCAGTCTTTTTCCCAGAGTAGAAATGTCAATTACTATAGGACATAGGTTCAAGGTAAAAGGGGGTAAGTTTAAAGGAGATGTGAGAGGCAGGTTTTTTTACGCAGAGGGTGGTAAGTGCCTGGAATGTGCTGCCAGGGGAGGTGGGTGGAGGTGGGTACAATAGCAACGTTTAAGAGACATCTTGACAGATACAGGAATAGGCAGCAAATGGAGGGATATGGACTGCTTAGAGACAAAATGTTTTTAGTTTAGAGAGGCATCATGTGTCAGTGCAGTCTTGCTGGCTGAAGGGCCTGTTCTGTGCTGCACTGTTCTTTGTTCTTTATTAATCTTTCCTTCAAGATCTGTTGATTCCAATGGCAAGATTCTGCTTTTTAAACATTTCCCAGAAAGTATTAATTGTGGAGTGAATCAATGTCTCAGTAGGATGAACATAGAGCATAGAAAGGACATTCCTCTTGAGTGGTGAGGAAAGATGTGGAGGTTGAGGTGAACCAGCTTGCTCTTGCAGAACACCATTACAGGTACAATGGGTCACAACTTGATGGTTTTCTGTTTATTTGTTCATGTTGTGCCTCACACTCTGGTTCTGTGCTGGCTCTCCACATCAACCATCTGTTCTGTGTCTACGCACTGAGCTTAGCCTCCTTCTTGTGTCACTATAAGGGACTGACTCTGAATGAAGAAGGATGAAATGTAAAATGATACGCTCCCTGGTGTGACGGGATAATGCTAACAAAAGTGGGAAAATACAGTGAAAATCAAAACAAACCTGATTATTGATGTCAAGAAACATTTTCCTGATTTTCCCTCAGGCCTTAAATGGCGACTTCAGAATCTGACTGTGGAGCAGGCATGGTGTTGGGTCAGTGTATTGGGACCTCACCAACATCCCAACTCATCCTCTTTGTCTGTCATGTCCTCCCCTGCGGTGAGGAATGAGACGGATGTAAATGTCTTCCTGGTCAAGCAGAGTGGGCAGTATAGGCTACATCTTGGCCTGTATGATAATAAAATGTGAGGCTGGATGAACACAGCAGGCCAAGCAGCATCTCAGGAGCACAAAAGCTGACGTTTCGGGCCTAGACCCTTCATCAGAGAGGGGGATGGGGTGAGGGTTCTGGAATAAATAGGGAGAGAGGGGGAGGCGGACCGAAGATGGAGAGAAAAGAAGGTGGAGAGGACAGTATAGGTGGGGAGGTAGGGAGGGGATAGGTCAGTCCAGGGAAGACGGACAGGTCAAGGAGGTGGGATGAGGTTAGTAGGTAGATGGGGGTGCGGCTTGGGGTGGGAGGAAGGGATGGGTGAGAGGAAGAACCGGTTAGGGAGGCAGAGACAGGTTGGACTGGTTTTGGGATGCAGTGGGTGGGGGGGAAGAGCTGGGCTGGTTGTGTGGTGCAGTGGGGGGAGGGGACGAACTGGGCTGGTTTAGGGATGCAGTAGGTAAAGGGGAGATTTTGAAACTGGTGAAGTCCACATTGATACCATATGGCTGCAGGGTTCCCAGGCGGAATATGAGTTGCTGTTCCTGCAACCTTCGGGTGGCATCATTGTGGCACTGCAGGAGGCCCATGATGGACATGTCATCTAAAGAATGGGAGGGGGATTGGAAATGGTTTGCGACTGGGAGGTGCAGTTGTTTGTTGCGAACTGAGCGGAGGTGTTCTGCAAAGCGGTCCCCAAGCCTCCGCTTGGTTTCCCCAATGTAGAGGAAGCCGCACCGGGTACAGTGGATGCAGTATACCACATTGGCAGATGTGCAGGTGAACCTCTGCTTAATGTGGAATGTCATCTTGGGGCCTGGGATAGGGGTGAGGGAGGAGGTGTGGGGACAAGTGTAGCATTTCCTGCGGTTGCAGGGGAAGGTGCCGGGTGTGGTGGGGTTGGAGGGCAGTGTGGAGCGAACAAGGGGGTCACGGAGAGAGTGGTCTCTCCGGAAAGCAGACAGGGGAGGGGATGGAAAAATGTCTTGGGTGGTGGGGTCGGATTGTAAATGGCGGAAGTGTCGGAGGATGATGCGTTGTATCCGGAGGTTGGTAGGGTGGTGTGTGAGAACGAAGGGGGTCCTTTTTGGGCGGTTGTGGTGGGGGCGGGGTGTGAGGGATGTGTTGCGGGAAATACGGGAGACGCGGTCAAGGGCGTTGTCGATAACTGTGGGGGGAAAGTTGCGGTCCTTGAAGAACTTGGACATCTGGGATGTGCGGGAGTGGAATGTCTTATCGTGGGAGCAGATGCAGCGGAGGCGGAGGAATTGGGAATAGGGGATGGAATTTTTGCAGACCTATCCCCTCCCTACCTCCCCACCTATACTCTCTCCACCTATCTTCTTTACTCTCCATCTTCGGTCCGCCTCCCCCTCTCTCCCTATTTATTCCAGTTCCCTCTCCCCATCCCCCTCTCTGATGAAGGGTCTAGGCCCGAAACGTCAGCTTTTGTGCTCCTGAGATGCTGCTTGGCCTGCTGTGTTCATCCAGCCTCACATTTTATTATCTTGGAATTCTCCAGCATCTGCAGTTCCCATTATCTCTTGGCCTGTATGTGCTGGTTATTGTACAACTGTGCCCTTCAGTGACTCAACTGTCTTCCTCAACCATTGACCCACACAAATCAGTATCAGCAAACCTCCTGCCCACCTTTAGACAAAATCCAGCACCACCTCACTCTCTCAGCGCTCCCAACTTCAGGGACAATTCAGACTTCCATGTTCTTCCAGCTTGCCCTGTGTATGGGGAGAGACTCGTGTCTCATGCACTGACACAGGATGGTTTAATATTACATTGCCACAAATATCTTATGGCCCTTAGCATTTTTTTTATTCAGTAGTAGGACATGGGCTTTTCTGGCTGGGCAGCATTTCTTGGGCATCTCTAGTTACCTTGAGAAGGTGATGGTGAGCTGCCCTCTTGAACCGCTGTGGTCCTCCTGCTGTAGACTGACCCGCAATGCCCTTAGGGAGACAATTCCAGGATTTTGACTCAGCAACAGTAAGGGAACGGCAACATACTTCCCAGTAAAGATAGTGACTAGTTTGGAGGGGAACCTCCGAGGGTTGGCATTCCCATGTATCAGCTGCCCCTGTCCTGGAGTAAAGTGTATATGGTTTTGGAAGGTGCTGTCTGAGGATCTTTCAGTTTGAAAAATGAAGTCTCCCAATGTGCTTTAATATTATAGCCTGGGTCATGGGAAAACAGCTAAGGCTGCAAAACACTTGCTTTTATTTTGTTGAGACTTGCTCCTATGCCGAGGGAAATTCCGGGTGGATGATTGGCATTCTGACACACTCACAGCGATTACATCATGAAGTCAATCATCAGCTGACATCACAGTGTCCTGCAGGTCCACGGGGTCACTTCGCGATTTCTGTCCCAGCGCCTCATTAAGGAATCCCAGGAATCTGTCGGAGCTCTTTTAGATTTGGAGTCTTCGGTGTTCCACTTGCAACAACAATTACAGGGTGCATGGGTCCTCAGCCACTTTGGCTTCTGATCAGATCCGTGAAGTGAAACACAAAGACTAACATTATATGAAACGGCCTTCCAATTGGTATAGTTTGAAGCTGCCTGGTAGCTATCAGACATTTTGACATGGTATTATGTAATTCTTCTGCATAATAACATCACAAAGAGGAATAGTGTGCTGAGGGTAGCACTCCCCATCTTTTCCTATGGTTTGCTGTCTACATTACAACCAGATCATTACATGTGCATGAACTAAATGAGAGGGGAAGCAAAATCAGCTGAATGACCTTTGCGCATTCCTAGCTTCTCATGTTCTTATTTAGCCCCTGAGAAAACCACTTCCAGCTTGGCCTATTTATACAGACTTTAGCTGTTTTGGCATTGGGGATCCTACTGTTACAGACAAGCCAGCTATCTGGGATTCTGCAAGATGACTGTAACTCAAAATATTGTCAAGCAATAAAAAAACAACAGCTGCAATTGAAAACTGGCCAAAATAAATGTAAATATAAAGAGTCTGCACCCTCGTTCCAACTTTGCTGCTCTAACCCATCACTTCTCCTTATCTCTGAAACCTTGTCCATTCCTAGTGCCCTCTGAGACTAGCTGGTTCCTCTGTATAGCCCCCAGTACGTCCAGCCCACTCTCACTCTTTGCACTAGTCCCCAATGTTTGTAGCTTCACTGTTAAAATGAATTTTGGCATCTTCTGCTTTTCACCTCCCTCTCCTCAGTTACATTTCCTGGTTTGATCACAATTTTTTAGCCATCCTATCAAATATTGTCCTTTGGCTGGATGTCTATATCAGCCTTCCTGCACTTCCTGCAATGCCTTGGCCAAATCCACCAGGTCAAAAGAATTTCCAAAATTCAAAAAATGCCGAAAATACTTAAGACGTCCAGCAGCATCTCATTAGCTCTGTAACCTTTCATTACAAACCACTTTGGCACTTAAACCCACACCCAGACTGTTCTCTTTATTCTTTCATGTGATGAGAGAGTTATTGGCAAGGACAGTATTTGGTTCCCATCCCTAATTGCCCTCAAATCAGGAAATCATGCCCGGCCTGACCAGGACTTTTCTTCTTTATTCGGTGGGGTGGGTGGCTGAGGAATCCTACAATGACGGCACCCACCACCCACGCCCCTACCCCCTGCCCCCACCTCGCTCCTCCCCAACCCCCAAACCACCACCACCTGCCCTTGGGCCAGAAGCTTCATCTCAGCATCTGATGGCCATGGAAGGTGCTGACTATCAGTCTTCAAACCCATCCATGTGCCTGTTGATGGCAGCTCCACAGATTGGCACGGTCGCCTGGGTGATCTGGAGTAAAGCTTCAGTATCGCAGACTGCCCCAGGTCAAAGGCCAACAGGTAGCTCCTTACCATGAGCAAGTGTCATCCTGTTCTGAGGAACAAGCTCTCAATGAAAACTGGTTTCTTCTTCTCTGTTACAAGCAGTGCTGGTGAGAACAAAAACAGAATTTGCCGGAAAAGCTCAGCAGGTCTGGCAGCACATGTGAAGAAAAAATCGGAGTTAGCATTTCTGGTCCTGTTGCCCTTCCTCAGAACCCTGATCCAAAACGTTAACTCTGACTCTTTTCCTTCACATATTCTCCCAGACCTGCTGAGATTTTCCAGAAACTTCTGTTTCATTGCCTGATTTTCAGCATCCACAGGTCTTTCAGTTTTTATTTAGTGCTGTTGAGACCCCTGCCTGAAGAGTAATTAATATTATTTGTAAAATGTTTGCTTCCACGAATATGCAAACCTTTTTCCAATGTATTGCTAACCTACCTTTTTTCAAGTTTTACCATTTCCTTGGCTCTATTGTCCTGCATACCAGACCAAAATGTCTTGTGTTTACATCCCACATGCTGTGGCTTTTCTGCTCCTTCTTTGCTGTAGCACTCAGTTTGAGCTGGCTGCAGTCTGCTGCAGCGTTCAAACCCGGCCATTTGTTCCCAGATGGGCTAAAACTAATGAAAAGCATCAAAGACCTGCTGGCTGGGAGACAATACCAGCTCAGTTACCTGGTCAACACAGAGAAAGTGTCTAAAGCTGTGGACACTTGGTCCAACTGGTTGGATCTCACATGATGCAGGAGTTATGCCAAAAATAATCAGTGGCTTTGAGAAGAGTGTCAACGTTCTGGTAGGCTCACAATGAAAATGGGAGCGAGGAGTTTTCCTGATAGGATGGTAGGCAAAGGCAGGGCCTGGTATTGTTCTTTATAATCCCACATGATCAGAATAGCCTCGGTTTAATGTCCAGCCTAGAGACACTTTCTAATCAACCCCTTTTCAGTGATGTTCATACATACATCTCTGGAGCAGGTAAGACGTGAACCCAAGACTCCTAGCTAAGTGGTATGGATGCTACCCGTGCACCCCAACAGCCCCTTTATTGCCCAGTCTACATAATCAGTTATAAAAGCAAAATACTGCAGATACTAGAAATCTGGAATCAAAATAGAGCATGCTGGAGAAACTCAACAGGTCAGGCTGTCACTGAAGAGAGAGAAAACCAGAATGTGGTCTGACTCTTTTACAGAGTTGATTACTATTAGCATTTGCATTTCTTTAAAATGAGTTAACTAATGTTGGAAAGCACTCCCAGACTCGCTTGCTGAGGAGGATAAACAGCCAGGAACCTGCAATGTTTATCGGGAGCACAGTTTGGGCAGCTCAGTGGTCAGCACGGCTGCCTTACAGCGCCAGTGACCCAGGTTCAATCCTATACTCAGGCAGTGTGGAGTTTGCACACTCTCCCTGTGTCTGCATGGGTTTCCTCTGGGTGCCCCAGCCTCCCCTCACAGTCTAAAGACATGCAGGTTAGGAGGAATGGCCATGCTAAATCATCCAGGGGGTATGCAAGCCAGGTGGGTTAGCCACAGGGATAGGGTGGGGGATGAGTCTGGATGGGATTGTCCTCAGAGAGTTGGTGTGGACTAGTTGGGCTGAATAGCCTGTTCCCACAGTGGAGAGATTCAATCACATTCAACTCACCCTGGGGGAAGATTGCATGGCAATATGTATTGCTCAGCATTTCACCTGACTGCCTTTGTGATGATGGTAAGTTTTAAGAAGGATCTTCAGGAGATGAGGGAGAAAAGGCAGAAGAATGTTTGGGGACTTCCCCACGCTGCGCGCCCAGCTGGGGCAAGTCAGTTTTCAGAGGCAGTAATAGGAGCAGAGGAGTTTGCAGATAAAGGAAGGGGTGAAGCTGTGAGGAACATGAAACAGAAGGATCAGGATTTTCAATCTGAGGTGCTGGGTAACAGAATCCATTAAATCAGTAAGGCTGCAAAGTACCTCCTACCCACATCTGGCACTATTCACCTCATTGTGTTCCTTGCTGAACTCCAACAAAATTTCAGTTCTGCAGACAATTGATCTCGAAATCCTGATCAGTTTCTTTATCAATGAGCATGCCTACCCAGTACTCCCCAGCCCTCTATCACAGGCATGCAAAGGCACACATTCAGCACCAAGATACAAACTATTGTCAATGCGTTCACTAAACATCCAGAAAAACAGCCCATTCCTGTATCATTACACTGATCATCAAAATCCATGGTGAGCCCTTGGACAATGTGGATCATTTTCCATACATCAGGAGTGTCTTTTTACAAAAGGATGCAAACAAAAATTAATGATGAAATCCAACATTGACTCCAATGCATCAACGCAGCTATAGCTGCCTGAGAAACAGAAGGCTCAGAGACCAAGACCTCAAAGCCAACCCTAAGCTCTTGATCGACAGAGCAACCATATTGCCACCCTCCTGTATGGGTCAGAAACATGAAGCATGTACAGCAGATATTTCAAATGCTTGGAGTGTTATTATCGGTGCTGCCTTCATAAAATCTTGCAAATCTATTTGTGGGCTCGGCATTCAATGTGAATGTCCTGTCACAAGCCAATATCTGCAGCGCTGAGGCGCTACAATCAGCGTGCCACATTGTCCATGTACTGATACAAGATTCCTTAAACAAGTGCTATACCCCAAGATAGTAAGAGCTACCAATGCTCGAGTCAGAGGTAACCCAGTGCGGAGCTGGAGAAACACAGCAGGCCAGGCAGCATCTGAAGAAGGGTCCCGACCCGAAACATCAGCTTTCCTGCTCCTCTCATACTGCCTGGACTGCTGCGTTTCTCCAGCTCCACACTGGGTTATCTATGTTATGTTATACTCTGAGCTGTTACGACAATCATGGGGGACTCCAACATGATAGACTGGGCAAATCAAGTTGGTAACAGATCTCGAGAAAAGGATTTTGTGGAATGTCTATGAGATGGTTGGAGAAGCTTGTGTTAGAGCCCAATGGGGAACAGGGTAATTCTGGATTTGGCGATGTGTAATGAGACAGACTTGATTAGGGGGCTTTAGGTGAAGGAACCCCCAGGGGGCAATGGCCATAATATGATTGAATTCACCCTGCAGTTTGAGCAGGAGATTATAATTGAGTAAAGACATGAGGGAGGAGCTGGCCAGAGTTGATCGGAAAGAGAGCCTCACAGGGAAGACTAGCAGGAGTGGCAATGTCGGGAGTTTCTGGAGGTAATTCAGGAGGCTCGGCAGAAATTTATCCCAAAGAAGAAGAAACATATTTAGGAGAGGATGAGGCAACCAGGACTGACAAGGGAACTCAGGGACAGTGTAAAAGCAAAACAAAAGCACACAATGTGGTGAAGTTGAAATATGAGGAAATGTAAACTAGCTAGTAACATAAAAAAACTGCAAGAGTTTATTTATCTTAGAATCCCTACAGTGGGGATAGAAATCATTCAACCCACTGGTCCTCCAAAGAGCATCCCATCCAGACCACATATCCCTTCTGTCTCTGTAATTCCTCTTTTCCCACAGCTAACCTACCCAACCTACACATCCCTGAGCACTACAGGCAACATAGCATGGCCAATCCGCCTAACCTGCACATCTTTGGACGGTGGGAGGAAACTGGAGCACCCGGAGGAAACCCATGCAGACACAGGGAGAATGAGCAAACTCCACACAGGCAGTCGCCCAAGGGTGGAATCGAACTTGAGTCCCTGGTGCTGACAGGCAGCAGTGCTGACCATGGAGGCACACTTGTTTAGTTTAGATATATAAAAAGTAAGAGATGGGCAACAGCGGGCATTCAGCCATTGGAAAATGAGGCTGATGAAGTAGTAATGGGGAACAAAGAAATGGCGGAAGAATTGAACAGGTACTTTGCATCAGTTTTCACAGTGCTATCACCAGCAACAAACCAGAACTTCAAGAGAGTCAGGGGGGCAGAGGGGAGTCTAGTGACCATCACTAAGGAGAAGGTGCTGGGGAGGCTGAAAGCTCTGAGGTGGATAAATCTGCTAGAGTTCTGAAGGAGACAGCAGAGGGGATTGGAGAGGCATTGGTGGTGATCTTTCAGGAATCACTGGAGTCAGGAAGCACCCCCGAAGACTGGAAAATGGCAAATGTAGCATTCCTGTTTAGGAAGGGAAGGAGGCAGAAAACAGGAGACTATAGTCTCCATTATTAAGGATGAGATTGCAGAGCACTTGGAACAGCATGGTAAAGTTGGGCTGAGTAAGCCTGACAAATCTGTTACAATTCTTTGAGAAGGCAATGTCCTTTATTCCTTTATCAATTCACAGGATGATGGTGTCACTGACCAGGCAGTATTTACTGCCCATCCCTAATTGTCCGGAGGGCAGTTAGCAGCCAACCACATTGCTGTGGGCCTGGAGTCACATGCAGGCCAGACCGGATAAGGATGGCAGTTTCCTTCCTTTAAGGACATTAGTGAACCAGATGGGTTTTTCCAACAATTGACAATGGATTCATGGCCATCATTAAACTCTTTATCTCAGATATTTATTGAATTCAAATTCCACCATCTGCCATGGTGGGATTCAAACCTGGGTGCCCAGAACATTATCTGGGTCTCTGGATAACACGACTAGGTCATTACCTCCCCCTTTATAGACAAAGGAGAGCCAGTGGATGTGATCTATTTGGATCTGTGGAAACCTTGATATGACTGGATGGTCAATTCCCGGAATGGTGGGACTATCATCTGTTGAAAGATTGGAGCGACTGGGCTTGTATACAGAGATAATGGGAACTGCAGATGCTGGAGAATTCCAAGATAATAAAATGTGAGGCTGGATGAACACAGCAGGCCAAGCAGCATCTCTGTATACACTTGAGTTTAGAAGGATGAGAGGGGATCTGATTGAGACATATAAGATAATTAAAAGATTGGACACTCTGGAGGCAGGAAGCATGTTTCCGTTGATGGGGGAGTCCAGGACCAGAGGACACAGTTTAAAAATAAAGGGTAGGCCATTTAGAACAGTGTTGAGGAAAAGCTTCTTCACCCAGAGAGTATCAGAGATAATGGGAACTGCAGATGCTGGAGATTCCAAGATAATAAAATGTGAGGCTGGATGAACACAGCAGGCCAAGCAGCATCTCAGGAGCACAAAAGCTGACGTTTCGGGCCTAGACCCTTCATCAGAGAGGGGGATGGGGGGAGGGAACTGGAATAAATAGGGAGAGAGGGGGAGGCGGACCGAAGATGGAGAGTAAAGAAGATAGGTGGAGAGGGTGTAGGTGGGGAGGTAGGGAGGGGATAGGTCAGTCCAGGGAAGACGGACAGGTCAAGGAGGTGGGATGAGGTTACTAGGTAGCTGGGGGTGCGGCTTGGGGTGGGAGGAAGGGATGGGTGAGAGGAAGAACCGGTTAGGGAGGCAGAGACAGGTTGGACTGGTTTTGGGATGCAGTGGGTCGGGGGGAAGAGTTGGGCGGGTTGTGTGGTGCAGTGGGGGGAGGGGATGAACTGGGCTGGTTTAGGGATGCAGTAGGGGAAGGGGAGATTTTGAAACTGGTGAAGTCCACATTGATACCATATGGCTGCAGGGTTCCCAGGCGGAATATGAGTTGCTGTTCCTGCAACCTTCGAGTGGCATCATTGTGGCAGTGCAGGAGGCCCATGATGGACATGTCATCAAGAGAATGGGAGGGGGAGTGGAAATGGTTTGCGACTGGGAGGTGCAGTTGTTTGTTGCGAACTGAGCGTAGGTGTTCTGCAAAGCGGTCCCCAATCCTCCGCTTGGTTTCCCCAATGTAGAGGAAGCCGCACCGGGTACAGTGGATGCAGTATACCACATTGGCAGATGTGCAGGTGAACCTCTGCTTAATGTGGAATGTCATCTTGGGGCCTGGGATGGGGGTGAGGGAGGAGGTGTGGGGACAAGTGTAGCATTTCCCGCGGTTGCAGGGGAAGGTGCCGGGTGTGGTGGGGTTGGAGGGCAGTGTGGAGCGAGCCGGGTATACTGCATCCACTGTACCCGGTGCGGCTTCCTCTACATTGGGGAAACCAAGCGGAGGCTTGGGGACCGCTTTGCAGAACACCTCCGCTCAGTTCGCAACAAACAACTGCACCTCCCAGTCACAAACCATTTCCACTCCCCCTCCCATTCTCTTGATGACATGTCCATCATGGGCCTCCTGCACTGCCACAATGATGCCACCTGAAGGTTGCAGGAACAGCAACTCATATTCCGCCTGGGAACCCTGCAGCCATATGGTATCAATGTGGACTTCACCAGTTTCAAAATCTCCCCTTCCCCTACTGCATCCCTAAACCAGCCCAGTTCATCCCCTCCCCCCACTGCACCACACAACCAGCCCAACTCTTCCCCCCGACCCACTGCATCCCAAAACAGGTCCAACCTGTCTCTGCCTCCCTAACCGGTTCTTCCTCTCACCCATCCCTTCCTCCCACCCCAAGCCGCACCCCCAGCTACCTACTAACCTCATCCCACCTCCTTGACCTGTCCGTCTTCCCTGGACTGACCTATCCCCTCCCTACCTCCCCACCTACACCCTCTCCACCTATCTTCTTTACTCTCCATCTTTGGTCCGCCTCCCCCTCTCTCCCTATTTATTCCAGTTCCCTCCCCCCATCCCCCTCTCTGATGAAGGGTCTAGGCCCGAAACGTCAGCTTTTGTGCTCCTGAGATGCTGCTTGGCCTGCTGTGTTCATCCAGCCTCACATTTTATTATCTATTCACCCAGAGAGTGGTGGATATATGGAATGCTCTGCCCCAGAAGGCAGTGGAGACCAACTCTCTGGATACTTTTAACAAATAGATAGACAGAGCTCTTAAAGATAGTGGAAACAAGGGTTATGGGGATGAGGCAGGAACAGGATACTGATTGTGGATGATCAGCCAGGATCATAATGAATGGTGGTGCTAGCTCAAAGGGCCGAATGACCTACTCCTGCACCTATTGTCTATTGTCTATTGTCTATTTTGTTTATTTTATTGATTGATTGCTATATGTACTTAAGCACAGTGAAAAGATTTGTTTGCAAATATTACAGTAAGCAAAGACAGAGAGATGATCGAGTGAGAAAAAATTAAACAGAGTGAGGCATACAGGTTACACTGCACAGGAAGTGCGCAAAGCACGATCACCATTGTTTGAAGTTAGAGTCCATTCTTAATCGAATAACAGCAGGGAAGAAGCTATTCCTGAACCTGTTCATGTGTGTGTTCAAGCTTCTGTTTTCCCTGCCTGATGAAAGAGGCCGTAGGAGATCATTACCAGGGAGTGATGGCTCTTTGATGTTGTTGGCAGCCTTTCTGTGGCAGCAAGCCGTGTAAATGGAGTCCATGGATGGAAGGTTGGCCTCCATGATGGTCCGGCTATGCACACCACCTTCTGTAGTTTCTTATGGTCCTGGGCAGAACAATTTCCCTACCAGGCCGCTATGTGCCTGGACAGTACCCTTTCAATGGAGCATCTGTAGAAGTTGGTGAGGGACCTCATGGACAGGTCAAATTTCCTGAGCCACCTGAGGAAGAAGTGGCATTGTTGTGGCTTCCTGACTGTCACATCTACATGGGAAATCCAGCACAGGTGTTGATTGCCATCATTCCAATGAACTTGACGCTGTCAACCCTCTCAACCTCCGCTGCATTGATATCAATAGGGCCGTGCCCTCTTCCATTCATCCTGATGGTGGCGACATCAACGAACTTGTAGACGGCGTTCGTTCAGAGTTTGACAACACAGATTCGGGGCTGAGGGTACATCATTGGAGGGGTGGGGGGGCTCCAGCATTGAGATTTATAGTGGATGGGGTGCAGTTCCCTTTCTTCATTGTTGCAGTCTGTGGGTCAGAAAGCTGAGGATTCAGTTACAGAGGGTGGAGCTGAGAGCAAGGTCATAGAGTTTAGAGATCAGTCTGGAGGGGATAATGGTGTTGAAGGTGGAGCTGTAGTCAATGAGCAGGAACCTGACATAGGCGTATTTGTTGTCCAGATTTCCAGGGATGAGTGCAGGGCCTGGGAAATGGCGTCCGCTATGGGCCTGTTGCATTGTTAGGCAAACTGTAGGGGATCAAGCACTTCTACATCTGTCAATCTCTAGTCAGTGAGAAAGTTTAAATGACTCACCTTCAGTTACATTTCTGATCTCAAGTTTTTGTCCCTAGAACAAACCTGATGCGGGTATCATTAATAGATCTTTATGTGTAAAATGGCATCGAACATGCCACCTTCACCCTGATTGTACTGTTTAGCCAAATGAGATGCTGAACAGAAACCTAAAGGTTCATTATGAAGTTGATTTCAGGTTGGATTTCGTAGTGAAAAGATCCTTGATCCAGGGGAATGTGATGTTTCTGAACTAAAGCCTTATCAAGAAAAAAAAACAATGCTTGAATGTTCAGTCTCTGTGGTTTCTCTCTGTCAATCCATCTCAATCAAATCTGAATAAAAATCACAAGAGCAGCAGTTGCTGTAAATCAGAAACAAAGACACAAATTGCTGGCAAACCTCGGCAGGTCTGGCAGCATGTGTGGAGAGAAATCAATATTTCGGCTTGCGTGACCCTTCCTCAGGTGAGGAAGAAACATTAACTCTCATTTCTCTCCACACATGCTGCCAGACCTGCTGAGCTTTTCCAGCAAATTTCTGTTTTTGTTCCATCAGCTCTCAAACGATATCCTTACGAATAACATAATATCCTCTTTTCGGTGATACTCCAAAGGTACAGGCAGCAATGTGTTGCTTTGAAAATTTGCATTATTTTACTGCAATACCCTCATGGTATGAACTGACCAGCTACCCTTACAGCCAGATAACATTGGCTTTCGCTTCACCCAAATATACATTACACTGAAAATGAGAATCGGTGGTTGAGGGCTAAATCCTGTCTGGAGTTAGCTGTAATGCTGAGCTAACATAATAAAATGTGAGGCTGGATGAACACAGCAGGCCAAGCAGCATCTCAGGAGCACAAAAGCTGACATTTCAGGCCTAGACCCTTCATCAGAGAGGGGGATGGGGTGAGGGTTCTGGAATAAATAGGGAGAGGGGGGAGGCGGACCGAAGATGGAGAGAAAAGAAGATAGGTGGAGAGAGTATAGCTGGGGAGGTAGGGAGGGGATAGGTCAGTCCAGGGAAGACGGACAGGTCAAGGAGGTGGGATGAGGTTACTAGGTAGATGGGGGTGCGGCTTGGGGTGGGAGGAAGGGATGGGTGAGAGGGAGAACAGGTTAGGGAGGCAGAGACAGGTTGGACTGGTTTTGGGATGCAGTGGGTGGAGGGGAAGAGCTGGGCTGGTTGTGTGGCGCAGTGGGGGGAGGGGATGAACTGGGCTGGTTTAGGGATACAGTTGAGGAAGGGGAGATTTTGAAACTGGTTAAGTCCACATTGATACCATGAGGCTGCAGGGTTCCCAGGCGAAATATGAGTTGCTGTTCCTGCAACCTTCGGGTGGCATCATTGTGGCAGTGCAGGAGGCCCATGATGGACATGTCATCTGAAGAATGGGAGGGGGAATGGAAATGGTTTGCGACTGGGAGGTGCAGTTGTTTGTTGCGAACTGAGCGGAGGTGTTCTGCAAAGCGGTCTCTGAGCCTCCGCTTGGTTTCCCAATGTAGAGGAAGACACATCGGGTACAGTGGATGCAGTATACCACATTGGCAGATGTGCAGGTGAACCTCTGCTTAATGTGGAATGTCATCTTGGGGCCTGGGATAGGGGTGAGGGAGGAGGTGTGGGGGCAAGTGTAGCATTTCCTGCGGTTGCAGGGGAAGGTGCCGGGTGTGATGGGGTTGGAGGGCAGTGTGGAGCGAACAAAGGACTCACGGAGAGAGTGGTCTCTCCGGAAAGCAGACAGGGGTGGGGATGGAAAAATGTCTTGGGTGGTGGGGTCGGATTGTAGATGGCGGAAGTGTCAGAGGATGATGCATTGTATCCGGAGGTTGGTGGGGTGGTGTGTGAGAACGAGGGGGATCCTCTTTGGGCGGTTGTGGCGGGGACGGGGTGTGAGGGATGTGTTGCGGGAAATGCGGGAGACGCGGTCAAGGGCGTTGTCGATAACTGTGGGGGGAAAGTTGCGGTCCTTGAAGAACTTGGACATCTGGGATGTGCGGGAGTGGAATGTCTTATCATGGGAGCAGATGCAGCAGAGGCGGAGGAATTGGGAATAGGGGATGGAATTTTTGCAGGAGGGTGGGTGGGAGGAAGTGTATTCTAGGTAGCTGTGGGAGTTGGTGGGCTTGAAATGGACATCAGTTACAAGCTGGTTGCCTGAGATGGAGACTGAGAGGTCCAGGAAGGTGAGGGATGTGCTGGAGATGGCCCAGGTGAACTGAAGGTTGGGGTGGAAGGCGTTGGAAGGCGAAGTGGATGAACTGTTCGAGCTCCTCTGGGGATCAAGAGGCGGCGCCGATACACCTCATCTTCACCATGGATGTCCAGTCCCTATACACCTGCATTCCACATGCAGATGACCTCAAGGCCCTCCGCCTCTTCCTGTCCCAAGGGCCCGACCAGACCCCTCCACCGACACCCTCATCCGCCTAGACGAACTCGTCCTCACCCTCAACAACTTCTCTTTTGACTCATCCTCCTTCCTACAGACTAAGGGGGTGGCCATGGGCACCCGCATGGGCCCCAGCTATGCCTGCCTCTTTGTAGGTTACGTGGAACAGTCCCTCTTCCGCACCTACACAGGCCCCAAACCCCACCTCTTCCTCCGGTACATTGATGACTGTATCGGCGCCGCCTCTTGCTCCCCAGAGGAGCTCGAACAGTTCATCCACTTCACCAACACCTTCCACCCCAACCTTCAGTTCACCTGGGCCATCTCCAGCACATCCCTCACCTTCCTGGACCTCTCAGTCTCCATCTCAGGCAACCAGCTTGTAACTGATGTCCATTTCAAGCCCACCGACTCCCACAGCTACCTAGAATACACCTCCTCCCACCCACCCTCCTGCAAAAATTCCATCCCCTATTCCCAATTCCTCCGCCTCCACCGCATCTGCTCCCACGATAAGACATTCCATTCCCGCACATCCCAGATGTCCAAGTTCTTCAAGGACCGCAACTTTCCCCCCGCAGTGATCGAGAACGCCCTTGACCGCGTCTCCCGTATTTCCCGCAACACATCCCTCACACACCGCCCCCTCCACAACCGCCCAAAGAGGATCCCCCTCGTTCTCACACACCACCCCACCAACCTCCGGATACAAAGCATCATCCTCCGACACTTCCGCCACCTACAATCCGACCCCACCACCCAAGACATTTTTCCATCCCCACCCCTGTCTGCTTTCCGGAGAGACCACTCTCTCCATGACTCCCTTGTTCGCTCCACACTGCCCTCCAACCCCACCACACCCGGCACCTTCCCCTGCAACCGCAGGAAATGCTACACTTGTCCCCACACCTCCTCCCTCACCCCTATCCCAGGCCCCAAGATGACATTCCTCATTAAGCAGAGGTTCACCTGCACATCTGCCAATGTGGTATACTGCATCCACTGTACCCGATGTGGCTTCCTCTACATTGGGGAAACCAAGCGGAGGCTTGGAGACCGCTTTGCAGAACACCTCCGCTCAGTTCGCAGCAAACAACTGCACCTCCCAGTCGCAAACCATTTCCACTCCCCCTCCCATTCTCTTGATGACATGTCCATCATGGGCCTCCTGCACTGCCACAATGATGCCACTCGAAGGTTGCAGGAACAGCAACTCATATTCCGCCTGGGAACCCTGCAGCCTAATGGTATCAATGTGGACTTCACCAGTTTCAAAATCTCCCCTTCCCCGACTGCATCCCTAAACCAGCCCAGTTCATCCCCTCCCCCCACTGCACCACACAACCAGCCCAGCTCTTCCCCCCGACCCACTGCATCCCAAAACCAGTCCAACCCGTCTCTGCCGGTTCTTCCTCTGACCCATCCCTTCCTCCCACCCCAAGCCGCACCCCCATCTACCTACTAACCTCATCCCACCTCCTTGAGCTGTCCGTCTTCCCTGGATTGACCTATCCCCTCCCTACCTCCCCACCTATACTCTCCTCTCCACCTATCTTCTTTTCTCTCCATCTTCGGTCCGCCTCCCCCTCTCTCCCTATTTATTCCAGAACCCTCTCCCCATCCCCCTCTCTGATGAAGGGTCTAGACCCGAAACGTCAGCTTTTGTGCTCCTGAGATGCTGCTTGGCCTGCTGTGTTCATCCAGCCTCACATTTTATTATCTTGGATTCTCCAGCATCTGCAGTTCCTATTATCTCTTATGCTGAGCTAACAGATGGTTTGAGCATTAGAGCTCCCACTTCTTCACTTACATCCAAGCAATTCAAGATGAAATGACTAAATGTGACTGGAATTTCTCCTTTTACCTGTTCACTAACTCGCACAGGTTAAACAGAAGCTAACAATGTTGACAGAAGTTGCATTGACAGAAACAAACAGAAATACTGCCTGCAGAGGAATAGTGTCCAATTTCACCAGGTATATAGCTCAATCTTTTCAGAAATGAATCATACTCTGCAATGTCAGATGCATGCAATCTGTAAAGTACCACCTTCATTCAGAACTCAATGGGCCAAGTGGCCTGATTCAGCTCCTATCTATTGTGGCCTTGTGGATCTCCGCAATGGTAAGCTATAGCTGAGAGGGCAGAAGAAATTCTATAAGGACACTCCCTAAGCAAATGTAACCTCCTCATCGATGTGAGAATCACTTTCCCTGGAACACACATCAGGAATGTTGTCACCCCTGCAACAGCAAACTTACAAAGCAGTTATAAGGTTTCTGCAAGTTCTCGATAAGGGTTGGTACATGTCAGCATCTTTAAGTGCCAATAATTTTGGGCAGGAAGCTATGGATTGTTGGAGACACTGATAAATATGGACTGCAACATCATGCTAATGCTTATTACTCTGTGCCCCCATTGTCACTGCTAGTTTATGGATCATTGTTGTTTCATTGGAGAATTTAAATGCCTTTGTTGTTCAAAGCCCCTTTAGAAATGAGCAGATTCTGTGCTGACATTTGAAAGAAAAATTGTCAACGTTATAACTGAATGGCAGCAATTGAATGATTCAAGATGGCAGCGAAGTAGCACGGTGCACACAGGCTCTTGCCTGAAGCACATGTACTCCAGTGAGCTTTCGTTTGCCTTCCTTTCTTGCCACTTCTGCTCTTTTTCTTTCATTATTTTATTCTGTTTTTATTTTATTTGGAGCCTTTTGCAGCAGGTTACTTGTCAACATCAGTGTGACAGCTAGAGCAGGCCGTGCGCACAATGGCAGCTCCTCCAGGTGATGGGCAGAGGTGATGGAGGTGGCTCCTCATGGTGGCCAGAGGCAGAGGCAGGCTTCTCAAGGAGGCCGCACTGGCAAGGCAGCATTTCAGAGGAGGGCACCTGGAGCAGCTCTCTTAGCGAGGTGGTGGTGACGGCCCGGTCTGGCAGAGAAGTCAGGGACTCCTGGCATCATCAAGGTGGCAAAGGCAGCTGGAGACTCCTGGTTGAGGAGTGAGTACGTGTTCAACACAGGGCCTAGCATTGGCAGCGGCATCAGCAAGCAGGGCCAAAGGGTGAAGGGGGAGATGACACCTAATGTGTGGCGATGGTATGTTGGTGGGTGCACAGCCTGGTCAGTGTGTCACAGCTGCCCAGGTGACAAGGAGACAGAGGAGCAGGCTGGTGCCCAGGGTGTCACTGCGGAGTCAGCTCAGTCCTCTCTTTCAGTCATATCTTCTCTCCTTTTCATTCAAAAACTATTCAAACTGCTGCTGAATTGTGGTGCCTGTTGAAGCTTTTCACTGTAATTTACTGTAGTAGTCACTGTAAATTGCAAGTGACAATAAATAAATCATCATTTTGTACCAGTTACACTGATATAGCCGATACTGAATTTTCTTCCTGATTACAAAGTTGGGACTCTATTTTGATGATCCATATTTTACTGACACCATCACCCGAACATCACGATCATTCACTGACTGCTGTATCTGTATCTGCCGTGACACACACATATTTATAAACATTGACATTAAAAACAGCTGATGTCAGAGTTTCAGCAACATCTTGAGAATACCAAGCCTTTGCAATCAATTTAGGGTCCCCTTACAATCTGGAGTTCTCCCTGAGTCACATCGTCAGATAACTGTCTTATAATTGCTCTCAGACTGTCATTATTTTCAATGTTACTTTTGCTATATTTTAAATGAATGTCCCATGTTTTGGAAACGTCACCATTCTCAAACTGGGTGAGCAGAATAAAGCTGGAGAGGTTCCTACTGCCCAGTCAGCGTATCACAGCTGCCCAGAAGCTGGATTCAGCTTCTTTTTAGCCTTTATCACAGACTCAAAAGTTGTTTAAATGACCACCCCCATTGATAACCGAATGTAGAGGACATCAGAACCCTATAGAATAAAAACAAAAGCCGAAATTAAAGAAACAGAAACAAAAGGAAAAGAAAATGTCCAGATCTATCAATGTTGTAGCCATGAGCCTTGCCTCAGGCCCACCAATACCACTTGTATGGACCTGGGCAGCAGCCTAGCATTTTGATTGATCCCCTGGCTTGATGGTAATGGTTGAGTGGGGGATATGCTGGGCCATGAGGTTACAGATTGTGTTGGAGTACAGTTCTGCTGCTGTTGATGACCCACAGTGCCTCATGGATGCCCAGCCTTGAGTTGCTTGATCTGTGTGAAGTCTGTCCCATTGAGCTCAGTGATAGTGCCACACAGCACGATGGAGGTTATTCTCAATGTGAGGGTGGGACTTCGTCTCACAAGGTCTGTGCGATGGTCACAGTTACAGATACTGTCATGGACAGATACATCTGCAGCTGGTAGATTGGTGAGGATGAGATCAAGTATGATTTTCCCTCTGATGCTGCTTGGCCTGCTGTGTCCAACCAGCTCCACACTTTGTTATCTTGGATTTTCCCTCTTGTTGGTTCCCTCACCACCTGTCGCAGACCCAGTCTAGCCGCTGTGTCCTTTAGGACCCGACCAGCTTGATCAGTAATACTGCTTCCGAGCCACTCTTGGTGATGAACATGGAAATCCCCCACCCAGAGTACCTTTTGTGCCCTTCCCATCCTCAGTGCTTCCTCCAAGTGTTGCTCAGCATTGGGGAGTACTGATTCATCAGCTGAGGGAGGAGGGTGTGTGGTAATCAGCAGGAGGTTTCCTTGCCCATGTTTAACATGAAGCCATGAGGCTTCATGGGGCCTGGAGTCAATGTTGAGAACTCCCAGAGCAACACCATCCCAACTGTATCCCACTGTGCTGACCCCTCTGCTGGGTCTGTCCTGCCAGTGGGTCAGGACACATCCAATGATGGGACATTGTAAGGTATGATTCTGTGAGCATGCAGAGGATGGTACGTGTATGGAATGAACTGCCAGAGAAAGTGGTTGAGGCTGGTACAACAACAACATTTAAAAGGCATCTGGGTGGGTATATGAATTGAAAGGATTTAGAGGGATATGAGCCAAATGCTGGCAAATGGGACTGGGTTTATTTAGAATATCAGGTCGACATGCAAGAGCTGTCTTACAGACTAGTCAAGCAACAACATGACATAGAGTTATAGAGTCATAGAGATGTACAGCACAGAGACAGACCCTCAGTCCAACTCATCCTCGCCAACCAGGTTTCATCAACTGATCTAGTCCCATTTGCCAACATTTGGAATATCTGGAATTCAGAATATAATGATGACCATGAATCCATTGTTTATTGTCAGGAATAACCCATCTGGTTTACTGATATCCTTTAAGGAAGGAAACCGCCATCCTTACCTGGTCTGGCCTACATGTGACTCTAGACCCACAGTAATTTGGTTGACTCTTAACTGCCCTCTGGGCAATTAGGGATAGGCAATAAATGTTGCCTGATCAGCAATGCCCACATTCCATGAATTAATTTTAAAAAAGTTAACCCATATCCCTCTAAACTCTTCTTATGTACTCACGCAGATACCTTTTAAATGCTGTGATTGTACCAGTCTCCACCACTTCTCCTGGCAGGCCATTCCATTCACACACCACCTTAGGACCCTTTTAAATCTTTCCACCCTCACTTTAAACTTATATCCCAACCCAGAGAAAAGATCTTGGCTATTCACCTATCTATGCCCCTCATGATTTTATAAACTGCTATAAGGTCACCCCTGAGCCTCTGATGTTCCAGGGAAAATAGCCCCAGCCTATCCAGCCTCTCTCTATAGCTCAAACCCTCCAATCCTAGCAACATCCTTGTAAATCTTTTCTGAACCCATTCAAGTTTCACATCTTTAATATAGCAGGGAGACCAGAATTGAACGCAGTGTTCCAAAAGTGGCCGAACCTATGTCCTATGCAGCCACAACATGACCTTGAAGGAGACCATGGCCTCCTTCAAGACCTTAATAAAGAGTGTTGTTCCTATTAAAGCCAGAACTAAGTCCATTACCTTGTGGGGAAAAGCTTTGAATGCCTACGTTTCCATTGCTGACGAACTTTTCCTTTCTAACTCAGGTGGTTGCCCCATAACCTCAGCAAGAACTAAACACTTCTTAAAATGTGATGAAGGTTTCGACCTCTTCCATCATCACAGGCAGTAAGTTCCAGACTCTCACCACGCTTTGGGTGAAAATGTTTTTCCTCACATCTCCTCTAAACCTCTTGTCCCTTAGTGTAAATCTGTGCCCCTGGATCAAAGGGTTTCTGTCTTCCCTGTCTTTGCCCCTCATAATCTTATACATCCCCAACAGGTCCCCTCACAAATTCCTCTGGTTTAAAGAAAACATTCTGTCCAAACTCTATTTTTAACTGAAACTTACAGCCCAGGTAATGTTGTGGGAAATCTCCTGTGCACCCTTTCTATTGCAACCACGTCTCTGCTATAATGTGGACTCCAGAACTGCACACAATATTCTCACTGAAGTCATGGCAAACAATGCAAAGGCAAAAGGCAGGTGTGTGTAAAGACGGGAATCGGTGGATCACTGTCAACGGGAGTTGTAGTCGTGAGTTAGTTACAGAGATAGGAAGATGGGGGCCTTGGAGGAGACATTTCAACAGAAGAATAAAACATTTTTATCAAAATGTTGTCTCAATGGATCGAGGAATAAACGGGAACATGTGAATTAGGAGAAGAAAGAGACCACCTGGGCCTTCTTGCCTGTTTTCCCATTCAATTATGATCAACAGTCTGAAAGCTAATGATTTCCAATAAACCTGTTGCTCTATAACCTAGTGTCATGTGACTTAAGACTTTATTCAATAAAAAGAGGGTTGACTTAATTACTCTAAATTCCTCCCAACTTGCGTACCCCCCCCATAAACAAGAATCTAATTGCCTCTGCCTTACAAATGTTCAACACCACTGCTCTCAATGTCTTTTTCAAAGGATCAACCTATTTGCAAGAAAAATATTCCTCTTGTCTCCATCAAAAATAGGTGATCCCTTATTTTTAAAAGCTGATCCCTTGTTCTAGATTAGTCCAGAGGTGAAACCATTTCCACATCCACCCAATCAAGGCCCCTCAGGACCTTTTACGTTGCAATCAGGCCACCTCCTGTTTTTTTAGACTCCAGCACATGCGGGCCCAGTCTGTTCAATCCTTCCTCATCAGACAACCTGCCCAAATAAAAACTTCATCTGATAAGCTTCCTCTCAACTGTTTCCATGCACTCGCAACCTTCCCTATTGAGGAGACCATTGCTGTATTCAGTACATGGAGACTGAATTGGTTAAAAATAAATATTCTCTAAAAGCAGCATCTGCAATGATGCACTTTGCATTATAAAGTTCTAAACCGTAAGTCTGTTCCGTTAAATGAAGAGCAGTCAGCCTTTCAACAGAGAAAGGTATATAAGATCTAGGAAGGATTGGGAAATGTAGATATGGCAAAGGTTTTTCTCTGCGTGAGGAGCCCAGTTAAAAACTACGGGACAACAAACAGGTAACTAATATTCTTAATAGAAAATTGAAAGTTTTTGCTCTGAGAGTGGTTAGAATGAGAATTTGCTACCTCAAGTAATTGTTCTGGTGACCAGCATAGATACATTGAAGAGGAAGCTAAATAAAACAGGTGAAGGAATAGAAGGAATCGAACATTATGTTAAAGGGAGGTGGGAGATGGTGTGTTTTGGGTTGGTATTTACACTGATATGGACCAGTTTGACCAAACAACCTGTTACTGTGTTGTATTTCAGTGCAAAAGATTTTGCATAAATTTGTTAAACATTCTAACTTGGAGGTATTAACAAAATTAAGACTTTCATGGTCTGAAGTGCAAAACAATTCAAAGGTTTTCCATTAGTGAGTTCTCCTTCCAAAGTCATCTGGTGACACTGACAGTTCGACATTTTGTCTGTTTACAACAACAGATGGTGCAGTCACATGTTGGATACAGTTATTGCAATGTGGCCTCTTTATGGTAACAGGGCTGATTCTGAATTAGCCCCAGTCCTCACAAATTAGCATTCAATATTTCAGCAATCCCTGACAACAGCCTGAGAAACTGACACACACTGACCGGCCAGCTGTTGAGAATGTGCAAAGCGTTAAGCTTTTTTTTAAGTGACAGTGCGTGTTATGAATGAGAGATGGTGAGTCTACCCAATTCCTATGATAAAATCATTCTCCTGAACCATGTTCAATCCTTTCCCCAGCTTATGTGCTCTCTCAAATCAGTCTAACAGAGAGGTCACAGGTTACTTTACTGAGATGAAAGTAAATGCAACATCAACATCTCCCAGTTGTCTAGTAGTTTCAAAGGAGTGTTTTCCAACAGTCAGGATTTACTCACTGGGATACAGTTAACCAGAAACACCAATTCGGAATGTTAGCAGGTGAGAGTCTTTATTCATAGAACATAGAACATAGAACATAGAACATTACAGCACAGTACAGGCCCTTTGGCCCTCGATGTTGTGCCGACCTGTCATACCGATCTCAAGCCCATCTAACCTACACTATTCCATGTACGTCCATATGCTTATCCAATGATAACTTAAATGTACCTAAAGTTGGCGAATCTACTACCGTTGCAGGCAAAGCGTTCCATTCCCTTACTACTCTCTGAGTAAAGAAACTACCTCTGACATCTGTCCTATATCTTTCACCCCTCAATTTAAAGCTATGCCCCCTCGCGCTCGCCGTCACCATCCTAGGATAAAGACTCTCCCTATCCACCCTATCTAACCCTCTGATTATTTTATATGTTTCAGTTAAGTCACCTCTCAACCTTCTTCTCTCTAATGAAAACAGCCTCAAGTCCCTCAGCCTTTCCTCGTAAGACCTTCCCTCCATACCAGGCAACATCCTAGTAAATCTCCTCTGCACCCTTTCCAAAGCTTCCACTTCCTTCTTATAATTCATTCACAGGATGAGGGTGACACTGACCCGGCAGCATCTATTGCCCATCCCTAATTACCCAGAGGGCAGTTAAGGGCCAACCACATTGCTAAGGGTCTGGAGTCAAGTGTAGGCCAGACCAGGTGAGGATGGCAGTTGCCTTCCCTAAAGGACATTAGTGAACCAGATGGGTTTTTCTGACAATCGACGATGGATTTGTGATCATCGTTACACTCTGAATTCCAGATTTTTATTGAATTCAATTACAACCTGCTGTGTATCTTTCACAGCTACCGTGTCAGCATACTTTTAAGAGAAGTATTCATGACATTATCTCTGTATCCCAGCATGTGAGCTGAGATGTTAAGGTCTCAGATTCCATCATTACTGCAATCACTTGTAGCATGACATGCTGATGGAAGTGTGTGACCGTTAATGATGAAGTTGTTTAGTATTAATCCAGACAGGGAAGTGACCATAACATATTATCATGGCTGTAGATCATAATCCTCGATCACCTTTACCCATGCTGAACTTTTAATTGTAGCAAGTGTGTCTCAAAAAGAAGAGATATGGCCAAAAGATATGTACAATATAAAGTCTGTTGCTGTGTGGAGAGGGATCTGGAAAACCACACCAGATAGTGTCAAGGAGGCTTCAGAGGCAGAAACTGCAAGCTGATTTGTGATGTCCTGGGAGTATCTCAGACTGAGACCATGGTAAGCGAACAGAAAGCAGTACCCTTATTCCTTCCCCTTTCCAACTTTTAACCATGCACAAGTCAGTGGTCACATACAAAGTTCAACACTTGTCTCTGTGTACAATTAAGCTAAAGTACTCATGTGTACTAGGGGGCTGAGATACTCATGTACCAGCCTGGGTTCAAGCATGAGCATAATGTGAAAATCACAGTTGTGAAACCAAGCACCAAATAATTCACTCACATTCTGAGGACTGGAAGGAGTTGGGAGACCATTTCAGATGAAAATTGGATAAAAGAATGTTAACCTAGCCTGCAAAGCTAAGACCCTTAAAGTCAATTCCTCAACTAACAACATTCCACTGTTGACTTTTCATACCTGATCCAGCAAGTCATCCATATACTTATTTTTTAACTCATTCCTCATTTTTAATCTGTTTCTGTGCACATGTGTAATTTTTTTCTTCTCACTTTTAGTAACTAAGAAACTCACTCTTTCATGAACTCAAGAAAGTCTGGTTAAATTGGCCCCTTTTCAAACATAAATTTATTTATGTGAGGAGAAATTATCTGAGGGGGTTAGGATAAAGATGAAGTTAATTCAATGAGATCAGCTGAGGGGGCAGGTGAATAAAGAAGGGCAGACCATTCATCTCTCATCACCAGGAACTTGGCAATTTGTGAGATCCATCTGGGTCAGTAAAACATTGAGGGATCTCAGCCTGGGAGTGAATGCGACAAGTATCAAGTGTATCACAGGACATTGTGGGAAGTTAGGGAAGAAGTTGGGGACCCTACCAGAGATATTTTCATCATCTACATCCACAGGTGAAGTGACAGAGGACTGCAGGGTGGTTAATGTTGAGCCTTTATTTAAGAAAGTCTGTAAGGAGAAATCTGGGATCTATAAACCTGTGAGTTTGACATTAGTGGTGGGTACATTGTCGAAAATGATTCTGAAAGTTGGAATTTACGTGCATTTGGGAAGGCAAGGACTGACTAGGGGTCACCAGTATGGCTTTGTGTGAGGGAAGTGGTGTCGCACCAACTTGACTGAGTTTTTTTAATAAAGTAACCAAAGAGATTGATGAGGGCAGAGCAGTAGATATTGTTTACAAGGACTTTAATAAAGCTTTGACAATGTTCTGCATGGTAGACTAATTAGTAAAATTAGGTCACATGTGATTCAGGGTGAGATACCAATTGGATAAGGCAGACAGTGCTGGTTAGGGTCGTTTTTCAGGCTAGAGGCCGGTGAACAGTGGTATTCCACAGAGGTCAGTGCTAGGTCCACTTTCGTTCGTCATTTATACAAATGATTCGGATGACAGTATAGGAGGCGCGTATGTAGCAGAACTATAGAATATAGAACATAGAACATTACAGCGCAGTATGGCCCTTCGGCCCTCGATACCCTATAATGGGGCATGAGAAAACCTTGGCAGATAGGATCAAGGAAAACTCCAAGACTTCTTACACATACATGAGGAATAAGAGAATGACCAGAGAAAGGGTAGGGCTGATCAAGGATTGTAAAGGGAATTTGTGCACAGAGCTTAAAGAGATAGGAGAGGCCCTCAATGAATACTTTTCTTCTGTATTCACAACTGAGGGAGGCCTAGTTGTCAAGGAGGACAGTGTGAAACAGGCTAGTAGGCTAGAGGAGGTCAATGTTAGTAAGGAAGATGTATGAGGAATTTTGAGGAACCTGAAGATAGGTAAGTCCCCTGGGCCTGATGGGATTTATCCAAGGATTCTGTGGGAAGTGAGGGAAGAGATCGCAGGGCCTTTGGCGATGATCTTTTCATCCTCACTGTCCATGGGTATAGCACCGGAAGATTGGAGAGAGGCAAACATCATTCCCTTGTTCAAAAAAGGGAACAGGGATAACCCCTGGAATTACAGGCCAGTTAGTCTTACATCAGTGGTGGGCAAATTATTGGAAAGGGCTCTGAGAGATAGGATTCATGATCACTTGGATAGGCACAGTTTGATTTGTGATAGTCAGTATGGATCTGTGAGGGGTAGATCATGCCTCACAAACCTAACTGAATTTTTTGAAGAGGTGACCAAACACGTGGATGAAGGTGGGGCAGTGTGTGTGGTATACATGGATTTAAGTAAGGTGTTTGATAAGGTTCCCCATGGTAGGCTCATGCAGAAAGTAAAGAGGCCTGGGATAGGGGGAAATGTGGCAGATTGGATTCAGAACTGGCTGACCCTTAGAAGACAAAGGGTGGGTATTGGAGAGTAAATATTCAACATGGTGCTCAGTTACGAGTGGTGTACCACAAGGATCTGTTCTGGGTCCTCTTCTATTTGTGACTTTTGTAAATGATTTGGAGGAAGGAGTGGAAGGGTGGGTTAGTAAGTTCGCGGATGATACGAAGATGGGTCGCATTGTGGAGGGTGCAGAGGGCTATTCTAGGTTACAAGGGGACATTGATAGGTTGCAGAGCTGGGCTGAGAAGTTGCAGATGGAGTTTAACCCTGAAAAGTATGAGGTGATTCATTTTGGACGGACAAATTTGAAAGCAGAATACAGGGTTAACAGAGATATTCTTGGCAGTGTGGAGGAGCAGAGGGATCTTGGGGGTCATGTCTACAATTCCCTGAAAGCTGCCACCCAAGTGGAAAGAGTTGCTAAGAAGGCGTATGGTTTCATCAATTGAGGAATTAAGTTCAAGTGCTGTGAAGTTATGCTCCAGCTATACTGGAACCCTGGATCAGCCACATCTAGAGTATTGTGTCCAGTTCTGGTCGCCTCATTACAAGAAGGATGTGGAAGCGTTGGAAAAGGTGCAGAGGAAATTTACCAGGATGTTGCCTGGAATGGAGGGAAGGTCTTACGGGGGAAGGTTGAGAGAGCGAGGGCTTTTCCCTTCAGAACGACAAAGGATGAGAGGTGACTTGATAGAGGTTTACAACATGATCAGAGGTATAGATAGATATGGGCAGCCAAAGACTTTTTCCTAGGGTGGAGGTAGCTACCATGAGGAGACATAGTTTTAAAGTGAGTGGGGGTGGATATAGCGGAGACGCCAGAGGTAAGTTCTTTACTCAGAGAGTCATCAGGGCATGGAATGCATTGCTGGACAGGGTAGTGGAGTCGGCCTCATTCGGGGCATTTAAGTGGCTATTAGTTAGGTATATGGATGATAGTGCAAGGTAGGGGTGGAGGTTAGATAGACCTTAGGTTTAAAGTAAATGTTCAGCACAACATTGTGGGCTGAAGGGCCTGTACTGTGCTGCATTGATTTATGTTCTATGACATCAAAATTGGTGGTACAGTGGAAAGTGAAGAAGGTTATCTGAGATTACAAAGAGAACTTGGTCATTGGGACAATCAACTGAGGAGTGACAGATGGAATTTAATTTGGATAAATGTGAAGTATTGCATTTTGGTAAAACAAACAAGGGCTGGACTGGGGATCAGAGATAATGGGAACTGCAGATGCTGGAGAATCCGAGATAAGAAAGTGTGGAGCTGGATGAACACAGCAGGCCAAGCAGCATCTCAGGAGCACAAAAGCTGACTGGTACACTTAATGGCAGAGGCATGGGTAGTGTGGTAGAACAGAGAGACCTAAGGGTTCAAGTGCACAATTCTTCAAAATTTGCATCACAACAGACAAGGGTTGTTCAGAAACTGTAACACACTTAGCTCAGAACATTGAGGAGAGGAGTTAGGATGTCATGCTGAGGTTGCACAGAATGTTTGTCAGGCCTCTTCTGGAGTACTGTGCCTGGTTGTCCTGTTATAGGAAGGATTTCTTTATCATTATTCATTTGTGGGATGTGCGCACCTCCAGCTGGGCCCAGCATTTCTTGCCCATCCCTAGTTGCCCCTTGAGAAGGTGGTGGTGAGCTGCCTTCATGAACCTCTGCAGTCCTCCTGCTGTGGCTTGACCCACAATGCCATTAGAGAAAGAATTCCAGGATTGTGATCTAGCGACAGTGAAGGAACGGCGATATATTTCCAAGTCAGGGTTGGTGAGTGGTTTGGAGGGGAACTTGCAGGGGGTGGTATGTCCATATGTATGATGCCCTGGTCCTTCTAGATGGAAATGGTCATGGGTTTGGAAGGTGCTATCTGAGGATCTTTGGTGAATGTCTGCAGTGCACCTGGTAGGCAGTACACACTGCTGCGACGGAGCGTCGGTGGTGGAGGGAGTGAATGTTTGTGGATGCAGTGCCGATCAAGCGGGCTGCTTTGTCCTGGATGGTGTCAAGCTTCTCGAGTGTTGTTGGGGCTGCACCCATCCAGGCAAGTGGAGAGTATTCCATCACACTCCTGACTTGTGCCTTGTAGATGGTGGACAGGTTTTGGGGAGTCAGGAGATGAATTACTCGCTGCAGTATTCCCAGCTTCTGGCCTGCTCTATAGCCACTGTGTTAATGTGGTGAGTCTAGTTGATTTTCAGGTCAATTGTAACCCCCAGGATGTTGATAGCGGGGGATTCAGTGATGGTAACACCATTCTATGTCAAGGGGTGGTGGTTAGATTGTCTCTTATTGGGTGATAGTCATAGCCTGGCATTTGTGTGGCACGAATGCTGCTTGTCACTTGTCAGCCCAAGCCTGGATATTGTCCATATCTTGAAGAAAAACAAAGTTGTTGGAAAAGCTCAGCAGGTCTGGCAGCATCTGTGGAGGAGAAAATAAAGTTAACATTTCAGGTCCGAATACCCTTCCTCAGAACTTGTCCAGAACTTGTTGCATGTGAACATGGACTGCTTCAGTATTTGAGGAGCCACGAATGGTGCTGAGCATTGTGTAATCATCAGTGAACATCTCCATTTCTGACCTTAGGATGGAGGGAAGGTCATTGATGAAGCAGCTGAAACAGAAGGGCCTGGGACACTGCCCTGAGGAGCTCCTGCAGAGATGTCCTGAAGCTGAGATGATTTACCCACAACAAACACAACCATCTTCCTCCATGTCAGATATGACTCCAACCACTGGAGAGTTTTCCCCTGATACCCATTGATTCGAGTTTTACCAGGGCTCCTTGATGCCACACTCTGTCGAATGCAGCCTTGATGTCAAGGGCTGTCACTCTCACCTCACCCTCTGGAATTCAATTCTTTAGTCCATGTATGAACCAAGGCTGGAATGAGGTCAGGAGCTGAGTGGTCCTGGTGGAACCCAACCTGGGCATCACTGAGCAGGTTATTGCTGAGCAGGTGCTGCTTGATAACACTGTTTGACGGTAATGGTTGAGTGGGGGATATGCCGGGTCATGCAGCTCCAGATTGTACTGGAGTATAATTCTGCTGCTGTTGATGGCCCACAGTGCCTCATGGATGCCCAGTCTTGAGTTGCTCAATCTGTGTGACGTTTGTCCCATTGAGCTCAGTGATAGTGCCACACAGCATGATGGAGGTGATTCTCAATGTGAAGGTGGGACTTTGTCTCCACAAGGACTGAGCGATGGTCGGTCTTACCGATACTGCCGTGGACAGATACATCTGCAGTTGGCAGGTTGGTGAGGATGAGATTAAGTATGATTTTCCCTCTTGTTGGTTCCCTCACCAGCTTCTGCAGACCCAGTCTAGCAGCAATGTCCTTTAGGACTTGATCAGTAATACTGCTTCCGAGCCACTCTTGGTGGTGGCATTGAAACCACCCCCTACCCAGAGTACATTTTGTACTCTTACCTTCCATCACTTACCTGATGATTGGGAGGATACTGATGGGGTGGTAATTGGCCAGGTTGGATTTGTCCTTTTTTTAATGTACAGGACATACTTGGGCAATATTCCACATTGTTGGGTAGATACCCGTGATGTAACTGTACTGGAACAGCTTGGCCAGGGGAGGAGTGAGTTCTGGACCACAAGCCTTCAGTGTTATTGCTGGGATGTTGTCAGGGCCCATAGCCTTTGCAGTATCCAGCATCTCTAACCGTTTCTTGATATCACGTGGAGTGAGTCAAATTGGCTGAAGACTGCTATCTGTGATGCTGGGGACCACGGAAGGAGGCCGAGATGGATCATTCACTTGGCACTTCTGGCTGAAGATTGCCGTGAATGCTTCAGCCTTATCTTTTGCACTGATGTGCTGGGTCCTTCCATCATTGGGGATGGGGATATTTGTGGACCCTCCTCCTCCAGTGAGCTATTTAATTGCCCACCACCATTCACTACTGGATGTGGCAGGACTGCAGAGCTTAGATCGGATCCGTTAGTTGTGGGATCACTTAGCTCTGTCTTTAACTCGCTGCTCTCGCTGTTTGGTGTGCAAGTAATCCTGTTTGGTGGCTTCACCAGGTTGATATCTCATCTTCAGGAATGCCTGGCACTGCTCCTGGCATGCCCTCCTGCACTCTTCACTGAACCAGGGTTGATCACCTGGCTTAATGGTAATGGTTGAGTGGGGGATATGCTGGGCCATGAGGTTACAGATTGTGTTGGAGTACAGTTCTGCTGCTGTTGATGGCCCAGGGCGTCTCATGGATGCCCAGTCTTGAGTTGCTCGATCTGTGTGAAGTCTGTCCCATTCAGCACGGTGATAGTGCCACACAACATAATGGAGGTGATTCTCAATGTGAAGGCGGGACTTTGTCTCCACAAGGGCTGTGCGATGGTCACTGACCGATACTGTCATGGACAGACGTAACTGCAGCCGGCAGATTGGTAAGGATGGGGTCAAGTATGTTTTTCCCTCTTGTTGGTTCCCTCACCACCTGCCGCAGACCCAGTCTAACAGCTATGTCCTTTAGGACCCGACCAGCTCGATCAGTAGTACTGCTGCTGAGCCACTCTTGGTGGTGGACGTTAAACCCCCCACCCAGAGGACATTTTGCACCCTTACAATCCTCAGTGCTTCATTGAAGTGCTGTTCAACATGAGGGAGGTACTGATTCATCTGCTGAGGGAATCAGCAGGAAGTTTACTTGCCCATGTTTAACAGGAAGCCATGACACTTCATTGGGTCCAGAGTCAATGTTCAGGACTCCCAGAGCAAAACCCTGCTGACTGTATACCACTGTGCCTCCTGCTCTGCTGGGTCTGTCCTGCCAGTGAGCTGGGACACATCCAGGGAAGGTGATGACATTGTCTGTAAGGTATGACTCTGTGAGTATGAATATGTCGGGCTGTTGCTTGACTAGTCTGTGAGACAACTCTCCCAATTTTGTCTCCAGCCCCCAGATGTTAGTGAGGAGGACTTTGGAGGGTCGACAGGGCTGTTCCTGCTGGATTTTTTTTTCTGGTGCCTAGGATATGATTAAACTGGAGATGGTTTGGAAAAGGTTTACCAGGGTGTTGCCAGAAGTGGAGGGTTTGAGTTATTAAATGTGTCTGAAAAAACTGGGACTTTGTCTCACTGGAGCATAGGAGGTTCAGGTTGATCGTCTGGAGGTTCATAAAATCATGAGAGCCATAGGTTAGGTGAATAGTCCCAGAACAGGGGAATTCAAATTTAGAGGGCATACTGTTAAGGTGGGAGAAGGAAGATTTAAAAAGGACATGGTGGGGGCAGCCTTTTCTTTGTATAGAGGGTAGTTTATACGTGGGATAAACTACCAGAGGAAGTAGTGGATTCAAGTTGCAGTTACAACATTTAAAAGACATTTGGCTAAGCACACGAATAGGAAATTTTTAGAGGGATATGGATCAGGAGCAGGTGAGTAGGACTAGTTTAAGTTGGGAACTTGTCCAGTTTGGGCTAGTTGGCTGAAGGGTCTGTTTCCATGCTGTCGGGCTCTATGACTTCATGTACACATCAGGAATTGTCATAAACCTTCCGGTACAACATTACCCATGTCGATGATAATAAAATGTGAGGCTGGATGAACACAGCAGGCCCAGCAGCATCTCAGGAGCACAAAAGCTGACGTTTCGGGCCTAGACCCTTTATCATCTGATGAAGGGTCTAGGCCCAAAACGTCAGCTTTTGTGCTCCTGAGATGCTGCTGGGCCTGCTGTGTTCATCCAGCCTCACGTTTTATTATCTTGGATTCTCCAGCATCTGCAGTTCCCATTATCACTGATACAATATTACCCATGTCGAAGTGTGTTACAGGAGTTAATATAAACATTGCTGCATCAGATACAAATGCCCCACTAGACTGCAAAGTTCACACCGCAGTGAAGGATAAAAATCCACCCCTACTGACCAAAGGATAAAAAATACAAGTGAAGAGAAACAAATCTTCTTTTAAAAATCAATTGTTCTTCCAAATGTAAACTTACAGCTTTTACGATACGATACTTTCAGGTATAGGGCTGACTTTAAGAACATATTGGACTGAATTTTACATTATTTTGGTTCAGTCTGAATGACATTACTTTCATTTATTCTTTCATGGCACGTGGGCGTTGCTGACCAGGCAGCATTTATAGCCCATCCCTAATTGTCCAGAGGACAGTTAACAGTCAACCATATTGCTGTGGGTCTGGAGTCACATGTGGGCCAAACCAGGTGAGGATGGCAATTTCCTTCCCTGAAGGACATTAGTGAACCAGATTATGAACTAGAACCAGATTCCAACAATTGACAGTGAATCACGGTCATTAGATTCTTAACTCCAGATATTTATTGAATTCAGATTCCGCCGTCTGCTCCAGTGGGATTAGAATCCTGGTCCCCAGAAGATTAACTGGTCTCCGGATTAACAATCCAGCAATAACCCACTCGGTCATTTTTGGAGAGTTCCTGCTGTGAGGCCTATACGGTTTTAGCTACCCACTTTCATCTTCCCCAATACCTACCTCCCTTACATTCCAGGAGGAAATCGGCCCGTAACATGGTGGAAAGAGTCAACATTCACCTCTTCCCCCTTTCTTGGTGGCGGGGTGGGGGGGAGGGAATCCTGGCACAGACTGCCTTAAGGAGGGCCTGGGCTGGTATTGGAGGCTGCCCGTAACTCACCGTTTCAGGGCCCTGAGCGAACACAGTCTCTGCTGACAAGGTTGTGCACTGCAGACAACAATGACGAGCTTCTATCCTTTGTGTTTGAGCTGAACATCCCAACAAGAGCCTCAGGAAAATCACACTGGCATCTGTGAGCCACAAGGGCTCTTAGAATACTGTTTGGAGCACATGGCGAGATGAACCTGCCAAGGATTTGCTCTGGTTTCCCTCATCGGAGTTTCTCAATGTCAAGTTTGTTTGGTGAGTTTAGTAAAATGGAGGCTGAATGTTAATGAGGGGAGTTGGGCTTTGATAAAGGATCAGAGAGAGCTGATGAGGATTATGTGATTGCTATTGGCCCCAGTGAAGGCATCAAAATTAAAGGAACAGTGTCTGCTTCACATGGACTATCACCATACCCCAGGGAAATTTGGGACGGAGTATTGTTTTTAACTAAATATTCAACAGATGCCATGACAACTTTTTGAGAGCTTCAGCAATGGACTGTTGTATCTGGAGTAAGGGCTGGTGTGTTCAGATGTAACCTCACAGCCTGGAATATCCTCCTCAGAACATTCCTATCTCCATCACTAGTTGAGGCAGCCAACAGGCTGTGTGGATTCCACTACACTCCCCCAACAGCTCACATTAGCAGACTGTGAGACATAGCTGCCTGAGACTTCATCATTAGGAATTTCACACTGTGAATTGGAATTCCAATCCCCAGACAGATCAAAGCAACTCAGTTACTGCAAATTAAAAGATTAAAGCAAGAGTTTATCAATTTATCAGTCACTACACTAACTCTTCAGAAAGAGAAAACTCAATTGCCCCACAGACTAAACTCTCCCAGATCACAGCACTCGCTATTGCAAGAAGAGAGTGATATGTGAACCATCTCCTGAATGTGCGTTATCGACAAAGCTGCTGTTGGTTGAAAACCAAACATGAGCAATCTGTGTTCATAGGAGTTGCTGGTACTACGTCTAATTAATTCTCGAAGTTAGTTGGTGGTGTACAGAGCACCAGTCATTGGCTACACCCCCACACTGTGAGCTCCTACAGCCAGATGGATTGTTCCGCTGAGCACTTATATCCTAGTTTCTGAGCGTGGGCAAATCCTGGGAACCTGGTTATTTTCTTGTTTTTCGTAGCAAGGGGCATAATGTTATACAGAGAGGATTCCTAATGCACAAACTCCTAGCACTGCTCAATACAAAACAAATCACATCGATAACCACTTTAAATGGTTTTGTGTAATGAGGTATGACTAACACTAGCGCAGTGATTAACACAGCTTTCAGGCTGTTAAATGCCTCTGATGTTCCTCCGTCCACTCACCTTTTCTGCACCTCTTCAATAAGTCAGTCAGTAGAGTGTCCACAGTGTGAAAACTTGGTGCAAACTTCCGATAAATCGCACTCAGTCTCAAACATTATAATATTTTCCGCTGTATCAATGGTATGAGAAACTCCCCGATAACCTTTGTTTTTACATCAGTCCATGTCCAATAACATGGCCCAGGATGTGACTTGGGCTTTTGTGAATTCACTCTTAGCCAGGTCGGTCACTGAGCCTGCCTCCCAAAGTCGATCAATCGATTCCAATAGATTGTGCAAATGTTCCTTCCATATGTGACTAAAAATCACCAGATCATTGATATATGCCACCCAATTGGGTAATCCTGAAATGACTTTATTCATTAGTTTTAAAATATGGCTTGGACATTTTACATACCAAATAATATGACTTTATATTGGTGTAGTGCATTCAATGTTACAAAAGCCAAAGCTGTCTTCAATCTTTCAGATAAAGGTACCTGCCAGTATCCTCTGAGTAAGTCCAACTTAGAATTATCGGTTGCTTGTCTGACCTTTCATTCTCCTAAACGTGGAGTAGGATATGAACTAGATTTTGTAACTGTATTGAATTTATAATTGTCCACAGATAATTGTTGGGTACCATCTGGTTTTGGTGCCATTTCTATTGGTGAGTTCCAGTCACAGGAAAACACTTTAACTAAGTTAATTTTGAGTGTGCGTTCATTCTCTTTTTGAACCTGTGTCACTTTTACAGGGTTAAGTCTATAAGGCTGTTATTTAATTGGAACAGCATTTCCTGTATCTACATCATGCATAATTAAGTTAGTACTTCCCAGCTTATCCCCACATAGCTCCCCATGCGATAGTAATAACTCTTTCAGGCCATATTGATTTTCATCTGGAAGGTAACTCAATAATTTATCCCAGCTTTGAGATCTTCTTCATTGTCCAATTTAATTTGAGGAATGTCCAATTCAGAATCCTCTGAATTTGCTTCTTCACTTTGTGTTGTAGCCAATAACACAGTCCCTTTTTGCTTTCCTTCCCTGTCAAAACACCTCTTGAGCATGTTCACATGACACACTCTGTGAGACTTCCTTCTGTCTGGTCTCCTTATCAAATAATTCATCTCACTCAATCTCCTTTCAATTTGATAAGGTCCGCTAAACCTTGCTTTTAGAGGTTCACCTATCACTGGGAGTAACACTAACACTTTATCACCGGTAGCAAAATTATGAATTTTTGATTTCTTGTCTGCTTCGTGTATCAACACATGCTGTGCTACCTTTAAATTATGTTAAGCTAACACACCCACTCTATTTAATCTTCCCCTAAAGTTTGACATATAGTCCAAATATGTGGTCCCTGAACTCTGATTCACCAATTTCTCATGAATTAATTTCAGTGCTTCCTATTACTTCATGCCCAAGAATTAATTCAAATGGACTAAGTTTAGTTGATTCATTAGGTGCATCCTGAATTGCAAAATGTACAAATGGAATTCTTTTATCCCAGTCCTCTGGATAGTCTTGACTGTAAGCCCTCAGTACGGTCTTTAACGTCTGATGGCACTTTTCCAGCGCTGCCTGCGATTTTGGAAGGTACGCAGTGGATTTGTGTTGTTGTATTACTAAGCTATCCGTAACTTCCCTGAATAATTTTGATGTAAAATTTGACCCTTGATCTGATTGTATCTCTGTAGATACTCTGTATTTAGTAAAAAAAGAATTGAGTAACTCTTTGACAATCCTTTTAGCTGTGATGTTGTATAATAGAATGGTCTTTGGAAATCTGGCAGACACGTCCATTATGGTCAACAAATACTGATTCCCATTTTTTTGTTTCAGGTGGGGCTCCTGTGCAATCAATTAAGGCTTTGTAAAAGATTCCTCAAATACGGGCTGGCTTTATCACTACCTGCGATTTTCCAACTACCCGACACATATGACATGACCAACAAAGTTCAATAACATGCTGATACAATCCAGGCCAATAAAAATGTTTTTGTGCTGTGGATTGAACTTTCCTCGCTCCTAAATAACCTTCCACTGGTAATTTGTGTGTTCCCCACAACACCTTATACAACTTGATGAACTTTTACTCATTTCCCATCTGCCTGAAAATGTGATGGTCCCCATTTCCTCATCAAGACATCATTTTCAAGATAGTAACATTCAGGAATACACTCAGATACTTGTATATATGCTTTTTGATACAAGTGCTTTAGTTTTTCATCTCTCTGTTGTAATTCAGCTAATTTCTCCGAATTTAAAATATCCACCCTGTCCTCCAACTATTTTTGTTTTTTCTAAACCATTCACTCAAACACGGTCTCTGATAATTAAACTTCACCATCCTAATTTTCCTCTTTAATTTCTCCTTCTCCTTCAACCTGAGACTTTGTGACCTTGTTACCATACAGTCAGGAAAAAATTCAGGATATGCTTGCTGTAATATTTCAGTTGCCTGATTTTCCACTGGCTTTTCAACACAGTATGCATCACTCTGGCCTGTGATCCTGCTGTGTCATTACTGAGGATAAACTGTATTCCTGGAGCTGAGAGTTTCTCCAGTACTCCCACCGCTCTGTCCATTAGACATTCCAACCTCAGTTTGGATAATGGAATACTGCCCTTCTCACCAAGAATCCCACACATTATCATTTTTATCTGGCAATACTCTTTCTGAATTAAATATCTCCTCATCTCTCTCCATCAAAGATTGACTTGCTCCCATATCTCTTAAAAATTTAATTTCTTTACCGGCTCCTCCTGGCATACATGAGTAAACCTCACCCTGACAAGTAAATTCTTCAGAGAGATCCAGCACTTTCTTCTCAACCAACCCCTTGAACGTTCTGATGGAGCTTTTTAGCTTCTTGTGTGCTTTCCTTTACCACTTCAAGCTGCAGATCTATAGAACTCTGGTTAGACCACACTCGGAATAATGTGCTCAGTTCTGGTCACCTCATCACAGCAAGGGCTTGGAAGCGTTAGAGAGGGTGCAGCTTTAGAGAGATTTACCAGGATGCTGCCTGGACTGGAGGGAAGGCCTTATGCAGAAAGTTTGAGAAGAAGCTAGGGCTTCTTTTCATTGGAATGAAAAAGGATGAGAGATGACTTGATAGATATGTACAAGATGATGAGAGATATAAATAAGTGGATAGTCAGAGACTTTTTCCCAGAGCAGAAAAGACATAACACGAGGGGACATAACTTTAAGGTGATTGGAGGAAGGTATAGAGGAGATGTCAGAGGTAGGTTCTTCACACAGAGAGTGGTGGGCTTGTGGGATGTGCTGCAGGCGGTGGCAGTGAAGTCAGATACTTTAGAGACTTTTAAGAGACTCTAGGATAGGTACATGGAGGATAGTAAAATGTAGGCTATGCAGGGTAGTTTGATCTTAGAGTAAGATAATAGGCCAGCACAACATCATGGGCCGAAAGGCCTCTACTGTTCTATGTTCTATGTTCTAGTTTCTATGTTCTATGTTCTAGTTTCTGTTCTGTGTTCTATGTTCTAGTTTCTATGTTCTATGTTCTATGTTCAACAAAACTCATTGCCTTATCCTGTTTTCCCGCATCCAACATCCCAGTGCGTTTTCTAAACCACCAACCCTGCGACTTCATGTGGCCTATTTTATTACAGTGAACACACCTGAGCTTTTTCACTTTTCTTTCCCCCTCATCGGTTTCCTTTTTAGGCCTGTGTTTGGTTATCTTTATTATCTTCAATGAGATCTCCTTTTCCTTTATCAAATGAGGATTTCTCTTCCCTCAATTTCTTTCCCTCACCGATTTGAAATTGATATTTGAAGCCAAATCTTGATTGATGAACCAATCCATAATCAGCTGCCATTTCAGCTGCTAACCTTGCAGCCTTAACTCTCTGCTCTTCCACATGAGTTCTCCCTGCCTCAGGAAGTAAATTTTTGAACTCCACCAAAATAATCATCTCTCTAAGAGCGTTGTATGTTTGGTTTACTTTCAATGACCTTATCCACGTATCAGAATTATTTTAGAACACAGAACATAGAACATAGAACAGGACAGGCCCTTTGGCCCAAGATGTTGTGCCGAATTTTTACCCGAAACCGAAGGCCTGTTTAACCTCCACCGCTACCTTATATCATCATCATTTTGTTTGATCCTTTCAAACTCAATGTACATTTGGCCAGGTCCCTCCTTAAATTCCTGAAATATTTTCTATAGGCTTCTGGCACGAGCTCATAGGCTCTTAAAAGGGCTTTCTTCACCTCCTCATACTCTAAAAGTGATGCAAATTCCTTACTAGTTCTACCTACTAACTTTGTTTGGGTCAACCATGTCCACATAGTCACTGACCACTTCATTTGTTTAGCTACTTTCTCAAGTGAAATGAAAAAGGCTTCTGCATCCTTCTCAGTGAATGTAGGCAATGCTTGTACATATTTAAACAGTTCCCTACCAGCCTTTTGGCTATGATGGGATTGCTCTCCCTCAAAGTCTTCATCACTGCTCCTACTTTTCACCTTCACCACCACCATTTTAAGTCGACTTATAGCCTTCAGTTTCAACTTCGGATTTCAAAAACTTTCGCTTCCTCCTTTCTTCTCACAGAGCCATGGAGTCCTACAGCACCGAGACAGGCCCTTCGGCCCAAACTGGGCCATGCTGACCAAAATGCCCATCCACTCTAATCCCATTTCCCTTCACTTGGCCCACATCCTTCTAAACATTTCCTATCCATGTATTTGTCCAAATGTCTTTTAAATGTTGATAATGTATGCACTTCAACCACATCCGCTGGCAGCTCATTCCATATGCCTACCACTCTCTGTGAAAAACAATTGTTCCTCAGGTTCCCATGTCTTTCCCTTTATACCTTAAACTGATGCTCTCTACTCCTCGATTCCCCAACCTTGGGGAAAAAAACTGAGTGCATTCATCCTATCAATCCCTCTCATGGTCTTATACACATCTATCAGATCCCTGCCGAGCCTCTGACACTCGAAAGAAAAAACACCAAGCTTAGAACATAGAAAAGTACAGCACAGTACAGGCCCTTCGGCCCAAGATGTTGTGCCGTGGAATATTCCGAATCCAAAAATAAAATATCCTAACCTACATTCCCCTCAATTCACTGCTGTCCATGTGCATGTCCAGCAGTCGCTTAAATGTCACTAATGACTCCGCTTCCACAACTACCACTGGTAAACTATTCCATGCGCTCACAACTCTCTGGGTGAAGAACCTCCCTCTGACGTCTCCTCTATACCTTCCTCCTAACACCTTAAAACTATGACCCCTCGTGGCAGTCAATCCTGCCCTGGGGCAAGTCTCTGGCTATCAACTCTATCCATGCCTCTCATTACCTTGTGCACCTCGATCAAGTCACCTCTCTTCCTCCTTCTCTCCAGAGAGAAAAGTCCGAGCTCAGTCAACCTTTCCTCATAAGACAAGCCCTCCAGCCCGGGCAGCATCATGGTAAACCTCCTTTGTACCCTCTCCAAAGCCTCCACATCTTTACTATAATAGGGTGACCAGAACTGGACACAATATTCCAAGTGTGGTCTCACCAGGGTTTTGTAGAGCTGCAGCATAACCTCGCGGCTCTTAAACTCGATCCCCCTGTTAATGAAAGCTAAAACACCATATGCTTTCTTAACAACCTTATCCACTTGGGTGGCAACTTTGAGGGAGCTATGCACTTGAACACCAAGATCCCACTGTTCCTCCACAATGCCGAGAATCCTGCCTTTAATCCTATATTCAGCATTTAAGTTCGACCTTCCAAAATGCATCACTTCGCATTTATCCAGGTTGAACTCCATCTGCCATTTCTCAGCCCAGCTCTGCATACTGTCAATGTCTCACTGAAGCCTGCAATAGCCCTCGATACTATCAACGGCACATCCAACCTTTGTGTCATCAGCAAACATACTAACCCACCCCTCAACCTCCTCATCCAAGTCATTTATATAAACTACAAAGAGCAGAGGCCCAAGAACAGAGCCCTGCGGGACACCACTCAGCACTGACCTCCAGGTAGAATACTTACCACCTATAACCACTCTCTGCCACCTGTCAGCCAACCAATTCTGAATCCAGACAACCAAATCGCCCTGTATCCCATACCTCCTGACTTTATGAATGAGCCTGCTGTGGGGAACCTTATCAAATGCCTTACTGAAGTCCATGTACACCACATCCACTGCTAGACCCTCATCAACCTGTCTCATGACTTCCTCAAAGAACTCAATAAGATTTGTCAGGCATGACCTGCCCCTCACAAAGCCATGCTGACTCCCTTTAATCACGCTTTTCCAAATAGTCATAATTCCTATCCCTCAGAATTCTTTCAAAAACCTTACTGACCACAGACGTAAGACTGACTGGTCTGTAATTTCCAGGGATTTCCCTATTCCCTTTCTTGAAAAGAGGAACAACATTTGCCTCCCTCCAATCTTCCGGTACGATTCCCATGGAGAGTGAGGAAGCAAAGATATTCACCAGCGGCTTAGCAACCTCCTTTCTCACTTCCCGGAGCAACCTAGGATAAATCTGGTCTAGCCCTGGGGACTTACCAATTTTAATGTTTGCCAAAATTTCCAGCACATCAGCTTCCTCAATCTCAATCTGGTCAAGCTTGTTTTCCTGCTCCTCAAAGTTCTCATTCACAACAAGGTCCCTTTCCTTCGTGAAAACTGAAGCAAAAAACTCATTTAGAGCTTCCCCAATCTGCTCAGACTCCACACACAAGTTCCCTACGCTATCCCTGATCGGCTCTACCTTCTCCTTGATGATTCTCTTATTCCTCACATATGAGTAAAATGCCTTTGTGTTCTCCCTAATCCTTCCTGCCAAGCCTTTATCGTGCCCCCTCCTGGCTCTCCTCATTCCACTTTCGAGCTCCATCCCAGCAAGCCTGTAATCCTCTAAAGCCGTGCTAGACCCTTGCTTCCTCCACCTTATGTAAGCTGCCTTTTTCTTTTTGACAAGAAGCACCTCTGTACCCGTCATCCAAGGCTCCTTAATCTTACCCCTTCTTACCTGTCTCAGAGGAGCAAATTTATACATCACTTGCAACAACTGCTCCGTAAACAGCCTCCACATGTCTGCTGTGCCCTTTCTGTGGAACAATTGCTCCCAATCTGTACTTCCCAACTCCTGTCTGATAGCGTCATAGTTTCCTTTACCCCAGTTAAATATCTTCCCCTGGTAACTGCTCCTTTCCCTTTCCATGGCTATGGTAAATGTGAGGCTGTTGTGGTCACTGTCGCCAAAGTGTTCTCCCACCACGAGATCTGACACCTTTCCTGTCTCATTGCCGAGCACCAAATCCAAAATGGCCTCCCCCTTCGTCGGTCTGTCCACATACTGAGTAAGGAAACCCTCCTGAACACACCTGACAAAAATGGCTCCATCCAAACCATCTGCACTGAGGAGGTTCCAATCAATATTGGGAAAGTTGAAGTCACCCATAGCAACAACCCTGGTACGTTTGCAGTTTTCAACAATCTGCTGGCCAATGAGTTCTTCGATCTCCCTACTGCTATTTGGGGTATGTAGAAAACCCCCAATGAGGTGACTGCTCCCTTGCTGTTCCTAACTTCCACCCATACTGACTCAGTCGATAAACCTTCCTTGGCAACCTCAGCCCATACCACCTCAGTAGACGAGTCCGCAAAGGTTCTTTCAGCCGTCGTTATACTGTCCTTGACCAACAAAGCCACACCTCCCCCTCTTTTACCACCTTCCCTGACCTTAATGAAAGACCTAAACCCTGGAACCTGCAACATCCATTCCTGAACCTGCTCTATCCATGTCTCCGAAATGGCCACAACATCGAAGTCCCAGGTACCTATCCAAGCTGTAAGCTCACCTACCTTATTCCGGATACTCCTGGCATTAAAATAGACACACTTCAATCCAGCTTACTGTCTGCCAGCACACTCCTGTGACAGTGAGGTCCTGACCATGTCCGCCCTACGTTCATCTTCCTGTTTACTAGGACTACACCTCAGTTTCCCATCCCCCTTCTGAGCTAGTTTAAATCCATCCGAATAGCACTCGCTTTTCCAAACTCTCCCTTTAGCTCAGTCCCTTGAGTGCTGGCAACACCCTTGTAAATTTCACCCGCACTCTTTCCAGTT
This sequence comes from Stegostoma tigrinum, assembly GCF_030684315.1. Classification (NCBI taxonomy): domain Eukaryota; kingdom Metazoa; phylum Chordata; class Chondrichthyes; order Orectolobiformes; family Stegostomatidae; genus Stegostoma; species Stegostoma tigrinum. The sequence continues at coordinate 76,930,839 of NC_081367.1, read as the reverse complement.
TAATATCATCCTTCCGATAACAAAATGACCAAAACTGAACACGACACTCCAAGTGCAGCCTCACCAACGTCCTGTACAACAGCAACATAAAACTTCCCAATATCGATACTCAATGCCCTGACTGATGAAGGCGAGCGTGCCTGTGACTCCACTTTCAGAGACACTCCTGGATTTGACTTTCCAAAATGCAACACCCCACACTTATCTACATTAAACTCCATTTGCCATTTTATGGCCCACTTCCCCAGTTGATCAAGATCCTGCTGCAATTTCTGATAACCTTCCTCATTGTCCAGGATACCGCCTGTTTTAGTGTCATCTGTAAACTTCCTGCCTTGTACATTCTCATCCAAATCATTGATATATAGAACAAGCATCGTCTCTTTCTTCCACTAAACCTTCCTTTCTTTTTGTTTTTGAGATAATGGGAACTGCAGATGCTGGAGAATCCAAGATAACAAAATGTGAGGCTGGATGAACACAGCAGGCCAAGCAGCATCTCAGGAGCACAAAAGCTGACGTTTCGGGCCTAGACCTTTCATCAGAGAGGGCCTAGACCCATCATCTCTGATGAAGGGTCTAGGCCCGAAACGTCAGCTTTTGTGCTCCTGAGATGCTGCTTGGCCTGCTGTGTTCATCCAGCCTCACATTTTGTTTTCTTTTTGTTTTTATCTGCTTTCAATTGTAATTCAAACTGTTACATTTCCTTTTCTTTATTTTTGTTCTGCCAGGGCTATTTTTTCCTTCTCTTTTGGCTCTAACTCAAGCTGCTTCATTTGCAGAGATAGTAGGAACTGCCGATGCTGGAGAATCTGAGATGATAACGCGGTGTGAGGCTGGATGAACACAGCAGGCCAAGCAGCATCAGAGGAGCAGGAAAGCTGACGTTTTGGGCCTGGACCCTTCTTCAGAAAATTGCTGAAGAAGGATCTCGACCCGAAATGTCAAGCTTTCCGGCTCCTCTGATACTGCTTCATCTGCAATTGAGTTTTAGCAATCTCCAAAGAGTCTGATGGCATGCAAGAAAAATAGTTACATGAGTTTGAACTGTGCCGTTTCAGTCATTGAAGAGACAGAATATTTTATTCAAATATGTTCAAGTGATCAAATAAACAATTACATAGGGCCTCATTGACTGAACAGTACGCTCAGAGAAAGTGGAAATGTTCCCAAAGTGTGCTTAATAACAATAATTTTTAAAGCAAATGTCTTTTAGAAAATCTCTGTGGGAATGAGTTTAGAAGTAGGAGGTTAGTCTAGATCAGTGTGTGACTGAAGAGATGGAGCAGGACAGAGAACTTCAGGTTTCTAGGACGTTGAGACTGTTTCTGGTGATGGTGGAACCTGGAAAAGGTGGGCAGGACTGGAATGGGAACAGCATCCTTGGGGGAGAGAGATAATGGGAACTGCAGATGCTGGGGAATCCAAGATAACAAAGTGTGAAGCTGGATAAACACAGCAGGCCAAGCAGCATCTTAGGACCACAAAAGCTGACGTTTTGGGCCTCGACCCTTCATCAGAGAGGGGGATGGGGAGAGGGTTCTGAAATAAATAGTGAGAGAGGGGGAGGCGGACCGAAGATGGATGGAGGAGAAGATAGGTGGAGAGGAGACAGACAAGTTAAAGAGGTGGGGATGGAGTCAGTCGAGGCAAGTATAGGTGGGGAGGTAGGGAGGGGATAGGTCAGTCCGGGGAGGACGGACAGGTCAAGGAAGCGGGATGAGGTTAGTAGATAGGAAATGGGGGTGGGGCTTGAGGTGGGAGGAAGGGATAGGTGAGAGGAAGAACAGGTTAGGGAGGCGGAGATGAGCTGGGCTGGTTTTGGGATGCAGTGGGGGGAGGGGAGGTGGTTTACTACTGCTGTTTGGGAAGGTTTAAACTAATTGAGGGGCATTTTTCTACTGGGAGCCTGTGTCCAGTGGGGTCAATGTTAGGGCCCGTGCTGTTTATGGTTTATGTAAATGATTTAGACTTGACTTTGTTTGAGGGAAGGGCAAATAAACATCCCAGGATATTGATGCTTCAGGGGGGATAGAGAGGGAGGTAGAAGGGGTGGAGCAGTTGCAATACTGGTCAAAGACAATATCACAGCCACACTGAAGGAGGGCCCCATGGAGGACTCGAGCAGTGAGGCAATATGGGTAGAACTCAGAAATAGGAAGGATGCAGTAACAATGCTGGGGCTGCACTACAGGCCTCCCAACAGCAAGCGTGAGATAGACGTACAAATATGGAAACAGATAATGGAAAGGTGTAGGAGAAACAGGGTGGTGGTGATGGGAGATTTTAATTTTCCCAACATTGACTGGGATTCACTCAGTGTTAGGGGTTTAGATGAAGCAGAATTTGTAAGGAGTATCCAGGAGGGTTTTCTGGAGTGTTATGTGAATAACCCAACTCGGGAAGGGGCCACACTGGACCTGGTGTTGGGGAATGAGCTGGCCAGGTGGTTGAAGTTTCAGTTGGGGATTACTTTGAGAATAGTCATCACAATTCTGTAAGTTTTAGAATATTGATAAACAAAGACGAGAATGGTCCTAAAGGAAGAATGCTAAATTGGGGAGGGCCAACTATGAGTGTGAGTTTGCTCGCTGAGCTGGAAGGTTAGTTTTCAGATGTTTCGTCACCATTCTAGATAACATCATCAGTGAGCGTCTGCTGAAGCGCTGATGTTATGTCCCGCTTTCTATTTATCTGTTTAGGTTTCCTTGGGTTGGTGGTGTCATTTCCTGCATTGGTGATGTCATTTCCTGTTTTTATTGCCAACGCAGGAAATGACATCACCAACCCAAGGAAACCTAAACAGAAAAATAGAAAGCGGGACATAACACCAGCGCTTCACCGGAGGCTCACTGATGATGCTACCTAGAATGGTGACGAAACGTCCGAAAATGAACCTTCCAGCTCAGCGAGCAAACTCACATCCAGAACCTCAACCTGAGCTACAAATCTTCTCAAAACTTGCTAAGGCCAACTATAGAAAAATTCGGTAGGAGCTGGGGAATGTGAATTGGGAGCAGCTGTTTGAGAGTTAGTCCACATTTGATATGTGGGAGTCTTTTAAAGAGAGGTCGATTAGAGAGCAGGACAAACATGTCCCTGTGAAAATGAGGGGTAGAGAGGGAAAGATTAGGGAGCCATGGATGACGGGTGAAATTGTGAGACTAGCAAAGAGGAAAAAAGAAGCATACATAAGGTTGAGGGGAAAGTAGGACCAATCTGAAATGAGATATTAAGAGGGCTAAAAGGGGTCATGAAATGTCTTTAGCAAACAGGGTTAAGGAAAATCCCAAAGCCTTTTCTTCATGCAGAAGGAGCAAGAAGGTAACTGGAGAAAGGGTTGGCCCACTCAAGGACAAAGGAGGGAAGTTGTATAAGGAGTCAGAGAAAATGAGTGAGATTATTAATAAGTATTTTGTGTTGATATTCACTGAGGAGAGTGACATGACGGATGTTGAGGTCAGGGATAGATGTTTGACTACTCCAGGTCAAGTCGGCATAAGGAAGGGGGAAGTGTTAGGTATTCTAAAAGGCATTAGGGTGGACAAGTCCCCAGGTCCGGGTGGGATCGATCCCAGTTTACTGAGGGAAGTGAGAGAGGAAATAGCCGGAACCTTAACAGATATCTTTGCAGCATCCTTGAGCACGGGTGAAGTCCCGGAGGACTGGAGAATTTGCTAATGCTGTCCCCTTGTTTAAGAACGGTAGCAAGGATAATCCCGGTAATTATAGACCGGTGAGCCTGACGTCAGTGGTAGGGAAGCTGCTGAAGAAGATACTGAGGGATAGGATCTATTCCCATTTGGAAGAAAATGGGCTTATTAGTGATATGCTGCATGGTTTTGTGCAGGGAAGGTCATGTCTTACCAACGTAATAGAATTCTTTGAGGGAGTGACAAAGTTGACAGATGAGGGATGGGCTGTAGATGTCATATACCTGAACTTCAGTAAGGCATTTGATAAGGTTCCCCACGGTAGGCTGATAGAGAAAGTGAAGTCGCATGGGGTCGAGGTTGTGTTAACTAGATGGATAGAGAACTGGTTAGGCAACAGGAGACAGAGAGCTGTAGTGGAAGGGAGTTTCTCAAATTGGAGACCTATGACCAGTGGTGTTCCACGGGACTCTGTGCTGGGACCACTGTTGTTTGTGATATATGTAAATAATTTGGAGGAATGTGTAGGTGGTCTGATCAGCAAGTTTGCAGATGACACTAAGATTGGTGGAGTAGCAGATAGTGAAGGGGACTGTCAGAGATTACAGCAGAATATAGATAGACTGGAGAGTTGGGCAGAGAAATTGCAGATGGAGTTCAATCTGGGCAAATGCGCGGTGATGCAATTTGGAAGATCAAATTCAAAAGCAAGCTATACCGTAAATGGAAATCCCTGGGGAAAATTGACTCACAGAGATATTTGGGTCTCCAGGATGAACATTTCCCATCAACCACCACCCTCTGTCTTCTTTCAGCCAGCCAATTTCCGATCCAAACTGCTATATCTCCCACAATCCCATTCCTCCACATTTTCCACACAGCCTGCCACTACACACCCCCTGTTTAAAGTTAGTTACTAACGGTCCCCATTAACAGCTACTCACCCTCCCAGCCTGATCGTTAGCAACTCCTTTATGTGCCCAACTGCCTTTCTCTCTCTTTGGGCTCTATCCTATTGTTTACTCCCTACCCCACCCACCTCCCTATTTTCTGGATATAAACTGATGTTTTCCCAGCCACCATCAGTTCTGAGGAAGGCTCACTGGACCCAAAATGTTAACTCTGTTTTCCCCTCCACAGATGCTGCCAGACCTGCTGAGCTTTTCCAGCAACTTTATTTTTGTTCCACAGTTAGGCTTTTATTCATTTCAGTTTAGAAGAATGAGGAATGATTTTATTGAGGGTACCTGGCAGAGTAGATATTGAGAAAGTGTTTCCACTATTGGGATAATCTCAAATTAGGGACCATAGTTACAGAGTATAGAGATAGTCAGCCATGATGTCATTAAATTATGGAAAGGTAAGCAAATGGTCTATTGCTGCATTGCTCTGGCCTCCTGTCCTATCCCCTATAGCTGCCTCAGAGAGCAAGCAGGGGCCCTGCTCATTAAAATTGCCAACTCTTTTGAACAGAAGCTATCAAGGCTCACCATGAATACTGCTTCCTCCCCTCACTAGCTGATCTCTGGAAGCAGAGCAGACAAATAACACAGGATCGTAGAATCCCTACAGTGCTGAAAGAGGCTATTTAGCCTGTCGAGTCTGCATCAGCCATGCAAAGGGCATCCCACCCAGACCCAACCCTTCACCCTATCCCTGTAACCCCACATTTCCCATGGGAAGTCCACTTAGCCTGCATATCCGTAACCTGTATAGGTTTGGACTGTGGGAGGAAACCGGAGCACCCAGAGGGAACCCACACAGACACGAGGAGAATGTGCAAACTCCACACAGACAGTCGCCCGATGCTGGGATCAAACCCCGGTCCCTGGTGCTGTGAGGCTGCAGTGCGAACCACTGAGCCACCAATAATATAGTGAAGAAGTACACTTTAGGGCTACAATTTATACAACTGCAGATGTTGTCAGGTGGAACAAGCTCCTAGCAGTCCTTTTATTTTGGACTGTAATTCCTGTTGGCCAGCTTATGAATTGTGATGTCATCGTGCTGCTCAACTAGAAGTGGCACCATCCACTTTGAAAATACCTGGTAATTCTGACATCAGTGACGTGGGGATAATTGAGGACAGGGGTCTTAGCTCTGTGGTAAGACCACACCAGTAGGACTGCCTACAGCAACAAAAGCAGAAGTTGCTGGAAAAGCTCAGCTGGTCTGGCAGCATCTGTGAAGGGAAAACAGAGTTAACGTTTCGGGTCCAGTGACCCTTCCTCAGGACTGCTTACAGGTTTTTTTTAAAATTTATTCATGTGATGAGGGTGTCGCTGGCTAGGTAGCATTTATTGCCCATCCCTAATTGCCCAGAGCACAGTTAAAAGCCAACCACATTGCTATGGGTCTGAAGTCACACATTGGCAAAACCAGGTAAGGATGGCAGGTCTCTTCCCTCAAGGATATGAGTGAACCAGAGGTAACAAGATGTAGAGCTGGATGAACACAGCAGGCCAAGCAGCATCAGAGGAGCAGGAAGGCTAATGTTTCAGGCCTAGACCCTTCGTTCAGTTGGGTTCTGGTCTTTTATCAGAGGAGTAAATTTGTCTGGAAGCAGTCCAGCAAAGGTTCACTTGAGTTAGAGTTGAAGTGATTGTTGCAGGAGGTAATGTCGGGCCTATACTTACTGGAATTCAGCAGGATGAGAGGGAATCATAGTGAAACATGTGGGATCCTGAGGGGGACTAGCACAGTAGTTTAAAAGCAGATGTTTCCCATGTGGGGAATCTAAAACATGGCACACAATTTAACAATATACTTAAGACAGAGAAACAAGGAACTTCTCTCAGGCAGCTGTCCATTTGTAGAATCCTGTAGCCCAGAGGACATTGGATAGTATGATTAGATATTAATAACATAAATAATGATAAATATTAATGTAAAATCTTATTTTGACTGATTTTTAATGAATGAGAGAATCAAAGCTTCCAGGTGAAAAAGGCATGGAAGTGAAGGTGATGGGATCAGCGATGACTTCACAGAATGGAGCAGCAGGCATGAGGGGCCAAGTGGCCCACACCTGCTGCGAAGAATGATGTTCTTAGGACAATACATCAATCCAAGCATTTATAATAATTGACAGTTCTCCATTAATGACTGGTTGGCAGAACGTGTACAGGTTGAGTTGAAATGAACATAGAACATAGAACATTACAGCACAGTACAGGCCCTTCGGCCCTCCATGTTGTACCGACCTGTCATACCGATCTGAAGCCCATCTAACCTACACTATTCCATGTACGTCCATATGCTTATCCAATGACGACTTAAATGTACCTAAAGTTGGTGAAGCTACTACCGTTGCAGGCAAAGTGTTCCATTCCCTTAGTACTCTCTGAGTAAAGAAACTACCTCTGACATTTGTCCTATATCTTGCACCCCTCAATTTAAAGCTATGTCCCCTCATGCTGGCCGGCACCTTCCGAGGAAAAAGGCTCTCCCTGTCCACCCTATCTAACCCTCTGATTATCTTATATGTCTCAATTAAGTCACCTCTCAAACTTCTTCTCACTAACGAATGCAGCCTCAAGTCCCTCAGCCTTTCCTCGTTAGACCTTCCCTCCATACCAGCCAACATCCCAGTAAATCTCTTCTGCACCCTTTCCAAAGCTTTCACATCCTCCTTATAATGACCAGACAGTATTCACTTGAGAAAACTACAATGTTGTCGAGGACAGTACTGAGATACAGGCTACTAGGCTAGGTGGGATTGAGGTGACCAGAACTGTACGCAATACTCCAAGTGTAGCTGCAACAGAGTTTTGTACAGCTTCACCATAACCTCTTGGTTCCGGAACTCGATCCCTCTATTAATAAAAGCTAAAACTCTGTATGCCTTCTTAACAGCCTTGTCAACCTGAGTGGCAACTTTCAAGGATCTGTGTACATGGACACCGAGATCTCTCTGCTCATCTACACTACCAAGAATCTTACCATTAGCCCAGTACTTTGCCTTCCGGTTAATCCTACCAAGGTGCATCACCTCACACTTGTCTGCATTAAACTCCATTTGCCACCTCTCAGCCCAGCTCTGCAGCTTATCTGTGTCTCTCTGCAACCTACAGCATCCTTCGTCACTATCCACAACTTCACCGACCTTAGTGTCGACTGCAAATTTACTAACCCAACCTTCTACGCCCTCATCCAGGTCATTTATAAAAATGACAAACAGCAGTGGACCCAACACCGACCCTTACGGTACACCACTAGTAACTGGTCTCCAGGATGAACATTTCCCGTCAACCACCACCCTCTGTCTTCTTTCAGCAAGCTAATTTCCGATCCAAACTGCTCTATCTCCCATAATCCCATTCCTCTGCATTTTGTACAATAGCCTACCGTGGGGAACCTTATCAAACGCCTTGCTGAAATCCATATACACCACATCAACAGGTTTACTCTCATCTACCTGTTTGGTCACCTTCTCAAAGAACTCAATAAGGTTTGTGAGGCACGACCTTCCCTTCACAAAACCTTGCTGACTATCCCTAATCAATTTATTCTTTTCTAGATGATTATAAATCCTATCCCTTATAACCTTTTCCAACACTTTACCAACAACTGAGGTAAGGCTCACTGGTCTATAATTACCAGGGTTGTCTCTACTCCCCTTCTTGAACAGGGGAACCGCATTTGCTATCCTCCAGTCTTCTGGCACTATTCCTGTAGACAATGGCGAGTTGAAGATCAATGCTAAAGGCTCGGCAATCTCCTCCCTGGCTTCCCAGAGGATCCTAGGATAAATCCCATCTGGCCCAGGGGACTTATCTATTTTCACACTCTTGTGGGATTTCTAATACCTCTTCCTTGTGAACCTCAATCCCACCTAGTCTAGTAGCCTGTATCTCAGTATTCTCCTCGACAACATTGTCATTTTCTACAGTGAATGCTGTCGAAAAGTACTCATTTATCGCTTCCCCATCTCCTCTGACTCTACACACGACTTCCCACTACTATCCTTGATTGTCCCTAATCTTACTCTCGTCATTCTTTTATTCCTTAAATACCTATAGAAAGCCTTCAGGTTTACCCTCATCCTATCCGCCAACAATTTCTCATGTCTCCTCCTGGTTCTTCTGAGCTCTCTCTTTAGGTCTTTCCTGGCTACCTTGTAACCCTCAAGCGCCCTAACTGAGCCTTCACATCTCATCCTAACATAAGCCTGCTTTTTCCTCTTGACCAGAGATTCCACTTCCTTCATAAAGCACGGCTCCCGCGCTCTACAGTTTCCTCCCTGCCTGACAGGTACATACTTATCTGGGAGACACAGGAGCTTTTCCTTGAATCAGCTCCACATTTCTAATGGGCCCATCCCCTGCAGTTTCCTTCCCCATCCTATGCTTGGGGACCGCTTTGCAGAACACCTCCGCTCGGTTCACAATAAACAACTGCACCTCCCAGTCGCAAACCATTTCCACTCCCCCTCCCATTCTTTAGATGACATGTCCATCATGGGCCTCCTGCAGTGTCACAATGATGCCACCCGAAGGTTGCAGGAACAGCAACTCATATTCCGCCTGGGAACCCTGCAGCCTAATGGTATCAATGTGGACTTCACAAGCTTCAAAATCTCCCCTTCCCCCACCGCATCCCAAAACTAGCCCAGTCCATCCCCTCCCCCCACTGCACCACACAACCAGCCCAGCTCTTCCCCTCCACCCACTGCATCCCAAAACCAGTCCAACCTGTCTCTGCCTCCCTAACCTGTTCTTCCTCTCACCCATCCCTTCCTCCCACCCCAAGCCGCACCTCCATCTCCTACCTACTAACCTCATCCCTCCTCCTTGACCTGTCCGTCTTCCCTGGACTGACCTATCCCCTCCCTACCTCCCCACCTATACTCTCCTCTCCACCTATCTTCTTTTCTCTCCATCTTCGGTCCGCCTCCCCCTCTCTCCCTATTAATTCCAGGACCCTCACCCCATCCCCCTCTCTGATGAAGGATCTAGGCCCGAAACATCAGCTTTTGTGCTCCTGAGATGCTGCTGGACCTGCTGTGTTCATCCAGCCTCACATTTTATTATCACGTCATACTTGCCCAGATTTAAGGCCATCTGCCATTTCGTTGCCCAACTTTCCAGCTGATCTATATCTTTAATAACCTTCCTCACTATCCACAACTCCACCAACTTTTGTGTTAGAACATAGAACTGCACAGCCCAGTACAGGCCCTTCGGCCCACGATCTGGTGCTGAACTTTTACCCTAAACCAGAGATCTATCTAACCTCCACCCTTACCTTATACTGTCATCCATTTGCCTATCTAATAGCCGCCTAAATGCCCCTAATGAGGCCAACTCCACTACGCTCTCCGTCAATGCATTCCACACCCCTACCGGAGCAAAGAACCTACCTCTGATGTCTTCCCGATGTCTACCTGCACTCACTTTAAAACTATGCCCCCTTGTAAAAGTTACCTCCACCCTAGGAAAAAGTCTCTGGCTATCCACTCTATCTAAACCTCTGATCACTTTGAACACCTCTGTCGTCACCTCTCATCCTTCATCGTTCTGAAGAGAAAAGCCCTAGCTCCCTCAACCTTTCCTCGTAAGACCTTCCCACCATTCCAGGAAACATCCTGGTAAATCTCCTCTTTTCCAACACTTCCACATCTTTCCTGTTGTCTGCAAACTTAATGATCAGACCACCTAATTTTCATGTATCTGATTGGTATATACTACAAGCAGCAGAGATCTCAGTACTGATCCTTGTGGAACATTGCTGGTCACACGCACCCAGTTAGAAAAACACCCCTCCATAACTACCCTATGTCTTCCATGACCAAATTTGTACCCAACTTATTAATTCACCCTGGGTCCTATGTGGCTTAACCTTCTGGGCCAGCCAACCATGAGAGACCTCACCGACGTTTTAGTAAAGTCCATGTAGACAACATCCACTGCTCTGCCCTCCATCATCTTCGTCACTTCCACAAAACATTCAATCTAATTTGTGAAACACAAGGCCACAGAGCCAAGCTGACTATGCCTAATAAGTCTATTTTTCTCCAAATGTGAGTAAATCATAAGAATCTTCTCCAATAATATCCCTCCCAATGATGTCAGGCTCACCAGCCTATAATTTCCTGGATTATCCTTGTTACCCATTTTGAAGAAAATAACAACATTGGCTATTCTCCAGTCTCCTGGGACTTCGCCTTTGGATATAGAGGATACAAACATCTCTGTCAAGGCCCTAGCAACCTCGGCCCCCACTTCCCTTAGTATCCTGGGGAAAGATCCCATCAGGCCCTCAGGATTTATTTTCCTAAATGTTTTTCAAGATACCCAACACCTCCTCCTTCTCTAGTGCACGCACTCACCCATGAAAAAGCCTCCACCCGTGCTCCTGGTATCACCTTTACATTCATCCCCAGCCCCAAGCCCTGCTAGGTACTCACCATCCCTCTAGACCTCCCCCTCAGAGTCTGAACGGTCAGTCCTCAGCAAAGGGCTTACCTCATTCCTCCAAGCCCACATGTAAACAAGTTCCATGTATGTCATGATGTTGAGTTCTTTTTCTGCTGCCTCTGCCTCCCTGCCTATTTCTTTGAATGGAAATCCAACTCACCCCATAATGACCCTTTTTCTGCCTCCAGCAAACTCTATCATCCTGGACAACTCCTCCAGGCCTCCTACCCTCCCTCAACCTCTCCACCTCAAACTGCCGCTGTGACATCAATTGCTTGGGTCTCTCCACCCCTCTCACTTACTCCAGCCTCTCCCAATCGGAACGTGCAGCCCTCTGCTCCAACCCTAACCTCGCTATCAAACCCCCCAAAACGGTAGAAATATGTAGAATTGATCTCTACATTGTTGCTGCCAGACACCAACTCTCTGACATGTCTTCTTACCATCCCCTCGATCATGACCCCACCTCTGATCACCAAGAGTCATCACCCAGACAATTAACAACCCCATCACCGCAGGAGATCGCCCATCAACAGCCTCCAACCTGATAGTTTTCTAACCCCACGCCACCCATTTCTATCACCCACCCAAAATCCATAAACCAGACTGCCCCAGCCGACCCATTGTCTCTGCCAACTCCAGCCCCACCGAGCTCATCTCCTCCTATCTCAACTCCGATCTTTCCCCTTTGGTTCAGTAACTCCCCATCTACTTTGTGGACACAACCTGCATCCTCCACCCTTTACGAAAACTTCAGTTCCCTGACCCCCGTCATCTTATCTTCACCAAAGGCATACAGTACTTATATACCTGTATCCCACATAAGGATGGCCTTGAAGCTCTCTACTTCTTCCTCTCCTGTAAGCCCAACCAACCCCCTCCACGGACACTCTCATTTGCTTGGCAGAACTGGCCCTCACTCAACTTTTCCTTCGATTCCTTCCACTTCCTACAAACCAAAGCAGTGCCTATGAGCATCTGCATGGGCCCAAGCGATGCCTGCCTATTTGTAGGATGTGTGGAGCAGCCCCTCTTCAGCAACTACACCAGCACCATCCATCACCTCTTTATCCAATATATTAATGACAGTATCAGTGCTGACTCGTGTTCCCAGGAGGAGCTTGAGTAGTTCATCAACTTCGCTGACATCTTTCGCCTTGCCCTCAAATTCACCTGGACCATTTCTGACACTTCCCTCCCCTTCCTGGACCAGTCTGCCTCAATCTCCAGAAACCGACTCACCACTAATGCCCATTTCAAACCCACCATCTCCCACAACTACCTAGACTGCACATTGTCTCTCCCACCCTCCTGTAAAATTGCCATCCCACACTCCCAGTTCCTCTGCGTCTGCTGCACCTGCTCCCAGGATGAGGCATTCTATTCCAGGACATCCCAGATATCCTCCTACTTTAGAGACCGTAGTTTCCCCTCCTCTGTTATCAACAGCATATCCTCCATTTCCCACACTTCTGCCCTCAAACCCCCTTTCCCCAACAACAACACGGATAGGGATTCCGTTAGTCCTCAGTAGCCTTCACCAACCTCCAGATCCAACATTTCACCCTCCGACATTCCTGCCACCTACAATCAGACCCCACAACAAAAACATACTTCCCTCCCCACCCCTGCCTGCTTTCCTCATGGACCGTTCACTCCAAATCTCCCTCATCAGCTCCACACTCCCCACCACCCCTTCCACCACACCTGGTACCTTTCCCTGCAATGACAGGAGGTGCTACACCTGACTCTACCCCTCCCTTCTCACCTCCATCCCAGGCACCAAACAATCCTCCCAAATCCAGCAGAGATTCACCCGCACTTCATCTGACCTCATCTACTGTATCTGTTTCTCCCAATATGGTCTCCTCTATATAAGGGAGACCAAATGCAGACCCTGGGACCAGTTCATGGAGCATCTACGCTCTACACGCACCAACCAACCCGAACTTCCAGTTGCCATTCCAAAAGAACAAAGAACAAGGAAAAGTACAGCACAGGAACAGGACCTTCGGCCCTCCAAGCCTGCGTCGATCCATATCCTCTATCTAAACCTATCGCCTATTTTCCAAGGGTCTGTATCCCTCTTCTCCCTGCCCATTCATGTATCTGCCCAGATACATCTTAAATGACGCTATGGAGCCCGCCTTTACCACCTCCCCGGCAACGTGTTCCAGGCATCCGCCACCCTCTGCGGAAAGAACTTTCCACGCATATCTCCCTTAAACTTTTCCCCTCTCACCTTGAAATCATGACCCCTAGTAATTGAGTCCCCCACTCTGGGAAAAAGCTTCTTGCTATCCACCCCATCTATACCCCTCGTGATTTTGTAGACCTTAATCAGGTCCCCCCTCAATCTCCGTCTTTCTAATGTAACTAATCCTAATCTACTCAACCTGTCTTCATTTCCCTGGTGACATGTCCATCCTTGCCCTCCTCCACTGTGAGAGTGAGACCATAACATAAACTGGAGGAACACCACCTGATATTTTGCCTTGGGAACTTACAGCCCAATGCCCTCAATATTGATCTCACCAGTTCAACTTCCTTCCAGCCTTACCCCATGTCCAGCCCTCCCCCTCCTGACCTGACCTAACCTGTCCATCTTGCCACTCACCTACCCACTCCATGCTTCACACAGTCCAATCACAATAACCCCCTACCTGCATCCACCTATCAACATCTCTCTCCCCTTCCTACCCCAGCCAAACCCCTCCCTTTATTTATTTCTGGGCTCCTCTCCCCTGTCCTGATGGCAGTGTCGTCTATGTTGCTCAGAGCTCTACGTCACTTCAGTTGTATTGGAGCTGAAATGCCCATCAGCCGTGATTAAATGACAGAGTGGACTCGATGGGCCGAATGACCTTACTTCCACTCCTATGTCTTATGGTCTTATGGTATTCAGCGAGTTGAATTTCCATGGGGCAAAATTTAAAAATCATGGACATACCCAGGATATGAGACGAGGATTTCTATATCACCAAACTCATAACACTGACACTGAACACTGGATCCATGAGTCAACCACTCCTGGTATTTATTTTGAAAATAAATCCTAATTACTTTTACAGCAACATGTTTTATAGCATCTACTTTGTAGTTCTTCAGCTTGAGAACAGTCAGTGAGAAGCTATTTTTAATAACGCAGTGAGAAAATCTGCAGGAACCAACTGAGAACCTTTTAGCACAGCGGCATCAAGTTCTAATGGAGCTGCAATCTCATTGTAAAATTTAACATTAGTATGCAGCAATTTTATACCTGGCTAAATTCACAGACTATGTTCTGACCAGGAGCAGTGTGTACAATGTTGACGAACTGTTTCTGTTTTTAAGTGGTGGACAAATACTCCAATCATTTAGGTTTGTTTCATTGGTTCAGAGCTCCAATTTATTTTCTTTTCTTGAAAATGCAGACCTTACAATAACAGCAATTACAGCCGCCGTGTCACTTAAAGGTCAGCATTGTATTGTGATTCCTTTACTCATTACTGTATTACGGATTTGAACAACTGTGAAACTATATTCATCTGCCAATGTAGTATACTGTATCCCCTGTACCTGGTGTGGCTTCCTCTACATTGGGGAAACCAAGCGGAGGCTTGGGGACCGCTTTGCAGAACACCTCCGCTCAGTTCGCAATAAACAACTGCACCTCCCAGTCGCAAACCATTTCCACTCCCCCTCCCATTCTTTAGATGACATGTCCATCATGGGCCTCCTGCAGTGCCACAATGATGCCACCTGAAGGTTGCAGGAACAGCAACTCATATTCCGCTTGGGAACCCTGCAGCCCAATGGTATCAATGTGGACTTCACAAGCTTCAAAATCTCCCCCTCTCCCACTGCATCCCAAAACCAGCCCAGCTCGTCCCCGCCTCCCTAACCTGTTCTTCCTCCCACCTATCCCCTCCTCCCACCTCAAGCCCCACCCCCATCTCCGACCTACTAACCTCATCCCGCCCCCTTGACCTGTCCATCCTCCCCGGACTGACCTATCCCCTCCCTACCTCCCCACCTACACTCACCTTTACTGGCCCCATCCCCATCTTTTTGACCTGTCTGTCTCCTCTCCACCTATTTCTCCTTTATCCATCTTTGGTCCACCTCCCCCTCTCTCCCTATCTATTTCAGAACCCTCTCACCCTCCCCCATTTCTGATGAAGGGTCTAAGCCCGAAATGTCAGCTTTCCTGCTCCTACGATGCTGCTTGGCCTGCTGTGTTCATCCAGCTCTACACCTTGTTATTTTGTTTGTAATTCGTGACAGGATTGTCCCATCAGGAATTCTGAACAGCCGTACTGCTCCTTTGAAGGATACTAAGGTGAGAATATGGTTGGGAGTTTGCGTGCCTGTTGTGTTCAATACAGATGTTCAGTACATGACGTTGTAGAGAATTTAAAACAATAAAAGTGTGACTTTTATGCTCATCTAAACTTTTCACCTGGTTTCCAAGGTAACTGAAAGACAAATGATGTAATGGGACAAAGTGAGCTGCAAATTCACTTTGAACCTGCACCTGTGAAGAATTGGGGCACGCAGGGAGTTCCTGTGGGGATCAGTGGAAGCTGAGACATAAAAATGCACTGATTTTCCCCACATGTATGCATCTCTTTTGTTGCCGACAGCACAGTGGCTCAGTGGTTAGCACTGCAGCCTCACAGCGCCAGGGACCCAGGTTCGATTTCACCCTCCGGTAACTGTGCAGAGTTTGCTCATTCTCCCCGTGTCTGCGTGGGTTTCCGTCGGGTGCTCTGGTTTCCTCCCACAGTCCAAAGATGTGGAGGTTAGGGTGGGCTAGCCATTCAAAATAGACCTGTTGGACTATAACCTGGTGTTGTACGATTTCTCACCTTGTCCACCCCAGTCCAACACCAGCACACCCGTGTCAGATGTAGATTAGGGTCTTTCAGTGATAACAAAGCGTGAAGCTTGATGAACACAGCAGGCCAAGCAGGGTTCTTCAGTGTTGTAATTAATTTGTTTCAAACCTACTGGAGCCAAAGGCTGTTGAGTCTCATTGCATGGATCAGCTAAACAGTTAGTTTGGGCAAAGGAAGTCAAAAGCTGTCACTGTCACAAAATAGGATGGCTACAGTTCATGCTCAATTATCCTGGCAGTGAGCATTGAGTACTTTATTTTTGACGTTTCAATTCACAAGAAAATGTAAAAAGCTGCAAGCTTGCAATTGTTAGTTCATATACATGGAATAGATGTTAGATTTCTCATCTGTGAAATGCATTTTCATTCACCATTCTGCACCTTAAATACAATACACATACAACAGGTAAAGAGTCCACATCAACATTAGAGACAATGGGAACTGCAGCAGCTGGAGAATCTGAGATAACAAAGTGTGGGGCTGGATGAACACAGCAGGCCCAGCAGCATCTCAGGTGCTCCTCTGATGCTGCTTGGTTTGCTGTGTCCATCCAGCTCCACACTTTGTTATCCCACATCAACATTAGTTATTTTCCTACCATTAACAATGCAAAGTGAAAGCCCAGCCAGGAAGGATACAGATTGAATGATATGGCCTTTCTCAAACAGAGGCAGGTCGGAAAGTGAGCTTGTCGATCACTTCCACTCTGTCTATAACAATGACCCCTCGCTTCTACTTGCCGGCTATTTTAATAAATCTTGCCAGCCTTACCACCCTGGCCCTGCTGCTGACTTACTCATACGCCAGACTGTGCCCTACTGGTGTCTGGTTCACTTTGCTCATACCTGTGATTCACACCTATTCTACATCTTTATTTCTCCTTTACCACCACTCGCACTGTCTCTCTCTTTTGCTCGGATAACCCTCACCATCTGTTAGAACATAGAACATAGAACAATACAGCACAGAACAGGCCCTTTGGCCCTCGATGTTGTACTAACCTGTGAACTAATCTAAGCCCCTCCCCCTACACTATCCCATCATCATCCATATGCTTATCCAAGGACTGTTTAAATTCCCCTAATGTGGCTGAGTTAATTCCATTGGCAGGCAGGGCATTCCATGCCCTTACCACTCTCTGATTAAAGAACCTGCCTCTGACATCTGTCTTAAATCTATCACCCCTCAATGTGTACCTATGCCCCCTCGTACAAGCTGAAGTCATCATCCTCCGAAAAAGGCTCTCACTGTCCACCCTATCTAATCCTCTGATCATCTTGTATGTCTCTATTAAATCCCCTCTTAGCCTCCTTCTCTCCAATGAGAACAGACCCAAGTCCCTCAGCCTTTCTTCAGAGGGCCTGCGCTCCAGACCAGGCAACATCCTGGTAAATCTCCTCTGTACCTTTTCCAATGTTTTCACATCCTTCCTATAATGGGGCAACCAGAACTGCACACAATATTCCAAGTGAGGCTGCACTAACGTTTTGTACTGTTGTAGCATGATATCACGGCTCTGGAACTCAATCCCTCTACCAATAAAACCTAACACCCCGTAAGCCTTCTTAACAGTACTATCAACCTGGGTGGCAACTTTCAGGGATCTATGTACATGGACACCAAGATCCCTCTGCACATCCCCACTACCAAAAATCTTTCCATTGACCCAGTATTCTGCCTTCCTATTATTCCTCCCAAAGTGAATCACCTCACATTTATCTGCAATGAACTCCATTTGCCACCTTTCAGCCCAATTCTGCAGTTTATCCAAGTCTCCCTGCAACCTGCAACATTCTTCCACACTGTCCACCACTCCACCAACTTTAGTGTCATCTGCAAATTTACTAACCCATCCACCTATACCTGTGTCCAAGTCATTTATAAAAATGACAAACAGCAGTGGTCCCAAAACAGATCCTTGAGGCACACCAGTAGTAACTGGACTCCAGGCTGAATATTTTCCATCAACCGCCACTCGTTGCCTTCTTACAGAAAGCCAGCTTCTAATCCAAACTGCTAAATCTCCCTCAATCCCAAACCTCTGTATTTTCTCCAATACCCTACCATGCTCATCTCACTCCTCCTCCTCCTCTGTCAACTGCAAAAAACGCAACATTTCAACAACTTTAACAAAAATAGAAGTTGTTGGAAAATCTCAGCAGGTCTGGCAGCATCTGTAGCATGAAATCAGAATTAATGTTTCAAGTTGAGTGATCTTTCTTCGGAGGAAGGGTCATTCAAACCGAAACATTAACTCCAATTTCTCTCCACAGATGCTGCCAGACCTGCTGAGCTTTTCCAGTAATTTCTACTTTTGTTTCTGATTTACAGCAATCACAGTTCTTTTGGTTTTTATTTTGAAAACCCTTTCAGTCATGAAGAACTAGACCCAAAATGTTAACTCTGTTTTCTCACTATAGATGCTGTCAGGCCAGTTAAGTTTCTCATGCACTTCCTGGGTTTTTTTTTCAGATTTCCAGCATCAGTTCTTCTTTTGCTTTTACTTGTGAACATTAGCTTTGCTCCTTGAAACAATCTGTACAAATTGTGTTTCATTTATGTGTGTTAGACATGCTGTAATTATCACATAACAAAACCATTAGAAACAACACATTTACTGAGCAGCCCAAAGGTCACAGATAAGGAATCATGTTTTCCTTCTGCTTCCTGCACTTGTTAAAGATGCAAAACAATGCTCTGAATAAAATTAACACAATTTATGATACCTTCTAGAGAACAAATCACCATAGGAGGTCTTAACCACAATTCTCTAACAAACTACTCCAGTAGAATATTGGCTGCATTCTGACAGTGAGAGTTGAAGTTCAAGTAAATTTCGAATGACCTTGGTTTTTCTGCTTTAAACATCTCTGAGGAGATTTGTTCACAAAGAGACCCTGTTTCTACATCATGTCTCAATTCAATGCTCTCACGATTGTTACAAACAAGCCCCAGATATAATTCCCAATTAATTCCCAGTCCAGATGGAAGGCCCCAAGTTGCCAAACTCCAGGATTGATTTAATTTCTCTCCTTTATCTAGCCGTGCTCCCTCCCCCACACCCGTCCCCTTTGTTGGTCACAAAAGAAAATTTTTCAATTTCAAACAATAATGTAATGTGAGAAGTATCCTATCCTCGTGGATATCTGTCTCCCAGAACAATTAAATTTGTGTTGTGAAGGGGGCCCATTTCTTGGATGAACAGAAGTGTGGGTTCATTAGTTACTGAACTTGAGAGAGAAAAGAAAATCATATCGCAAAGTTTAGACATGAGAAGTGAATCCAAAACTACGATAAAAGCCGAGCAGTCAATTTAGAGATTTGCAGCTTCACAGATTGCTAAAATTCTTCTGTCCTGTTTTGTTTTGAGGGACTGCTTTCCAGTACTCAAGCTGAGAGTGTCATTGCCTGTAACACAGGGGTGACCAATGGATGGTTCTTCAGTTCTAACCTTCTCAACACACTGGCACTCAAACCTATGCTTGTACACATTAGCGTCTCAACCTGCTAGCACTCCCAGACTAGTGTTCAAACTCGCTCTTAATCACCGTCCTTGTGTATTCTTGAAGAGGGCAAACATCAACAACCCTTTGGCCAGACTTCTGCCTTGTTCACACTATGACTCACAGGAAATTACTCTTCAGTTTGTAAACATCTGTCCCTTTGAAGTCTTCTTGACACATTCGGGCATGACATTCCAGGGGCGCTCTCCATCTAGCCTCTGAATTTGTTACAGCAATCATCTTTTAATTCTTACTCCTCTTTTTACAAAAAAAATCTTCTAATTAAAAGTTCAATATGACTGTTGATGATTCAGGAGCTTGACACCTAGACTTGCATCATCACAAAATATATTTTATTTCCACGCAGCGTGTGATCTTGTATGTTTTTGTACACTTCCCCAATATTCATAAGAACATCAGAACAGGTATAGGCCATTCAGCCCCTTGAGCCTGTTCCACCATTCAATGAGATCCTGGCTAATCTGTGACCTAACTCCAAACACCTGCCTTGGACCTATATTCCTTTGTTTCTCAAAAACTAATCTATCTCAGAGTTAAAGTTAAAAACTGATCCAGCATCCACTGCCATTGTGGAAGAGAGTTCAAAACCTCTCCCATCCTTTGTGTGCAGAAATGTTTCCTAACATCCCTCCTGAACAGTCTGACCTAATGCTCATACTATGGCCCTAGTTCTAGAATCCCCAACCAGTAGAAATAGTTCATCCTTATCTACCCTGTCTTTTCCTGTTAATATCTTGAAGTCTTCAAATGGTTCACCCCTTAACCTTCTAAAATTCTAGAGAAAATAGGTCAAATTTATATACTGAGAGAGCAATCAAAAGGAACATATGACCTTAAAACAGTAGCAATATTTCACAAAATGGACTTCGCTGATGCCTTACAGAAAGTTAATTAAAACCCTGACATGCTAGTAGACAAGTACAAACTTTTTCAACATCTGATCAGTTCTACAGCAACACTGGCTCAACGGGAAGAGGAGAAACTCAGCAGGTCTGGCAGCATCTGCAGAGAGTAAAACTTGAGTTGATATTTCCAGTCTAGCGACCCTTCATCAGAGCAGTCCGATGCTGCCAGGCCTGCTGAGTTTGTCTAACACTTTCTGTTTTGGCTTCAGATTTCCAGTGTGCACAAGTCTTTGTGTGTGTGACATGGCTCAGCAGATGCTGACAGCCTCCATCACTGTCAGTGTGGACACACTTCGGGAGGGAAACACAGGTACACATCGGGAGGGTCAGTCTAAACCATTGATGTGTTTATATGGATGGTGAGTGCGGACATTGCTGCGATGTTGAATCTGGGACTGGGTTAGTCCTGTGCTACCTTGTGATATTGAGGGCGTATTTTTAAACTCTCCATGGTATATTCTGGCCAGTGGCAGATGGAGTTTAACGCTGAAAAGTGTGAGGTGGTTCATCTTGGAAGGACAAACTGGAAAGCAGAATACAGGGTTAATGGAAAGATCCTTGGCAGTGTGGAGAGCAGAGGGATCTTGGGGTTCATGTCCACAGTTCCCTAAAAGCTGCCACCCAGGTGGATAGAGTTGTTAAGAAGGCATATGGTGTGTTAGCTTTCATTAATAGAGGGATTGAGTTCAAGAGCCATGAAGCTATGCTCCAGCTATACAAAACCCTGGTTCAGCCACATCTGGAGTATTGTGTCCAGTTCTGGTCACCTCATTACAGGAAAGATGTGGAAACATTGGAAGAGGTGCAGAGGAGATTTACCAGGATGTTGCCTGGAATTGAGGGAAGGTCTTACGAGGAAAGGTTGAGAGAGCGAGGGCTTTTCTCTTTCAAACAATGAAGGATGCGAGGTGGCTTGATAGAGGTGTACAGAGTGATCAGCCGTATAGATAGAGTGGACAGCCAGAGACTTTTTCCTAGGGTGGAGGTAGCTATTACGAGGGGACATAGTTTTAAAGTGAGTGAAGGTAGATATTGGGAATATGTCAGTGGTAAGTTCTTTACTCAGGGAGTGGTCGGGGTGTGGAATGCATTGCCAGAAAGGGTAGTGGAGTCGGCCTCATTAGGTCCATTTAAGCGGCTATTAGATAGGCATATGGATGATAGTATAAGGTAGGGGTGGAGGTTAGATAGGCCTTAGGTTTAGGGTAAAGGTTCGGCACAACATCATGGGCCGAAGGGCCTGTACTGTGCTGTACTGTTCTACGTTCTATATGTTCTATGTTCTATATGTTCTATGTTCTATATGTTCTATGGTATTTGTCAATGGTATCAAGCCCAAAGGAGAACAGGGGCATTAAGCTGCAGCAGCAAACAGAAATTGCAGATCCCTAAAAATTTAACCTTAAACATGTGGCTGGAGTTTGTTTTCTGCTGCTTCCCACCATGTAAATTCTGATGGTCAGAGGCTACAGCAGTTTGCCAGGAAATGCCAGCTCTGAGAACATCAGCTCAGAACCAGCCTCATTAACCAATTTGCATGTGGCCCCTGTCACAGAACATACCTCACACAGATTGGTCTTTTCAACCATCAGCAAACACGTGCCAATCACCACGGGTTTCTACACATCCACCATCCAACAGAGACGGAGGGATGCTAAGGATAAGCACAGCAAATTCAATATTGTTTTCAGAGTGTCAAGAACCAAAAAATCAGCAGCACAGAAAGAGCCCATTCAACTTGTAGCTGTGCAGGGTTTTTTTCACTAGAGCAGCCCAGGTCTAAGCCCGTTATCTTTCTCTCTTTCGATAATCCCATCTCCTGTTTCAAATATTGAGCCAGTTTTAGCCAAGAGTGATAAACACGTCCGCAATACATCCCTGATCTAGTTTTCTAGAGTTACAAAGAAGGTTAAATCGTGTAACATGTATTCAATATGTGTTAAAGTAAAACAAAGGATGTTGCAGATCTAAAACAAATAAAAACTGAAATTGCAGAAGCTGAGGAAGTATCTGTGGGGAGAGAAACGGAGTTTCCATTTTGAATTCAGTGACCCTACATCAGAACTACTGAATTCTGGTTTCTGTGCACAGATGCTGCCAGACCTGCTGAGTTTCTCCAGCATTTTCTGTTCTGTTGTTTCAACAGCTGTTGCTTTTTTTAGGAAAAAGCGTCGACAGAAGCAGATATCAGGGATGGGATCTCATGTTTAAAAAAATCAGGAGCAGCACTTATGTCGTTAATTAGTTAAATTTAAAAATAGTTCTCGCTTGCAAACTCAAATTATCCAGGTTTCAATTACTTTCACTTTATTCCTGCCCATACAGAGCTTTTAAAGACTGAGCTAAAATGAAATGAAGATACCTACATGTAGAGTTTGTTTATTCCCATGTTATCTGCCCTGTCAGAGCAGTGAGAGTGTGCAGCTTATATTCATGAAATTCAAATTTTGCTTCACATTTGAGTTTTACTGAATGGCTAGACACAGGAAAAATAAACAGTAACTACATTTTCTGACAAATCATTTGTTAAGTACATACTAATTGCTAATTGTTAGCTTCAGGAGACTTCCCAATGAGAAATGGTCACTTGGGAATGGGTAATGCAATAACGATGAAATAAAGCACGCCATCAACATCCACTAAAATAAATTATTTCAGTACTGGCCATATAGCTATGACATAGCTCCCATGCTACTTTGATGTTGTTGGGCACAGGATATGGTTTAATGACGCAAACACAGAGAATGCTGGAGAAACTCAGCAGGTCTGGCAGCATCTGTGGAGAGAGAGAAGCAGGGTTAATGTTTCAGATCCAGAGACCCTTTTTTGTCAGATCTTGCCAGCATCTGCAGTTTTTGTTTTATATTCTGGTTTAGGACATTGTGACTAATATCAATGTTTACAAGACTATTCATTACAAATCATAAACAGTGTGATGTGAGGTCTAATGTACTGTGTTCCCAGTGTTTTATAACAAGCTTTGTTCTGAACACACAATGTTTATATGATAATAAAGATTTTTCCCACATATACAGACATGCACACGCACACACAGACACACACACACACATGCACACACACACACACACACACACACACACACACACACACACACAAACACGGACATAGACACACACTGACACACTCGCACATGCAGACACACACACATACACACGCACAAACACAGATATAGACAGACCCACACAGACACACTCACACACTCTCTCACACACACAGACACACACATACACACATGCACACACACACACTCACGCACACAGGCACAAACACAGGCATAGACTCACACTGATACATTCACATACACACACACACACACACACACACACACACACACACACAAACTCACACTCTCACAAACACAGACACATTCACTCACTCACACACACATACACACAGAGCCACACACTGACACACTCACACATGCACACACACATACACACACACGTGCACACCCATAGACACACACTCACACGTGCACACACCCACAAAAATAGACATAGACACACACTAACGCACTTGAACATGCAGGCACACACACACACACACAGAAACACACTCACAAACACAGACATAGACATACACTGACACACTCACATGTGCGTGAAAACACACACAGTCTCACTCACTCACACTCACACACATGTACACACACACACAGACATACACACACACTGACACACTCACACATGTACACACACACTCACACGCACACAGACGCAAACACAGACAGACTCACACTGATACACTCACACGTGCTTGCATACACGCACACAGATACACACAAATTCACACTCTCACACACATAGACACATTCACTCACTCACACACACAGCCACACACTGACACACTCACACATGCACACAACTCACATACACACAAACACACCAACACGCACAGACACACACACAAACAGAGACTTAGACACACACTGATACACTCACACGTGCACACACACTCACATGTGCACACAGACTCACATGTGCACACTCACACACAGACAGATACACACTCAGACGCACAAATACACAGACGCACACACAGACACACACAGACAGACAGAACTCACTCAGACACACTCGTACGTGCACACAGGCACACACTGTGAAGCCCACACTTGCGCGCGGGAGGGTCAGTGCTGAGAGACAGGGCACTGTTGGAGGGTGGGTACTGAGGGAGCGGGCACTGTCGGAGGGGCAGTGCTGAGAGTGAACAGCACTGTCGGAGGGTCAGTGCTGAGGGAGGGTCACACTGTCGAAGGGTCAGTGCTGAGAGAGTGCCGCACTGTTGGAGGGTCAGTGCTGAGGGAGTGCCGCACTGTCGGAGGGCCAATGCTGAGGGAGAGCCGCAATGTTGGAGGGTCAGTGCTGAGGGAGGGGGCACTGTGGGAAGGTCAGTGCTGACGGAGAGCCACACTGTCGGAGGGTCAGTGCTGAGGGAGGGTCACACTGTCGAAGGGTCAGTGCTGAGAGAGTGCCGCACTGTTGGAGGGTCAGTGCTGAGGGAGTGCCGCACTGTCGGAGGGCCAATGCTGAGGGAGAGCCGCAATGTTGGAGGGTCAGTGCTGAGGGAGGGGGCACTGTGGGAAGGTCAGTGCTGACGGAGAGCCACACTGTCGGAGGGTCAGTGCTGAGGGAGGGGGCACTGTCGGACGGTCAGTGCTGAGGGAGCGCCGCACAGTCGGAGGGTTAGTGTTGAGGGAGCGCCGTACTGTCGGAGGGTTAGTGTTGAGGGAGCGCCGTACTGTTGGAGGGTTAGTGTTGAGGGAGTGATGCACTGTCGGAGGGTCAGTGCTGAGGGAGTGGGCACTGTCGGAGGGTCAGTGCTGAGGGAGCGCCGCACTGTCGGAGGGTCAGTGCTGAGGGAGTGGGCTCTGTCGGAGGGTCAGTGCTGAGGGAGTGCCGCACTGTCGGAGGGTCAGTGCTGAGGGAGTGGGCACTGTCGGAGGGTCAGTGCTGAGGGAGTATTGCACTGTCGGAGGGTCAGTGCTGAGGGAGCGGGCACTGTCGGAGGGTCAGTGCTGAGCGAGAGCCACACTGTCGGAGGGTTAGTGTTGAGGGAGCGCCGTACTGTCGGAGGGTCAGTGCTGAGGGAGTGATGCACTGTCGGAGGGTCAGTGCTGAGGGAGCGCCGCACTGTCGGAGGGTCAGTGCTGAGGGAGTGGGCACTGTCGGAGGGTCAGTGCTGAGGGAGTATTGCACTGTCGGAGGGTCAGTGCTGAGGGAGCGGGCACTGTCAGAGGGTCAGTGCTGAGGGAGAGCCGCACTGTCGGAGGGTCAGTACTGAGAGAGCGCCGTGCTGTCGGAGGGTCAGTGCTGAAGGAGAGCCACACTGTCGGAGGGTCAGTGCTGAGAGAGCGCCGCGCTGTCGGAGGGTCAGTGCTGAGGGAGAGCCAGACTGTCGGAGGGTCAGTGTTGAGGGAGCGCCATACTGTCGGAGGGTCAGTGCTGAGGGACATCCACACTGTCGAAAGGTCTGTGCTGAGGGAGAGCCGCACTGTCGGAGGGACAGTGCTGAGGGAGTATTGCACTGTGAGAGGGTCAGTGCTGAGAGAGCGCCGCACTGTCGGAGGGTCAGTGCTGAGGGAGTGCCGCACTGTCAGAGGGTCAGTGCTGAGGGTGCGCCGCACTGTCGGAGGGTCAGTGCTGAGGGAGTGGGCACTGTCGGAGGGTCAGTGCTGAGGGAGTGCCGCACTGTCAGAGGGTCAGTGCGGAGGGAGCGGGCACTGTCGGAGGGTCAGTGCTGAGGGTGCGCCGCACTGTCGGAGGGTCAGTGCGGAGGGAGCGGGCACTGTCGGAGGGTCAGTGTTGAGGGAGCCCTGCACTGTGGGAGGGTCAGTGCTGAGGGAGTGGGAACTGTCGAGGGTCAGTGCTGAGGGAGCGCCGCACTGTCGGAGGGTCAGTGCTGAGGGAGAGCCGCACTGTCGGAGGGTCAGTGCTGAGGGAGCGGGCACTGTCGGAGGGTCAGTGCTGAGGGAGCGCCGCACTGTCGGAGGGTCAGTGCTGAGGGAGCGCCGCACTGTCGGAGGGTCAGTGCTGAGGGAGTGCCGCACTGTGGGAGGGTCAGTGCTGAGGGAGTATTTCACTGTCTGAGGGTCAGTGCTGAGAGAGTGCCACACGGACGCAGGTTCAGTGCTGAGGGAATGCCGCACTGTCGGAGGGTCAGTGCTGAGGGAACGTGCACTGTCGGAGTGTCAGTGCTGAGGGAGCGGGCACTCTCGGAGGGTCAGTGCTGAGGGAGAGCCACACTGTCGGAGGGTCAGTGCTGATGGAGTGCCGCACTGTCAGATGGTAAGTGCTGAGAGAGCGGCGCACTGTCAGAGGGTCAGTGCTGATGGACCGGGCACTCTTGGCGGGTCAGTGCTGAGGGAGAGCCGCACTGTCAGACGGTCAGTGCTGAGAGAGCGGGCACTGTCGGAGGGTTAGTGTTGAGGGAGCAGGCACTGTCGGAGGGTCAGTGCTGAGGGAGCGCCACACTGTCGGAGGGTCAGTGCTGAGGGAGCAGGCACTGTGAGAGGGTCAGTGCTGAGAGAGTGCCGTGCTGTCAGAGGGTCAGTGCTGAGAGAGTGCCACACGGACGCAGGTTCAGTGCTGAGGGAATGCCGCACTGTCGGAGGGTCAGTGCTGAGGGAGCGCCGCGCTGTCAGAGGGTCAGTGCTGAGGGAGAGCCACACTGTCGGAGGGTCAGTGCTGAGGGAGAGCCACACTGTCGGAGGGTCAGTGCTGAGGGAGCGCCGCACTGTCGGAGGGTCAGTGCTGAGAGAGTGCCGCACTGTCGGACGGTCAGTGCTGAGGGGGAGCCGCACTGTCGGAGGGTCAGTGCTGAGGTCGCGCCGCATTGTCGTAGGGCCAGTGCTGATGGAGTGCCGCACTCTCAGAGGGTCAGTGCTGAGGGAGAGCTGCACTCTCGGAGGGTCAGTGCTGAGGGAGCGCCGCACTGTCGGACGGTCAGTGCTGAGGGAATGGGCACCGTCGGAGGGTTAGTCTTGAGGGAGAGCCGCACTGTCGGAGGGGCAGTGCTGAGGGAGCTGCAACTGTCGGATGGTCAGTGCTGAGGGAGTGCCGCACTGTCGGAGGGTCAGTGCTGAGGGAGCGGGCGCTGTCAGAGGGTCAGTGCTGAGGGAGCGGGCACTGTCGGAGGGTCAGTGCTGAGGGAGTGGGCACTCTCGGAGGGTCAGTGCTGAGGGAGAGGAACACTGTCGGAGGGTCAGTGCTGATGGAGTGCCGCACTGTTAGATGGTAAGTGCTGAGAGAGCGGCGCACTGTCGGAGGTTCAGTGCTGAGGGACCGGGCACTCTCGGAGGGTCAGTGCTGAGGGAGATCTGCACTGTCGGAGGGTCAGTGCTGAGAGAGTGCCGCACTGTCGGAGGGTCAGTGCTGAGAGAGCACCGCGCTGTCGGACGGTCAGTGCTGAGGGACCGGGCACTGTCGGAGGGTCAGTGCTGAGGGAGATCTACACTGTCGGAGGGTCAGTGCTGAGAGAGTGCCGCACTGTCGGAAGGTCAGTGCTGAGGGAGCGCCGCACTGTCGGAGGGTCAGTGCTGATGGAGTGCCGCATTATCAGAGGGTCAGTGCTGAGAGAGCGCCGCGCTGTCGGACGGTCAGTGCTGAGGGACCGGGCACTGTTGGAGGGTCAGTGCTGAGGGAGCGCCGCACTGTCGGAGGGTCAGTGCTGAAAGAGTGCCGCACTGTCGGACGGTCAGTGCTGCGGGGGAGCCGCACTGTCGGAGGTTCAGTGCTGAGGTCGCGCCGCATTGCCGGAGGGCCAGTGCTGATGGAGTGCCGCACTCTCAGAGGGTCAGTGCTGATGGAGCGCCGCACTGTCGGACGGTCCGTGCTGAGGGAGCGCTGCACTGCCGGAGGGTCAGTGCTGAGGGACCGGGCACTGTCGGAAGGTTCGTGTTGATGGAGAGCCGCACTGTAGGAAGGTCAGTGCTGAGGGAGCGGGCACTGTCGGAAGGTTCATGTTGATGGAGAGCCGCACTGTAGGAAGGTCAGTGCTGAGGGAGCGGGCACTGTTGGAGGGTCAGTGCTGAGGGTGCGTCGCACTGTCGGAGGGTCAGTGCTGAGGGAGTGCTGCACTGTCGGAGGCTCAGTGCTGACGGAGCGGCCACTGTCGGATGGTCAATGCTGAGGGACAGCCGCACTGTCGGAGGGTCTGTGCTGTGAGAGCGCTGCATGTTGAATCTTTAATGTGTCAAGTTAAAAACTAATTCTATTCTCTGGCTTTTTGGGGTGAATTGAAACAATCCCACCATGCTATATCAAAGCAAATCTGTGGGATCATCCAACATCCTGGTCACTATCTCACTGCTGTTTCTGGGAGCTTGCAGTGTACTTGTGCAAAGGCCACATTTTGAGCATTCCAATAACAGTTGCACTTCCAAGAAATGTCGTAATCTACTTGGAAATGTCTGTAGCTGGTAAAGGCACTGGCTCCAGCAACTGCTATCTCTGGAAATATACATCTTTCTTTTATTATCTTTGTCACACATCTTCTGCTTGGTATTCTTGAGAATTTATTTAAACCATGTGCATTGCAGTTCCCCTATCTACTCTCCCTTATTTCTTCAATTAATTTCTATAAAGTTGATGAAGCTTGGTTTGCTTTCAGGTATCAATGCCAAATAAGCTTCATTATCACATATTTCAACAATAACACAATTATTTTATCCTGGATTTCAACTACACAATGACATTATATTCGATACATGCTGCAGGAGCAGGCCATTCAGCCCAACAAGTTCATTCTGAACTTTTGGTTTCACTTGAGCTTTATTGTGCCTTTTCTCATCTAGCTCTGTTTTTTCTCCCACCATCATATGTTTTATTTAATTTATTGTAGGCAAATATACCTAATTACAGTGAAAAGTTTTGTTTTGCAAGCAATATAGGCAAATCATTGCAAACAAGGACAAACAGATCATAGGGTGCTTAGACAGAGTGAGAAATAGAAGGTTAATGCTGCACAGGAGGTGCGCAGAGCAAGGTCAACATTATTTGAAGTTGGAAGGGTCCACTCATTGGCCCAGCAAGGGCAGGGAAGGGAAGGGCAGGGAAGAAGCTGCTCCTGAAACTGTTGGTGCGTGTGTTCAAGCTTCTGCCTGACAGGAAAGGTTGGCAGTGAGTATTACTGCAGTGAGAGGGGCCTTTGATGTTGTGTATGTAACGTCTTCCAATTTCACCTGTACTATTCGTCTCAACTACTCACTGCTGTAATAAATTCCATGTTCCCATCTCTCTTTGGGTAAAGGGATAATGGGAACTGCAGATGCTGGAGAATCCAAGACAACAAAGTGTGAGGCTGGATGAACACAGCAGGCCAAGCAGCATCTCAGGAGCACAAAAGCTGACATTTCGGGCCTAGACCCTTCATCAGAGAGGGGGATGGAGTGAGGGTACTGGAATAAATAGGGAGAGAGGGGGAGGCGGACCGAAGATGGAGAGAAAAGAAGATTGGTGGAGAGGAGAGTATAGGTGGGGAGGTAGGGAGGGGATAGGTCAGTCCAGGGAAGATGGACAGGTCAAGGAGGAGGGATGAGGTTAGTAGGTAGATGGGGGTGCGGCTTGGGGTGGGAGGAAGGGATGGGTGGGAGGAAGAACAGGTTAGGGAGGCAGAGACAGCTGCATCCACTGTACCCGGTGTGGCTTCATCTACATTGGGGAACCCAAGCGGAGGCTTGGAGACCGCTTTGCAGAACACCTCCGCTTGGTTCGCAACGAACAACTGCACCTCCCAGTTGCAAACCATTTCCACTCCCCCTCCCATTCTTTAGATGACATGTCCATCATGGGCCTCCTGCAGTGCCACAATGATGCCACCCGAAGGTTGCAGGAACAGCAACTCATATTCCGCCTGGGAACCCTGCAGCCTAATGGTATCAATGTGGACTTCACCAGTTTCAAAATCTCCCCTTCCCCGACTGCATCCCTAAACCAGCCCAGTTCATCCCCTCCCCCCACTGCACCACACAACCAGCCCAGCTCTTCCCCTCCACCCACTGCATCCCAAAACCAGTCCAACCTGTCTCCTCCTCCCTAACCTGTTCTTCCTCTCACCCATCCCTTCCTCCCACCCCAAGCCGCACCTCCATCTCCTACCTACTAACCTCATCCCACCTCCTTGACATGTCCATCTTCACTGGACTGACCTATCCCCTCCCTACCTCCCCACCTACACCCTCTCCACCTATCTTCTTTTCTCTCCATCTTTGGTCCGCCTCCCCCTCGCTCCCTATTTATTTCAGTTCCCTCTCCCCATCCCCCTCTCTGATGAAGGGTCTAGGCCCGAAACGTCAGCTTTTGTGCTCCTGAGATGCTGCTTGGCCTGCTGTGTTCATCCAGCCTCACATTTTATTATCCAAGATACAGGGTGAGATTGACGGAGAGTGCAGAGTACAGCAGTAATTACAGAGTGAGAGTGACAGAGAGTGCAGAGTGGTGCAGTAAAAATACAGGGTGAGAGTGACAGAGAGTGCAGAGTGGAACAGTAAAGATACAGGGTGAGAGTGACAGAGAGTGCAGAGTGGCGCAGTAAAGATACAGGGTGAGAGTGACAGAGAGTGCAGAGTGGAACAGTAAAGATACAGGGTGAGAGTGACAGAGAGTGCAGAGTGGCGCAGTAAAGATACAGGGTGAGAGTGACAGAGAGTGCAGAGTGGAACAGTAAAGATACAGGGTGAGAGTGACAGAGAGTGCAGAGTGGAGCAGTAAAGATACAGGGTGAGAGTGACAGAGAGTGCAGAGTGGAGCAGTAAAGATACAGGGTGAGAGTGACAGAGAGTGCAGAGTGGAACAGTAAAGATACAGGCTGAGAGTGACAGAGAGTGCAGAGTGGAACAGTAAAGATACAGGGTGAGAGTGACAGAGAGTGCAGAGTGGAACAGTAAAGATACAGGCTGAGAGTGACAGAGAGTGCAGAGTGGAACAGTAAAGATACAGGGTGAGAGTGACAGAGAGTGCAGAGTGGCGCAGCAAAAATACAGGGTGAATGCAGATTATTATCTGAATGATGGTACAATCAAATATTTCTTAAAGTTCATACTTTCTTTACTGCAGCTCACTGTCAATATTCTTCAGCAGCAAGAACAAACTGGGATATTATACCCTCAACCCAGCGCCAGCCCTTAGGCTTCTCGATCCTTCAGGGAGGGACGCTTTGCCTGTGCCATAACCCTGTCTGATTTCCTGGGGTGTAGGACCATTTGAATAGGTCAGGTGGAACATTGAAGTGATTTCTCTCTGTATTGGTGAGCCTGCTTTGAGGGATGGAGAAAAAACCGCTTGTTCAGTATTCAGAATTGATTTCTTTTTCACAGCCATCCTTGTTTAAGTGTCTCTTTCTCATGCTGTAACAATATTGCATACCTGATGTGTAGCATGTTCTTTGGGGGACGCCATTGCTCTGGCTTCAATGGTAAGAAACATGTGTCAACCCCAACCCAAACCTCACCATCAAACCCGCAGACAAGGGTGGCGCAGTGGCAGTATGGCGCACTGACCTCTACATCGCCGAGGCCAAACGCCAACTCTCCGACACCACCTCCTACCGCCCCCTCAATCATGACCCCATACCCGAGCACCAAACCATCATCTCCAACACCATTCATGACCTCATCACCTCAGAGGACCTCCCACCCACAGCCTCCAACCTCATTGTTCCCCAACCCCGCACGGCCCGTTTCTATCTCCTTCCCAAAATCCACAAACCTGCCTGCCCTGGTCGACCATTCGTCTCAGCCTGCTCCTGTCCCACTGAACTCATCTCCACCTATCTGGACTCCATTTTCTCCCCCTTGGTCCAGGAAGCCCCTACCTACATCCGTGACACCACCCACGCCCTCCACCTCCTCCAGAACTTCCAATTCCCTCGTCCCCAACACCTCATTTTCACCATGGACGTCCAGTCCCTATACACCTGTATTCCGCATGCAGATGGCCTCAAGGCCCTTCGCTTCTTCCTGTCCCGCAGGCCGACCAGTCCCCCTCCACCGACACCCTCATCCGCCTAGCCGAACTCGTCCTCACCCTCAACAAATTCTCTTTCGATTCCTCCCACTTCCTACAGACTAAGGGGGTGGCACGGGCACCCGCATGGGCCCCAGCTATGCCTGCCTCTTTGTAGGTTGCATGGAACAGTCCCTCTTCCGCACCTACACAGGCCCCAAACCCCACCTCTTCCTCCGTTACATTGATGATTGTATCGGCGCCGCCTCTTGCTCCCCAAAGGAGCTTGAACAGTTCATCCACTTCACCAACACCTTCCACCCCAACCTTCAGTTCACCTGGGCCATCTCCAGCACATCCCTCACCTTCCTGGGCCTCTCAGTCTCCATCTCAGGCAACCAGCTTGCAACTGATGTCCATTTCAAGTCCACCGACTCCCACAGCTACCTAGAATACACCTCCTCCCACCCACCCTCCTGCAAAAATTCAATCCACTATTCCCAATTCCTCCGCCTCCGCCGCATCTGATCCGAGGATGAGGCATTCCACTCCCGCAAATTCCAGATGTCCAAGTTCTTCAAGGACCGCAACTTTCCCCCCACAGTGGTCGAGAATGCCCTTGACCGCGTCTCCCGCATTTCCCGCAACACATCCCTCACGCCCCGCCCCCGCAACAACCGCTCCCAGAGGATCCCCCTCGTTCTCACATACCACCCCACCAAACTCCGGATACAAAGCATCATCCTCCGACACTTCCACCATCTACAATCCGACCCCACCACCCAAGACATTTTTCCATCCCCACCCCTGTCTGCTTTCCGGAGAGACCACTCTCTCCGTGACTCCCTTGTTCGCTCCACACGGCCCTCCAACCCCATCACACCCGGCACCTTCCCCTGCAACCGCAGGAAATGCTACACTTGTCCCCAAACCTCCTCCCTCACCCCTATCCCAGGCCCCAAGATGACATTCCACATTAAGCAGAGGTTCACCTGCACATCTGCCAATGTGGTATACTGCATCCACTATACCCGGTGTGGCTTCCCCTACATTGGGGAAACCAAGCGGAGGCTTGGGGACCGCTTTGCAGAACACCTCCGCTTGGTTCGCAATAAACAACTACACCTCCCAGTCACAAACCATTTCCACTCCCCCTCCCATTCCTTCAATGACATGTCCATCATGGGCCTCCTGCAGTGCCACAATGATGCCACCTGAAGGTTGCAGGAACAGCAACTCATATTCCGCCTGGGAACCCTGCAGCCTAATGGTATCAATGTGGACTTCACCAGCTTCAAAATCTCCCCTTCCCCTACTACATCCCAAAACCAGCCCAGTTCGTCCCCTCCCCCCACTGTACCTTACAACCAGCCCAGCTCTTCCCCTCCACCCACTGCATCCCAAAACCAGTCCAACCTGTCTCTGCTTCCCTAACCTGTTCTTCCTCTCACCCATCCCTTCCTCCCACCCCAAGCCGCACCTCCATTTCCTACCTACTAACCTCATCCCACCTCCTTGACCTGTCCGTCTTCACTGGACTGACCTATCCCCTCCCTACCTCCCCACCTATACTCTCTCCACCTATCTTCTTCACTCTCCATCTTCGGTCCGCCTCCCCCTCTCTCCCTATTTATTCCAGAACCCTCACCCCATCCCCCTCTTTGATGAAGGGTCTAGGCCCGAAATGTCAGCTTTTGTGCTCCTGAGATGCTGCTGGGCCTGCTGTGTTCATCCAGCCTCACATTTTATTATCTTGTGCCTCATGGTTGTCTGATTGTCATGTCTGGGTGAAGGCACGTCTCACCTGATAAGGCTCTCTTGGCCCATGTCAGGGGGCTCGGGAACAGATGCCTTCCTGGTACTTTTTCCTTTCCTTTGTATAAGATTATCATGTGGTATGTAGCAAGGAGATTACAACCCAATCAGCTACGATCTTGCAGAATGCCAGGGCAGGTGGGAACAGCTGAGTGGCCAATTCTTGTTCCCTCTTTGAGTAAGAAACTTTCCAGATGAAACTCTGCTGCAGAAATTCCGGACAGTTCCTCAGTGGGAAATCCTTTCTCTTTCAAATAACCAATGGCTGTGTTTGGTCACTCAAGGGACTGTTATCCTGTTAAATAACCAGTTATTTCACAGCTACACGATGAATTATCCTCCCTTGTGAACCAGTCAAAAGTCACACAACACCAGGCCATAGTCCAACAAGGTTTATCTGAAATCACAGGCTTTTGGAGCGCTGCTCCTTTATCGAGTGGCCTGTGTGACTTTTAACTTTGTCCAGCCCAGTCCAACACTGGCACCTCCATATCACGTGAAAACATAGTAGCTCCACTGACACACAGTGTGTATTCTTAATCTGCTAAATAAACACCAACTGCAGCCAACTCATTACCCTTCCTAATAAACAGTAACTCCTGACATCAAACAATTAGAAACCCTTAAACAAAGAAACAAAGAAACCTACAACACGGGAACAGGCCCTTCGGCCCTCCAAGCCTGCGCCGATCAAGATCCTCTGTCTAACCTGTCATCTATTTTCTAACGGTCTGTATCCATTCGCTCCCTGCCCATCCATGTGCCTGTCCAACTATATCTTAAAAGACACTAACGTGTCTGCGTCTGCCACCTCCACTGGCAATGCATTCCAGGCGCCCACCAACCTCTGTGTAAAGAACTTTCCACGCATATCTCCCTTAAACTTTCCTCCTTTCACTTTGAACTCATGAGCCCCAGTAATTGAGTCCCCCACTCTGGGGAAAAAGCTTTTTGCTATCCACCCTGTCTATACCCTTCATGATTTTGTAGACCTCAATCAGGTCCCGCCTCAATTTCCGTCTTTCTAATGAAAATAATCCTAGTCTATTCAACCTCTCTTCATAGCTAGCGCCCTCCATACCAGTCAACATCCTGATGAACCTCCTCTGCACCCTCTCCAAAGCATCCACATCCTTTTGGTAATGTGGCAACCAGAACTGTACACCGTACTCCAAATGTGGCCGAACCAAAGTCCTATACAACTGCAACATGACCTGCTAACTCTTGTACTCAGTGCCCCGCCCAATGAAGGAAAGCATGCCATATGCCTCCTTGACCACCCTATTGACCTGCATTGTCACCTTCAGGAAACAATGGACCTGAACATCCAGATCTCTCTGTTCATCAATTTTCCCCAGGACTTTTCCATTTACTGTATAGTTTGCCCTTGAATTTGATCTTCCAAAGTGCATCACCTCACATTTGCCCGGATTGAACTCCATCTGCCATTTATCTGCCCAACTCTCCAATCTATCTATATTTTGCTGTAATTTCTGACAGTCCACTTCACTATCAGCTACTCCACCAATCTTAGTGTCATCAGCAAACTTGCTGATCAGACCACCTGCACCTTCCTCCAGATCATTTACATATATCACAAACAACAGTGGTCCCAGCACAGATCCCTGTGGAACACCCCTGGTCACAGGTCTCCAATTTGAGAAACTCCCTTCCACTACTACCCTTTGTCTTCTGTTGACTAGCCAGTTTTTTATCCATTTAGCTAGCACACCCTGGACCCTATGTGACTTCACTTTCTCCATCAGCCTGCCATGGGGAACCTTATCAAATGCCTTACTGAAGTCCATGTATATGGCATCTACAGCCTTTCCCTCATCAATCAACTTTGTCACGTCCTCAAAGAATTCTATTAAGTTGGTAAGACATGACCTTCCCTGTCAATACCATGTTGCCTATCACTGATAAGCCCATTTTCTTCCAAATGGGAATAGATCCTATCCCTCAGTATCTTTTCCAGCAGCTTCCCTACCACTGACATCAGATTCACCGGTCGTTAATTACCTGGATTATCCTTGCGGCCCTTTTTAAACAAGGGGACAACATTAGCAAGTCTCCAGTCCTCCTGGACCTCACCCATGTCTAAGGACACTGCAAAGATATCTGTTAAGGCCCCGGCTATTTTCTCTCTCGCTTCCCTCATCAACCTGGGATAGATCCCATCCGGACCTGGGGACTTGACCACCTTAATGTCTTCTGGATACCTAACACTTCCTCCTTCCTTATGTCAACTTGACCTAGAGGAAGCAAACATCTATCCCTAACCTCAACATCTGTCACATCCCTCTCCTTGGTGAATACTGATGCAAAGCACTCGTTAAGAATGTCACCCATTTTCTCTGAATCAGCACATATCTTTCCTTCTTTGTCCTTAAGTGGGCCAATCGTTTCTCTAGTCACCCTCTTGCTCATTATATATGAATAAAAGCCTTTGGGATTTTCCTTAACCATGTTTGCCAGCAATACCTCATGTCCTCTCTTAGCCCTCTTAATACCTTTTTTCAGATTCGCTCTACATTTCCGATATTCTTGCAAAGCTTCATCTGTCTTCAGTTACCTAGACCTCATGTATGCTTCCTTTTTCCTCTTGGCTAGTCTCACAATTTCACCTGTCATCCATGGTTCCTTAATCTTGCCTTTTCTATTCCTCATTTTCACAGGAACATGTCTCTCCTGCACGCTAATCAGCCTCTCTTTAAAAGCCTCCCACATATCAAATGTGGATTTACCTTCAAACAGTTTCTCCCAATCTACATTCCTCAGATCCTGCCGAATCTTGGTATAGTTGGCCTTCCCCCAGTTTAGTACTCTTCCTTTAGGACCACTCCCATCCTTGTCCATGAGTATTGTAAAACTTACGGAATTGTGGTCGCTATTTCCAAAGTAGTCCCCTACTGTAATTTCGACCACCTGGCCGGGTTCATTCCCCAGCACCAGGTCCAGTTTGGCCCCTTCCCAAGTTGGGCTACATACATACTGCTCTAGAAAACCCTCTGGGACACACCTTACAAATTCTGCTCCATCTTGACCCCTAACACTGAGTGAATCCCAGTCAATGTTGGGAAAATTAAAATCTCCCATCACCACCACCCTGTTTCTCCTACACCTTTCCATGATCTGTTTACATATTTGTACCTCTATCTCATGCTCGCTGTTGGGAGGCCTGTAGTACAGCCCCAGCATTGTTACTGCATCCTTCCTATTTCTGAGTTCTGCCCATATTGCCTCACTGCTCAAATCCTCCATGGGGCCCTCCTTCAGTGTGGCTGTGATATTGTCTTTGACCAGTATTGCAACTCCTCCACCCCTTTTACCTCCCTCTCTATCCCGCCTGAAGCATCGATATCCTGGGACAACTAGTTGCCAATCATGCCCTTCCCTCAACCAAGTCTCAGTAATAGGAAGCTGCTAAACTATTGAACAATATCAAATGTCATACATGTTAATAAAATGTGAGGCTGGATGTGTTCATCCAGCCTCACATTTTATTATCTTGGATTCTCCAGCATCTGCAGTTCCCATTATCCCTGTCATACATGTGTCTGTTTGGCTGTTTACTTTCCATTTGAGCCTGAGATTATCTGTACACTGGAACCCCAGGGAGATTCTACTTTTCCCCATTTTTAACAAATACCAAGTGGAAAATTTACCAGCTTTGCCATCAGCCAGCTGCTTTCACCGTGCAAGAGCAGATCAGGCACCGTGCATTTGTGTACACTGATAGATCAGCATCTTGGCTGCAAAATAGGTGCATGGAATAATTCAGGGAGAGTGAAGACTGTGTGTCAACAAAAAAGAGACATGCCCATCCCAGGCCTCCTCCAGGGTCACAATGACACCACGCGCAAACTGGAGGAGCAGCACCTCATATTCCGCTCTGGATCTTACAGCCCATTGGTCTGAACATAGAATTCACCAGTTTTAAAATCTCCCCACCCCCGGCCTCATCCCATGTCCAAACCTCCCTCTCATCCCTTCTCCTTGACGTGACACAGCTTGTCCAGCTACTTCCCCACCTACCCGCCCCACCCCTCCCACCGACCAATCCCAACTACCCCCTACCTACATCCACCTATCACCACCCTGCCTACCCTTCCCCAGCTCCATCCCTCCTCTCGCTATTTATTTCCCAGTACACCACCCCCCTCCCTGGTCCTGATAAAGGGACTTTACCCGAAACATCGACTCTCCTGCTCCTCTGATGCTGCCTGGCCTATTGCGTTCCTCCAGCTCCATGCTGTGTTAACCCTGACTCCAGCATCTGCAGTTCTTGCTATCTCCAGGTGTTTTAGATTATTATTTCAATAATTTTAGGAATTGGAGCTGGATACAACACACTTACTGAGAAATGCTTTCCACATTTCAATCAATGAAAAGCTGCCGCTACCAGGTGGGACCATTGTTTACCTGTTCAATGCTTCAAGGGTGTTTCACAACATGAACCTTTGCAGTAGTGATGATCGATAAAATACCAGTGTACCCAAATATTCCGCTTGAAGTCAAGGTCAGGCCTTGTATTGCCCTTTGCCAAATAGTAAAGCTCTGGAAACTGTTATGATCAGGTTTCAAATACGTACCATCGTGAACACTGCCCTCAGTCTCTTACCAATGGAAAAGAAACATTCCGTTCACCAACGTTATATAATGGAGCTGGCAAAGAGGTGGATCGCAGAGCTGAAAGAGTGGGAGCAGTGATTTGAGGAGGAGGAGGAGGAAGGGACTGAGAAGGAGGAACATCACCTTCAGCCTGACTGGGTACAGTAGGGTCAATGACCCTTCACCGACACCAGCTCCCGGTGGATAGAACTAGGGGCAGTCACCACTCATTGATTATAAAATTGTTGCTGCTTGAAAGGCAACCAGATTGTTTCTGTTCCGAGAGACATAGACAGTTCTGTTTGTTTGTGCTTTGTTCGATCACACCATTGATAAATAAAAATGAATGACTTGAAGTGTTTAAAGACTTTCTTGTCTGTGATGGTCCCACACTGAAAAATGAGAAGATGGTGGGTATGGAAAAAGAATGGCAGTGATTTAGACAGGAGCATAAGATGGCATGTGCTGAAGACCAGGCTAGACTGTGATAGCTGTGATATGAATGTGCTGTTGTATATTCAAGTGTCAGCTGTGAGAAGTGTTGGTTATTGGTAACTGTCCCACTACATACAGGATGAAGTGTAACTCCAGACAGTCAGCAGTTGAGTGGCAGCACAGCTGGGGTTGAAAGATGGCACCAGGATCCCAGGAAACCCGGCAGTGGCAAGAACATGTGTGTCCAGTAAGTTTGACTGTCGGACAGAGGCTTAGTGCATCACATTGAACATGGAGAGAAACCCTCTGTTAGCCTCACCAGAAAGGACACGCCGTCAATTTGTTGTAAGATACAGGGTTTTGGATTGTTAAGGCAAATTATGAGCAGCTGTCATTCAACATTATTTCCTGAGGAACACCACTGTCCACTGTCTACCGTTTGGAATGACTTCCCTTAACTTTCACTCTCTGTTTTCTCTCTAACTAACTTCAAGTGAATTTCACTGCAGCAACTTTTGGGCCTTTGGTGTAACTGTGCCAATGGGCAGCTGTTCCCCGAATATTAAAGTGGACAAAACAATTCAGCCAGCTGAGGTAGGCTCTGTAGGGACAGAGGGGCACTGGTACCAGCAAAACAGATTTGTTCCTTTGTTGTATTTTTAAGAAACCAATAAATTTATGCTGACATGTAAGTGGTGGCTTTAAACCAAGTGTCAGCTTCCTGACTCAGACTATGTAGCTGCTGCCAAACTTACATTGCTGGAAGCCAACAGCCTGCACTCGTGTCTTCACAGTGACCAAGAATTAAAGCCCTCAGTAACATGTAAACTGCTACACGACAGTGTCTCACAAAAACAAACATATCCACCTTAAAAATGAAATGGCATTCTAGGAAGCACAATATATATTCATGGGCGAATTGATGAGCAAGGTAATGCCTTCTGCTCACTTTGTAGTTTATGAAGCCTCCTGTATGCTCCAGTCTACAAGAAGGTCAGAGACTTTGGCATTTCAAAGGATCATTATTTTCTGGTTTGATTTTTCACTGATTTATACAGCAGTGCAGTGTTCCCAGCAGATTGCTGATGCAGTTAATAGGGAGATCGATTAGTTTAGAATTGCTTGGCGCAATGGAGCTGAAGGACATGAGATCATTTGACTGAGTCCATCACACTGTTTACCCTTTGGTGAAGTTACACCAGGTTCTGGAAGGATCAGACATTGGGCCCTTCCTTTGACCAGTCTATGTGTTGCCCCTTGGATCAGCTTTGTGATACACAATGATGGGGCATTGCTCAGCCAGGGCGCACCCTCACTCACTCACTTACTCCCAACACTGCCTGTCAGTTGGCCAATCCTGCTGGAGATGTCATTTCCACCAGTTTAATCCAGGGGAAGCAGGAACAGCTGTCCCTCTCACAAGCTACACTGTAACATTCCCAAGGCCAACATCCTCCCCCCACCAACTGTAACATTCCCCAGACCAACCACCTCCTCCCACCCACTGTAACATTCCCCAGACCAATCCCCTCCTCCCACCCACTGTAACAATCCCCAGATCCCCCCCACCCACTGTAACATTCCCCAGACCAACGCCCTCCTCCCACCCACTGTAACATTCCCCAGATCCCCCCCCACCCACTGTAACATTCCCCAGACCAACCACCTCCTCCCACCCACTGTAACATTCCCCAGACCAATCCCCTCCTCCCACCCACTGTAACATTCCCCAGACCAATCCCCTCCTCCCACCCACTGTAACATTCCCCAGACCAATCCCCTCCTCCCACCCACTGTAACATTCCCCAGATCCCCCCCCCCACCCACTGTAACATTCCCCAGACCAACCACCTCCTCCCACCCACTGTAACATTACCCAGATCCCCCCCCCACCCACTGTAACATTCCCCAGACCAACCACCTCCTCCCACCCACTGTAACATTCCCCAGACCAACCCCCTCCTCCCACTCACTGTAACATTCCCCAGATCCCCCCCACCCACTATAACATTCCCCAGACTAACACCCTCACCCACCCATTTTAACATTCCCAAGGCCAGCCCCCACCCCCCACCCACTGTAACATTCCCCAGATCCCCCCCACCCACTGGAACATTCCTCAGACCAACCCCCTCACCCACCCACTTTAACATTCCCAAGGCCAACCCCCTACCCCCATCCACTGTAACATTCCCCAGATCCCCCCCATCCACTGGAACATTACCCAGACCAATCCCCTCCCCCCACCCACAGTAACATTCCCCGGACCAACCCCGTCACCCACCCACTGGAACATCTCCCAGATCCCCCCCACCCACTGTAACATTCCCCAGACCAACACCCTCCTCCCACCCACTGTAACATTCCCCAGACCAACACCCTCCTCCCGCCCACTGTAGCATTCCCCAGACCAACCCCCTCCTCCCACCCACTGTAACAGTCCCGAGACCAATCCTCTCCTCCCACCCACTGCAACATTCCCCAGATCAAAACCCTCCTCCCACCCACTGTAACATTCCCCAGATCCCCCCCACTCACTGGAACATTCCCCAGACCAAACTCCTCCCCCCCCACTGCAACATTCCCAAGGCCAACCCCCTCTCCCCACCCACTGTAACATTCCCAAGATCCCCCCCACCCACTGGAACATTCCCCAGACCAACCACCTCCTCCCACCCACTGTAACATTCCCCAGACCAATCCCCTCCTCCCACCCACTGTAACATTCCCCAGACCAATCCCCTCCTCCCACCCACTGTAACATTCCCCAGATCCCCCCCACCCACTGTAACATTCCCCAGACCAACGCCCTCCTCCCACCCACTGTAACATTCCCCAGATCCCCCCCCCACCCACTGTAACATTCCCCAGACCAACCACCTCCTCCCACCCACTGTAACATTACCCAGATCCCCCCCCCACCCACTGTAACATTCCCCAGACCAACCACCTCCTCCCACCCACTGTAACATTCCCCAGACCAACCCCCTCCTCCCACTCACTGTAACATTCCCCAGATCCCCCCCACCCACTATAACATTCCCCAGACACTCCCCCACCCATTTTAACATTCCCCAGACCTTCCCCCACCCCCAGTAACGCTCCCCAGACCCTCCCCCACTGTAACATTCGCCAGAACCCCCTCACCTCACTGTAACATTCCCACATTCACTCATCCACTGTAGCATTCCCCCACCCACTGTCTCAATCCCCACTATCCACCCACATTCCTCCACCAGATGAGTTATTCTGACATTCAACAATGGATTCACGGTCAGCATTAGACCCTTAATTCTGTTGCTGTTTTTCTCTCTGTTCTAAAAGACTGAGCCCTGATTTGTATACAGATTTTTACACAGCCAGCAACAAGATGAAACATTATTTCCCCTGGCCACCGTTCAGGGCCTTCAACGAGATCCCCCTCCCTCCAGTGGGAATAAATCTGTGCCAGTCTGTCCAAACTTTCTGCGAAAGACAACTTGCTCATTCCAGATATTAATCCAGTAAACCTCCTGTAAACAAGCTCCAACATACCTCGATAACAAGGTGTGGGGCTGGATGAACACAGCAGGCCAAGCAGCATCTCAGGAGCACAAAAGCTGATGTTTCGGGCCTAGACCCTTCATCAGAGAGGGGGATGGGGTGAGGGTTTTGGAATAAATAG
Organism: Stegostoma tigrinum; assembly: GCF_030684315.1. Classification (NCBI taxonomy): domain Eukaryota; kingdom Metazoa; phylum Chordata; class Chondrichthyes; order Orectolobiformes; family Stegostomatidae; genus Stegostoma; species Stegostoma tigrinum. The sequence continues at coordinate 76,887,968 of NC_081367.1, read as the reverse complement.
GGAGAGAGGGGGAGGCGGACCAAAGATGGAGAGAAAAGAAGATAGATGGAGAGGAGACTATAGGTGGGGAAGTAGGGAGGGGATAGGTCAGTCCAGGGAAGACAGACAGGTCAAGGAGGTGGGATGAGGTTAGTAGGTAGGAAATGGAGGAGCGGCTTGAGGTGGGAGGAGGGGATGGGTGAGAGGAAGAACAGGTTAGGGAAGCGGAGACAGGCTGGGCTGGTTTTGGAATGCAGTGGAGGGAGGGGACGAGCTGGGCTGGTTGTGTGGTGCAGTGGGGAGAGGGGATGGACTGGGCTGGTTTTAGGATGCAGTGGGGGAAGGGGAGATTTTGAAGCTTGTGAAGTCCACATTGATACCATTGGGCTGTAGGGTTCCCAAGCGGAATATGAGTTGCTGTTCCTGCACCCACCTATACTCTCCTCTCCACCTCTCTTCTTTTCTCTCCATCTTCGGTCCGCCTCCCCCTCTCTCCCTATTTATCCCAGAACCCTCTCCCCATCCCCCTCTCTGATGAAGGGCCTAGGCCCGAAACGTCACCTTTTGTGCTCCTGAGATGCTGCTTGGCCTGCTGTGTTCATCCAGCTCGACACTTTGTTATCTTGGATTCTCCAGCATCTGCAGTTCCCATTATCTCCAACATACCTACACCCTTCCTTGAAGAAGGAGAACAAAACTGCACATGGTATTTGAGACAACAACAGCGATTGTTGGAGGAACCCTGCAGATCTGTCAGCATCAGGGGACAATCAAAGTGAATGCTTCAAGTTGAATGGCTGTTCTTCAGGGAATCATTTGTTCATTCCACCTGCCAATTTCTTATTGGCTACAATTAAATCCCCATTCTCATTCTCAAGAAACTCTTGCTGTCAATTTTCACATTTCTAGCATCTGCCCTCCCATTCTCACGTATTTATCTTGCTTAATCTAAGTACAGCGTTCATCATCATTATGATATGTGTCGGTGGGACTGTGATATGCGTGGACCCTTAGCTCCGTCTAATTCAAAAATTAACTTTTAAGTCATTCTCTGCCAATCTTTATATTCTGTCCAATCATCAAAACTTGACACTTAGCTTTCTACAATTATATAAAAATCGAACGAACCAACTCCTCCCTCCCCTTCCTCGACATCTCTGTTTCGATTTCTGAGGACTGGCAGGCCACGAGAAAACCTACCGACTTTCACAGCTACCTAGACTACATATCCACACACCCCACTTCCTATAAAGACTCCATTCCACTCTCTGAGCTCCTTAGTCTCTGTCGTATATGTTCAGATGAGTCCAATTTCAACAAGGGAGCCTCCAAAATGTCCACATTCTTCCTCAATCCAGGAATCCCCAGCTCCATTGTCGACAGGGCCCTCAACCAGGTCCAAACCACCTCCTGCACTTCGGCCCTCACCCCTTCTCTTCCCTCCTGTAACAGCAATAGGGTTCCCCTTGTCCTCACCTGCCATCCCACCAGCATCCACATCCAGAAGATCATCAGACGCCAGTTCTACTACCTCCAGTGAGATGCCACCACCAGACACATATTCCCCTCCCCTCCCTTGACCGTCTTCCGCAGGGACTGTTCGCTCCGGGACACCCTGGTCCACTCTTCCTTCACTCCCAACATCCCCCCACAGACCCATGGCACCTTGCCCTGCAACTGATGAAGGTGCAACACCTGCCCATTTACCTCCTCCCTCCCCACTATCCAAGGGCCCAAACACACCTTCCAGCTGAAGCAACACTTCACCTGTACTTCCCAGAATCTAGTCTACTGCATTCGCTGCTCACAATGTTCTGTTCACAGAGAAAAGCTACCTGTTGCCTGCCACCTCAATGCATCACCTTGCTCCCTGGTCAACACATCTGTCTCCGGCTTGCTACAGTGTTCCAGCGAAGCTCAATGCAAGCTAGAGGAACAACGCCTTATTTCCTACTTGGGGAACCTGCAGCCCTCCAGACTCAAATCTAGTTTGCTAATTTTAGGGCCTAAACTATCCCATGTCCCAACCCCCTATCCCACGCACCAGGCCTTGATACCACACAGTCTGTCATTACACACCCCCTGGGGAATGTTATGGGGGTGGGAGGAGGGTGTTGGTCTGGGGAATGTTACAGTGGGACTAACAGTCCTCTTTAACAGCTACTCACCCTCCCAGCCTGATCGTTAGCAACTCCTTTGTCTGTCCAACTGTGCTTCTCTGTCTTTGGGCTCTCTCCCCACCTATTGTCTACTCCTTACCCCATTCTCACACCCAATCTTCTGCATATAGACCAGAAATTTCCTAGCTTTAATCAGTTCTGATGAACGGTCACCAGACCTGAAACATGAACTATGATTTTCTTTTCACAGAAGCTGCCAGACCTGCTGAGCTTTTCCAGCAAATTCTGTTATTGTTTCTACAATTATATGTTTGGTACCTTCTCTAACTCTTTATTGAGACACAGATGGTGAGGTCTCCCCATGGAATGTTTCTTTCGAGCAGGCACATACTTATTCTGAATATTCCGGAATGTCCTCTTCACTGTTTGACCCGGTATCTATATTGATCTATCTTGGAACCTGGTATTCTAGTTCAGGCTAGCCAGCACAGCTTTGAGCCAACATAGTATCAGAGATAATGGGAACTGCAGATGCTGGAGAATCCAAGATAATAAAATGTGAGGCTGGATGAACACAAGCTCTCTGATGAAGGGTCTAGGCCCGAAACGTCAGCTTTTGTGCTCCTGAGATGCTGCTTGGCCTGCTGTGTTCATCCAGCCTCACATTTTATTATCTTTGAGCCAACATAACTGCCTTTATTCCTGTTTAATATACTAGTCTCAGACCCATTCTTCTCCCTTTTAAACTCAATGTAAAATTCAATCATAGTAGAACTACTGCTCTCCAAAAGTGCTTCCACTCTGAGATCAAGAGTTAATCCTGTCACATGACACAATACCAAATCTAATGGAACTTTCTCTCTGGTCAATTTAAGAACACACTGATATAAAAAAATTACCCAAAAACATTCAATGAACTCCTCATCTAGGTTACTATTAGTAGGTTTAATCGTTCTAGTTGATATAAAGATTTAAATCATCCATAATTACTGCTCTCACCTTATCACAAACATCTAATCTTTCCTCCTGAAGACTTTCTCCCACAGTGCAAAGAACAAAGAAGAAAAGAAAATTACAGTACAGTAACAGACCCTTCAGCCCTCCAAGCCTGCGCCGATCCAGATCCTCTTTCTAAACCTGTCACCTATTTTCCAAGGATCTGTATCCCTCTGTTCCCTGCCCATTCATGTATCTTTCTAGATACATCTTAAATGATGCTATGGTGCCCGCCTCTACCACCTCCACTGGCAATGTGTTCCAGGCACCCACCACCCTCTGTGTAAAGAACTTTCCATGCATATCCCCCTTAAACTTTCCCCTCTCACCTTGAAATCAGGACTCCTCATAATTGAGTCTCCACTCTAGGGAAAAGCTTCTTGCTATCCACCCTGTCTATACCCCTCATGATTTTGTAGACCTCAATCAAGTCCCCCCTCAACCTCCATCTTTCTAATGTAAATAATCCTAATCTACTCAACCTCAATCAGGCCCCCTTTCAATCTCTGTCTTTCTAATGTAAATAATCCTAGTCTACTCAATCTCTCTTCATAGCTAGCACCCTCCATACCAAGCAACATCCTGGTGACCCTCCTCTGCACCCTCTCCAAAGCATCCACATCCTTTTGGTAATGTGGCGACCAGAACTGTACACAGTATTCTAAACCAAAGTCTTATACAACTGTAACACGATCTGCCAACTCTTGTACTCAATACCGCGTCTGATGAATGAAAGCATGCCGTATGTCTTCTTGACCACCCTATTGACCTGCGTTGCCACCTTCAGGGAACAATGGATCTGAACACCCAGATCTCTCTGTTCATCAATTTTCCCCGGGGCTTTTCCATTTGCCGCATAGTTTGCTCTTGAATTGGATCTTCCAAAATACATCACCTTGTATTTGCCTGGATTGAATTCCATCTGCCATTTCTCTGCCCTACTCTCCAATCTGTCTATATTCTGTTGCATTATCCGACAGTCCCATTCACTATCTGTTACTCCACCAATCTTAGTCATTGCCGTCATTGGTTGGCCATTATGGACAACTGTCTGTTTTGGGGCATTCCTCATCCTCATGATATCCAGTTCCATTCTCACCTTCATTCTCTTCCCCTCATTGATTCAATCCAAGAAACCATCAACAATCCCCCACCCCCTACCAACTGCAAACTCTACCGACAACGGCCCACTGTCACCCCGATTCATTGTCAGCCTTACCCCTGTTTCTCCTAGTGCCACACAGTGAGGTCAGGCTGTCTTAAAAACATCACTTGTTGGAAGCCCATCATCCCAAAATGGACGCCTAGCAGTGTCCCTGCCTCCAAGCCAGGAGGTTCAGGTTCAAGTCCCACTTCACAACTTCATGGTCAAGGAAGGTGTGTCCATAATGCAGCCAAACAGCTCAAGTATCAGTGTGAAAATCTCCCAACATCAGAAAGGGGATGAGCGACTGTCATTCAGGGAGCTGGAGACACAAAGAGATGAACTTCCCTTTGCTTGTGAGATGAATGAAATATTTGCCAAATGACCTCCAGGTCTTGGGGTTGGGTGGTGGGTAGATGTGATGAAGGGTCGCTGTCAGTGATGTTCCTCAGGTTAACAGCCATAATAATCTCTTTCTCTGCCTGTCACACATGAATTCTGGAGATCCTGGCTGGGAGAGACAGCCTCATTTTTAATGGCCTGGTATCTTCCTGCAAGGAGGCTCATGGGAACATGAGGGCTTCTCTTTGACTTATACCCTCTCACGTTCTTGTGTGACAACAGAAAAATCTTACAGAAGGCAATGAAACCATTTCTTTAGATTAGCTTCCCTACAATGTGGAAACAGGCCCTTCAGCCCAACAAGTCCACACCGCCCCTTGGAGCATCCCACCCAGACCCATTCCCGAACACCCCTGAACACTATGGGCAATTTAGCATGGCCAATCCACCTAGCCTGCACATCTTTGGACTGTGGGAGGAAACCGGAGCACCCGGAGGAAACCCACGCAGACACGGGGAGAATGTGCAAACTCCACACAGACAGTCACCTGAGGCTGGAAACGATCCCGGGTCCCTGGCGCAGTGAGACAGCAGTGCTAACACTGAGCCACCGTGCCGCCCCAAATAGTGAGATACTTTCTTCCCCTACATTGACAGCAGGCTGACTCACTCCAGAAGTGGATCGGGTTCCAGAGGGAGTCGCCAAATTGGATTGGCAAATCCCTGGTAAGACTTTAACGTGGCCTCAGAGTTAAAAAAAGCCAGCCCTATTTTTGGCTCAAGCAGATGGGCTTTAAACTGACACCAAACGACACCTGCTGAAAACCAGCCGGGAGTTAAATATTTTAATTGTGAGATCCAATTGGAAATCTGTACAGGGAAGTTCAAAACACCAAAGATTCAAAACTGACAGCTTGAAATGATTGCATTTAATGTACATTATAACACAGAGACATTGCAGCATTAAGATATACTGCAATAAATATTTGTACATCTTAAAGAAACTCCCAAAGAGAGTCCTCAGCAAATTACACAAGGTAAGAAAGAACATTTTCTGGTCAGAATCCAGATAAAGAAATGTCCCTCTAAGTATCAGAGCATATTCAAACAATCCTACACAAGAAAAGAATCTTGAGATTGCAACGAACAGATGGAGGAATTAACCAGAAGCAAGCAAATCTGAATAAAGTATTTGAATAATGTTACAGTAAATGTTGCACATGCTTTAGAGAAATAAGTAGAAAAACAAATTTGATTTTATTAGCTGTGAAAGAAAAGCAGTGATAAATAAAACATGTTTGGATCAGTTTGTTCTCTGTCCAAATGGACTGGCTTATCTGCAAGGGTTGGACATTTGCAATCCAGATGGTACACATGGCTGCAAACGCGGCCGACTGGTGGCTCTGTAAGCTTTTCCCATATTATTATTTTGGTCTGTTTTCTATTATCTACAGCTTCAAGCTATGTCATACTCATAATTTAAACAAAAAGCTTTATATACAGTAGGCCATTCTGTACATAACTTAGATGACATGTTGTGAACATCATTGTAACCTTTAAGCACCCTAGCTCTCAACTGACAGACCTGCTGAGCTTTTCTAGCAATTTTTGTTTTTGTTTCTGATTTACAACATCCACAGGTTTTTTTTAATTTCAGTTTTTATTTAGTGGATAAAACATAAATTTAATTAGCTTCTTTATACACTGCCACGTTTACAAATTCCAGTTTGCGTTATGGAGCTACAAGTCTTCAGGACTGAGAGCTCTGGGCAGTTCATACAGCAGTTTAAATCAGAGGTAGGAAAAATGACAGGTCACGAGGCTAATAAAAAGTGTTCCAAACAAATTTACTGCCATTGTGTAGCATGTTTTCTGAGAGCTTTCTTCTACCAAGGGCCTTAGATAATGCCACCTTTCCTGAACTTTGCTTTTTGCATTAAGAATATCAGATTTTATTACCTGTTTTCATTCATCTCAGCCTCTGAAACTCGGTCCCTAAATGTTTTTATTTTAATTATTTCATCAAATATCTCTTTATGTGTTTTGTGTCACTTTTTGCTTTACAATGCATATCTGAGGGACCTTATTATAAAGTTGTATTAAAGGCAATAGAAAAGTAAGTTGTTGCAGTGTTATCTGTTTATTTGAAATGAATAAACTCCTCATTTTAAATACTGAGCACTAAATCCACAGGTGTTTCGGTATTGATCAGAGAAAATGGGAACTGCAGATGCTGGAGAATCCAAGATAACAAAGTGTGGATCTGGATGAACACAGCTGGCCAAGCAGCATCTCAGGAGCACAAAAGCTTTTGTGCTTGGCCTGCTGTGTTCATCCAGCTCCACACAGCCACACTGAGCCCTGCCGCATCTTCGCCATCCCCCCAGACCTCCCACTGACTGAGGACGAACGGTCAGTCCTTAGCAAGGGGCTCACCTTTGTCCCCCTACAACCACACATCAACGAATACCAGTCACGGTTGGACATAGAGCAGTTTTTCCGCCATCTTCGCCTCCATGCCTACTTCTTTAACCGGGAACCCAACCCTCCTTCCACTGACCCCTTCACCCGCTTCCAACACAAGTCCTCCTCCTGGACACCACCCCCAGGCCTCCTACCCCCCCTCAACCTCTTCATCTCCAACTGCCGTTGAGACATTAACCGCCTCAACCTCTCCACCCCTCTCACCCACTCCAACCTCTCCCCCGCAGAACGGGCAGCCCTCCGCTCCCTCCGCTCCAACCCCAACCTCACCATCAAACCCGCAGACAAGGGTGGCGCAGTGGTAGTATGGCGCACTGACCTCTACATCGCTGAGGCCAGACGCCAACTCTCCGACACCACCTCCTACCGCCTCCTCGATCATGACCCCACACCCGAGCACCAAACCATCATCTCCAACACCATTCACGACCTCATCACCACAGGGGACCTCCCACCCACAGCCTCCAACCTCATTGTTCCCCAACCTCGCACGGCCCGTTTCTATCTTCTTCCCAAAATCCACAAACCTGCCTGCCCTGGTCGACCCATCGTCTCAGCCTGCTCCTGCCCCACCGAACTCATCTCCACCTATCTGGACTCCATTTTCTCCCCTTTGGTCCAGGAACTCCCCACCTACGTCCGTGACACCACCCACGCCCTCCACCTCCTCCAGGACTTCCAATTCCCTGGCCCCCAACACCTCATATTCACCATGGACGTCCAGTCCCTGTACACCTGCATTCCGCATGGAGATGGCCTCAAGGCCCTCCGCTTCTTCCTGTCCCGCAGGCCCAACCAGTCCCCCTCCACCGACACTCTCATCCGCCTAGCTGAACTCGTCCTCACACTCAACAACTTCTCTTTTGACTCCTCCCACTTCCTACAGACTAAGGGGGTGGCCATGGGCACCCGCATGGGCCCCAGCTATGCCTGCCTCTTTGTAGGTTACGTGGAACAGTCCCTCTTCCGCACCTACACAGGCCCCAAACCCCACCTCTTCCTCCGGTACATTGATGACTGTATCGGCGCCGCCTCTTGCTCCCCAGAGGAGCTCGAACAGTTCATCAACTTCACAAACACCTTCCACCCCAACCTTCAGTTCACCTGGGCCATCTCCAGCACATCCCTCACCTTCCTGGACCTCTCAGTCTCCATCTCAGGCAACCAGCTTGTAACTGATGTCCATTTCAAGTCCACCGACTCCCACAGCTACCTGGAATACACCTCCTCCCACCCACCCTCCTGCAAAAATTCCATCCCCTATTCCCAATTCCTCCGCCTCCGCCGCATCTGCTCCCACGATAAGACATTCCACTCCCGCACATCCCAGATGTCCAAGTTCTTCAAGGACCGCAACTTTCCCCCCACAGTGATCGAGAACGCCCTTGACCGCGTCTCCTGTATTTCCCGCAACACATCCCTCACACCCCGCCCCCACCACAACCGCCCCAAGAGGATCCCCCTCGTTCTCACACACCACCCTACCAACCTCCGGATACAACGCATTATCCTCCGACACTTCCGCCATTTACAATCCGACCCCACCACCCAAGACATTTTTCCATCCGCTCCCCTGTCAGCTTTCCGGAGAGACCACTCTCTCCGTGACTCCCTTGTTCGCTCCACACTGCCCTCCAACCCCACCACACCCGGCACCTTCCCCTGCAACCGCAGGAAATGCTACACTTGTCCCCACACCTCCTCCCTCACCCCCATCCCAGGCCCCAAGATGACATTCCACATTAAGCAGAGGTTCACCTGCACATCTGCCAATGTGGTATACTGCATCCACTGTACCCGGTGCGGCTTCCTCTACATTGGGGAAACCAAGCGGAGGCTTGGGGACCGCTTTGCAGAACACCTCCGCTCAGTTCGCAACAAACAATTGCACCTCCCAGTCGCAAACCATTTCCACTCCCCCTCCCATTCTCTAGATGACATGTCCATCATGGGCCTCCTGCAGTGCCACAATGATGCCACCCGAAGGTTGCAGGAACAGCAACTCATATTCCGCCTGGGAACCCTGCAGCCATATGGTATCAATGTGGACTTCACCAGTTTCAAAATCTCCCCTTCTCCTACTGCATCCCTAAACCAGCCCAGTTCGTCCCCTCCCCCCACTGCACCACACAACCAGCCCAGCTCTTCCCCCCCACCCACTGCATCCCAAAACCAGTCCAACCTGTCTCTGCCTCCCTAACCGGTTCTTCCTCTCACCCATCCCTTCCTCCCACCCCAAGCCGCACCCCCAGCTACCTACTAACCTCATCCCACCTCCTTGACCTGTCCGTCTTCCCTGGACTGACCTATCCCCTCCCTACCTCCCCACCTACACTCTCTCCACCTATCTTCTTTACTCTCCATCTTCGGTCCGCCTCCCCCTCTCTCCCTATTTATTCCAGTTCCCTCTCCCCATCCCCCTCTCTGATGAAGGGTCTAGGCCCGAAACGTCAGCTTTTGTGCTCCTGAGATGCTGCTTGGCCTGCTGTGTTCATCCAGCCTCACATTTTATTATCCACACTTTGTTACCCTGTTTCAGTACTGAGGCTGGTTTAAAAGTGGATGCATCTCCAGGTATGGGTGAGCTGTATCCCAGGTTGTTGTGGGAGATAAGGGAGGAAATTACCAGGGCTCTGACACATATTTTTTATTCAGTTGGCGGTGTGGTGGACAGACAAGGCGGTTACAAAAACAAAGTTGTTGGAGAAGCTCAGCAGGTCTAGCAGCATCTGTGAAGGAAAAAAACAGAGTTAACATTTCAGGTCCAATGACCTCAGAGTGGGACCTTGATCAGATGGGCTGATGAATCAAAGATTGGCAGATGGAGTTTAATTTAGATAAATGCATTTGGAAAGGTGAAGCAGGGCAGGGCTTACACACTTAATGGTAAGGCTCTAGGGAGTGTTGCTGAGCAAAGAGACCTTGGAGTGCAGGTTCATAGTTCCCTGAAAGTGCAGTCACAGGTAGACTGGGCAGTGAAGAAGGTGTTTAGTACACTTCCCTTTATTGGTCAGTGCATTGAATATAGGAGTTGGGAGGTCATGTTGCAGCTGTACAGGATATTGGTGAGGCCACTTTTAGAACACTGCATGCAGTTCTGATCTGTGATAATGGGAACTGCAGACGCTTAGAATCCAAGATAACAAAGTGTGGAGCTGGATGAACACAGCAGGCCAAGCAGCATCTCAGGGCAAAAGCTGACGTTTCGGGCCTAGACCCTTCATCAGAAAAGGGGGATGAGGAGAGGGAACTGGAATAAATAGGGAGAGAAGGGGAGGCGGACCGAAGATGGAGAGAAAAGAAGAGATAATGGGAACTGCAGATGCTGGAGATTCCAAGATAATAAAATGTGAGGCTGGATGAACACAGCAGGCCAAGCAGCATCTCAGGAGCACAAAAGCTGACGTTTCGGGCCTAGACCCTTCATCAGAGAGAAAAGAAGATGGGTTGAGAGGAGAGTATAGGTGGGGTGGTGGGGAGGGGATAGGTCAGTCCAGGGAAGACGGACAGGTCAAGGTGTCGAGATGAGGTGGTAGGTAGGAAATGGAGGTGCGGCTTGAGGTGGGAGGAAGGGATGGGTGAGAGGAAGAACAGGTTCGAGAAGCGGAGACAGGCTGGGCTGGTTTTGGGATGCAGTGGGGGGAGGGGATGAGCTGGGCTGGCTTTGGGATGCAGTGGGGGGAGGGGAGATTTTGAAGCTTGTGAAGTCCACATTGACACCATTGGGCTGTAGGGTTCCCTGGCGGAATATGAGTTGCTGTTCCGGCAACCTTCAGGTGGCATCATTGTGGCACTGCAGGAGGCCCATGGTGGACATGTCGTCTGAGGAATGAGGGGGAGTTGAAATGGTTGGCGACTGGGAGGTGCCGTTGTGGGTTGCGAACCGAGCGGAGGTGTTCTGCAAAGCGGTCACCAAGCCTCCGCTTGGTTTCCCCAATGTAGAGGGAGCCACAACGGGTGCAGTGGATACAGTATACCACATTGGCAGATGTGCAGGTGAACATCTGCTTAATATGGAAAATCATCTTGGGCCCTGGGATAGGGGTGAGGGAGGAGGCGTGGGGGCAAGTGTAGCACTTCCTGCGGTTGCAGGGGAAGGTGCCGGGTGTGGTGGGGTTGGAGGGCAGTGTGGAGCGAACAAGGGAGTCACGGAGAGAGTGGTCTCTCCGGAAGGCAGACAAGGGTGGGGATGGAAAAATGTCTTGGGTGGTGGCGTCTGATTGTAGATGGCGGAAGTGTCGGAGGATGATGCATTGTATCTGGAGGCTGGTGGGGTGGTATGTGAGAACGAGGGGGATCCTCTGGGGGCGGTTGTGGTGGGGGCGGGGTGTGAGGGATGTGTTGCGGGAAATGCGGGAGACGCGGTCAAGGGCGTTCTCGACCACTGTGGGGGGAAAGTTGCAGTCCTGGAAGAACTTGGACACCTGGGATGTGCGGGAGTGGAATGCTTCATCCTGGGAGCAGATGCAGCGGAGGCGGAGGAATTGGGAATAGGGGATTGAATTTTTGCAGGAGGGTGGGTGGGAGGAGGTGTATTCTAGGTAGCTGTGGGAGTCAGTGGCCTTGAAATGGACATCAGTTTCTAGCTGGTTACCTGAGATGGAGACTGAGAGGCCCAGGAAGGTGAGGGATGTGCTGGAGATGGCCCAGGTGAACTTGAGGTTGGGGTGGAAGGTGTTTGTGAAGAGGATGAACTGTAGCCAATGTAGTTAACTCAGCCACATTAGGGGAATTTAAACAGTCCTTGGATAAGCATATGGATAATGATGGGATAGTGTAGGGGGAGGGGCTTAGATTACTTCACAGATCGGTGCAACATCGAGGGCCGAAGGGCCTGTTCTATGTTCTACACACCCCCTATTGTTAGTTACTAACAGTCCCCATTAACAGCCATTCACCCTCCCAGCCTGATCGTTGGCAATGCCTTTGTCTGTCCAACTGTCTTTCTCTGTCTTTGGGCTCTATCCTATCATTTACTCCCTACCCCATCCACCTCCCTATTTTCTGCATATAAACTGACGTTTTCCCAGCCGCCATCAGTCCTGAGGAAGGGTCGCCAGACCCGAAATGTTTGCTCCTCCACAGATGCTGCCAGACCTGCTGAGCTTTTCCAGCAACTTCTGTCTTTTTTTTGTTTCTCAAGGTGATGGGGCAGGTTAGCAGGAAAGTTAAAAGTTGCAAAAGGCAAAACATTTTTATGTAGATTATAAGGGCAGGGAGGTCACGTTACAGCTGCACAGGACTTTATTAAAGCTGCAACTGGAGTACTGTGTGCAGTTCTGGTCACCACACAATCAGAAGAATGTGATTACACTGGAGGGGGTGAACTGGAGATTCACCAGGATGTTGCCTGGGACGGAGCATTTCAGTGATAAAGAGAGCCTGGATAAGCTCAGGTTATTTTCTTTGGGGCAGAGAAGGTTGTGGGGGAGTTGGGGAGAGGTGGGTAAGATTATGAGGGACATGGACAGGGTGAATAGAAAGCAGCTGTTCCCCTTAGTTGAAAGATCAATAACAAGGGAGTATAATTTTAAGGTGATGAGCAGGAGGTCGAGAGAGATTTGAGGAAAGGTTTTTTTTTAACCCAGAGGGTGGGAGACATCTGGAATGCACTGCCTGAGAGGGGAGTTGAGACAGAAAATTTCACACCATTTAAAAAGTACTTGTTTGAGAACTTGAAATGTCATCACATTCAAAGCAATGGGCCAAATGCTCAAAAGCAGGACTATTGTAGATTTAGAAATTTTTTGGGTGCAGACTCAATGGCCTGACGGGTGTACTGTATTATTCAATGAACTGCTGAGTGACACCAAATGTGCTTTAAATGTGAAATCATCTGATGCAGAGATAGTAGGAACTGCAGATGCTGGAGAATCTGAGATAACAACGTGTAGAGCTGGATGAACACAGCAGGCTAAGCAGCATTAGAGGAGCAAGGACGCTAATATTTCGGGCCTAGACCATTTTTCAGAAATGGGGGAGGAGAAGGGGGTTCTGAAATAAATAGGGAGAAGGGGGAGGCAGCTGGAAGATGGATAGAGGAGAAGATAGGTGGAGTGGAGACAGACAGGTCAAAGAGGCGGGGATGGAGCCAGTAAAGGTGAGTGTAGGTGGGGACTTAGGGGGGAGATAGGTCAGCCCAGAGAGGACAGACAGGTCAGGGAGGCGGGATGAGGCTAGTAGGTAGGAGCTGGGGGTGGAGCGTGAGGTGGGAGGAGGGGGTAGTTTGGAGAAAGGACGGACAGGTCAGGGAGGCGGGGACGAGCCGGGCTGGTTTTGGGATGAGGGTGGGGTAGGGGAGATTTTGAAGCCTGTGAAGACCGCCCCCAACCGCATCCCAAAACCAGCCCAGCTCGTCCCCGCCTCCGTAACTTGTCCTCCCTCCCACCTCAAACCCAACACAAGTCACATATCAGTATAATAATCAACAAACCTCCCTCTCCCATGGTCCACCCTTGTGCAATCTCAAGCTCATTTTTCTGAAAACAGGAAGGGAGCACATGAAATGGTTCTCAGTTTTGAAATGTTAACCTCTTCCCCTGTTGTATCTTTCAAGGTTACGGGCCTAGTGAAGGTCAGTGGGATACTGTAGGTAGTAGTGTACATCTGCCAGGACAGACACAATGGGCTGAAGGGCCTCCTCTGTATCGTATAATTCTGTGATTTCTCTATCCGCCTATGCCAGCAGCCCCTCTCCTGCTTGTCATCTGATTGATCGATGACCACCCTCCAGCATGGGAAGTCATTCATGATCAACAGACTTTAAGCTGGGCCAAGGGAGAAGGGCACAGGCATAGAAGAAAAAGGTCAGATCTTTAACAGCACACAGGGCAGAAATGATCAATGGCAAAAGGAAATCATGGTGCAAAGCAAAGGGATTGATAATGGGATAAAAAATACAAAAAACATGTCATAGAGTCATACAGCACAGAAACAGTCCCTTCGGCCCAACTCATCCATGCTGACCAAGTTTCCTAAACTGTTCTAGTCCCATTTGCCTGCATCTGGCCCACATTCCTTTAAACTTTTCTGACCCATGTACCTCGAAAGGGGATGTAAAAGATGGAAACTTTAGTCAATGTCACATGATGAATTTCCTCGCCAACAACCATTGCTTTCAACTTCAGACGCATTGACCCCACGGTGATCCTCTGGCCACGTATCTGAGCCATCACTAAGACCTTTTCGACCGAAGACATACTGGTAGCTCTGGCTCCACCTTGTCTCAGCTCATCTGCTCTCTGTCAATGCCTTTGTTACCCATAGACCAATGCATGGTTAACTATCTCCCATCTTCCACTCTCTTTAAACATAAACTCTGCTGCCGGCTGGTTCACCCATTGCTGTGTGCTCACTACCTTCAACTGTTTCCCATTGAATGAATACCTCCAGCAAACCCTTGCTGTACTGAACTCTCCGTGACCTCACTCATTCCCATCAGTCTAATCCCCACCTGCACCTAACAACCATCCAAGATCTCTATTTCTCTGCAACTCTGACCTTTTTTCACATTCTAAGATATAATTAGTGCCTGTACCTTTGGATAACAAGGCACAAAGCTCTGCTGTCCCTTGACTGAGCCTCTCTACCTTCCCTCTCTCTACTGCGTTCCTTAAAACCTGCCAGTTTGACTAGGTCTTAATATCTCATTTTTGCTGGGTAATGTGTCTGTGAAGTGCCTTGGGACATTTTACTATGTTAAAAGTGCTATTTAAATGCAGCTATCGCAATGGAACAGAGGGGAAAGGAAGCATGGAGTCACCTGCAAAGCAAAGATTGTGACTGTTTCGAGGGAACATGGTGTGTAAATAAAAACAGAGCGATCCTAGGAAGGCATAAATCCCATTGGTCGTGAACTAAGAGGAAAAGAGTGAATACTAATGACTGAGAATTGTTTTCATTATCACCTCTTTATGAGAAGGAGATTAAAAGTTATGCAACAATTTCAAAAATTTGAACTCTCATCTAAGAAACTGAACATTTATGAAGAACTAAACTCTGCCAACTTATCTTCGTCATTCACAGCTCAGCAAGTTTTTGTTGATAAAACCGTCCTGTGAGGAGCTGAGCTGTTCACATTTTCACACAGTTCAGTCTGTTGATTTGAGCCAATATTAAATATAACCACTTTCTGAAAGTTGTTCTGTTTGCTCTGAGGCAGAAATGTACAAACTCTGCCAATGTTTATTGTTCAGACGGGTCCACTCGGGGAAACAAAGGAAAATAAATCAAGGTTGGCACTGCCATCAAACAATCTCACCGAAACCAATTCCAAACTTCACGCAAATCTTCGAATATTTGCTGAACGAGGAAGCGAGGGGGAAGATTGCTGTGGCTCATTAATGGCCTTGTAAACATCCTGAGAAGGCCTCCTGAGATGTGGCTTCAAGCTCAATGGGAAAGCCTCAGTGACTGTACCTTCCTCTGTGTGACAGTGAGATCTGGCCTCTTCCCGCACTTTAGCTCCTTCCCTGAAACGCCAGCCAAAGTGAATTCTGCCCGACATTTATGATGCTGTTTGCATGTGGTGACCAGAAGAGCACCATTCATCTCATCTGGGATGAAGTTTAATAAGATAAACATTAATGAAATATCACAGTGATTTCTTTTGTCCATCTCAGCAGCTTCCATACAATGCCACACTGTATACATTTTGCAACACAACGTATACATTTTGAAACACAACGTATACATTTTGCAACACAATGTATGCATTTTGCAATTCTGTTGACATCTGTTTCTCAGTCGTTCCTGTGGACAGCCTGCTGATGTTACTGAAGCATGTGGAGTGTTGTTCTTGAGGTGGGAGTGTCACCGGCTGGCCAGCATTTGACGCCCATCCCTCATCTCCCTCAGAGGGTGGTAGTGAGCTGCCTTTCTGAAATGCTGCAATCTTTCAGGGCTATGTATGCATACAGCACTGTTAGGAAGGACTTTGACCAAAAAGATGAGAGAGATTCCTGGGAAATTCTCATACATAGCATTTTTCTCTTAACGTTATTCTTGTCAAAAACCCTAAATGAAATTGTGGTCGAGTGCAGTTCTCCAAGAAACCTTACAGTCCAACGATCAGGGAACTTCCCAGCTTGAGCTACATACCGAGTTAATTTGATCCGATCTCTGTTGGAGCTGAATTTCGAAGTGATACATCAGCTTCTCTCTCCTGGGCTGCAGAAGGGGAAGATTAAGTGGGTTCTTGTGACCTCCACTGCAACTAGGTCTGTAAGGATGTCAGCTGCTCTTCATAAAGCTTAAGTGATCCACAGGCATACATGCGAATAGCTGTCAGGTAGTCAGGACACCGACAGCCTGCCAGAGTCAGTGTGCAGAAAATGTCACAATCTGGGGCAGTGGGAAAACCACACAAAGAGCCCAACACTGGGGCTGACTGCCTTTTTCCCAGCACATTCCCCTGTAACTGCCTTCACACTGAAAGGTTACATTATACTTTCCCGTCCGCTGCTAATCTACATGAATCATTTAGCGAAACTTGCATTTATATAGCACCTTTACCACAGTACAATGTCCCAAGGGAGTCCATATTAACTGCAGTGAATGTCGGGATCGAGAAACAGGGGCACTGAGAGTAACCTGTTACCATGAGTTACAAGAAGATGTACAAATAATACCAGCATGGAAAACCCAAATCATGGGCGAGGAACACAGAAACAATTTAAAATGGCTCCATTCGAGAGCCAGGCCATCAATTCCCAACTTTACATAAAAATGTAAGAACCCAGGCCAGGAATAGGCCATTCTGGCCCTGTAGTCTTCTCCACCATTTAATACCATCATCTCAACTTCACGTTCCTGCCCACTCTGCATAACCCATTAACCCATTATAGTTAAAAATCTCTCATGTCTCCTGCTTAAATTTACTCAAAGTCCCAGCACCCAACACACTCTGGGGGAGAAAATTCCACAGATTCATGGCCTTTTGATAAAAGTAATTTGTCCTGTACAAAACGCTAGTGTGGCCTCACTTAGAATATTGCGTGCAGTTCTGGTCGCCCCATTATAGGAAGGATGTGGAAGCATTGGAAAAGGTGCAGAGGAGATTTACCAGGATTTTGCCTGGTCTGGAGCGCAGGCCTCATGAAGAAAGGCTGAGGGACTTGGGTTTGTTCTCATTGGAGAGAACATAGAACATAGAACAATACAGCACAGTACAGGCCCTTCGGCCTTCGATGTTGTGCCGACCTGTCATACCAATCTAAGCCCATCTAATCTACACTATTCCATGTACATCCATATGCTTGTCCATTAGGAGGCTAAGAGGGGATTTAATAGAGACATACAAGATGATCAGAGGATTAGATAGGGTGGACAGTGAGAGTCTTTTCCCAAGGATCATGATGTCAGCTTGTACGAGGGGGCATAGCTACAAATTGAGGGGTGATAGATTTAAGACAGATGTCAGAGTCAGGATCTTTACTCAGAGAGTGGTAAGGGCATGGAATGCCCTGCCTGCCAATGTAGTTAACTCAGCCACATTAGGGGCATTTAAACATATGGATGATGATGGGACAGTGTAGGGGAGGGGCTTACATTAGTTCACAGGTCAGCACAACATCGAGGGCCGAATGGCCTGTTCTGTGCTGTATTGTTCTATGTTCTATGTCCTATACATAGAGGGGACTTAACTTCCATCCCTTTTTGTTCCAGCTTCCATGGAATAAAGGCCAACATTCCATTAACCTTCTTAATTATTTCTGTCTACTAACTTTTAGAATTTCTAAACATGGAATCTTAAATCATTCTCTTCATCCACAGTTGCCAGCTATTTACCATTTGGAGTATATTGTTGGTCCAAAACAGATGACCTCACACTTTCTCAGATTGAATTCCATCTGTTGTAAATGCAGGGATGAGAGAATAAGACATTACAATCTAAAAACATGCAACTCAGACTTGATTGATGGGTTAGTATTAAGTGACTTACTATATATTGGGGATTAGGAAGTGAATTGTATCATTGTGCTCCACATAATTTACAAGGGGAATGCTCGCACTGGGCCTTACCAATAGAACGTGCCATATAGCACCACTAAGTTCCTTTCACTGCTGTCATAATCCATATATTGTATTACCCTGGCCAAATCAACAGACACGGAATGATAGAATGGAAACCATGGTGAACCATGTCTGAAAGAGCAATTTAATAGACCAGTGAGCCAGTCGTCAGTGGTGGAGAAGTTGCTGGAGAAGATACTGAGGGACAGGATCTATTCCCATTTGGAAGAAAACGGGCTTATTAGTGATAGGCAGCATGGTTTTGTGCAGGAAGGGGTCATGTCCTACCAACTTGATAGAATTCTTTGAGGAAGTAACAAAGTCGATAGATGAGGGAAGGGTTGTAGATGTCATATACATGGACTTCAGTAAGGGGTTTGATAAGGTTCCCCATGGTAGGCGGACGGAAAAAGTGAAGTCACACATGTGGTCCAGGGTGTACTATCTAGATGGATAGAGAACTGGCTGGGCAACAGGAGGCAGAGAGTTGTAGTGGAAGGGAGTTTCTCAAAATGGACAACTGTGACCAGAGGTGTTTCACAGGGATCCACGTTGGGACCACTGTTGTTTGTGTGCAGTTTTGGTCTCCCAATTTGAGGAAGGACATTCTTGCTATTGAGGGAGTGCAACGTAGGTTCACGACGTCAATTGTCGGAATGGCGGGACGATCATATGTTGAAAGATTGGAGCGACTGGGCTTGTATACTCTTGAGTTTAGAAGGATGAGCGGGGATCTGATTGAGGCGTATAAGATTATTAAGGGATTGGACACTCTGGAGGCAGGAAGCATGTTTCCGCTGATGGGTGAGTCCAGGACCAGAGGACACAGTTTAAAAATAAGGGGTAGGCCATTTAAAACAGAGTTGAGGAAAAACTTATTCACCCAGAGAGTGGTGGATATATGGAATGCTCTGCCCCAGAAGGCAGTGGAGGCCAACTCTCTGGATGCTTTCAAGAAAGAGATAGACAGAGCTCTTAAAGATAGTGGGATCAAGGGTTATGGGGATAAAGCAGGATCAGGATACTGATTGTGGATGATCAGCCATGATCATAATGAATGGTGGTGCTGGCTCGAAGGGCCGAATGGCCTACTCCAGCACCTATTGTCTATTGACTATTGTCTATTGTGATAAACATAAATGATCTGGAGGAAGTATATATAGTCTGATTAGCAAGTTTGGAGATGCAACGAAGATTGGTGGAGGAGCAGATGGTGAAGGGGACTGTTGATGAATGCAGCAGAATATAGATAGATTGGAGAGTTGGGCAGAGAAATGGCAGATGGAGTTCAATCCAGGCAAATGTGAGGTGATGCATTTTGGAAGATCAAATTCAAGGGCGAACTATACAGTAAATGGAAAAGTCCTAGGGAAAATTGATGAACAGAGAGATCTGGGTGTTCAGGCCCATTGTACCCTGAAGGTGGCAAAGCAGGTCAATAGGGTGGTCAAGAAGGCATATGGCATGCTTTCCTTCATTGGGCGGGGTATTGAGTACAAGAGTTGGCAGGTCATGTTGCAGTTGTATAGGACTTTGGTTCGGCCACATTTGGAGTATTGTGCGCAGTTCTGGTCGCCACATTATAAAAAGGATGTGGATGCTTTGGAGAGGGTGCAGAGGAGGTTCACCAGGATGTTGTCTGGTATGAAGGGTGCTAGCTATGAAGA
The DNA here is from genome assembly GCF_030684315.1 of Stegostoma tigrinum. NCBI lineage: Eukaryota > Metazoa > Chordata > Chondrichthyes > Orectolobiformes > Stegostomatidae > Stegostoma > Stegostoma tigrinum. The sequence goes on along the minus strand of NC_081367.1, from coordinate 76,868,223 downwards.
GAGATTGAGTAGACTAGGATTATTTACATTAGAAAGACAGAGATTGAAAGGGGGCCTGATTGAGGTCTACAAAATCATGAGGGATATAGACAGGGTGGATAGCAAGAAGCTTTTTCCCAGAGTGGGGGACTCAATTACTAGGGATCATGATTTCAAGGTGAGAGGGGAAAAGTTTAAGGGAGATATGCGTGGGAAGTTCTTTACACAGAGGGTGGTGGATGCCTGGAACGCATTGCCAGCGGAGGTAGTAGAGGCAAGCACAATAGTGTTATTTAAGATGTATCTAGAGAGATACATGAATGGGAAGAGGGATACAGATCCTTGGAAAATAGGCAACAGGTTTAGATAGAGGATCTAGATCAGCACAGGCTCAGAGGGCCTAAGGGCCTGTTCCTGTGCTGTAATTTTCTTTGTTCGTTGTTCTTAACCAGAATCATTCGACCACATTTCTCTCAGCATCCTGGTAATCTGTTTCCCTTCCACAATTCCCAAGACTGCGTGAAAGCCAGGATTGAACTAGCCTCCACCACACTGTCAGGCCGTGCATTCCAGATCCCAGGCACTCACTGAGTAAGAAAGTTTCCTTCGGCTGCCTTTATGTTTATTTTATCCAAACATTTTAAGTCAGGGAGGTTATGGCTGAGTAGTATTATAGATACACTGTTAATCCTAGCACCCATGCAATTGATAAAACACCTTTCATTTCCATTTGATGTCCCAAAACTCTCAAATTTCACTTGCCCTAAAATTGAGATTCCACATCACTCATGTGTATGATTAGCAGGGTGTTTCCTTGGCTCTGCAGTAGCATCCAGTTTGTGGTGAAGACCATTCACAGCGTGGAGTGGAGCTCTTTCCCGCTGCCGCTGTGCAGTGGCAACATGCCTGGTGTTTTCCACTAATGGGGTGCTGTCATCAAACCAAGTAGACGATCGCCTACATGCAGGACAGGGGTGGGGAGGTGGGGTGGCGCGGTGGCGCGGTGGCGGTTATGTGGACACCTGCCTCATCAGCCTGGACTAGGAGAAAGCCTTTGACAGGATATTGCATGCGTACATTTGGGATGTGCTGTCCAATATGGGCTTTGGGGAAAGAATCTACAGTTGGATCCGACTGTTCCAGACCAACATCATTAGCACAGTCTTAGTAATGGGTGGGAATCAGAGAGCTTCCCGATCAGATCCAGAGTCAGGCAGGGCTGCCAGTCTCTCCAACCTTGTTTGCTGAGTCCATCAGGGAGCATGTGAGCCTGAGAGGGGTGACTGTTCCAGGCAGCAGAGTTCAAGGCGCCTGTGTACATGGATGCCGCTGCCATTTTCTGCTCCGATCCACTGCCAGTGCGCAGACTCATGACCATCTGCGATCAGTTTGGGAGACAAGGTAAATCGAGGAAGAGCAAGGTCATTTTCTTTGGGAGCTGGGCCAACAGATCCTTTATTCCCTTCACCGTCAGGACAGATTACCTGAAGGTGCTAGGATTATGGTTTGGAAGAAGTGTATCACCAAGGTAAGGCACAAACTGGGCTTTTAGGAGCACTGCTCCCTCTCCGTCATGGGTAAAAAACCTAGTCATTAGGGGTGAGGTGCTCTCTCTGTTGTTGTACGTGGCTGAGGTCTGGCTCATTCCCAGAACATGCACAGTTGCAGTCACCTGAGACATCTCTCACTTCATCTGAAGGTCTCAGATGGAACATGTCCACAGGGATTCCATGTACAAAACTCTGGATAAGATGGGGGAGCAAGAGCATACCCAACACCATGCCCATCCTGATGGCCATCTTTGTGTGTGGCTGTATCAAGCTGTGTCGAGATCCTTGGTACACAAACAGCAAGCGGTCCTTTGCACTGAGGTTCTCCCTGAGCCCGGTGTTGCTGCGGAATGCTGCGCACTTGGACAGCACCATATCACGTGTCCTTCATCGAGAAATTTGCAAAGGAAAACATCTTTGACCACAAATCTTGTTGAAGCTGTTCAGAACTTTGGTTAGGGCACATTTGGAATATTGTGTTCAGTTCTGGTCACCACATTACCAGAAGGAAGTGGAGTTTTTGGAGAGGGTGCAGAAACACTTCACCAGGATGTTAACTGTATTGGAGTCAACTAGCTATAAGCAGAGACTGGACAAACTTGGCTGGTTTTCACTTAAGAGGAAACAAAGTGTGGAGGTGGATGAACACAGCAGATCAAGCAGCGTCTTAGGAGCACAAAATCTGGCATTTCGGGCCTAGACCCTTCATCAGAAAAAGTGTTAACATGGTCTGTATCCCTCCGTTCTTGTGTACACAGTCTCTATGCCCAGAACATGTACACACGAATACAGGGATACCGACCATGTACACACGAATAGAGGGATACAGGCCATGTACACACGAATAGAGGGATATAGAACATGTACTCACGAATAGAGGGATACAGACCATGTACACACAAATAGAGGGATATAGATCATGCAAACACAAATAGAGGGATACAGACCATGTGCACACGAATAGAGGGATACAGACCATGTACATATGAATAGAGGGATACCAACCATGTACACACAAATAGAGGGATACAGACCATGTACACATGAATAGAGGGATACAGACCATGTACACAAGGATAGAGGGATACAGACCATCTACACACAACTAGAGGGATACAGACCATGTACACACGAATAGAGCGATACTGACCATGTACACAAGAACAGTGGGATACAGACCATGTACACAAAAATGTAAGAAATAGGAGCAGGATGAGGCCATTTGGCCCATCGAGCCTGCTTTGCCATACAATAAAACCATGGTTGATCTTTTCATGGACTCAGCTCCACTTACCTGCCCGCTCACCACAACCCCTTGATTCCTTTACTGTTCATAAACCTATCTATCTTTGCCTTGAAAACATTCTATTAGGAAGCCTCTGCTGCCACATTGGGCAGGGAATTCCACAGATCCTCAATTAAGTCCTAACTCTGCTCCCCCTATTTTTGAGTCTGTGCCCCCTTCTTCTAGTTTCACCCTCCAGTGGAAACACCCTCCTTGCTTCTCCTATCTATTCAATTCATAATTTTATACCTTTCTACAGGGTCCCACCTCATTCTACTAAATTCCAACATGTATCGACTCAGTCTACTCAATCTCTCCTCATTAGCCAGCCCTCCCAATTCCAGAATCAACCTGGTGAAACTCTTCTACACCACCTCCGATGCCAGCACGTCCTTCTCAATTCAGGGGACCAGAGCTGTACACAGTACTCCAGGTGTGACCTAACCAGGACCCTATACAGCTGTCACATACATCTTCCCATTTGCAAACTCCATCCCTCTAGCAATGGAGTACAATATTCCATTTGCCTTCTTAATAACCTATTGCACCTGCAAATCAACTTTTGTGATTCATGCACGGAAGCAAAAGGTTTTTAGTTTAGAAAGGTGTCACATATCAGGACAGACTAGGTGGGCCGAGGGGTATGTTCATAGAACATAGAACATAGAACATAGAACATAGAACATTACAGCACAGTACAGGCCCTTCGGCCCTCGATGTTGTGCCAAACTGTCATACCAATCTCAAGCCCATCTAACCTACACTAATCCATGGACGTCCATATGCTTGTCCAATGACGACTTAAATGTACCTAAAGTTGGCGAATCTACTACCGTTGCAGGCAAAGCGTTCCATTCCCTCATTATTCTCTAAGTAAAGAAACTACCTCTGACATCTGTCCTAAATCTTTCACCCCTCAATTTAAAGCTATGCCCCCTCGTGCTCGCCGTCACCATCCTAGGAAAAAGGCTCTCCCTATCCACCCTATATAACCCTCTGATTATTTTATATGTTCCTGTGCTGTACTGTTGTTATGTTCTGTTGTTTGCTCTTTGCAGTAATTTACAGATGAAGCAAGGGTGATGTGAGTGAGGGTAAGCTTTCTGAAACAGCAAGTCGTTAGATTCTGAATGCACTGAGTGGAAATGTGGAGAAGGCAGTTTCACTTCAGGATATCAAGAGCTTATTGGACGTTTATTTGGGTAGAAATGGTGAGCAGGTGTAGCAGCTTCCTGGCTGCTAAAACACAGCTAGATCACTAACTTGGCCAAACAGCAAGGGATGCTGGGTATATTGGCCAAGTGAAACTCTGAAATCTCAAAACCCACATACCAGACACAGTACAAACACAGCAGCCAGGTGCTAATGACATCAGCCTAATGTAAAAAGCAACAGTTATCTCTGTGCAGTAATGCCCCACCAACTCTCCCCATGAACAAAGGAGGGGCCGGACAGATAGGCACCAGGTCCTGCTGCACAAAGAAACTAACGGTAACATACCATCTCAATGATTGAGATAACAAGGTGTAGAGCTGGATGTACACAGCAGGCCAAGCAGCATCAGAGGAGCAGGAAAGCTGACATTTCAGGCCTAGACTCTTCTTTAGAAAAGGGTCGGAGTCTAGGCTCGAAACATCAGCTTTCCTGATGCTGCTTGGCAAGCTGTGTTCATCCAGCTCTACACTTTGTTATCTCGAATTCTCCAGCATCTGCAGTTACTATTGTATCTAAATGAATGACTCTTGTTTCAAACTATTGAGTGTATCTGCCTGATTGGCCACAACTATAGAAAGTTCCAGAAAACCATCTAAAAGATATAAAAACAGGATTTACCTGCAGGACTTTCTCTTGGAACCGGTCTTGGACTCCCTGATATTGTCTGAGGCTTTCCGAGGAGAACAGCACGGCATGAAGCTCAGCCCCAGTGGCCGTCCAGAGGAAGACAGGGAGAAAGCAGCTTCTCCGAATCAGAGCCACAGAGAGATTGACTGTGTAAATTTAGAAGAGACATGGGAGGTGTTTTAACTTTAGCAAGCAAACTAAGATTAGGGAGAGTATTAAAAATTATTGTAATTTTGTTCCTAATAAAGTGGGGCTGTTTTATTTGGTGCTGGCTAGTGTTTACATTGATTTTGACCGCTTTGGCATTGCAGAACGTCTGGGTAAATTCATTCATTACATTCTGTTTGGTGATGTCTGTTACTTGTTTAAACTGTGGTAGACAGCACAGGGATATGGGGACTAGCAGGAGATTGGCGCTGGGGGACAGAAGTAGTGCAGGAATGATGGGCTGATTGGCCTCCTCGTGCCCTGCAACAATTCAGTGATTCCATGTGGGAGCTGCACCTTCCATGTGATCCAGCTCAGGCAGCAAACATGCTCCACACAAACTGATTTCCACTGTCATCCAGGCCCTTCTGTTGCTCCACCCAGTCAAACAAAATCCAACCCAATATTCCCTAACAGTATGCTTACTGCTCATGGTTCCTCTTAAGAATTGATACAGGCTGCCAGTGTTATTTTCTAATCACTTTGTCCCCACTCTATGCCCCCAGATAACAACAGAGAGCCATTGTTTGCCACGGAGGTGCCAACACTTTCTGACTTCCTGGTTGGTTCTGGAGCCAGTTTCCCCACTGCTACCCCAGCAAGCCATTTCTTACCTTGTTACCAACATGGGTCCCAGTGACAACATAAGCTGTCAGAGGATATTAATAATGACCAGCAGGTCCACTCAGATCCTGGCCATGCCAAATACTAAGCAGTGGAAAGAATTAAATAAAAAGGAACACTAAAGTGCTCAAGAAAGTTAATAATTCAGCAACAGTTTACCACTTTACGTCAGGATCTCAGGCTTTAAATAACAGAAGCAAATTTAAAGATCAAACTTGATTGAATAAGTCAAAAAAGATTGTGAGTAGTTATGTAATGAGAGAAAATTTTGCATCATTTGATTTACAGAAGCAAGCATATACAAATAGATATATTGAAAAATGAATTAGTGCAATCTAATTTTAGAAAATGCAAGTATTCTGTTAAGCAATTATAAGCCCTTTTGCTAAAACTGTACAGCACTGTTTTTTTTAAATTGGGCAATGGACAATTTTTATGCTTCATGCCCTATATATTACAGGACCTTCAGACAACCACCTACAGCTACACTGGCCCCAAAGCAAAGTTGCTTCTGCAGCCTAGCCTTTGTCCTTGCTAAATTGCAACAATAAAACAACCCTCTTGAGTGATTTAGTCATTTATCCATGTCTGGGACCTAAGGTCAAATCCAGCTCAGATCAGCAAGGTGAAAAGCTCTTTCGTTTGGTGTAGGATTCCTGAATGATATGAGTTTACCTCAGCACTTTCAACCCAATCCAACACAAAATTACCTCCAGTTCTCCACTCATTTGCACAATGTCAGTAATTTCACTGACGATCATAAAAATGGTCTGCGCAGTAAATTGAAACGTGAACAGAGAAATGCTGCAGCAGCATCTGCAAAGAATGAAAGCAGTCCCATCTTTCTGCTTTATTACATTAGCGTGGATTTTTAGACTTCCCTTCGTGATGGCAATATTGTCTTCCCTGCAGACTGCTGACATTCTAACTGCAGTACCTTACTGAGGCAGGAGTGATGACAAATAAATGGCTCGCAAAAAAGTTTATTAATGGGAGGATTCTGCCAGATCAGTTGGGTGTGTTTTGGACACTTCCCTCTTGGAATTTCACAGACACAAACTGACATCTTGGGATATTTCTGTGGACAAGCTAAATCCCAATAGTATTCACCATGGAACTCACTCACTCAAACTGAGGTGTTTTAATTAATATGGTGAATCAGTGAGTGCTTAAATCAAAGCTTTTATGATTTAGAAAGTTAAGAGGTAATCTGATCAAATCCTTTGAGATATTAACAGGAGCAGACAGAGCAGATAAACTATTTCCGTTGGTTGGGGATTCTAGTTGGGGATTCTGGGTATAGTGTGAGAATTAGGGCCAAACTGTTCAGGAGAGATGTTGGGAAGCACTTCTACACACAAAGGGTGGGAGAGGTTTGGAACTCTCTTCCACAAATGGCAGTGGATGTTGGATCCATTTTTAGTTTAGAACCTGAAATCGGATAGATTTTTGTTAAACAAAGACAATAAGAGATATGAGTCCAAGGCATGGATATGGAATTAGGTCACAGATCAGCCAGGATCTCATTGAATGGCAGAACAGGCTTGGTGGGGTGGTGAATGGCCTCCCCCTATTCCTGTGTTCCTGAATCAGTGTATAACATTGCCCCATCTCTCCAGCTTCAAAAGTACATTTTTCTATACACTTAGGCCCTCCCCATTTTTCCCCCGAGGCATGCTAAACTTGTATTAGCCCTCAGCCTCAGTTTCGTGCCCCAGCATGTTCTATGTTTTAATGACAGGCACCAAATAACTGCCCACAAGCGATCAATCAGGTGATGCAGGCTGTGTTGCAAGGTCATGCAAGAGTTTAAGACATATCCCATCTGTGTCAGGTTCTAATGATATTTCCAAATTGTGGCCATTCCCACTGACAGTTCCCTTTTTATTTGGTGTCTAAGGTGATCCATCCAATCTTGGAGCCATCAAACAGTGGCTTGTACACCGCGATTTACGACAATTCAGGAGTGATTGCCGCAAGAAGAATATTCTACATTAGTGAAGAAACTGCATTTCACGGTTCAAATGTACACACATTATACTGATGTGTGTACCTGCAAGTATTTGTGTTTATTTATCAATGAGACTCTATGTATCGAGCACTGAAGTGTTCATTCTTAATATGGAACCAATCACAGCAGGAGCATTGTACAAGCGCCAGAAGGAAATGTTGCTCAGATTTGCCTCTTTTTTGTAACCTATCTCCCAATATGTCCACCGTTACCACCCGCTCACTGATGAAGTCTAACGCATCCTGGTACAAACCCACCCATTCAAAGGTGGATCTTTAGCTCTGTGTATCAGGCCTTACCAACAAGCCCCCACCAATTCCCATCCTCTCTCTAAACTGGCAATACATCACCAAACAGGAACAGCACATGCATAGAGATAGAAAGAACTGCCGATGCTGGAGTCAGAGATAACACAGGGTGGAGCTGGAGGGACACAGTGGGCCGGGCAGCAGATACATAGCCTGGTTCAAACCCAAAACTGCTGAGATTGCAGTGCAGCTTGAGAAGCCAAGGTATCAGGGAAAAACGTGAGGGCCTGGAGAAAGTTCCCTTCACATGACGAAGAATAGAAACACAAAGGAAAGCCACAGTTCAGAAAAGAAGCTGCAAAAAACGTCAATGAAAATCACCAGATCAGACTCTCAGTTTCTCACAGATCTATCTGAATCTTTGCTGTGAAACACACGAGAAAATCAGCCTTGCAGATTTCTGAGCTGGCCCTGGGCGGTGGAGCAGGTTTAGGAAGAGAAACAGGTTGGTTTGACAGCAGACTGGGATTTAACAGAATCTCTCAGCAAAATCTAACAACAGGCTTATCATACTTCAGTGCTTTATTTGAAATTGATAAGCTTGATGAGCTCAGCACTTACAAATTAATGTTTGTCTCCATGGAGATTACTACTTTACAAAGATAAAGTCAATATTGAAAGTATGCTTTGGCGATTTTTTTGCCAGTTCTGTTGTAGATTTGATGGGTCCCACTGGTAACCTGGCAACACTACAGTCAGCTGATACACCACATTAAACAGTGAGGTAGTGGGATGGTGGGATAGGGTGGGTTTCAACCTCGTGAAAGTATTAATCGGCTATAAGTTGATCCCTGTCATTTGGCTAAAACTTTGGTATCAGAAACCTAGTTTTTGGGCTGGAAGCCAGGCTAATCAGTGCAATAACCATCACAAAGGGACCAGGGTAACAATCTGCCATGGACCTGCAGAGCCAACAAATGCTCCAACACTAATGTCAGGGCTACCCCATTATCCATTTTAACAGTCCATCGTGCATAGAACATAGAAGTGTACAGCACAGAAACAGGCTCTTCAGCTCACAGTAGGTCATGCAGCGTCAGAGGAGTAGGAAAGCAAACATTTTTGGCCGGGATAATGGGAACTGCAGATGCTGGAGAATCCGAGATAACAAGGTGTGGGGCTGGATGAGCACAGCTGGCCAAGCAGCATCAGAGGAGCAAGAAACTTGGTGTTTCAGACAAAACGTCAGCTTTCCTGCTCCTAAGGTGCTGCTTGGCCAGCTGTGTTCATCCAGTTCCACACTTGTTATTTCAGGCCGGGGTCCTTCTGCACAAATGGGGGAGGGCGAAGGGAGATCAGAAATGAATAGAGAGGAGGGGTGGGAGTGGGGAAGGTAGGTGGGACGGTGATGAATGAGTGCAGGTAGGGAGTGGTGGGGATTGGTCAGTGATGTGGGAGGGGCGTTCAGGTGAGAGAGAAGATGGACAGATTGTGTCAGGTCAAGGAGGCAGGGATGAGAGGGAGGGTTGGTCATGAGATGAGAATACAGGGTGGGGAGATTTTGAAACTGGTAAAATCCACATTGAGACCGTTGGACTGGAGGCTCCCGAGGTGGAATCTGAGGTGCTGTTCCTCCCGCTTCCTGGTGGGGTCATTGTGACACTGGAGGAGGCCCAGGATGGACGTGTCGCGCAGGGAGTGGGAGGTGGAGTTGAAATGGTTCACGACCAGAAGGCATTGTCATTTGCTGCAAACAGAGCGCAGGTGTTCTACAAAACAGTCTCTGAGCCTCCGCTTGGTCTCCCCGGGAGCAGCGGATGCAGTATATCACATTGACACATGTGCAGGTGAATATCTGCCTGACCTGGAAAGTATGTTGGATGCCTTACTACAAGCTACAGGGGTGGCCATGGGAAGAGAAAGACAGAATCCCCTTTGTCCGCACGTGTCACCCCACTAACCTCCAGATTCAACGCATCATTCTCCGCCACCTCCACCACCTGCAATCTCACTCCACAACCAAGAATAAATTTCTCTCCCCACCCTTATTTACCTTCCAGAGGGACTGCTCTCGCTGTGACTCCCTCATCCGCTCCACACTCCCCACTAGCTCCACCACCCCCAGCACCTTTCCCTGGAACCACAGGAGGTGCTACTCATGCCCCTACACCTCCCCCCTCACCTCGGTCCAAAACCCCAAAAAAACCTTCCACATCAGACAGAGGTTCACCTCCACATCCACTAATGTGGTCTATTGTATCTGTTGTTCCTGATGTGGTGAGCCATTTCAAATCCCCCACCCACTCCCTGCGCGACATGTCCATCCTGGGCCTCCTCCAGTGTCACAGTGATGCCACCCAGTAATTAGAGGAACAGCACCTCACATTCTGCCTCGGGATCCTACAGCCTGATGGTCTCAATGTTTACTTTACCAGTTTCAAAATCTCCCCACGCTGTAGTCTCATCCCATGTCCAACTCTCCCTCTCATCCCCGCCTCCTCGCCTGACGCAATCTGTCTATCCTGTTCCAACCAATCCACTTCTCCCACCTCACTGACCAATCCCCACCACTCCCTATCTGCATTCACCTAACACCGTCCCACCTACCTTCCCCAGCCCCACCCTTCCTCTCTATTCATTTCTGAAGAAGGGTCCTGATCCGCAATGTCAGCTTTCCTGCGCCTCGGATGCTGCCTGACCTGTTGTGTTCCTCCAGCTCCACACTGTGTTAGCTCTGACTCCAGCATCAGTGGTTCCTACCATCCCTTTGGCCCACAATGTTGTGCCGAATATGACACCAAATTAAACTAATCCCTTCTGCCTGACCTTGGTCCATGTCTCTACATTCCTTGCATGTGCTTATCCAGAAGTGCCTTAAAAGCACCCATTGTATCTGCCTCCACCACCACCCCTGGCAGCACGTTCCAGACTCCTACCAATCTCTGTGTAAAACACCTGCCCCTCATGTCTCCTTTGAACTTCCCACCCTCTCACCTTAAGTGCATACTCCCCTTGTATTAGACATTTCAAATCTGGGGAAAACATTCTGCCTGTCAACCCTGTCTATGCCTCTCATGATTTGTATCAAATCTCCTTAAAGCTTCTGCCACTCCAGCGAAACAGCCTGAGTTTTTCTAGCCTCTCCTTATAGCTCATCCCCTCTTATCCAGGCTGTGGGGGTCTGGACAGGACTGGACAGGATAGCTTAAGGATACATCAGTAATATACTGGTGGGAGGCGTTAAAAAGTGAGATCCTTAGGGCACAAAGCAGACATGTCCCCTCCAAAAATAAGAATGTTACTGCAAAATCTATACCCCCATGGTTGTCTAGAAAAATACAGGGGAATATTTTACAGAAAAAGGAAGCTTATGATATAGTTACAAAAACTCAGGGATGGGGTGGTTCTGGATGGGATTCTCTTTGGAGAGTTGTTATAGGCTGAGTGGCTTGATTTTACACTGTAGGGATTCTATGAAATGGATCTGCACCTTACGTGCTGTGGGTTGCAGGGCTATGGGCTGTGTGCAGGAAGATGGGATTAGAAAGGGCACCTGGGTGTCTTTAGGTCAGCATG